>NC_090647.1:89799679-90504679 GCF_040937935.1 Hyperolius riggenbachi | reverse complement strand
CCTGCAGGGAAAACTGGATGCATCCGAACTGGAGATTATGTTGTGTTTACTTAATTGTATCAATTGAGGAATGTTTACATTCTCTGGCAATACAGACACTCCAGAACACAGACAGATACTCAGAAATCATTTCTGGGTACATTACAATATGAATACACCAGTTACGAATAAAATGCAATGTCAGCTCTCAGAGCAAAAAAATTGTACTTTGGGAACTTGTAATTTCGAAATGAATAATAATACTTATGCACAAAAGCAAATATGATAACTGTATGGGATATAAAAAGTAGGAAAATATGTTTTTTATTGAATATTATGTCAGAGATTTATACCGCCTAGCCAGTGGCGTTGCTAAGAAACTATGGGCTCCAGTGCAAGTTTTAAATTGGGGCCCCCCAAGCATGCTATACATAACAATTGATATGGCACACCAAAACCTGCCAAGGACAACCACAGTGTCAGAGGAGCAAGAAGGGGATGGGAAGCAATGATTACTACTATTCCCAGCATCTATAGAAGTGATTATTACAAGAACAGGACCAATAAAGAGCTAATACTGTAGTTGAGAGTGGGCCCTATGGGGCCCCTCTAGCCCCAGGGCCCCCAATGCGGTTGCTACCTCTGCACCCCCTATTGCTACGCCACTGCTCCTGGCTGCCCTGCTGATCCTCTCCCTCTAATGAAATTAGCTATAGACCCTTAACAAATCAAATGGTTGACTTAAGTTTAACTGCATTTGTGACATGCTTGTTTCAGGTGTGTGATTCAGACACTACTACTGATGGATAAAAGATCAGCAGGACTGCCAGACAACTGGTATAGTTTAAAAGGAAATAAATATGCAAGCCTCCATATCCCTCTCAGGCCAATTGCCCTGGTGTATTTATAACTTACCCAGAGTTTCCTCCAGCCCCATGAGGTGCGTGGGCTCCTCCCCGGCCGCTCTGTCTTGTTATCACCACCGGTAATCTGGCCAGTCGCAGCCAGTTGTGCACTTCTGTGCATGTGCGGCCCAGCCGGCTGCTGTAGCGCAGTTGGCCAGATTACCATCGAGGATAACGAGAACAGAGCGGCCGGCGAGGCCGGCGAGGTAGCCCTTGTACATCATGGGGCTGGAGGAAGCCCCAGGTAAGTATAAATACACTAATTATTAAAGAGGAACTCCAGCCTAAACAAACATACTGTCATTAAGTTACATTAGTTATGTTAATTAAAATAGATAGGTAATATAATCTCTTACCCACCCTGTTTTAAAAGAACAGGCAAATGTTTGATTTCATGAGGGCAGCTATCTTTTTGGTTGAAAGGAGGTGGCAGGGAGCATGAGACACAGTTCCAACTGTCCTGTGTCCTGAGCACCTCTTCCAGTTGCTAGGCAACATGAATAATAACATAGGAAATCCCATCATGCTCTGCAAAGCATCAGGGAAAAAAGCCCAAGTTTTTTTTCTTTGATGGGTGGAGCTTAGCTAAAAATGCTGCTAAAAATGATGCTTTGGTAAGAAAAACAAAGTTCTGATGCTGTGAAACTGTTAAAAAAACACCAAGCCTTTTCAGTTCTGCTGAGTAGATTTTTAGTCTGGAGGTTCACTTTAAGGTCTCAGGTACATTTTAAATAAGAACTAGAAAACACTCCCCTTTTACTCATTCAGATTCAAAAAAACATTCCCTTTCCTATATTCCAGAATGAAATTCCAGTCTATCAAGGCTTTTCATTGTTGTTGTTGTTGTTTTTTTTAGTGCTCTGGATTAATTGAAGCAACGGTGCTGCTTCTAAGCTACTGCGCGCCTGCCAAAACCCCCATGGTACAGTATTACTCAAAGCCCTGATTGAAGGAGTGCGCAAGTATTGTCAGTTGTGCTGAAAAGTGGAGATCAATCTTATTACAGAAGGCCCTTGAGAATACAAATTAAAGAAGAATAAGTTTGCAATTCATCACAATTTGTTAATCCTCGCAGACAAGTTAATGTGACTTCTTATCTTAAAGCCTATTCATAAAACCGCAGAAAGCAAAATAAAAAAATGCATTCTTTTTTTTACTGCTGCCTGCAATGGTTCCAATGTAGCAGGTTTATGTAGCGCTTACATATGCGTGTTGTTTAAAGGATAGAGCTGAAAAGGAAAAAATAATCCTTACTTACCTGAGGCCATAGGCATAACAATTACCCCTGTGACCCCTACCATCGCAGGGGGGCCTAGAGGCTTAGGGGGCCCCCTCCTCCTCCCTCTCCCCAACCACAAGTTCAGCCAATTAGGCAAAAAAACGCCCGTTTGCTCACAAAAAATGTCCCCACCACCTCCTCCCGCCATGCAGTATATCGAGTGGCGGGAGTGAATGTAACTTTTTCCTGCTTCCAAATGCTGCTTCACAGCATAACACTCTCTGCTGCCTGCCATCCGCCCGTTCCCGATCACGTGACCCGCACCAGTCACGTGATCAGGAGCCGGTGAATGGCAACAGATAATATTTGGCTGCAGGATGGGGGGGTTGATTTGACCAAGGGAGCCCCCATACTATTATTTTGCAGGGGGCCCTTATAAGTCTTGTTATGCCCCTATGTCTATAAGTGTATGTGGTTCCTCATTTCAGCTCCACTGCCCTCCAGCATGCCACTAGCCTCTCCTTAAAGAGACTCTGTAGCAAAAAATGTTTCCCTGTAGGGTACTCACCTTGGGTGAGGGAAGCCTCAGGGTCCCAATGAGGCTTCCCAATCCCCTGTAACTGCAGGCAGTCCAGCGCTGGTTCCCCTGGATTCTCCCGCATTCCTCCTTCGACAAGGCTGACAAGCTACATCTATTTACCTTCATTGGCTCCAGCGGGGGCGCTGTTGCGGCTTTCAGCATGGAGATAGGCGGAAATAGCCGATTTCTGTCGGGTCCGCTCTACTACGCAGGTGCAGGAGACTTGCGCCTGCGCAGCAGAGCAGACCGACAGCGATCGCTATTTCCTTCTATCTCCGAGCGGAGAGCCGATACTGCGCCTGCGCTGGAGCCAGGAGGTTAATATTTATATCCTCACTGTTCGGAGGGGCACTGCGAGACTGCTGCGGGACACAGGAGGATGGGGGAAGCCTTGATAGGATCCGAAGGCTTCCCCCACCTGAGGTGAGTACCCCCCAGGGGAACTTTATTTAGTTACAGGTTTTCTTTAAAGGACACCTTAAGTGAGAGGGATATGGAGGCTGCCATATTTATTTCCTTTTAAGAAATACAAGATGACCAGCTATCATGCTGATCATCTGCCTCTAATATCTTTAGCCATAGACCCGGAACACGCATGCAGCAGATCAGGTGTTTCTGACATTATTGTCAGATCTGACAAGATTAGCTGCCTACTTGTTTTTGGTGTTATTAAGACACTACTGCAGCAAAATAGATCAGCAGGACTGCCAGGCAACTGGTATTGTTTAAAATGAAATACATTTGATCCTTTAAGATCACCAACCACAGCTGTAGTCACGGGCTTCTGCAGTTCACCAAGACTTAAACAGTGCAAGCACAGCACGCTTCCGGCCCTGGGAGTGTGATCGAAAGAGGCACGTAGACATGCATGTGCAGAAGCCCACAGATGTAGTCAGTGATCTTAGGGAGGGGCTAGCGGTGCGCTGGAGGGCAGTGAAACTGCAGCAATAGAAGGCATAGACTGCTGGGGGCTGGAAGAAGCCTCAGGAAGTAAAGATTAACTTTTCCTTTTCAGCTCGGATATCCAAAGCCTAAGTGACGTGACACGATGAGGGAGACATGTATACGTATGTACAGTGCCTAGGATCCAAAAAAGTGGTCAGCACCTCCACAATAGCTCTTTTACGTTAAAGAGCTATTGTGGAGGTGCTGACCACTTTTTTGGATCGTTTATTGCCGTCCTAGAGGTACTGACGGACGGATGGTCATAGCACTCCACCACCATTTTGTCTTTTGAAAACCGTGGGTGCTGATCACATTTGAATTCTTGTACAGTGCCTAGGACACAAATAACTATGCTGTGCTGCTTTTCTTCTTTCTCTGCCTGAAAGAGTTAATATTCTAATGTGCAACTGAAAGTTTTTCTTCAGTCGGGACCCAGTCGGACTACTGATAAGGAATTACAACCACAAAATACTTGTTTAAGTTTTTAAACATAACATAAAACTGTGGGATATCCAAAAGTCATTTTTAGGAGTAGGAGGATAGATACAATTGTTTGTCTTTACTTTGTCTTCACTTATGTATCACTTTAAAGGGAATCTGAAGTGAAAATAAGCTTATGATATAATAATTTGTATGTCTAGTACAGCAAAACACTGGTTCATACGACAGTCAGGGAATCTGCCACAGACTGGGACCCCTAAACTACCATGCTATACCCACAGGGAGATACAGGGGAGCCCTGGACCTCTCCCCACAATCACCCTCACTGCCTCTGAACTGAATGCTGATGCAAAACACAAAAAGCAAATGCTTTTTTGTGTAGTACAGCTAAGAAATAAAACATTAGGTGGAGAGATATGAGTCTAATATTGTTTCCAGTCGCAGAGAAAGTTCAAAAGGTCATTAGCCTGCTCTGTGAAATCATTTAGAATGCGGAGTGCAGTGTGTAAACTGCAAATATAAGAAAATGACAGTGGCATAGCTAAGGAGCTCTGGGTCCTAGTGTGAGTTTTACATTGGGCCCTCCAAGCACTCTATACATAACAATTCATACGGCGCAGCAAAACCTGCCAAGAACAACCATAGTGTCAGAGATGCAAGAAGGGGACGGGGAAGAGCTTGTTAATGATGATAACTACTATTCAAAGCATCTAGAGAAGTGATTATTACAAGCACAGGACCAATAAAGAGCTAATACTGCAATTGAGGGAGGGCCCCTCTGGCCTAAGGGCCCTGATGCAACCTCTATTGCTACAAAAAAACTTATGCTTATACAAAAAAGATATAACTGAAAATAAAAAATATGAGACTATTTTGTATTCTACTAATGTTCTATTAATTATCCGTACTACACAACCACTTCATTATATCATAATTTTTTTTTTTCGCTTCAGTGTCACTTTAAGTACATAGCAAAAGAACAGACTGCATTCATTGATGGTACATATGAATACTGCTAATAAACTGAGCTGATGCAGCTATATTGATTGACTCTCTGCAGATTATATCTGCCTGGGAATGTTGGCAGCCAAATTAGCTAAACTGAACAAGCTCATCATCAATCCCTTTTTGAAATAAAGGCTCTCAGGGTCATAAATCATTCAGGAGACTGTAATTGTCTTGTACAATGTGTTTTAATTCATCATAATGAAAAGTTAACTAAGAGAATTTAGGATATTAATTTATTTTTATAGCCATAATAATATTTGGCGGTAATTCTTTTTGATGGTTGCAAGTGTAGACTTGCCAAGCTTAAACAGCTGAGTGGAGATGAAGTCGGCTCTGGATAGGAAGGCTTCTAGTAGTGGTATAACAAGTCCATTCTTAAATGTACTTGAGCCGAACTTCGGGTACAAAAACAGATACTTACTTAAAGAGGGAAGTCTCTGGATCCTAATGATCCTAACTTGGCGTCCACTGGTCCCGCAACTCTGTGTGCAGAAGATTGCCAACAAGGGCTTGTCGGCATTACATTGGGGCAGCGCTCCTTTTCTGTCATGTACTGTGCCTGTGCGAATACAGCTATGCCCGTGCAGAAGCGGTTCCAATCTACTGCGCAGATGCAACTGTGCTGATGCAGCGGTCATGAGTGTGCCTATGCGAGTACAGAAGGAGCTGTGCAGGAGTGGCTCCATGCTACTGAGCAGGAATGGCTGTGCTCGTGCGACTGATTTTTTTATGCAGACTGCGACCTGTAGGCGACGACTTATCCCATTTGGAGTTGGTTATCCTCCTCAGGCGCAGTTGAGGGTTACTAATCTTTCAACCCATCCTTGCGAGTACTGACCTGTTTTTTAATATACCTCCATAATCTCTGAACAAATCTGAACATACTGCACCATCTGGGCTCCCGTTGTCTCTGTGTTTTTCTTAGAGTTTTCCCTACTCACCATTGCTCTCCTTAGGTAAGTTATCTGTTTCTGAACCGGAGCTTCGTCTCGGGCTCTCTTTAAAGTAGCCACAATACTACATTGCCACAAGAAAAGTAAATATGATGCTATTACCACATGCATGCAAATTTAATCTAAATTCTATGCAGCTTGGAACTGGATTAAACAAAATGAATTAGCAGTAAGTGCATCTGATTGGCCCAATTAATACTATCATATCGGCCAATCTTATACTACCCAACACTCAAAAAAAGAGCTTTTACTGACCAAAAGTCTAAAATTAAAACTGATGCGTACATCTCCCCAGCGCAAGATGTACTCACATCTATGTACTACAACTCCCGGCATGCATTGCGGCATGCATCTCCCAGCATGCCATGGCTAGGAGCATGCTACACATGCAGAATCTGCAGCTGCAGACAATGATGGCATACTTTACAGAGATGGGGGGGGGGGGGGGTACAGGAGCAGCCCCAATAGGTAAGCAATGGTTCTCCTCAACCCCTGGCCTCCCAACAACATACTGTGTTATGAACCTCATTCATTGTTAAAAAAAAAAAAAAAATCCTGGGTGCTATGTGCCTGTGTTCACAAACAGAAATATTTTTCAATCAATAAAAAAAAAAATAGCAGTCTAAAGGTGGCCACACACCATACAATTAAAGGATCCAATTTTACACCAATTCGATAATTACGATCGGTTGTCCCGAAAGATCGAAAGCTTTTTTTTTCATTCATTCGAGAAATCTGATTGAATTTCCTGTTTTTATTCGATAAAAGAAGTTCGGGAGTGTTGGATATTTTTGATCAATTTTTTTTAATCAAAATCGTATGGTGTATGGTAGATTGTCAATTACTTGATGTACAGACCCAACCAATTTTTTCTGAGTTTTCAATCATTTCTGTTTCATAATTGGGGAACAAATTGAGCATAGGTGTGTGGTACATTGGTCAGATTTTTGAAATGTTACAATCAATCAGAACAATTGATTGCAATTATTGAATTGAAAAGATATTTAAAAAAATGTATGGTGTGGTGTGTGGCCACCTTTAGGGTTAAAATTTATAATCTAAAAAGCATGTAAGTTTTCAGAATTTATCTACTTCAGTTTTGGATTTACTTGGACTTTAAAGGACAACTGTAGGGAGACGGCCATGTTTTTTTTCCCTTTTGTGCAATACTAGTTGCCTGGCTGTCCTGCTGATCCTCTGTCTCTAATACTTTTAGCCATAGACCCTGAACAAGCATGCAGCATATCAGGTGTTTCCTACATTAATGTCGGAACTGACAAGATTAGCTGCATGCTTGTTTCTGGTGTTATTCAGACACTATTGCATCCAAAGACATTAGCAGGGCTGCCAGGAAACTGGTATTGCTTAAAGGTGCGTACACACATGCGACTATAGTCGTTTGAAACGATCGTTCCCCGATCATTTCAAATGACGATCGTTTGAAAAAAAGCAGCCAACGACCATGAAGTCTAACGTCGGACGAGCTAGATCGTTCAAAACGAATGATCTAGCTTGGCGGATTTTTCCCAACGACGATCGTTTGCAAAAGTAGTACATCGTTGGAAACGATCGTTCGTACTAGGCTTGACATGCGCATTTCACTATTTCTCCATGTAACTTTTCATTTTAATGCGCAACCGCAATCATTGCTTTATTTGTTGTAACGTTCGTTTTAACGATCAGATCGTTACACACCTTTTACAACTAACTTTACTTAGGTCGTTCTTTCTTCAATTAAACGTTTGTTCGGCGTTCATAACGAACGATCGTTGTCGCATGTGTGTACGTAGCATAAGGAGGAATAAATATGGCAGCCTCCTTATACCTCTCCCTACAGTTGTCCTTTAACCCCCTTGCCGTTCCAATTCTGACAGCAAGGGGGCGGCGCAGCACTTTTTAAATTTTTTTTTTTCTTTTTTAATCATGTAGCGAGCCCAGGGCTCGCTACATGATAGCCGCTGACAAGCGGCATCCCCCTACCTAGTTCGATCGCCACCGGTGATCTTTGCTAGCAGGAAATCCCGTTCAGAACGGGATTTCCTGCAGGGCTTCCCCCGTCGCCATTGGCGACGGGGCGGGATGACGTCACCGACATCATGGACGTCGGGACGTCAGAGGGAATCCCGATCCACCACTAAGCGCTGCCTGGCACTGATTGGCCAGGCTGCGCAAGGGGTCTGGAGGGGGGGGCGGCGCGGCGGGTAGCAGCGAATCGGCAGCGAGAAGCAGCGATCGGGATATGCATGCAGCTAGCAAAGTGCTAGCTGCATGCAGTAAAAAAAAATTGTCAAAATCGGCCCAGCGGGGCCGGAGAAATCCTTCTGCGCAGGTTACCCCGAGCTGAGCTCTGGATAACCGGCAAGAAGGACTCCAGTGAAAATAATGTAATAAAAAAAAAAGTGCTTCATTTCTACAATAATTATGTATAAATTATTTAGTCAGCGTTTGCGTTTGCCAATTGTAAAAGCTTTCCTCTCTCTGATTTACATTCTGACATTTATCACATGGTGGTATTTTTACTGCTGGCAGGTGATGTCAGTGGAAGTAGCTGCTGCTATTTCTCACAATGCAACGAGGTTCACAGACAAGAAACTGCCAGGACCACGGTCCTCACAGTTTCTTGTGGGAGGGGTTGCACCACATCAGCCATACAGAGTTCCCTGATGATCTGTTTGTGATAAGGAATAGATTTATCACATAAAAGGGGGTATCAGCTATTGATTGGGATGAAGTTCAATTCTTGGTTACGGTTTCTCTTTAAGGTATCCTTGGCCCCTGGCTCAACCACTTTTTACAGATATCAGAATCAGAAAGTGCTCTCCATGCTGCCCTTCACACTGCTCTCTCCTCCCAATGCCGCAGATGGGCTCTGTCTGCATCTGCCACCACAATAGAATTCAGTTATACCATACTGTGTAATGTCAGAGCAGCTATAAATATTTTACAGTACGTGTATGTCTAGTATGCCTCTTCATCCTTTTCTGTTATGTGTATTTCAAGAAATAATTTGGTTGTGAAAACTTCATAGAAACAAAGTGTGAGATAAATAAAGCAAGACTTTTTATGATTATGGTCTGTCCATAACTTCTGTTTACTTTGTTTTTTTTTATTGAACCCATCAAGGGAGAACAGAAAAAGTATGTTGCAAAAAAGATAAATGTATTGCAGCATATTATCAATTAATCTCCGCATCAGTGCAGAAGTACTTAGAATTGAAAGGAGACATTTTTCAGACATATAAGGTACTGACATTTTGTTGTAGAGCAACAAACATTGATAACAAAAGAATGTGCAATTCGTGATACAATACCTTCCTGATGGCATTGATGATAAAATACCATCCTGATGACACATCCCCAGAGCACAGAGAACTGGATAGGCAAGGTGGGTGAACAGTCCCAGCCTTCCCATCCAGCACTCTATGCTGCTCCTGAAGACTGACCAGAGAAACAGGGACAACCAGCACAGTTGCAGTGTGGTTTAGTGGGCAAACCAGTGTTTGTTTCGGGATTTGCAGGTTCACAAGCCAGTGAAAGCTAGCTTGCAGATTCAACAGTCGGCCAGTGAACTGAAGCACCCTCATGCATTTTACCATATATATCAGTGGGAACATATACCTACCCTGCTCTATGTTTTATTCTTCACTGCTCAGCCTGCTTGTTAACAGCCCTGATAAAATCCATGACTGTACATTCAGTCTGGCTTTGCTCAGAAATCATTATAGCTAAGGTCATTATATCAGAGCCAGAAGGGGGCAAGCTTGAGCTTGAAAAGACATCGGAGAAGACAGACTCAGCTATAATGATTCCTGCGCAAAGCCAGACTGAAGGCTCAGTCAGGGATTTTATCAGGGCTGATAACAGGCAGGCTGAGCAGTGAAGAATGAAACAGAGAGCAGGGTAGGTGTTTTCTCTAATGTTCCCACTGATATACATGGTAAAATATAAGAGGGTGCTTCATCTCTGGTTCACTTTAAGGCCTCCTTCACATGGGCAGCTGCAAGGTGTACAATCACCACCTTTTAGCTGCTCCCGCAGTCCTACTGGGCAATAAGGGTGTCATTGATTCCATGAAGGAACATCCAAATGCCGCTGCATTCAGGCTTGATGCATATGGTTACATTAATTTGCACCTGCATGGCACCTGTTGGCTGGCAGATTGGAGGCTAAACTGCATGGGAAATGCAAACTTCAACTTATCATGTGATAGAGGCTTTTCTCTATTAGGAATAAGCAAGCACAGTTGCTAAACTGTATCCATGTGTGTTCGAGGCAGAGAGGGTTGCGTTACCTGCTTCATGCTGCACGCCATCCTCCCGCCACTCCCAACAGAAGGAACTTCCGTTGTGAAGTGAAAGTGTTGGGAGGATGGAGCAGTGAGTAGCACTGCAACAAGAGGTGATTATGCAGATAACCTAACTCTCTCTGCCATGGCCCCCTCCTTGAAAACACACAGGTACAGTTTTGCTTCTTGCAGAATTCTTCTTGCTCACCCCTGTTCTGTACATTTATATTTTCAGTGATTTATCCGCCCAGCAGGGAGGACACTGGGCAACCAACAGTGATGAATGAAAATGCCAATATTCTTTTCACATTAATTTTGACGAAAATTATGTTAAATTAGATTTTCGAGCAAAAATGTCATCGAAAATAAGTATTGTTATTTTTTGTGTTTAAGCTTTAAAAATATAGTTTTTCTTTCATTTTCGCTGTAAAAAATTGTGTCATTAAAATATTGTTTTCCAGCATTTTCGTGCTTTTTGTGCATTTTTGCAATGAAAGTGAAACATTTCAATTTTCCTACATTTGTTTGAGAAATATGTGAAAACGTGAAAAAACAAGCTTTTTTCTCAAAAGAAAAAAAATGTTTTATTAAAATAGAAAATAGGATTTGTGATGCGAAAAAAAAATTGGTGAAAATTCGCAAGCAACACTGGTAACAATATTCATTTTTAGAAGAGTTGTGAATAGTACCGTGAAACCTTTCTGCCAGGCTTTTATTGTTGCCATTAAAGAGACTCCGTAACAAAAATTGCATCCTGTTTTTTATCATCCTACAAGTTCCAAAAGCTATTCTAAGGTGTTCTGGCTTACTGCAGCACGGTCTACTATCACCAGGGGAGGACTGGGACCTTTTGGCCTGGGGGGAAAACACAAATTAGAGGCCCATTTTTACAGCAGCCCCAGCCCAAATGACATCACACACGTGCCCCATGTGCTATATTCCAGTAGTGGGAGAGAGATGAGAATAGCCTGAGATGGATCAGAGAGCTTATCTGTATTGCAGCCAAATCACACAGAAGCTACTTGCCTATAATATCAATCGTGTCCCTGCCAATCTCTCACACAAGTCTTGAAAGCAGCCCATTTGGAGTCTAGGCACTGTCTGCCAGCAGATGTCCTGGAGTCTAGGGACTGTCTGCCAGCAGCCCTTCTGGAGTCTAGGGACTGTTTTCAAGCAGCCCTTCTGGAGTCTAGGGATTGTCGAATACTTTTCAACCTAGACAATGCCTTATGTAGCTGTGCACATGCAGTCATTTTAACAATGGTGAGAGACCAGATAGATTTGTTCCCACAGACCCTGCAGGCAAGCCTCTGCTCTGTATCATGCTATGTATATTTACCAGCTTTCCCACCCTCTAATTGCTCTGTAATTGGGCATTTATTTGCCTTAGCCAGCCTAGTGGTTGACATTGCCTTATACAAAAACATGAATGCACCAGGCACTGTACCAGCCCCAAATCATTAAATGAGTGGCAGCCTGGGGGGAAATCTCCCCCCTTCCCCCCTGGCCAGTCCTCCCCTGACTATCACCATCTCTGTAATAAATCAACTTATCTCTCTCTTGTCAGACTTGTCAGCCTGTGTCTGGAAGGCTGCCAAGTTCTTCAGTGTTGTGGTTCTGTGATGCATCTCCCCCCTCCAGGCCCCTCTCTGCACACTGCCTGTGTATTATTTAGATTAGAGCAGCTTCTCTCTTCTCTCTTATCTTTTACAAGCTGGATAAATCCTCCTCTGAGCTGGCTGGGCTTTCACATACTGAGGAATTACATACAGGCAGAGCTGTCTGCACTCTGCAAGAAGAAACAGTCTGACACTTCAGTGGAAGATAGCTGCAGGGGGAAAGAAACACACAAATGATCTCTTGAGATTCAAAAGGAAGGCTGTATACAGCCTGCTTGTGTATGGATGTATTTTCTATGTGTGGACATACTGTACATCAACCTACTTCCTGTTTTGGTGGCCATTTTGTTTGTTTATAAACAAACTTTTTAAAACTGTTTTTAACCACTTTTAATGCGGCGAGGAGCGGCGAAATTGTGACAGAGGGTAATAGGAGATGTCCCCTAACGCATTGGTATGTTTACTTTTGTGCGATTTTAACAATACAGATTCTCTTTAACTTCACAGAAAATGAGTTAACTTTAGAAAAAAAGAGGAAAATCTCTCACATGGGGAGAAAACGATAAAAATATTTTAAAGAAGAACATTACTGAATTACTGACTGAATTGCACCTAGTTAGGGCTGGTGCACACCAAGAGCGCTTCTGAGCGCTTTTTAAAAAACGCCAACGCTTTGAAAAGCGATTGGCTAATGTATTTGAATAGGAAGGTGCACACCAGAGCGATGTGATTTTCTCCTAAACACAAACGCAGGTCCTGCAGCATTTCTGCTAATTTCTGAGGAGATTCAGCCTCAATGTTAAGTATAGGAAAGTGGAAAATTGCTGTGAAAAGCGCTAGATCAGAGTGATTTTCCAAGCGTTTTTGTTACAGAAGCTGTTCAGTTACAGCTTTACTGTAACAAGAAATAAAAAAAGCTACACCAAAAACTCTCCGAAAATCGCTAGGCATGATAAGAAAATCGCTAGGCACATGCCTAGAATCGCCTAGAAAAATTACTTCAAAAAGCGCTGAGCGTTTGCGATTATGCTAACGCTTTTTGTTAAATTTATCCCAGGTGGGGATATTTTTAGTGCTGGCAAGGAGCATCACTGTTTACATGTTGTGCGTTCCGAAGTAAGCAGAAAAAACACCTGGCCTTGGGAGGAGAAGGCTGCAAAACTAAATAGCCTAGGCTAAACATCAGTGATCACTTGGAGGGCAGAGTTACATAAAAATATACATCAATACATAGGTACAGGAAGAGTTTCTAGTGCTGAAACCAGGGTAATTAACATAAAAGTGGGTATCCTGAATAATGTAGTGTATTCTACTTCACTTTGTTACAATGTCTCTTTAACCCATTAGCAGCTTTAAATGAAATTTTTCATTTGAAGTCTGCTGTGCACTCTAAACCTCTGCCAGCAAATCTCGTTTGGCTGCCTAGTGTAGGTGGTAGGGAGCAGTTAGTTACTTGTTCCGGACGGCTCCTCCACCCACGGCTCTGAACTTCTGGCATGTCTTCTATGTTCCGATCACATCTGATCACATGATATGACATGTGATCAGGATCAAAGAGACTGTGTCAGCGTTACAGCGCCACCCAGTGGAGACTCTTCCATCACAGCTGTAATGCTGACATGTTCTACTGGATCCTGATCATATGTCATATCGTGTGCTATTAACCGAGAAGACGTGTTGATGTTTCATTGCCATTGTGGTGGTGGTGGAGGAGGGAAGAAGCCGATCCAGCCGTCTGGACAGGTAACTAAAAAAGCTGCCGGTCACCCACTCTGCATCCTCTGCTGGGCCTGCCAGGCTGGGGAAGGCATGGCAGGAAAAATTCGGCCCTGCAGCCAAATAAAGTTTTATTTGGCTGCTAAAGGGTTAAACGAAGTTGCTTTGTAATCACAATACGTACTGCATGTATATAATAGCCCAACGATTCTTAGACCTTACCCATTAAACTGAAATCTTTCCATTGGATTGTGTGCATCCCTGTGAATATAAAAAAGGGTAATTTTCATCTAAGTTGTAAGAAATTTGTCCTTAGCGGCAGTTACTGGTTAAATCATTATTATAGCACAGCTTTCTATATGTAAGATATTACTTTATGTCAGCTCCATTGAAACTGATAGATTAGTTGAATCATGACCAACTGCCTTTTATACTTTTCAAATAAGCCTGCAGAGAAATTTCAATGCAGTAAGGCTTATTAGATTGTGGCAGGGACAAGAGAGCCCTTACTGGGATGATTGCGCTTCACTGTTAGCTGAAACGATACCGAGAGCATATCTGCTGCTAACAATTGCTAACGCTAGTCAGAAGAGTAGCTATGGGTGGGCAAGAGGGGACATATACCCCAAGGCGCAGCACTGTGAGGGCGCTCAGCACGGCCATTGCACCCCCACGGCCACGTGCGTGAGAGGTGGCTTGCTGGCTGCTCAAAGTGCCCCTGTTTCTCTCCCTCCCTCTGCAGAAGCATTAACAGTAGCAGATTAACCTCCTTAGCGGTAACCCCGTGTGTGACACGGGGTAAGCCGCCGGAGGGTGCCGCTCAGGCCCTGCTGGGCCGATTTTCATAATTTTTTTTTTGCTGGACGCAGCTAGCACTTTGCTAGCTGCACCAGCACCCCGATCGCCGCCGCCGCGCGCCCGATCGCCGCTATCCGGTGCGGCGCGTTGCCCCCCCCCCAGACCCCTGCGCTGCCTGGCCAATCAGTGCCAGGCAGCGCCAAGGGGTGGATCGGGTCTCCCAATGACGTCCCGACGTCACTGACGTCGGTGACGTCATCCCGCCCCATCGCCATGGCGACGGGGGAAGCCCTCCAGGAAATCCCGTTCTTTGAACGGGAGTTCCTGATCGCCTATCGCCGGAGGCGATCGGCGGGGCTGGGGGGATGCCGCTGAGCAGCGGCTATCATGTAGCGAGCCCTGGGCTCGCTACATGATTTAAAAAAAAAAAATAAAAAAAAAACTGCTGCGCTGCCCCCTGGCGGTATTTTTCATACCGCCAAGGGGGTTAAGGCTATCTATGTAAATGGGCTATCTGGCTATCTAGACAATGTGAAGGGGGCACATTTGGCTAACTAAAGGGGCATACATTTGTCTATTTAAAGGAGGGCACATCTGGCTATCTGAATGGGGTAAAGGGGCACATATAGTTATCTAAATAACTTTTGACTCTACCCATGACCACATCCACATTCTGATAGACAAGACAAATAACATTTATATCGCGCTTTTCTCCTGGCGGACTCAAAGCGCCAGAGCAGCAGCCACTAGGCAGTAGCAGTGTTAGGGAGACTTGCCTAAGGTCTCCTACTGAATAGGTGCTGATTTACTGAACAGGCAGAGCCGAGATTCGAACCCAGGTCTCCTGTGTCAGAGGCAGAGCCCTTAACCATTACACCATACAGCCACCATTCTGATGTGTGGCCATGCCCATTTTGGCCAGAGGGGGGCGCAAAAACTGTCTTTGTCCCCAGGCGCTGAAAACCCTAGCTATGCCTCTGCTGCTAGTGAGGACATTTACTACTTTATAAATACATGAAAACAGTTTTATAATAAATGTATTACTCTTTCAAAACTGGATCCTGAAATGATTGTTTATTCTTCATATGGAGAATTCCTCTGGCTTTGCAGTAGTAGAGAACTTGGGACTTCTAGTAAAGATTTCTTAACGATGCAGCCCTCAAGAGGTTTAAGAACCACCCTGGTATTCAGAATGCTCCCAATCATGCAAGGCTGAAATATCAGCTAAGGATTGTGGTAGAGTCATGACAACTTCAAAGGAATACTCATGTAAAGTAATCAACCCTAGTTGTTTCAAGTTGTAGACACTATTAAAGTGTACTTGAGATGAAATAAAAGGAAGAATTAATACATACATGGGGCTTCCTTCAGCCCTCTTCAGCCTGATCGATCCCTTGCCTCCGTCTTCCGCCTCCTGGATCCTCTGTTATGGCTCCTGGTAAATTTGGGAGTGCGGCTTACTGCACATGCGCAGTCCAGCCGTGCATGTGCGCCCCAGTGCACTTCTGTAGTCGGGAGTGTTCTGTGCATGCACGGCACTACTAAGCAGGGGAAAATGCTTCCAGCTGTGGGAGCCTGACAGGGCGCGTGTACATGGGCAGCCCACACATGTGCAGTAAACCCGCACCCGCATACCAGGAGCCATAACAGAGGATCAAGGACCAGGAGGTGGAGGATGACGACGAGGAAGTAAACACACTGAAGGGGGCTGGAGGAAGCCCCAAGAATGTATGAATTCTTACTTTTATTTCATCTCAGGTTTACTTCAAGTTTCAAACAAGTCCTTCCAAAGAGTTCTGGGAAATGAATACTAACTGGGAGTAGGAATGAGCTCTTGGAATCGGAACAGTTCCGATTTTCGCATCGGAATTTGGCCGTTCCGAGTAAAACCACTAAAATTTTCTCGAGTGCCATGTTCTGTTTGGGAACAAGAATTTTTTCGACAAACTCTGCTTTGACACAGTGAAAATTAGATTTGGTGAAGTGACCCTGTCCACTTGTTTGGTACTGAAATGGTGGTGAAGTGTGGTGTGTCTGCAGTATTCAGATGTTCCAAATTTGATATGCAGAATTTGAATACCAACACTAGTAAGAAGAAGCTGGAAGCAGTGAAACATACAAAAGAATTTGAAGAGGGTCATTGCAGAAGAACAAGAAAGACAGATTTGTGATAGTGCAAGAGAAAGCAGGGGCGTTACTAAAAACCCTATAGCAAAATTTTGGTTGCTCCATCCCCCTTCCCCCCCCCAAAAAAAAATTATAACGCATGTGATGAGATGGGCTGCTGAGTTATGGAGACGGGGACAACTGGAGATGAAAGATTGCAAGTGAAGCCTGGAGATGTGAGCAGGGCCGGATTTCTGCAAAGGCCTGAAAGGCCATGGCCTAGGGCGGTAAAAAATCAGAAGGATAAAAGGGCAGCAGGACCTGAGAGAGATAAGAGGCTACATGTCAAAATAAATAATTTCTCCTGCTCTCGAAGCCGCCCCGGCTTTGCTGCACACACAGTCAGAATTCCAGAGCTCTGTGTATTTTCCTTACTTCTTGGTGTGCAATGAGACAGTGCTATCTCCTGAACATACAAGCTTCAGTTTAATGCCAGGGATGTAGAGAAACATGGATCACCAGTCTGTGACTCTGGCTGTAGACACAATTTCTTTAAGGTCAACTTTTTAACAGAATTATTTCCACTTTACAACTTAGCTTGTATTGCTGGTTAGACTCTGTTAATGACTTGAGCCATTCCTTCTCCTCTCTCCCCCTGGATTGTAAATATTAAACATAAAGATAAGGTTTTTTTTTCCTTAGAGAGATTTATGACAGCCCCTTCTAAGCTAAATCTTAACCCCTTGCTGGCTAATTTTAAAGGCAGCAGTACTGAAGTAGTATGAGACAGACAACTTCTCTATAATCATAATTGCAAATGTACTGTTGTATACTTTTGTATTGTTACATTCTGTTTTGTATACCAAAAGTAATAACATATACTAAAAATTAAGAACAGATATATTTGTACCGTGTTGGCAAACAGTAAAAACAAAACCTGTGAAAGAATCAGTACAATAAAT
This sequence comes from Hyperolius riggenbachi, assembly GCF_040937935.1. NCBI lineage: Eukaryota > Metazoa > Chordata > Amphibia > Anura > Hyperoliidae > Hyperolius > Hyperolius riggenbachi. The sequence goes on along the minus strand of NC_090647.1, from coordinate 90,487,164 downwards.
AATATAAAACAAATGCAACAGATCTGATATTACAGAAGAGCAGAGAGGGAGATGAATGTCGCTCTACTACTTCATGCCTGGTACACACCATGCAATTTCCCATCAGATAGACGGGTCGAATTGATTATTTTTGACAGGTCCAATCTGATTTCTGATCATTTTTCTAATCGACTTTGTATAAGTCACAGGTGTCGAACTCCAGGCCTAGAGGGCCAGATCCATGCCAGTGTTTAGGATGGACTGAGAAAGAAAGGAATGTGTTCTACCTGATGGACCACGCCTTTCCTGATTCAGTCTCATCAATTAATTTGAGCTGTGTCAAAAATGTGTGAGGACCTCGGCCCTCTTATGGACCGGTTTGACATCCCTGGTATAAGTGATCGGAAAATCGATTCAACCCATCTATCTGGTGCGTACCAGGCTTCAGGGACTCACTGCTCTGACAGGAAAAACAATCATTCATCATTTTTCAGAGAGAAAACATTCATAGATTTACACGAGTCACTAAACAGGCATTTCCTCCTTCAAACAAGTGATCATTAGGGTGCATACACACATCAGACCATAGTCTTTGGAAAATGAAAGATCACAGACCAATTTTACCCCCTTCCATGTAGTATGAGAGCCCTACCTACACAGTCTATTATATTGAGCTGAACTCCCCATCAGATAAAAATCTTTGCAAGATCCTGCACACAAAGATGCTGTACACATGCAACAGATCCGTATCTGCAACAGATCAGTATCTGCAAAAGATCTGTTCCTGCAAAAGATCCGTTCCTGCAAAATGCATTCATAGTCTATGATATCTGCAGATCCTCATACACACCTTGTTTAACCAGTTCGGCCTATCTGGACGAGCTTCCTCGTCCAGATAGGCACAGCTGCTGCCGCGGGCTGGTGCGCACGATCGGGTGCACCCCCGCGCGCGCTCCCGCTGCCCGCCGCTAGCTCCCCGATCAGTGAATGGGAATATAATTCCCATTCACCGATCTAACTTACCCGCAGAAATACCGACGCTTTCTCTCCAGAGAGAGCGGTATTTCTGCCCCCAGGAAACTTCTCCCCAGCATTTTAGTTCCTGGATGCGAGATCGTTCGCATCCAGGACTTTTTTCACTGTGGCCATCTTGTGGCCAAATAGTAAACTGCTCCAACATACATTTTTAATAAAAAAAAATATTATTTTACATTTAAAATTAGCAGTTTCCCTCCCACACCAAAAATTACCCACATACACTTTTTTATATTAAAAAATAAAATAAAAAATACAATAAAAAAAAACAAAAACAACATAAATAGTTACCCAAGGGTCTGAACCTTTTAAATATGCATGTCAAGAGAATATGTTATTATATTATTTAAAATTATAAGCTTATAAATAGTGATGGACGCAAATTGAAAAAATGCACCTTTATTTCTAAATGAAATATCGGCACCATAAATTGTGATAGGGACATCGTTTAAATGGTGTAATAACCAGGACAGATGGGCAAATAAAATACATAAGTTTTAATTACGTTAGCGTATATTAATTTCAAACTATAATGGCCAAAAACTGAGAAATAATGATTTTTTTTCATTTCTTTCTTAATCTTCCTGTTAAAATAGATTTAGAAAAAAATAATTCTTAGCAAAATGTACTACCCAAAGAGAACCTAATTAGTGGCGGAAAAAACAAGATATAGATCAATTCATTGTGATAAGTAGCAATAAAGTTATAGGCGAATGAATGGGAGGTGAACGTTGCTTGGATGCATGGAATTTTCGGACTGCGGTGCTGAACCGGTTAACAGACATTCATCTGCAGATCAGACAATCATCTGCAGATCTGAAGATCCATCCTGGTGGATCTGATCTGCAGATGAATGTCTGTTAAACAAAGTGTGTATGAGGATCTGCAGATATCATAGACTAAAGGTGCATACACACATCAGACCATAGTCTTTGGAAAATGAAAGATCACAGACCAATTTTACCCCCTTCCATGTAGTATGAGAGCTATACCTACACAGTCTATTCTATTGAGCTGAACTCCCCATCAGATAGAAATCTTTGCAAGATGCTGCACACAAAGATGCTGTACACATTCAAAAGATCAGTACCTGCAAAAGATCTGTTCCTGCAAAAGATCCGTTCCTGCAAAATGCATTCATAGTCTATGATATCTGCAGATCATCATACACACCTTGTTTAGCTGACAATCCTCTGCAGATCTGAAGATTCATCCTGGTGGATCTGATCTGCAGATTAATGTCTGTTAAACAAGGTGTGTATGAGATCTGCAGATAGCATAGACTATAGACTATGAATGCATTTTGCAGGAACGGTCTTTTGCAGGAACAGATTTTTTGCAGATACTGATCTTTTGAATGTCTACAGCATCTTTGTGTGCAGCATCTTGCAAAGATTTCTGTCTGATGGGGAGTTCAGCTCCATAGAATAGACTGTGTAGGTATGGCTCTCATAATACATGGAAGGGGGTAAAATTGGTCTGTGATCTTTCATTTTCCAAAGACTATGGTCTGATGTGTGTATGCACCCTGAGTGTGTGTGTGTGTGTGTGTGTGTGGGGGGGGGGGGGGGGGGGTAGGGGGCGGTTGGTGGTACCGGGCCTAGGGCACTGGGAAGTCCAAATCCGGCCCTGGATGTGAGTCCCTTCTCTCCTCCACTCAGCTCCAGCTACTCTGCATGGGGGAGAGGGGGTTAACATCTGGCTACCTATACTGCACCTCATGGGGGCCATATGTGGGTCTCTATGAGACCCCGTTATCAATGCTGGCCAATCACATGAAGCCCCCCTTGGCTTTGGGCCCCATAGCAGCTGCTATGGCTGCTATCATAGGCAAAGGCAGGGTTTGCAGCTGCCCAGAATCCCCCCTCAGACCAGGGCCGGTGCAGTATCTGCGGACAAGCACAAGTTGAGACACCAGAATATCTGCAGGTAACCTGCAGCTCACAGCACCGCCCCCTTCCTTTGCCTGCTACAGTTGACTTTGGATGGAGCAGTAGCGTGTGTACAGAGCATGGAGCAGCTCTTGAGAACTAAACAGAACACAGAGTCAGGTATGCGCACAGCCCTACTGTGTGAATGCTTCCCTTTCCCCTTCATTACCAATGTCGGCTGTCATTATTATCTGTATCCAAACTGCTCCTAATCGATCCCGTTGTCGGTGAGTCAGTTGGACATGAAATTTCTTTATGTGTACCCAGCATGATGCCCTACCATATTATTTTACTGTATTGTGCTTGACCTTTCAGGAATTTCCCCCTTGAAAATCCTGGGTTTGCCTCTGGCTATGGTGATCCCTACTAGGGATGATCGAAAAGTGCAATTTCCGATTCCGTGGAATTCCGGAATTCCGGCTGCGTTGAGTTCCATAACTGTTACATTCCGTCTGAATTTTCAGACGGAAAAATTTTAGTAATCTCAATTGAAACCTCGTTTTTGATAAATCGTAGGCCATGGGACCTAGTGGCTATTCCACCGGTCTTTTTTTTTTTTGCAGCAGGAGTTGTCGCGTAAGCCATGGGACCTAGAGGTGATTCCACGGCGGTCATTATAAGTTTGGTTTGGATCAGCAGGAGTTGTCGCGTAAGCCATGGGACCTAGAGGTGGTTCCACGGCGGTCATTATAAGTTTGGTTTGGATCAGCAGGAGTTGTCGCGTAAGCCATGGGACCTAGAGGTGGTTCCACGGCGGTCATTATAAGTTTGGTTTGGATCAGCAGGAGTTGTCGCATAAGCCATGGGACCTAGAGGTGGTTCCACAGCAGTCATTATAATTTTGGTTTGAAGCAGCAGGAGTTGTCGCGTAGGCTATGGGACCTAGAGGTGGTTCCACGGCGGTCATTACGATTACAATTAATGCTGAAACAATTCTGATTTTTATGCAGAAATCCTGTTGGTTGTTTTTTGTTAAGCCTCTAATTGGTGCTGAAAATCCAATTTTCATGCAGAAATCTTGTTGTTTTCACTTTAAGCCTCTTCTAGGGTCTTTCTTGAGATTGGCTTAAAAAAAAACGCATCCCGACGGAATTACGCATAGCAATTCCAGAATTCCGTTGGAACGGTATAGCAATTCCGTTCCGATGTGATGGAACGGAATCGCCAATTTCCGACTGGAATCGCGGAAACCGGAATTCCGCTGAATGCGGTGAGCATCCCTAATCCCTACTCAAATGAGTAGTAAAGCTCATGTTTTTTATGGATGAAAAATAATGAAATCAGGGTAGTTAAATAGTTCAAGTTAAGCTATAGTTAAGATTAAACTAATCCAGTGACTACTAGTGCCAGCAGCTAAGGAGCGAAGGAAAGAATTAAGAGCTGAAAAATTCGGGAATGGAAAATAGAAACAGCCAAGCTGAACTTGGGAAGTAAAGTTCGCAAACTAAGCAAAGGAGCTTCTAAGGGTTGAGATAGAAGGAGCAGAGCATAAAATGAGATAAGTAGGAAATGGGTGGATAAAGCTGGTGATTGACATAAAGGAGAAAGCTGGATTTGGATCAATTGGCAGGCTCATTAGTGGAACCAGCAAAGGCTTCCTCCCCATGAGGAGGAAACATACCCCTGAGGCTGCTTGCACACCAAGACGTTACAGGCGCACGTTAGTGCGCCTGTAACGCTCCCCCAACGCACAGCAATGTAACACAAGTGGGCTGTTCACACAGCCCACGTTGCGTTACATGTAACGCTGCACGTTCTGTGCAAAGTGCAGCATGCTACGGCGTTGGAGCGGCTATAGCCGCGTTAGACTGTTTGCACATGCGCAGTGGGGGGCGGAGGAGGCGGGGAGAGCCAGCTACAGTAGCCGCGCACATGGCTACTTAATATTCACTGCACTGGCGGCAGCTGATTGGCCGGCGGGACCACGTGATGCGGAGTGTCTCGCTCCGCATCACGTGGTCCCGCTGGCCAATCAGCGCCACTCTGGGAGATATTATGGGCATCGAGCAGCCTAACGCGGCTCACTCTACCGTCGGCTTTTGCAGCACCATACGTTGTGTTAGGTGCACGTTATGCGACCTTAACGTGCCACCTAACACAACGTCTTGGTGTGCAAGAAGCCTGAATGACAGTATCGTCTTATCATGCCTCTTTGCCCTGATATATATTATTAATGCGAACTCACTGTAGCTATTCATGTGATTTTAGGTATTTTCAGAATAGTTGAAATTCAAACCAGGATATTTAAAGATCAACAGATGAAAATACTGTCCTGATCCTGAATGAGTTTTGGGAAGTTTAAAAACAGTGTGTTCAGCAGAACGAGTGAGTCTTCCCTCCTGTCTGTCATATCTGTTTGATATTTAGCAGCGATCGGAGGATGTGTCACATCAGCTGTCTGAGCTTCCTTGACTCATAGTGCCAGTCTAAGCATCAAATCTCTAACATCTTCACAAAGCTGATACAAAGTAAGCGTTACGCTCATAACTCTACAGGCTTGACAAAAAAGAAAAACCTTCATTCTCCAGAGCAAGGCCGTGTTAAAGAGAACCCGAGGTGGGTTTAAAGAATGTTATCTGCATACAGAGGCTGGATCTGCCTATACAGCCCAGCCTCTGTTGCTATCCCAAACCCCACTAAAGTCCCCCTGCACTCTGCAATTGCTCATAAATCACAGCCGTGCTGTGAGGCTGTGTTTACATCTGTAGTGTCAGTCTCAGCTGCTCCCCCGCCTCCTGCATAGCTCCGGTCCCTGCCCCCGTTCCTTCCCTCCAATCAGCAGGGAGGGAAGGGATGCAGGCGGGGACTGGAGTTCTGCAGGAGGCGTGGAGAGCAGCAGACTGACACTATAGAGATATACACAGCCAGCTCTGACAAGCTGTTTGTCAGCAGCACGGCTGTGATTTATGAGGGATTGCAGAGTGCAGGGGGACCTTAGGGGGGTTTGGGATAGCAACAGAGGCTGGGCTGTATAGGCAGATCCAGCCTCTGTATGCAAATCACATTCTTCAAACCCACCTCGGGTTCTCTTTAATGTTCCAAGTTATCACAGAGCAGAAGCAGCCAACATTCAGCCATTTGCTGAGACCAGCTTCTCTTGTTTACCGTTCGATTAGTGTTTGAAACAAGCACTGCAATAAACTGTATAGGGTGGAGCTAACAAATATATACTGGTATCTATAATGCTACAAACAACAGTTTTAACTATGCAAGGCTGGTGATGACTTGAGCAGAAATGACGCCCATGTGTAATAATTACGCATCGTAATCGTCATGTGAAATTTCGGAGGAATAGTGTAATTCATTTTGTAGTTATTTATTACCATTTGTAATTATGCATACATTTACGTGGTGAATAGCAAAGCCCCCATACATGCTAGTGCTACCAAAATTGCTACATATGTTAAGGAGAATAGTGGGTATATGTAACAAAAATTATTGTTCAAAAAGACCTTGTAGTTTTTGAGAAAATCGATTTTAAAAATACAAAGCAGAAATGGATTTTAAACTCGTTTTTCTGGGTTTAAAAACCATTTTTCTTTGCATTTTTAACATCGATTTTCTCAAAAACTAAAAGGTCGTTTTGAAAAAAAATTTCTTGACTTGTACCCACTATTTTCCTTAACATATGTAGCAATTTTGGTGTCAATAACATGAGTTGGCACGAAATTACGTGTAAATTACTCATACATTTGTGCGTAATTATGAATGATTATACAAAGTCAGTTGAATTACGAATTTGTAACTACGTATAGGTGTAATTGCGAAAATGTACAATTTAGCCAGGATGCCTGGGAAAGCCTCCTCAGTAACAGTTGAGGCATCTAATTACATTTATGTTTGCTAAAGAATGTTTCTCCTCTGTATGTCAGTGTATATAAGCTGTTTTTCAGTTCTGGTCAGGAACCAGTCCGGCGAAGGCTTTTTATAAGCCGAAAGCTCACTGTTTATCCATCTCTAAGTTAGCCAATAAATGGTATCATCCCGATTCAAAACGCCTTCCGAAAATGTACAAGTAATTTGATGTAATCTTAATTAGCAGGTTACGATCATCACTGTGCAAGGCATGGACACAGCTGCGCATACACACTACAATGGCCACCTACTGTGCTTGAGCAGTGGGCAGCCTTTGGTGGGTGCATGTGCAGGCTTTTGGGTGGCAGGACTCTGCGGCAGGTACTGGTGTGTGCAATTTTTTGAGAATCACTGATTTACTGGTAAGAAATAAAGGAGTATGACTACAAAATCAGCATTTTGTGTACGTGTAGTGTACGTGGTAGCAAAAATATGCTGGAGTACAACTACAAGGCCCGCTAAATTGCAGGGCATTCGACTGAGTTTGCACTCTTTTCTATAATCAACTTACACTGGTGCCAGATAGCAATTAAAGTGGTATGAAACTCAGAATTTCTTCTTTGCTCTAAAAGATTCTTTACAGAAAAAAAAGTACTACCAGGAAAAAAACACAGGTAGCAGAACAGCATTCAAACCGTTAAACACAGCACTTTCTTCTTCAGAGGGCAGCTTAGCACTTTGCTGAACTTGAGGAAGTGATTACAATAGTAGCTGATAAGAAAACAATCAAGATAACATAAACACTGCTAGCAGTGTCTCAGCTGAATACAAGCCAAAAGTGTACACAGTGCAAGACACATTCTCAGTGGATACATTGCGATATATAAAAATAGCAGCTATGCAATTAATTACAATGGCTACTTTCAGTGCAGATAAACTGTACTTTAGGAACTTGTCATTTGTAAACAGACAATAATACTTGTGCACAAAAGGAAATATAATAACTGTATGGGTAGTAAACATTAGGAAAGCATGTTTTTTCTGAATGTTATGTCAGCGTTTAATCTCTTTATAAAGTTACTAAAAGCTTGTTGAAGAGTCAGAGCTGGCAGCAATGGTGTGTGAGCAATGGCTGCATAGCTTTGTACTGCATGAAGGAATACAAAGCCTGCAGTAGAGGCCGTTTGATCTAAAGTGGTGCAAGTGTTAAAGATGGTAGCCCAGGAAAATACACAGTCATTTGTAAGACATAAAAAATATGTGTCCATGAAGTACAATAAGCAAAAGATTTTAAATAATCTAAAATTATTGGAATGCAAAAATGTAGTCCTGTGTGAGAAAAATAAGGCAATATAAACAGTATCCATTATATTGCAGTTTCTATATTCAGTAAAACATATGGTTGATGCACATTTAGGGCCTACCGGCACTTCTTCAGAGCCCAAATCCACAGTCCCAGTTTCACTGTAACATTTTATTCCAAAACCAACATGTATATAAAACATTGGTTAAGGAAACCCTCATATCTCACAACAGTGTACCAGGGCACAGTAAGGGCCCGTTTCCACTATAGCGTTGCGGAATCGCCGGCGAATCACCGCAGGCAAATCGCATGCGGGTGCGATTCCGCATGCGTTTTTGCCGCGATTTCGCATACGATTTCGCATAGGTAAGGCTGTATGCGAATTTAACCATGTCACTGCCTGTGTAAATTAACATTACTACCTATGCGAAATCGCATGCGAAATCGCGGCAAAAAACGCATGGGGAAAACGCATGCGATTTCCCTATTAAATACATTGCGTGCGATTCGCCTGCATTCCACACGCAGGCGAATTCTGAGGGCCCTACCCTGCAGATTTTTTCTGCACAGAAAAACGTGCGGGGAAACGCACAAGTGGAAACAGTCCCATCCACTTGTACTGACTGTGCGAATCCGCATGCGGGCAACGCATGCGGATTCGCGATAGTGGAAACGGGCCCTAAAAATATGCCAAAGTGCAGCGTGCAGGAAATACCATGTATACTCAAATAGAAGTCGACCTCGTTTATAAGTCGACTGCAATATTCAATCCACTTAAGCTAGAATTTTTAATTGACTCAAGTATAAGTCTACTCGACAAAGTTAATGGCTGTACTTGTGGTTCTCAAGAGGGGTTAATGACTGCACTGCATACAGTATTGCATCCATCAACCCTCCCTGTCCCTGAAGTCCAGCCAATAACTCCTTCAGGCCCCCATGTGCAGCAATTCTTCACCCTCCTTCCTGCAGCCCAGTATTTTCCCCCTGCCCCTTTCCCTGTTAATTGTTGTGGCCAGGACTTGCACACCAGTGTTTTCTTGGCATTTCCTTTCTTCAAAGTATCACTTACCACTGGGTAAATTTCTGCAAATGGGAATGTCACTATTAGTACACTCACTACTCTGTGTGACAGTGTTGCCTGTGACTTGTGTAGAAGTCGACTCCTATACTTTTATGAAGTGAATCAGACCTAAATTTCTAGACTTATACTCGAGTTACTGTGTAACTGTGGGTCATTATGGCAGCCACAGATGCTGAAAGTTGATCCAGCATCAACTCACAGGTACTTCTGCATGTTTTTCTTTCTCTGAACAGATTCAATCAGAGTGAGAGGTATCAGATGGTCGAATCCGGTGGCAATCTGACAATGTATGGCCACCTTAAAACACACCTAAAGTAAGATGTATATGGAGGCTGACACATCTATTTTCTTTTAAACAAGACAGATTGCTCAGCTGTCATGCTAACCCTCTGCCTGTACTATTTTTAGCCATAGACCCGGAAGCGTGCAGATCAGACGTCTGACAGAAGTCTGACTGGATTAGCCGCATGCTTGTTTCAGATGTGTGATTCAGACACTACTGCAGCCAAAGCAATCAGCAGAACTGCCAGGCAACTAGTATTGTTGCCTGGCCCCTTGTGTCGCATTACTCTGTGTGTTTCCGCAGGGTAACAAAAGGACAATGCAAGGCAATGGGGCCTAGGACACTAACCGCGTTGTGCTGGAAGTTCCAGAACAGCCACTGACCCTGCTCAAAGCCAACAGCACATTACCGTCAAACGTCCACGTGACGCAGTGTCTGCAGAATGCACGTGAGTCGATATGCGATGCAGAAATTTTAAATTTGTTGGCGACATCGTGGCACGCATGATGCAAATACCGATGAGGAACCCGGGAATCCCAGTGACATACTTCCTGTTGGAAATATATTGCGTGGCAAGGGGTATGCTGGGGGGACGGCGCTATGCATATGGCCCTGCCAGTGCACTCTGCCGCAGGGTCATATGAATTACGTTTTTTTGCGCTGCGATGGAGGCAGAGCATGACACTGCAACGCGATGGCCAGGTGTAACTCCGGGCTAAAGGGAAATGTATATGTCAGCCTCCAAATCCCTCTCGCTTCAGTGGTCCTTTAAGTGAGCAGCAATATTTTTTCCATTGCTTTTCCTTTTATCCCATCAATCTGGTTAGTACATGTTTCTTGTTAGTTCACAGTAAGCCTCTCACATCTCTGTGGCTGTCACCCATCAGCGAACAGTGTGCAGTATATAAATGGATCCCATGCATTGGCAGGCAGCAGTCATAGCCAAGCAGTCAATACGCATTTAAAAACATTAGTGCTGGTTATTTCTGTTCATCAAGTCAGTCATTAAGACCTTTACATGTTGATCATTCCCATTAAGGGTGACAGCAAATGCCAGTTACTATTTAAGATTGATCAGTTACTATCATAACATGCCCGTCTATAAGCAGACACTGCTGCTTTCAGGATTCTCTGTTCTCAATTTGAATTGGAAAACACTTTGTGGGAAGTGTAATGAAATAACAAATAGCTCTGACAGCAACAATGCTGAGAAATTTCGTGGAAATGACATCTTTTCTCTCTCTGTCTCTCTCTTTTTTTCAGAATCTCAATCCATCTGAGCTACAATGTATTGCTTAAAGCAGGGGTAGGGAACCTATGGCTCGGGAGCCAGATGTGCCTCTTTTGATGGCTACATCTGGCTCACATACAAATCAGTAGGGGGTTGATTCACTAAGCTACACTGCTAAAGCAGCGGAGCTTAGTGTGGCAGTGCAAGTAACATTTTCAAAGTAGGCACGCTACTGCTGTAGCGTGCACTAAATTGCTTGCACTACCCCAAAACAAACAATGGCTGCTCCAAATTGTCCAACTCTGGACCCTGTCAGGTCCAGTGACTTTGTAGGAAGCGATCCCCACACTTGACAAGAAGCCTACTGGGCCAAAGTGCGGGGATTTCGTCCTACAAATTGAATCAACCCCCAAGTCAGCTAGCTAATTGTACAAGTTGTTAGTCTGTATTTCTCCTGTCTGGATCTCGGGGGAAATTGATGATGTTGTTGAAACCCGAGAGAAGCGGAAGACATGTTTGACACTGCCGCTGCCTGGCAGATCAACTGTATACACATCACCATGGCAACAGGGACGTGAGCCCTACTGTCCCAGTTTGAAACATATTGTATGGCTCTCATGGAATTACATTTTAAAATATGTGGGGTTTATGGCTCTCTCAGCCAAAAAGGTTCCTGACCCCTGGCTTAAAGGGAACCTACAAAAGTTCAACAGCACTTGATGACAGGGGCGGACTGACAACTCATGGGGCCTACGGGCAATAGGAGATTATGGGGCCCTGTACCAGTGCTGGCCCACATTCCATGTTATTTTTTACAGACTGATGCTAGGCATACACCTAGCCAATTATGCGCCGGATCGAGCCGCTGGCTCGATGCCGGCGCATCCCCGCTCGTCCGCGCGTGCGCGCAGATTGATCCCCGCTCGTCCCCGCCGGCGCTGCTTATCACCCGCTCGATTCCCTGCTATTGTCCGCCGGCGGGGATCGAGCGGGGAATCTATCCGGCAGGTCATCGGACCCGTCGGATATTATCAATCGAGCCATCAACGGCTCAATTGATAAGAACTGAAAATGCCGTGTATGCCCGGCATAAGATATAATAATTTACTGCCAACAGATATCTTACACTGACAAACAACTCTGCTGAAAAATGGGTGTGGTCACACAACAGAATGTGGGCGTGGTCATGGGTAGGGCAAAATATACATGACCTTAGCAGTAGTGTAAAAGGTCTGCCGGGGAAGTTTGGACTCTGCCATAGTGTTTCCCCCCAAAATACATGTAATCTGACAGCATTTCACCAAAAATCCATGCAATATGGCAGCGGTTCCTCCAAAATACAGATAATATGGCAGCCGTTCCCCCAAAATAGACGTAATCTGGCAGCAGCCGTTCCCCCAAATACACATAATTTGGCAGCGGTTCCCCAAAATATGCGTAATCTGGTAGCGGATCACCCAAAATACATGTAATCTGGCAGCAGTGGTTCCCAAAAATACACATAATCTGGAAGCAGCGGTTCCCCCAACATACACAATCTGGCAGATGTTCCCCAAAAATAGTTAATCTGGCAGCAGTTCCCCCAAAATAGGTGCCCCCAGTATAGGTAACCAGGTCAAAAGGTATCCCCAGTGGAAGTAACCAGGCCTATAGGTGTTGCCTGTGCAGGTATCCAGGTTTATAGGTGTCCCCAGAATAGGTAGCCAGGTCTATGGGTGTCCCCAGAATAGGTAGCCAGGTCTATGGGTGTCCCCAGTATAGATAGCCAGGTCTACAGGTGTCTCCAGAATAGGTAGCCAGGTCTATAGGTGTCCCCAGTACAGATAGCCAAGTCTTTAGGTGTCCCCAGTATTTGTAGCCAGGTCTATAGGTGTCCCCAGTATATGTAGCCAGGTGTATAGGTGTTCCCAGTATTTGTAGCCAGGTCTATAGGTGTCCCTAGTATATGTAGTCAGGTGTATAGGTGCACCCAGTATAGCCAGGTCTATCTGTGCCCCCAGTATAGCCAGGTCTGTAGGTGTCCCCAGTATAGCCAGATCTATAGGTGTCCCCAGTATATGTAGTCAGGTGTATAGGTGCCCCCAGTACAGCCAGGTGTATAGGTGCCCCCAGTATAGACAGGTGTATAGGTGCCCCCATATAGCCAGGTCTATCGGTGCCCCAGTATAGCCAGGTCTGTAGGTGTCCCCAGGAGGGGAAGCAGCCAGTGAAAGGGAGCTGTGGGCAGAGCGATGGGGAAGGGCGGACGTCTCCCCCCCTTCCCTCACCCTTCCTGGCTCTCCCCTCAGGATTAATGTTTATTAGTCTCGGCGCAGCGGCTGGGGACTTACTGCTGTTCTTCCAGCCGGCGGAGGGAGCTGTGATCTGTGCGCCGCAAGTCTGGTCTCGAGTAGACCAGACTAGCGGCACACAGATCAAAGCTCCCTCCGGTGGCTGTAACAGCGGTAAGTCCCCAGCCACTGTCAGCCGCTGCACCGAGACTAATAAACATTAATCTGGAGGGGAGAGCCAGGAAGGGGGGCCCCAAGGTGAGGGAAGGGGGGGGGGAGACGTCCGTCCTTCTCCGCCACTGTGCCCATCGCTCCCTTTCACTGGTAGCCTCCCCTCCTGCTCAGGGTGTTCTGGCAGGTGCCCCCCCCCCCCCCGACCACGGGCCCTCGGTCCGTGCCCGAGTGCCCGAATGGTCAGTCCACCCCTGCTTGATGAAAGTCTGGATGAATGAAACATCATGCATACTATTGTTGTCACCAGAGATGGATTAAGATGTAATGGGGCTCTAGGCAAGGTAGTAGATTTGAGGCCCCCTCCTGGTCTTTTTGGTAAGCTGAAGTGGAGAGAGGTGGCCGGTGGGCCCCTTGACACCCACAAGGCCCCAGGCAACTGCCATGATATAAGTAAAAAAAGGCAAACGTTGCAACTCATCCAGGTGGAGTGTCAGGTCTTCTGTCGAATGTAGTTAGTATCTAGTCGATCAGGAAACTTGACCTTACTGGTTTGACTCCCTGGCACTCACGGGCAGCACGGGGGGGGGGGGGGGGAGTTATAGCTATAGCACCCCCCAGCAGCTCCATAGCACCCTCAGAGCTCCCCTATGAAGTGTGGGGCAGCCCGGCAGACAGAGGAGAGAGGACTAGCAGCAGTCAGCACAGTGATCAACGCAACTGGTGTTGTAATTACCGTATTTCGCGCCGTATAAGACGCTCCGGAATATAAGACGCACCCAAGTTTAGAGGGCAAAAACCTGGGAAAAAAATATATATATTAAATCTGGTACGTCTATATTCCAGGAGCGTCTTTGAACATGTTGTGTCCTCCTGTGTACCTTATCTCTCCACCTGTGTGCCCCATCTGTCCTTCTGTGTGCCCCATGTCTCCCTTCTGTGTGCGCCATCTCCCCCATGTGTCCTGTGTGCCCCTTCTCCCCATGTGTCCTTTGTCATGTCTCCCACATGTGTCCTCCTGTGTCCTGTCTCCATGTGTCCTCCTGTGTCCTGTCTCCATGTGTCCTGTCTCCCTGTGTCCTGTCTCCCTGTGTCCTGTCTCCCTGTGTCCTGTCTCCCTGTGTCCTGTCTCCATGTGTCCTGTCTCCATGTGTCCTCCTGTGTCCTGTCTCCATGTGTCCTCCTGTGTCCTGGCTCCATGTGCCCTCCTGTGTCCTGTCTCCATGTGTCCTCCTGTGTCCTGTCTCCATGTGTCGTCCTGGCTCCATGTGTCCTGGCTCCATGTGTCCTGTCCCCATGTGTCCTGTCCCCATGTGTCCTGGCTTCATGTGTCCTGTCCCCATGTGTCCTGGCTCCCCCACATGTCCTTCTTTGACTGGCTCCCCCGAGTGCCTCACTTCTCCCCCTCTATTTTCCTCCTGCCCCCCTCCATGTGCCCACCTCCCCCGTGTCTCCAATATGCCCATCTCCCCCCCCCCCCTGTCTCTCGATATGCCCACCTCCCGTGTCTCCGATATGGCCCCCCGTGATGCCCACCGTAAATCCTTCCCCCCTCCGGGTCTGCAGCTGTAGCGGCTTACCTAATACATGCCGCCGCGAAGTCTGCAGACACCCGGCTACTCCATATGTTTCCTCTACTGCGTGGCTACTGATGACGCAATCAGTACAAGCCGCGCAGTAGAGGAAACATATGGAGTAGTCGGGTGTCTGCAGACTTCGCGGCGGCATGTATCAGGTAAGCCGCTACAGCTGCAGACCCGGAGGGGGGAAGGATTTACGGTGGGCATCACGGGGGGCCATATCGGAGACACGGGGGGAGGTGGGCATCTCGGAGACAAGGGGGGGAGGAGGTGGGCATATCGGAGACACGTGGGATTTGCGCACATGGAGCGGGGCAGGAGGAAAATAGAGGGGAAAAGCTGTGGCACACGGGGGAGCCAGGCACAGTGATCGCCCACACAGGCAGGGAATCCCCAATGGCGGCGGGTCGGCGGTTTATATCGGCGGGCATTCGCAAGTTGGGGATTCCCTGCCTTTGCCGTATAAGACGCAGGGACTTTTTCTCCCCATTTTTGGGGGAGAAAAAGTGCGTCTTATACGGCGGAAAATACGGTATGTGTTCATTATGTTTCACAGAAAATTAATTGGGAGAGCCTATAAAGCCAAGGACCTCCTTCTATTGTTTTTTTTTTTTACTGTACATGTTCTGTCAAAACAGGGAATATTGGTTTGTATTTATGGGCAGCACGGTGGCTTAGCGGTTAGCACTCTTTACCCTGCAACATTGGGTCCCAGCAAGGGCACTATCTGCATAGAGTTTGTATGTTCTCCCCGTGTCTGTGTGGGTTTCCTCTGGGTACTCCGGTTATCTCCCACATCCAAAACACATACAGATAAGTTAATAGACTATGATACATACACTAGACGATATGGGACTATGGTAGGGATTAGGTTGTGAACCCTCTGAGGGACAGTTAGTGGCAACACATTATATACTCTGTACAGCGCCGCAGAAGATTTTGGCCCTATATAAATACTAAATAATAATATATCATTTATGCATGTATTTCTTTGTACTTTGTATGAACTATGCACATATTTATATTAATTACTTAGGAAGACTTTGTTTGGAATTCAATTCCTGGTGATCACATTATCCCACGGTATTGAAACAAAAAGACTCTGTATAGTGCAGTTATAGCGGAAGTTACTAGTAATAGATTCTTCCACAAGTCATAAAGTAGCTGAAACGACTAAGTCCATTTTCATAAATCAAAAAGAATGTTGCCAAGAAAAGTGTGCCCACCAGTCCATTTCAGATCTAATGATCCTTTACCAAACAGACAAGATATATTGACAGGAGTGTCAAGAAGTGACAAAGGCCAGACCAGATAAAGTGATAGATGGTGCTCTATAAAGCCCCACTGCACATAATAAGGCTATATCATACAAAAAGAAAAAAAAGAAAAGAAAAAAACTGTGAGAATAGACAACATCATTTGGCGGTGTAATGTCTGCAACTTGTAGCAAACTTGAATCCGTGCAGTGATGCTTCCTCATTAGATTCCCTTAAGTGTATTATGAGCTAAGCACAAAATTCAATTTCCCTGTAACAAAGCTGAACTGAAACATCAGGTTTATGTCATTTTAGTCAGTAACATAGAGCTAAGCATACACTGCGCAGCACTGCACAATTAGGGATCTGCAAGGCAAATCATTAAAACAAATTTGACTCTCACCCGTGGATCCCACAGAGCCCGTCCTCTCTCAGTAGTCTCATTCCACCTCTCTGTCTCTCTGTTCAAGATAATCTTCTTGTAGGTTGAACACACTTTTGCCCCTGAGTACCTACAAAGATGGGCGGATCCAGGGCCGGCCCGCTCATGAGGTGGGGTGAAACTTTTGCCTCAGGCGGCAAACTTCTAGGGGCGGCATCCACCCGTCCGTGGGTGCGGGGGGGCGGGCCGCCAAGCTGGAGGGGTAGCAGGCAGGAAGGGGGTATTGGGCCTAGCGGTGGGGAGGGGGTTCGGACACCCCCCTCCCTGGCCTGGGTCCCCCGATCTGCGCTCCCCTCCAGCTTTAAATAGCGAGTAAGCAGCCAACAGTAAGAGGCACGGGCGGGGGATCACTCACCTTTTCCTCGTTCCAGCGTGCGCTCCACTGACGTCACTTCCTGCAACGCCACCCACTGTATTGTACATGGCCGGCGTTGCAGGAAGTGACGTCAGTGGAGCGCGCGTTGGAACGAGGAAGAGGTGAGTGATCCCCCGCCCGTGCCTCTTACTGTTGGCTGCTTACTCGCTATTTAAAGCTGGAGGGGAGCGCAGATCGGGGGACCCAGGCGAGGGAGGGGGGGTCCGACCGCTAGGCCCAATACCCCCCATCCTGCCCGCTACCCCTCCAGCTCGGCGGCCCCCCACGGGTGTGGGGGGGGCGGCAATTTTTTAAAAATTTGCCTCAGGCGGCAAAAAGTCTAGATCCATACTGCACTTGCGTGATTCCAGTCTTGAACATGCGCAGTGTGGGTGTGCTCTGGGACATGAATGCTTCCAAAGCCTTCTGAAGACTTTGAAGCCTTCTGAAGGTAAAAATTTGCATGGGGGACAGTGGTGGAAGGCGGCCGGGGACATAGAGAGGACTAGTAAGTTATGGGATGCAGAGCCTTCCCTCTCTAACTTTTTTCTCGCTTAAGGGTTGCATTAATCTGGTTTTACTGCAGTGTTTCTCAAACCTGTCCTCATGACTCCTCAACGGTGCATGTTTTGCAGGCAACCTCATCGATGCACAGGTGGGGTAATTAGTGTCTCAGCTAGGTGGACTCCATGCAACTGAGACACTGATTACCCCAACTGTGCATAGGTGAGGTTGCCTGCAAAACATGCACCATTGGAAGTAACGAGGACAGGTTTGAGAAACTCTGTTTTACTGCCTTACACTAGTAGTTAAATGACAACTGAACTGAGAGGGATATGGTGGTTGCCATATTTATTTCCCAGCTGATCCTCTACCTCTAATATTTTGTTTTCAATCATTTGTATTGAATTTTCAAAAAATGTATAACAATGAACATAGCCAGGATAAAATATAGCCAAATGAACAAGTAATCACATATGTGAATTACGTACAAATACCAAAGTTCAATAAAGCCACAGTTCAGACCACTAAACCACTGGGAATAAGGTGCTTCTAATACTCTAAGTCATAGAGACAAACAAAGATGCAGATTAAAAGTTTGACTTAAGTTTGACTGCATTTGCTGATTGCTGAATGCTTGTTTCAGGTGTGTGATTCAGACACTAGAGATGGCCCGAACGGTTCACCGGCGAACAGTTCCCGGCGAACTTCCGGGGTTCGCGATCGCGGAGAACCGCAAACTTTTCCGGAAGTTCAGTTCGCCCCCATAGTGCATCATGAGGGTCAACTTTGACCCTCTACATCACAGTCAGCAGGCACATTGTAGCCAATCAGGCTACAGTCCCTCCTGGAGCTCCACCTCCCCTTATAAAAGGCAGGCAGCGTCAGGCATTGGACTCACTCGTTTGCCTGCAGTAATTAGAGAAGGGAGAGCTGCTGTGCAGAGACCAATAGGGAAAGCTAAGTTAGGCTCTTGTAGGCTTCTTAGCTGGCTCCTTGCTGATTCTTATTGCTAAAAAAGCACCCCTCAACAGCTCTTTTGAGAGCTAATCTTGTTCTTGTTATCTATTTTGTTTTGTGTGTGTCCCACTGACATTTGTGTTGCATAGACAGCCTTGGTAATTCCTACTGTGTATGCCACTGCCAGGCTCAGCACATTCAGTGACTACCTGTGTGTGACTGACAGGTGCACATTGTAATACCCATCACTGCATATACCTACCTGTTGTTCACACAGTGCGCCCACCTACCTACGTGAGCACATGTGCCTGTCCGGTACCTGTCTGTGTGTGACAGGTGCACATTGTAATACCCATCACTGCATATACCTACCTGTTGTTCACAGTGCACCCACCTACCTACATGAGCACACGCGGTGTCACTGTGCTTGTCCAGTACCTGTCTGTGTGTGACTGACAGGTGCACATTGTAATACCAATCACTGCATATACCTACCTGTTGTTCACACAGTGCGCCCACCTACCTACGTGAGCACACGCAGTGTCACTGTGCCTGTCCGGTACCTGTCTGTGTGTGACAGGTGCACATTGTAATACCCATCACTGCATATACCTACCTGTTGTTCACAGTGCACCCACCTACCTACATGAGCACACGCAGTGTCACTGTGCTTGTCCGGTACCTGTCTGTGTGTGACTGACAGGTGCACATTGTAATACCAATCACTGCATATACCTACCTGTTAATCACTGTGCACCCACCCACCTACGTGAGCGCATGCAGTGTCACTGTGCCTGTCTGGTACCTGTCTGTGTGTGACAGGTGCACATTGTAATATCCATTACTGTATATACCTACCTGTTGTTCACAGTGCACCCAACTACCTACGTGAGCACACGCAGTGTCACTGTGCCTGTCCGGTACCTGTCTGTGTGTGACAGGTGCACATTGTAATACACATCACTGCATATACCTACCTGTTGTTCACAGTGCACCCACCTACTTACGTGAGCGCATGCAGTGTCACTGTGCCAGTCTAGTACCTGTCTGTGTGTGACAGGTGCACATTGTAATACCCATCACTGTATATACCTTCCTGTTGTTCACAGTGCACCCACCTACCTACGTGAGCGCACGCAGTGTCACTGTGCCTGTCCGGTACCTGTCTGTGTGTGACTGACAGGTGCACATTGTAATACCCATCACTGCATATACCTACTTGTTGTTCACTGTGCACCCACCTACCCACATGAGCGCACGCAGTGTGATATACCACTCCATGC
This sequence comes from Hyperolius riggenbachi, assembly GCF_040937935.1. Classification (NCBI taxonomy): domain Eukaryota; kingdom Metazoa; phylum Chordata; class Amphibia; order Anura; family Hyperoliidae; genus Hyperolius; species Hyperolius riggenbachi. Next base: position 90,467,708 of record NC_090647.1, on the reverse strand, counting down.
ATACCTGTTAACTGCACCTGTGTGACTGCACATTGTATTAGTCAAGTCAGTGCATACATTTCACTTTATCCCCCCCCTCCGATATGGACAAAACGGACAAAACAGGTAGAGGCAGGGGTAGAGGCAGACCCAGAGGAACGCCACCCGGCGGGTCTGTGCGAGGTCGTGCTGATGTGATTCCGTGCAGCCCTGGACCAAAGTACAGTGCTCAGAAGAAGGCACGTCCCATCAACTCCCAAGATTGTCAGGACATGGTTGACTATTTAACACAGAAAACCTCATCTTTCGCAGCCACCAGCGCTACTACAAGCACCACATCCGCTGCATTTGACACTTCACAGGAGTTATTTGGTGGGGAAATCACTGATGCACAGCCATTATTGTTATAACCAGATGAAGGCGCTAAGCAAGTTACACCACCTCATATGTCTGAGTTAGGCACAACTATGGACGTAACGTGTGAGGAGGATGATGATGAAGTACCTGCTGTTGGTGCAGTTTTGGAGGTGTCTGAGGCAAGCAAAGCTGGGCAGGATTGATTATGATGATGACGTTGATACGGATGCCCTTGTTTGTTCCCAATAGAGGAGATGAACAGGGGACAGTTCAGAGGGGGAGTCAGAGAGGAGTTGGAGGAGATGAGTTCCTGAAAGAAGCAGGGGGAGCTCGTCATAAGAAACAGCTGGTGGCAGTGTCCAGTGCCATGTATCGCCACCTATGGACAGCCAGCCAACATGCCCTTCAATGTCAGCTGCTGATGCCACCATAGTGCTATCACCCTAGGGGGCTCACATGTTTGGACATTTTTTTTACAATGCGTTTAAAGGTGATGTCACAGCACAACGCAATAAAGGTACCACTGCCAGTAATCCTTCTCCCATGTCCACGCAGGCAAGGACAGAACGCTCCAGCGATCTCATGGTGATGTCGGACATGCGGACATTCTTTAGTCCAACCTTAGCCCTTCTGGATCCACCCTCCGCCTCCACCAATGCCTGGACCGGCAGGTAGCAGATTACCTGGCCCTAAGTGTGGATGCAGACACTGTGAGCAGCAATGAACCCTTGGACTACTCGGTGTGCAGGCTTGACCTATGGCTAGAGCTGTCCCAATTTGCCATCCAACTTCTGTTTTGCCCTGCCTCAAGCGTCCTGTCAGAAAGGACCTTCATTGAGCTACCACAGCCCGGCGACCATATGGGCTTGAAAACTACCATGGCGTGCACTCTCGCCATGGTGCGCACCAGTCCAGCACGGCCGTCCATACACAAACAGCTGTTTGCGGTGCGTTACACAGTGAGTTTGGTGTGTCAGTGTGAAGCAGTACTCTAATTACACTTCCTGATTGATGTATACACATGCAAGATGTTTTAAAGCACTTTAGGCCTGCAATTTAGCATTCAATGTGATTTCTGCCCTTAAAACGCTGCTTAATGTCAAATCCAGATTTTTCCCTGGGACTTTTGGAGTCTATCCCACTCATCCATGCAAAAACTCAGATGTTAGACCCCTTGAAACATCTTTTCTATTACTATTCTGGCCAGTGTTTCTAGTTTTCAAAAGTTTGCCTCCCCATTGAAGTCTATTGCGGTTCGCAAAAGTTTGCGCGATCCGAAAATTTGCGGAAGTTCGTGTTCGTGGTTTGCAAATCAAAAATCGGAGGTTGGGGCCATCTCTATCAGACACTACTGTTGCATGAAAGATCAGCAGGACTGCCAGGCAACTGGTATTGTTTAAAAGAAAATAAAGATGGCAGCCTCCAGATGGCAGACTGTATATATATATACATATATATATATATATATATATATATATATATATATATATATATATATATATATATATATATATATATATATATATATATATATATCAAAACAAAAGTCATCCATCTAGCAAATGAATAAACACAAAATTTGCTGTCCAATGTAACAAAATTGATTTAAATAATAACAATTAAAAAACTGCAGCAAGTGAACAAAGGGTAATGCCCTCAAAGCCAATATTTCAATAGGCGCCTATGGCGGAAACCAAACTTCCACCGCTAGCGGACGCCCAAATTGCCTGCTTCATCTTGCCATATCCCCTTCCTTTTTTCAAGATAGAAAAAAATGTAGCTCTTAAAATACAGATTTAAAGAAAATTTGAAAGGCAGGAAAATGAAGAAGCAGTGCTATGAGGGAGAACTTTCAAACTGCACTTTTAACTTCACTTGTTTTGTGAGCCGAGAGCGCCTCTTCTCCTATCTGTCATATTCATCTGATGTTTAGTAGTGAATGGAAAATGTGTCACGTCAACCAGCTGTCCGTTTACGGTTCATGGAGCAGGTTTGAGGATCAAATGTAACTGTTTCTAAAAGGCAGCAGCTTAAAGAGGAACTCCAGTGAAAATAATTTAATATAAAAAGGTGCTTAATTTTTACAATAATTATGTATACATGATTTAGTCAGAGTTTGCTCATTGTAAAATCTTTCCTCTCCCAGATTCACATTCTGACATGTATTACATGGTGACATTGTTACTGTGGGCAGATTATGTAGCTGTTCTGGCTTTAACAGACAGCTATAAACAGCCATTTCCTGTGTGTGTCATTGTTACATTGTGGCAGTTTGCCCAGAGTACCGTACGGTACCAGAGCCTCTTGTGGGAGGGGTTTCAGCACAAAATCAGTCATACAGCGCCCCCTGATGGTCTGTTTGTGAAAATCATTATATTTTTCATGTAAAAGTGGGTATCAGCTACTGATTGGGATAAAGTTCAATTCTTGGTCGGAGTTTCTCTTTAAGGTTTGGTATAAAATGTGATCCCCCATAGGCCGCTTTTGTTTTCAATCATTTTTACTGAACATACAGTCAGATATGCCAATATGTGTATTGAGTAATAAATACTCGCAAAAATGTTTCAGTTTGTGCAAGAGACTTGAAGAAAATGGCAAAATCGTGGCTGCTACCAAGGCAGGGCTGGCTTTAGGTGAAATAGACTGTGAGCTCCTTTAAGATCAGTGGTGGTGGGTCAGGTCTGGCTGGAGGCCTCTGGCTCACTCAGGCATGGTGGTGGTGTGCTGCCTGTACTGCCTGTACTGTCACCCCCCCCCCTTCCAGCAGGCTGCTGTCACAGCAGGACCAGAGAAGAATTCAGGGGGGGGGAGGGGGGATGACAGTCAGAATAGGAGGATTTATAGCATTACTTGGCATGCTTATTAAAAATCAATATAAGTATTGCCTGCTATATTCCAGTCCAGTGTCCACTAGTGCTGTCTGATCTGGGCTGAGATCTCATAATCTTTTCCTTGCCGGGGGGGGGGGGGGGGGGGGGGGCGGGGGGGGGCGCCAGGCGGACTAGGGAAGGGAGCTGCAGCTGCTTGGGCTAGCTAAGCCTTTTAGTACTTACTGCCTGGCTGGACTGTATATTTGTTCAAATGAGTTGGGCAGTCGGCGGCTGGCTGGCCTGGTGCTGCAGTGAGTGCTGTGCACTAGCTGTCTCACTCGGTGGTGGTCGGCTTACTGGCTGCGGCTGGCTGTGACCACTCGCACTGGCTCACAGTGTCATCAGCTCCTCCCAGTCACCCGGGCTGAGTGAAAGGTGGGGCTGCCTGTTTCCCACTCTGCGCAGCGTTCCACTACAATGGACGCTGTGCGGTGGTGCGCCGACGTGTGACAACACTGATAGCATAGGGAGAGGGAGATCAGGCCAGGGGATGGCGGCCCGGCACCGCAGAAAAAAAAGTAAAAGAATATATAAGGACACTGTGGCGGCTGGGATCCCCTAGGGACCCAGTGCCCGGGGCACATGACTCACCCCGCCCACCCCAAGCTATGCCCCTGAATTCAGGGTCTGGCGAATGGCGATCACCAGAACCCCGAATTACACTTGCGCGGGGTGTGCAGCACAGCACTAGTGCTATGACTGCGCCCAGCCTTGGCACTTAGCACTGAGTGCAGGGCACCAAAATGACCTGATTTGTGCAGTATCTCCCTCTGTACATAGAATTATGCATATTGTAAAAAAAAATAAAAATAAATAAAAAATAAGAAATTGAATTCATTACGTTATTTTTGCTAGCGTTCCTCTTTAACCATTTATGCCGGGCGGACGTGAGCTTTACGTCCACAGCGGCAGCTGCTAGAGCCACAGGGATGCGATAGTCACGTTCCTGCAGCTTTTGAGGGCTGTGTGGGCAATTGTGCGGGCAGATGATGTTTCCGAGTGCAGGGAGGATTAGCTGATTGGGACAAAAGTCCCCTGTGCCAATCTGGGCATGTCCGCCGAGAATAAACACTGTTTTTGTAACATTCTTTAAATACAGCTGCCTCACTATCTCCCACCATGATTTCCGCCAGTTTCCACCCCTGATCATTAGATTTATCTGCCCGCAGGAACTGTGATTGCAGGCTTTCATTGAAGCCTTACGTCACTTCCCAAGCTACAATGTTGCAATACATTATATCCTATGTAGCGCAGTTGTACGCTATAGTATTTTGCTCAGTGGGGACATCTTGTGGCCAAATAGTAAAATTACATCTACAGACATTAGGGAATACAAAAAAAAATAATATATATATGTCAAGAGGGCAATATTATTATACATTTATGGGCTAAAAATTAGCAATGGATGTAAAACTGAAAAAATTTACCTTGATTTCCAAATAAAATATTGTCACCATACAGTATACTAGGGATATAATTTTAATGCTGCAATAACCGGGACAAATGGGCAAATAAAATGTGTGGATTTTATTTACGGTAGCATGTATTATTTTAAAACTATAATGGCCGAAAACGGAGAAATAATGATTTTTTTCATTTTTTTTCATATTATTCCCATCAAAATGCATTTAGAATAAAATAATTCTTAACATAATGTACCACCCAATGAAAGCCTAATTGATGGCGGAAAAAACAAGGTATAGATCATTTCTTTGTGATAAGTAGTGATAAAGTTATTGAGGAATGAAAGGGAGGAGCGCTGAAAGGGGAAAATTCATCTCGTCCATAAGGTGAAAAATACCCGCGGGCTGAAATGGTTACATTTTGGGAAGCTGGTTTTCAAAGCCGTTAATGATAAAAGATTAGAAGAGGATGAGAAGCGCAGCTCCGAGCTGCTGAAGATACAAGATTAGAAATGAAGGCTTTTTAAAGTTTGCAATGGATTACATTCTTGGACAGTTTGACTGATGGATACATCACTGGGCACAATGACAGATGCTGGATTTACTGCTGGAGACACTAATCAAATTTATGTAAAAGCAGCTATGTGTGTGTTTTATTTCATTAAAGGATGTTTCCATATAGTTGGTGTATTTTTAGCTTCTATTTTTAACACTTTCTAAACAGGTGTGTTTTCAGTGATCATTACATTTATTACTTTTGCAAGAAATGGAAGTCTGGTGGCATCCAAATTAAAGAGGGCTCCAGATTCCAGTGTAAGGCCTGGAACCCACTAGCAGTATGGTACTAAGCTGTTACTAAGCAGTTGTGATTTGAAAAGCACTTACTAATGTAATGCTATGGGTGTGACACTTCAGGGCTGTGAATGATTTTATAAAATCCCCCATAGCATTGCATTAGCAAAAGGTTTTTTTCAAATGACTGAGTGTTTCTCAAACCTGTCCTCGTGACTCCCAACGCTGCATGTTTTGCAGGCAGCCTCACTTATGCACAGGTGGGGTAATTAGTGTCTCAGCTAGGTGGATTCCATGTAGCTGAGACACTAATTACCCCACCTGTGCATAGATGCGGTTACCTGCATAACATGCACCATTAGGGAGTCACGAGGACAGGTTTGAGAAACACTGCACTAACGCTTAGAAATGGCTGCAAGTGGGTTTGAGCCCTAAAAGTCTATCCTTATACTATTAACTCACTTTCTTCCTGGGAGTTAAAGTGACACTGAAGCAAAAGAAAGAAAACTTATAATAAATTGTATGTGTAGTGCAGATATTTAATAGAACATTAGTAGCAGAGAAAAGAGGGTACTTATCCGTTAGCCGGGCGCATCCGGCAGGTGGCGCTGTTGTTACTAATTTCAATCACAAAACTGTGAATGTAAACGCCGGATGCGCCCGGCTAAACTGTATGTAATGCGCCCGGCTAACTGAATGTAAACGCCGTAGGTGGTAACAATATGTATATTAAAGAAGTGAGTTAATTAAATGACAAATAAGCCGGCGGCAATGTGACAGATCAAGCCGCCGGCTTGCTTCGTGTCTTGCTCTCCTCCCCCCTTGCCCTCTTTCGTATAGAGCCCTGAGGAGGGGACTCGTGTCCCCCCAGAGTCGTTCGTCGAAATAAAACAAGCAGGATTCCCTGCCGCGACAAACGACTCTGAGGGGACACGCATGTACCCCCCCCCCCCCAGGGCTCTATACGAGAGAGGGCAAGGGGGGAGGAGAGCAAGACACGAAGCAAGCCAGCGGCTTGATCTGTCACATTGCCGCCGGCTTATTTGTCATTTAATTAACTCTATTCTTTAATATACATATTGTTACCACCTACGGCGTTTACATTCAGTTAGCCGGGCGCATTACATACAGTTTAGCCAGGCGCATCCGGCGTTTACATTCACAGTTTTGTGATTGAAATTAGCAACAACAGCGCCACCTGCCGGATGCGCCTGGCTAACGGATAAGTAGTGTTGGGCGAACAGTGTTCGCCACTGTTCGGGTTCTGCAGAACACCTGACGGTGTTCGGCCAAACCGTTCGGCCACATGGCCGAACTAAGAGCGCATGGCCGAACGTTCCCCGAACGTTCGGCTAGCGCTGTGATTGGCCGAACGGGTCACGTGGTTCGGGCCCGAACGCGCTCTGATTGGCCGAACGGTCACGTGGTTCGGGTAAATAAATACCCGAACCACGTCATATCTCCGCCATTTGTCTGTGGGTTTAGCTTTGGGTAGGCAGGCAGGGTAGTTCGCTCTCCAGCCACGCTAGCCAGGGTCCCCCCCAGTCATTGTGTGTCGCTGCTGGGAACAGTAGTACACCGCTCGCTCAGCCACACTATATATAGCATTGTTTACTGCCACTGTGTACCTCGCTCAGCCACGCTATATATATAGCATTGTGTTTTCTGACACTCTGTGTACACGGCTTAGGCTAGCCTGACTAATATAGCATTGTGTGTACTGCCACTGTGCACCTCGCTCAGCCACGCTATATATAGCATTGTGTGTACTGCCACTGTGCACCTCGCTCAGCCACGCTATATATAGCATTGTGTGTACTGCCACTGTGCACCTCGCTCAGCCACGCTATATATATAGCATTGTGTTTTCTGACACTCTGTGTACACGGCTTAGGCTAGCCTGACTAATATAGCATTGTGTGTACTGCCACTGTGCACCTCGCTCAGCCACGCTATATATAGCATTGTGTGTACTGCCACTGTGCACCTCGCTCAGCCACGCTATATATAGCATTGTGTGTACTGCCACTGTGCACCTCGCTCAGCCACGCTATATATAGCATTGTGTGTACTGCCACTGTGCACCTCGCTCAGCCACGCTATATATAGCATTGTGTGTACTGCCACTGTGCACCTCGCTCAGCCACGCTATATATAGCATTGTGTGTACTGCCACTGTGCACCTCGCTCAGCCACGCTATATATATAGCATTGTGTTTTCTGACACTCTGTGTACACGGCTTAGCCTGACTAATATAGCATTGTGTGTACTGCCACTGTGCACCTCGCTCAGCCACGCTATATATAGCATTGTGTGTACTGCCACTGTGCACCTCGCTCAGCCACGCTATATATAGCATTGTGTGTACTGCCACTGTGCACCTCGCTCAGCCACGCTATATATATAGCATTGTGTTTTCTGACACTCTGTGTACACGGCTTAGCCTGACTAATATAGCATTGTGTGTACTGCCACTGTGCACCTCGCTCAGCCACGCTATATATAGCATTGTGTTTTCTGACACTCTGTGTACACGGCTTAGCCTGACTAATATAGCATTGTGTGTACTGCCACTGTGCACCTCGCTCAGCCACGCTATATATAGCATTGTGTTTTCTGACACTCTGTGTACACGGCTTAGCCTGGCTCTATAGCATTGTGTGTACTGCCACTGTGCACCTCGCTCAGCCACGCTATATATAGCATTGTGTTTACTGCCACTCTGTGTACACCGCTCAGCCAGACTATATACCATTGTTTACTGACACTCTGTGTACACGGCTCAGCCTGACTATAAAGCATTGTGTGTACTGCCACTGTGCACCTCGCTCAGCCACGCTATATATAGCATTGTGTTTAATGACACTCTGTGTACACGGCTTAGCCAGACTATATAGCATTGTGTGTACTGCCACTCTGTGTACACCGCTCAGCCAGACTATATAGCATTGTGTTTACTTCCACTCTGTGTCTGCTGGGCCTGGGAACAGTAGTACACCGCTCACCCGCCACTGTATAGCATTGTGCTCTGTGTCGCTGCTGGGAATAGTGGTACTGTATAGCATTTCTGTACTGCCACTGTACTGCTGCCAGTCAGCGTGTACTGTAAGGATAAGTGAAATGAGGAAGAAATCCGGTGAAAGAGGAAGGGGCAAGGGAAGAGGTGTTTCCCCTGACGGTTCAAGTACAGGCCACAGGGGAGCACCCAAGAAAACCCACTCAATACCGCCCATGTTGTCCAGGACAACAACCCTCACAAATCCAAAAGAACAGGACCAGATAATTACTTGGATGACCTCTCAAGCGTCCAGCAGTGGGTTAAGCAGCACCAGCACATCACGCACGAGGTCCGAGTCCTCAGCCAGTTACAAGGAGCCAGTGGGCACAAAGCTGACACAACCGGCAGCGACACCACGCACACAACTGCCAGATAACCAGTCCTATGAATTACCTCAGGACACAATGGGGTATTCGCAGGAGCTATTCCCAGCCCAACAAACTTCCACCTATGAAAGGTCAATGGAGGAACAGCCAGAAATGTTGTGCCCGGATTCACAACCATTAACTGTGGGAAATGCACCGCGCACTGAAATACAAGGCGAGTCCGAGGAGGACTCGGAAACCCAAATCCCAGAGCAAGTTGAGCAGGAGGGGTTGCAATTGCAGGAGGTCGGCCGACAAGATCTGGAAGACGACGTTGGAGTGAGCTGCGCAGAGGTTGTTCTGGGGAGCTCTACTCCACGGCGGCGGCCCCCCACAATGACATATGACGAGTTTGAGGAGATGGAAGAGGAGGGTATGGACAATGTGGACAGAGACCCAGATTTTATTTGTGAACGAGAACATCGCCGTCGTAGCAGCAGCACAGATGAGTCTGTTGAAGAACCCACTGCTGCACGAGTTCGCCTTGTGCCACAAGGTAGGCGGCGCGCAATTTCAGGCACCACAAGCGTGGAAGTTAGAGTGAGAGGCAAAAGAGGAGGAAACAGAAATCGCCAGCAAGGAGGCAGGTGCTCCAAAGTCTGGGCTTTCTTTGAAGACTGCACTGAGGATGTTACCATGGCGATTTGCAAGGTGTGCAAGACTCGCCTGAGCAGGGGGAAAAGTATTAACAACCTCTCCACCACCAGCATGAGCCGCCACATGCTATCCAAACATCCCACTCTGTGGGCAAACGCGGCAGGACAGGGTACCAGCAACACTGCCTCCCTTGGGTTCACCAGACTCACCACCAGACCCGCCTCAGCAGCAGCAGTAGCCCAGCCATTGCGTGGTTCACAACATTCACAAACATCAGACGACGCTGACACTGTCACTTTCCGGAGTAGTGCTCTTGAGGTCTCCCAGTGTTCATCAAACACAACAACCAACAGCCCTTCCGTGTGCAGCGCTACGGTTCAGTTGTCTGTGTCGGAGATGTTTGAGCGCAAGAGGAAATTGCCAGCAAATGACCCCCGGGCCGTGGCAGTAACAGCCAGCATAGCCAAGCTTCTGGCCTGCGAAATGCTGCCATATCGAGTGGTGGAGACAAACAGCTTCAAGGGCATGATGTCAGTGGCCATCCCACGTTACGTGGTTCCCAGCCGCTACCACTTTGCGCGCTCTGCAGTGCCTGAGTTGCATGAGCACGTGGTCAGCAAAATAACCCGAAGCTTGAAGAATGCCGTTGCCTGCAAGGTTCACCTCACCACTGACACTTGGACGAGTGCGTTCGGCCAGGGTCGATACATCTCCCTTACCGCGCACTGGGTGAACCTTGTGGAGCCTGGCAGCGATTCCTCACCTGCTACGGCGCGGGTGTTGCCCACGCCGCAAACAGCTGCACCGCCGTCCCTCCCACTGGATAACAACAGCAGCACCTACCTCTCTGACTCCTTCTCCTCCAACGCATCTCAAAGCTGTACCTCATCCGGAAACGCTAACCCAGCAGCAGTAGGATCGTGGAAGCAGTGCAGCACAGCTGTTGGCATGCGTCAGCAAGCGTTGCTGAAGCTGATCTGCCTTGGGGATAAGCAGCACACAGGGGAGGAAATTTGGAAGGGAATAAAGGAACAGACGGATTTGTGGCTGGCACCGCTGGACTTGAAACCGGGCATGGTTGTGTGTGATAATGGGAGTAATCTCATTCGCGCTTTAAGGTTGGCTAAGCTGACACACATCCCTTGCCTGGCGCACGTGATGAACCTAGTAGTTCAGCGGTTCCTGAGGACATACCCAGGCGTGGCCGATCTTCTGTTGAAGGTGCGTCGAGTGGCCAAACATTGTAGAAATTCCAGTACTGCTTCGGGGGCACTCGCCAAGATGCAGGAGCGCTTCAATCTCCCCCACCATCGCTTGCTGTGTGATGTCCCTACGCACTGGAATTCTACGCTGCACATGCTAGCACGCTTTTGTGAGCAGAAGAGTGCAGTGGTCCAGTACATGACGGCGCAGTACCGAGGCGCATCCGGCCAGCTGCCAAGCTTCTGTGGATCCGATTGGGCCAACATGTTGGACCTCTGCCAAGTCCTCCAAAATTTTGAGCAATCCACGTTGCTTGTGAGCAGTGACAACTCTTCAGTCAGCATTACCATACCACTGCTGTGTTTACTGAAGAGGTCAATGTTGAAAATCAAGGAAACAGCTGTCATGATGCAACTGGGGGAATCTGAAGGAGAAAACGATCAGCGTGATGGTACCAACATCAGGCCATCCGCCTCAGGGAACGCTGGCCCCAGCAGCTATGACGAAGAAGAGGAGGAGGAACAGCTGGAGTTGGAGCAGGAATTTCATGCCACCACTGACGAGGGCCAGAGCGGTGCACGTTGGACTTCCACAATTCAGCGCGAATGGTCAGCAGAAGCAGACCAGGAGGAAGGTGACGACTATGATGCATCACAACAACTATCACAACGCTCACAAGAGGATGATGAGGATTCTGGTAGGACTCTTGCACACATGGCTCAATTCATGCTAGACTGCATTGAACGCGACCCACGCATTGTGCGCATTCTGGACAACACCAATTACTGGGTTTATACCCTTCTGGATCCACGGTACAAACACAATGTTCCAAAACTGCTTGAAGAAAGAGTCAGACAGGTCAAAATGGAAGAATACCAGCAGGCCCTTGTGGAGACTTTAGAGAGGAGATTGACATCCTCCCCCTCCTCTAGCCAGTTGTACGCCGACAGACTGACTTCCGCAAACCCAGGACGACCAGGAGGGCAGCAAACAACGCAAGCCGCAGCTAGTGCCCAAAAGGGAACGGTATCGGCAGTGTCCTTGGAGTGGGAAAATTTTCTGACACCCATGCAGCAGCAGCCCACTGAACAGGAAGCGTGCAGATCCACCTCCAACACCGATCGCCTGGAGAAGATGGTCAAGGACTACATGTCAGATGACGTAGCTGTGTCGAACAATCCATCTGCACCCTTCAACTATTGGGTATCGAAGCTAGACACCTGGCACGAACTGGCAATGTACGCAATAGAGGTGCTGGCTTGCCCGGCAGCCAGCGTTATGTCGGAACGCTGTTTCAGTGCTGCCGGAGGCATCGTCACAGATCGGCGTATCCGCCTCTCCACAGAAAATGCAGACCGTCTGACTCAAATTAAAATGAATCAATCCTGGATTGGAAACGACTACGCAACACTCCAGGACCCCAACCAAGTAACATGACCAATGAACATCTGGGATGGTGTAGCGTTACCGGTCCCTGTTTATTGAACCTCTCATCTGTATTACATTTATGACTGCATGGCGGCAAAAAGCATTGCTGCTATATCCGCACGCTTTTTGTCCTCATGCAAGGCCTGGGTTGTTGTGTCTCACAAAGCGTGGCCTTCTCCTCCTGCGCCTGCCCCTGTTCCATCACGTGTGCTGCTGCTGCTGCTGGGTTAGCGTTGCCGGTCCCTGTTTATTGAACCACTTATCTTTATTATATTTATGACTGCATGGCGGTACCTCATGCAAGGCCTGGGTTGTTGTGTCTTACAAAGCGTGGCCTTCTCCTCCTGCGCCTCCTCCTGTTCCATCACGTCTGCTGCTGCTGGGTTAGCGTTGCCGCGTGGTCCCTGTTTATTGAACCACTTATCTTTATTACATTTATGACTGCATGGCGGTACCTCATGCAAGGCCTGGGTTGTTGTGTCTCACAAAGCGTGGCCTTCTCCTCCTGCGCCTGCTCCTGTTCCATCACGTGTGCTGCTGCTGCTGCTGGGTTAGCGTTGCCGGTCCCTGTTTATGGAACCTCTTATCTTTATTAAATTTATGACTGCATGGCGGTACAAAGCATGCTATCCGCACGCTTCTTGTCCTCATGCAAGGCCTGGGTTGTTGTGTCTCACAAAGCGTGGCCTTCTCCTCCTGCGCCTCCTCCTGTTCCATCACGTCTGCTGCTGCTGGGTTAGCGTTGCCGCGTGGTCCCTGTTTATTGAACCACTTATCTTTATTACATTTATGACTGCATGGCGGTACAAAGCATGCTATCCGCACGCTTCTTGTCCTCATGCAAGGCCTGGGTTGTTGTGTCTCACAAAGCGTGGTCTTCTCCTCCTGCGCCTCCTCCTGTTCCATCACGTCTGCTGCTGCTGGGTTAGCGTTGCCGCGTGGTCCCTGTTTATTGAACCACTTATCTTTATTAAATTTATGACTGCATGGCGGTACAAAGCATGCTATCCGCACGCTTCTTGTCCTCATGCAAGGCCTGGGTTGTTGTGTCTCACAAAGCGTGGTCTTCTCCTCCTGCGCCTCCTCCTGTTCCATCACGTCTGCTGCTGCTGCTGGGTTAGCGTTGCCGCGTGGTCCCTGTTTATTGAACCACTTATCTTTATTACATTTATGACTGCATGGCGGTACCTCATGCAAGGCCTGGGTTGTTGTGTCTCACAAAGCGTGGCCTTCTCCTCCTGCGCCTGCTCCTGTTCCATCACGTCTGCTGCTGCTGCTGCTGGGTTAGCGTTGCCGGTCCCTGTTTATGGAACCTCTTATCTTTATTACATTTATGACTGCATGGCGGTACAAAGCATGCTATCCGCACGCTTCTTGTCCTCATGCAAGGCCTGGGTTGTTGTGTCTCACAAAGCGTGGTCTTCTCCTCCTGCGCCTCCTCCTGTTCCATCACGTCTGCTGCTGCTGCTGGGTTAGCGTTGCCGCGTGGTCCCTGTTTATTGAACCACTTATCTTTATTACATTTATGACTGCATGGCGGTACCTCATGCAAGGCCTGGGTTGTTGTGTCTCACAAAGCGTGGCATTCTCCTCCTGCGCCTGCTCCTGTTCCATCACGTGTGCTGCTGCTGCTGCTGGGTTAGCGTTGCCGGTCCCTGTTTATGGAACCTCTTATCTTTATTACATTTATGACTGCATGGCGGTACAAAGCATGCTATCCGCACGCTTCTTGTCCTCATGCAAGGCCTGGGTTGTTGTGTCTCACAAAGCGTGGCCTTCTCCTCCTGCGCCTCCTCCTGTTCCATCACGTCTGCTGCTGCTGGGTTAGCGTTGCCGCGTGGTCCCTGTTTATTGAACCACTTATCTTTATTAAATTTATGACTGCATGGCGGTACAAAGCATGCTATCCGCACGCTTCTTGTCCTCATGCAAGGCCTGGGTTGTTGTGTCTCACAAAGCGTGGCCTTCTCCTCCTGCGCCACCCTCCTCCTGTTCCATCACGTGTGCTGCTGCTGGGTTAGCGTTACCAGTCCTTTTTCCTGGAACCTCTTATATGTATTACATTTATGACTGCATGCCGACAAAAAGCATGTTACCTGTGCAAAGAAAACAGACATTTCCGGCATTTAAAAGACAGTTTTCCCTTTGAAACTTTAAAATCGATTTTCTCAAAAACTATAACCTCTTTTTGCTAAAAAATTTTTTCCTCTTGTACCCACTCCCAAGGTGCACATACCCTGTAAATTTGGGGTATGTAGCATGTAAGGAGGCTTTACAAAGCACAAAAGTTCGGGTCCCCATTGACTTCCATTATGTTCGGAGTTCGGGTCGAACACCCGAACATCGCGGCCATGTTCGGCCTGTTCGGCCCGAACCCGAACATCTAGATGTTCGCCCAACACTACGGATAAGTACCGAAAAGAGTCTTATATTTTGATTTTCAGTTACACAGCTTTTTTTTTTTTTTTTTTTTTTTTATAACAGTGCATCATACTGCCATATTTGCAATTACAAACTGTACTCTGCATCTTAAAGGAACACGATCAATGCCCAAGTGTACTAAAATGACTATGAACAAATAATGTCTAAGTAGCTGTGTAAACATTTTCCTACTTTTTCATGTAAAAATATCAGGGGCAAAAGCTTTAATTCATTGTGTGTAGGACAGGAACAAAACTGCTTTAACAGCCAGTGCTGTTCTTTGCATATCAGACTACAGAGTATTTTTCTCTGGAAGCAAAAAAACGTATGAAAAGCTGTGGTGTCAGGTTTCACACACAATTACATATGTTTATGACAAGATACATCTCCTCTGCTCTCCATGCAGACACGAGCAGCTGCAGTTCAGCTACTGAGAGCTTTCTTACACACAGGGTTAACAGATGTAGTGTTCACTGGCCCATCAGATTTGTCAGACTTGCCATCAGTGAAGAGTGAAATTAATTTGATACAGTAAACAAAATAAATAAGCAAGTGAAATGTATACATAATTATTTACCAGCACTTTAGGAACTCCCTCAATTCCAGGTTTAAAAAAAACGTTAATTGATAGAGTTCCTTTAAATTATAAAACAAAGCAGAAATAATGATGCTTTGAACTTTCCTGCAGTAAAACCATATCTAAAGCTGTCTCACTATTTCTTGGCTGTTTAAGTGCTTCAGAAACCAGTACTACATTCGACCCAGTGGGTTGAATAGCTCAGAGAAGCTTATATGTATGGATAACAACTGAAGTTCTTTTAACTCTTCCTGTACTGGAAACTATATGAGACTCTTTCTTCTGCTACTGATGTTCTATTTCTTAGGTATTTCTTAGTGGTACTACAATTAATTATCTCATATTTATTTTCACTTTAGATACTCTTTAATAATACGTTTCAATGTTGAGGCCTTTTGTCATCCAAAAAAATGAGTTTTACTCACCTGGGGCATCTATCAGTCCCCTGCAGCCATCCTGTGCCCTCATAGTCTCGATCAGATGCTCTCACTCTTTGCTCAGTACAGTTCGGGTGGATGGAGTGAGAGGAGCAGAGGCAAGTTACTCACTCACTACTACCCATCTTGGAGCAGTACCCAGTTTGGAAGCCTGCTGGCGGCTTCAGAGCAAAACAGCAAGCTTTTGGAGTGTAAGATATCTGCTCTACCAGGCAAACCATCCAGAGAGAAGTCCAGAGCACTGTGGACACAGTGGGGTGGTGTGAGGCCTGGTCTTCTAGAAACTTCTGAGGCCTGATACAGTCTGCTGAGTGAGATGAGACCACCCTGCAGAAGCTGAACTGCTCAGGAGGACTTTGATGCAGAAATCTTGGAAAGCGCAAGTACCAGAAACTGAATCCACTGAATTGTGTTATAGCAGTTTAGAGAACTGTTTATTGAAGTTATATGTACATTTACCTTCGCTTACTAGTTCTGCCAGACATGCTGGGACTTGTTGTCCTACTGGACTATGTTCTGTGATAACACAACCCTTTGCATAGTACTTCATTTCAGTTTGCATATATTTGATGTGTTACAGTTATAAGTTTGTGATTTCCACTGCTAAGAATTCTTACTAAAATAAGATTTATTTTACTTTCAACTACTTGTGATCCTTTGGTTCCACTACACTACACTAAACAAAAATGTTCCCTGACGGGAAAAAATGTAACTTTTAATTATCCATTTAAAATCTTTAGGAAAACTGTCATAATAATAGCTACATAGAATAGTTGATTCAGTAGGTCAAGTGCATAAGGAGTTAATTTCTCCTCCTACTTCAACTAAATAGTACTAGTTACGATTTACAGAGACCCCCCACCATATATAAAACAACCCGACATGTTTCACTTCCTAATGGAAGCTTTATCAAGGGACAAAGTGCAGTGCATAATGTGCATATAGTGATAAGATAGATTACAAAGTAATTAAAACATTATTAATTTTAGCATAGCGTATAGGCCTATGACAGCAGCCTCAGGTTATGCTACAATTAATAATGTTTTAATTACTTTGTAATCTATCTTATCACTATATGCACATTATGCACTGCACTTTGTCCCTTGATAAAGCTTCCATTAGGAAGTGAAACATGTCGGGTTGTTTTATATATGGTGGGGGGTCTCTGTAAATCGTAACTAGTACTATTTAGTTGAAGTAGGAGGAGAAATTAACTCCTTATGCACTTGACCTACTGAATCAACTATTCTATGTAGCTATTATTATGACAGTTTTCCTAAAGATTTTAAATGGATAATTAAAAGTTAAATTTTATTCCCCTGTCAGGGAACATTTTTGTTTAGTGTACTTACCTCAGGATCTGTGTTGTTATATTGTTCCATTACACTAGACACCTGCTGTTACACTATCTCAAGACTAGAGATGATCATTTGAAATTGGAACAGTGTTCTGAAGCATTCAGATCAGAACGCACATTTTGAAAGATGTGAGCTGTGGTGGAGGGTTAACTTACCCTTGTCGCTGCCTCTGAGCCTCTGTAAAATGACTGATATTCTAATAGCTGTTAGAGATTGGTCATTTTACTGATATTCTACTATTACTGCTATTTCATGTCCATTTTTCCATGCGCCTCTTTTGCGTAGACACCAAACTTGGTTATATAAATAGGCAGATGTTTCATTTTGTGATGTGGCACCACCTATGTGGAGGTGATCTACCACTTTGTAAATAGGACCCTCCAATTCTCTTGTGTACATCTTCTTTCACGGACCCCATCAAGGAAAAAAAATGTAAATTTAAAATACATAAAAACAAATAAATAAAAAGTAAAATGTGCTATTAATTATTTTCCTCCTAAGTTGCTGTCACTTACTGTTGCTTGCTGTTTTAGATATCTGACAGAACTGACAGGTTTTGGACTAGCTCATCTCCTCATGGGGGATTCTCTGGGTTTTCTTTATTTTCAAAAGCACCTGACCAGCAGTTGCTCAGTCCAACTGCCAAAATAGCGTACACACAGGTAGGAGGGGCAGCCTGCATCTTTGTATAGGAGTGCATTTGTAAAGAATAGATGAAATACTGAGAATACCCCAAGACGAATTGAACTAGTCAGAAACCTGGCGGTTCTGTCAGATTTCTACTAACTACTGTAAGTGACAGCAACATAGGAGAAAAATAATTTATAGCTCATTTTACTCTGGAAGAAACGAGCTTCTTATTTGTATGTCTTTACTGGTATTTTAAATTTTACAGTTTTTCACGATAGTGGTCCTTTAATTGTCCTTCTTCATTAGACAATCTTAATCAATGATGCCCATCATCTATGGCTCTTAGATAGAGAAATCAATACTGTATAATTCAGCCACTGCTTCCAGTGCTGGCTAACTTAAGGCAATGCAGGAAACAGCTCTTAAATTATGTACATTTTTAAGCCAGGAAATATGTTTGCTATTGAATTCAATTTACTTTCTTGTGTCTCACATTGAAAATCATCTCAAGAGGCTGTCTATTACACCAACAAAGCTTCATAAATTTAATGGACGGAGCGAGTGGAAGTGGCAGTGCTATCAAACATGAAACAGGATCATAAATATATTAATGGAAAATATAATTTCATCGACAGCATACCAGGCTTCATTGTACAAGACAATTGCAAATAGTAAAATCTAACTTTAGCGGTGATCTCAGGTTAAATTAAGAAAGCTGCACATCATATACCAAAGTCCTTCTAATGTTCAACCACTTCACCAATAAGGAGAAGGGGGGTTAAGGTCAGGTGTGAGGAAGTGGTTAAGGTTAAGGTGTGGCAGGGTCGGTTAAGGCTAGGTGTGGAGGGGTGTTAGGTATCGGAGGGGGGTGTTAGTGTTAGTAAGTAGGCATCGGTAGAGGGAGGGTTCTGTTAGTGAGGATAGGGTTAAGTTTAGTTGTAGTCAGGGCTGGCCATGGCCTAGGGCACCACAGGAGCAAGGGCACTAAAGCATCAGACTAAACTGGTGCAGCATTTGCAATCTTGAAAATACTGAAATGCAGGGACATCAGACGAGCACCTGGCCGCGGTACTCTGTTGCTAGCCGCCTGTGCAGAAGCCACTTTGCTCTCTGTGCACGTTTGCACTATGGCCGCTGTCTATGGACTTGGAGTGGAGGAAGCTTCTGTACTAGAGATGAGTGGAGAAATGAGTAACAGTGATGGCTGCTGCGGTGTAAAGGCAAACTGGCCACCTATACTGAAGGGGGGGGGGGGGGAGGAGGGATTAAGGGAGTTATGTGGCTACCTATACTGGAGGGAAAGGGGGAGGGGTCATCTCGCTACCTACTATACTGAAGAGGGACAGCTGGTGACAGGGGCCTTGGGTGGTAGAAAGTACTGGTTGTAGTAAAATATCGGTAACATTTACGGATATGTTACTATTGTATTTACCACTAAAATAGTAGAATATCAGTAAATGTTTCCGATATTCTACTATCGACTATTCCTGGATGCCCAAATTACATTGCACCTTTATTTCGCATACTTATTTCACATGGTGTTGCAGTGATCAATAACTTTTGTCATTAATCCATTAACCATTGGCTGTCGCTGAATATGCTGTTTGTCTGCTACTTCAAGGCACTACAATAAGTGAAAGAGTAAAAAAAAATAATTCAAGATCTGTTCAGCATATGTTTCAATTCTGTCTATATTTCTTTTTCTTTTTAAAATGTAAGACTTTAACCACTTCCCAACTGAGGGGTTTTACCCCCTGACCACCAGAGCAATTTTCACCTTTCAGCGCTCCTTCCATTCATTCGTCTATAACTTTATCATTACTTATGGCAATGAAATGAACTATATCTTGTTTTTTTCGCCACCAATTAGGATTTCTTTAGGTGGGACATTATGCCAAGAATTATTTTATTCTAAATGTGTTTTAATGGGAAAATAGAAAAAAATGTGGGAAAAAAATTATTATTTTTCAGTTTTCGGCCTTTATAGTTTTTAAATAATGCATGCTACTGTAATTAAAACCCATTAAATGTATTTGCCTATTTGTCCCGGTTATAAAACCGTTTAATTTATGTCCCTATCACAATGTTTGGCGCCAATATTTTAATTGGAAATAAAGGTGCATTTTTTTCAGTTTTGCGTCCATCCCTAATTACAAGCCCATAGTTTATAAAGTAACAGTGTTATACCCTCTTGACATAAATATTTAAAAAGTTTAGTCCCTAATAGAGTTGGGCCGAACCTCCGATTTTAGGTTCGCGAACCTGGTTCGCGAACTTCCGCGGAAGGTTCGGTTCGCATTAAAGTTCGCGAACCGCAATAGACTTCAATGGGGATGCGAACTTTGAAAAAAAAAAATAATTATGCTGGCCACAAAAGTGATGGAAAAGATGTTTCAAGGGGTCTACCACCTGGAGGGGGGCATGGCGGAGTGGGATACATGCCAAAAGTCCCCGGGAAAAATCTGGATTTGACGCAAAGCAGCGTTTTAAGGGCAGAAATCACATTGAATGCTAAATGACAGGCCTAAAGTGCTTTCAAACATCTTGCATGTGTATACATCAATCAGGTAGTGTAATTAAGGTACTGCTTCACACTGACACACCAAACTCACCGTGTAACGCACCGCAAACAGCTGTTTGTGTAGTGACGGCCGTGCTGGACTGGTGCGCACCATGGCGAGAGTGCAGGTTTTGGTGGCTTTACAGCCCATATGGTCGCCTGGCTGATGTAGCTGAATGACAGAACAGTGACTGTCCAGCTGATCAAATTTGGTCTGACCACAATGAGGCAACGACCTTATTATCGTGGGTGTGCCCCCCCGAGACACTCATCTAGGCGCCGGTCATTGCTTCATTGTGATACGCAAGCCCCTTCACCACGGCAAGGTAATGATCACGAAGGGGAATGGGCGCATGTACATGCCTTTTTCTTTTGTTGTTGCAGCTGCCCGCAGTGCAGCCAGAAAAATTAGGCAGTCATGTACACGCACCAGAAAAATTATTACAGCGGCCGCTGCTAGCAGCAGCCTAAAAAATTCAGCAATCCGCCTGGAGTCCCGGACCCTGTTGGTGGTGGCGGAGAAGGTAGTCAAGCGGCCTGCAGGCAGACATGCTCTGTGGAGGGACTGGGAGCGGCTTAGTCTTCTTGGGGCAGGCCAGGCAGCCAGTCACACGGCGTGCAGGCAAAGATGCTGTGTGTGCGGGGACTGACTTAGTCTTGGGGCGGGCAGCAGCCCTCCGGGATCCATGCCTCATTCATTTTGATAAAGGTGAGGTACTTAACACTTTTGTGACTTAGGCGACTTCTCTTCTCTGTGACAATGCCTCCAGCTGCGCTGAAGGTCCTTTCTGACAGGACGCTTGCGGCAGGGCAGGAGAGAAGTTGGATGGCAAATTGGGACAGCTCTGGCCACAGGTCAAGCCTGCGCACCTAGTAGTTCAAGGGTTCCTCATCGCTGTTCACAGCAGTGTCTACATCCACACTTAAGGCCAGGTAGTCGGCTACCTGCCGTTCCAGGCGTTGGTGGAGGGTGGATCCAGAAGGGCTACGGCGAGGCGTTGGACTAAAAAACGTCCGCATGTCCGACATCACCATGAGATCGCTGGAGCGTCCTGTCTTTGACTGCGTGGACACGCGAGGAGTATTAGTGGCAGTGGTACCTTGCTGGCGTTGTGCCGTCACATCACCCTTAAAGGCATTGTAAAGCATAGTTGACAGCTGGTTCTGCATGTGCTGCATCCTTTCCACCTTCCGGTGAGTTGGTAACAGGTCCGCCACTTTGTGCCTGTACCGAGGGTCTAGTAGTGTGGCCACCCAGTACAGGTCATTCCCCTTGAGGTTTTTTATACGGGGTCCCTCAACAGGCAGGACAGCATAAAAGACGACATCTGCACAAAGTCGGATCCAGTACCCTCCATCTCCTCTTGCTCTTCCTCAGTGACGTCAGGTAAGTCAACCTCCTCCCCCCAGCCGCGAACAATACCACGGGAAGGTTGAGCAGCACAAGCCCCTTGCGATGCCTGCTGAGGTTGTTCTCCTGCCGCTGTCCCCTCCTCCTCCCCCAAAGAAACACCTTGCTCATCATCCTCTGAGTCTGACTCGTCTTCTGCACACGACTTCTCTTCTTCCTCCTCCTCCCCCCTCTGTGCTGCCGCAGGTGTAAAGGAAACAGCTGGGTCTGATGAAAATTGGTCCCATGCCTGTTCCTGCCGTAACGGTTCCTGGTCACGCTCATTCACAGCTTCATCCGCCACTCTACGCACAGCACGTTACAAGAAGTAAGCGTAGGGAATTAAGTCGCTGATGGTGCCCTCACTGCGGCTCACCAGGTTGGTCACCTCCTCAAACGGCCGCATGAGCCTGCATGCATTTTCCATCAGTGTCCAGTTGTCGGGCCAGAACATCCCCATCTTCCCAGACTGTTTCATTCTACTGTAGTTGTAGAGGTAGTGGGTCACGGCTTTCTTCTGTTCTAGCAGGCGGGAGAACATGAGCAGGGTGGAGTTCCAGCGAGTCTGGCTATCGCAAATGAGGCGTCTCACCGGCATGTTGTTTTTGCGCTGAATTTCCGCAAAGCGTGCCATGGCTGTGTAAGACCGTCTCAAATGCCCACAGAACTTCCTGGCCTGCTTCAGGACATTCGCTAAGCCAGGGTACTTTGCCACAAATCTTTGAACCACTAGATTCATGACATGTGCCATGCAGGGTATGTGTGTCAGCTTCCCCATATGCAAAGCGGCAAGCAGATTGCTGCCGTTGTCGCACACCACGTTGCCTATCTCCAGGTGGTGCGGGGTCAGCCACTCATCCACCTGTTTCTTAAGAGCAGCCAGGAGAGCTGCTCCAGTGTGACTCTCCGCCTTGAGACAAGACATGTCTAAGATGGCGTGACACCGTCTTACCTGGCATGCAGCATAGGCCCTGCGGAGCTGGGGCTGTGTAGCTGGAGAGGAGAACTGCCACTCAGCCAAGGAGGAGGAGGACAGCGAAGAGCATGTAGCAGGAGGAGAGGAGGTGGCAGGAGGCCTGCCTGCAAGCCGTGGAGGTGTCACAATTTGGTCCGCTGCGCCCTGCTTGCCATCGTTCACCACCAGGTTCACCCAATGGGCTGTGTAGGTAATGTAGCGGCCCTGCCCGTGCTTGGCAGACCAGGCATCCGTGGTCAGGTGTACCCTTGACCCAACGCTCTTCGCAAGAGATGACACCACTTGCCTCTCAACTTCACGGTGCAGTTGGGGTATGGCCTTTCTCGAAAAATAAGTGCGGCCTGGCATCTTCCACTGCGGTGTTCCGATGGCCACAAATTTACGGAAGGCCTCAGAGTCCACCAGCCGGTATGGTAACAGCTGCCGAGCTAACAGTTCCGCCACGCCAGCTGTCAGACGCCGGGGAAGGGGGTGACTGGCCGAAATTGGCTTCTTCCGCTCAAACATTTCCTTCACGGACACCTGACTGCTGCTGTGGGCAGAGGAGCAGGAACCGCTCAAGGGCAGAGGCGGAGTGGAGGAGGGTGCCTGTGAAGGTGGAAGGGAGAAAGCGGCAGAAGCAGATAATGCACCTGATGGAGGAGGAAGAGGAGAAGGAGGGTGGCTTTGCTTTTGTGTGCTGCTGCTGCTTTTGCTCAGGTGGCCATCCCATTGCTGTTTGTGCCTTTTCTCCAGGTGCCTTCGTAAGGCACTTGTCCCTACGTGAGTGTTGGCCTTTCCACGGCTCAATTTTTGTTGGCAGAGCGAACAGATGGCTTTGGTCCGATCTGAGGCACACACATTAAAAAATTTCCACACCGCTGAGCCACCCTGGGATGTGGGCACTATGGGGACCTCAGCAGCTGATGCTGAAGGGCAAGTTGGCTGGCTGTACATAGGTGGCGATACATGGTGCCGGACTCTGCCACCAGCTGTTTCTGACGAAGAGCTGCCCCAGCTTCTTTCAGCAACTTCTCTCCTCCTACTACTCTCTGACTCCCCCTCTGAACTGTCCCCCTCTTCATCTCCTCTATTGGGAACATACAGAGGATCCCTATCATCGTCATCATCGTAATCATCCTGCCCAGCTTCGCTTGCCTCAGACAAATCCAAACATGCACCATCAGTAGGTCCTTCATCCTCCTTACACGTTACATCCATAGTGTTGCCGGGTAACTCAAATATATGAGCTGGTGAAAATTCATCTGGCTGTAACAACAATGGCTGTGCATCAGTGATTTCAACACTAAATAATTCTTGCGAAGTGTCAAATGCAGTGGAAGTGGTGCTAGTAGTAGCGCTGGTGGCTGAGCAAGATGAGGTGTTCTGTGTCGCTAAATACTCAACCACGTCCTGACAATCTTGGGAGGTGATGGGACGTGCCTTCTTCCGAGCACTGTACTGTGGGCCAGGTCCACACGAAATTACATTTACACGACCTCGCGCAGACCTGCCGGGTGGCCTTCCTCTGGCTCTGGCACTACCTCTTCCTCTACCTGTTTTGTCCATATCGGGTATGCACGGAGTGGTATATCACACTGCGTGCACTCACGTAGGTAGGTGGGTTCACTTAACTGCACAGGTATGCGCACTGATGCGGTGGGTTCACTGAACAGAACAGGTATACAGTGGCGGGTTCACAGAACAGGTATGCAGTGGCAGGTTCACTGAACACAACAGGTATGCAGTGGCAGGTTCACTGAACACAACAGGTATGCAGTGGCGGGTTCACTGAACAGGTATACAGTGGCGGGTTCACTGAACAGAACAGGTATGCAGTGGCGGGTTCACTAAACAGAACAGGTATACAGTGGCGGGTTCACTAAACAGAACAGGTATACAGTGGCGGGTTCACAGAACAGGTATGCAGTGGCAGGTTCACTGAACACAACAGGTATGCAGTGGCAGGTTCACTGAACACAACAGGTATGCAGTGGCGGGTTCACTGAACAGGTATACAGTGGCGGGTTCACTAAACAGAACAGGTATACAGTGGCGGGTTCACTAAACAGAACAGGTATGCAGTGGCGGGTTCACAGAACAGGTATGCAGTGGCAGGTTCACTGAACACAACAGGTATGCAGTGGCGGGTTCACTGAACAGGTATACAGTGGCGGGTCCACTGAACAGAACAGGTATGCAGTGGCGGGTTCACTGAACAGGTATACAGTGGCGGGTCCACTGAACAGAACAGGTATGCAGTGGCGGGTTCACTAAACAGAACAGGTATACAGTGGCGGGTTCACTAAACAGAACAGGTATACAGTGGCGGGTTCACAGAACAGGTATGCAGTGGCAGGTTCACTGAACACAACAGGTATGCAGTGGCGGGTTCACTGAACAGGTATACAGTGGCGGGTCCACTGAACAGAACAGGTATGCAGTGGCGGGTTCACTAAACAGAACAGGTATACAGTGGCGGGTTCACTAAACAGAACAGGTATACAGTGGTGGGTTCACAGAACAGGTATGCAGTGGCAGGTTCACTGAACACAACAGGTATGCAGTGGCGGGTTCACTGAACAGGTATACAGTGGCGGGTCCACTGAACAGAACAGGTATGCAGTGGCGGGTTCACTGAACAGGTATACAGTGGCGGGTCCACTGAACAGAACAGGTATGCAGTGGCGGGTTCACTAAACAGAACAGGTATACAGTGGCGGGTTCACTAAACAGAACAGGTATACAGTGGCGGGTTCAAAGAACAGGTATGCAGTGGCAGGTTCACTGAACACAACAGGTATGCAGTGGCGGGTTCACTGAACAGGTATACAGTGGCGGGTCCACTGAACAGAACAGGTATGCAGTGGCAGGTTCACTGAACAGGTATACAGTGGCGGGTCCACTGAACAGAACGGGTATGCAGTGGCGGGTTCACTAAACAGAACAGGTATACAGTGGCGGGTTCACAGAATAGGTATGCAGTGGCAGGTTCACTGAACACAACAGGTATGCAGTGGCGGGTTCACTGAACAGGTATACAGTGGCGGGTCCACTGAACAGAACAGGTATGCAGTGGCGGGTTCACTGAACAGGTATACAGTGGCGGGTCCACTGAACAGAACAGGTATGCAGTGGCGGGTTCACTAAACAGAACAGGTATACAGTGGCGGGTTCACAGAACAGGTATGCAGTGGCAGGTTCACTGAACACAACAGGTATGCAGTGGCGGGTTCACTGAACAGGTATACAGTGGCGGGTCCACTGAACAGAACAGGTATGCAGTGGCGGGTTCACTGAACAGGTATACAGTGGCGGGTCCACTGAACAGAACAGGTATGCAGTGGCGGGTTCACTAAACAGAACAGGTATACAGTGGCGGGTTCACTAAACAGAACAGGTATACAGTGGCGGGTTCACAGAACAGGTATGCAGTGGCAGGTTTACTGAACACAGTGGTGGGTTCACAGAACAGGTATGCAGTGGTGGGTTCACAGCACAGGTATGCAGTGGTGGGTTCAATGAACAGGTATACAGTGGCGGGTCCACTGAACAGAACAGGTATGCAGTGGCAGGTTCACTGAACAGGTATGCAGTGGTGGGTTCACAGCACAGGTATGCAGTGGTGGGTTCACAGAACAGGTATGCAGTGGTGGGTTCACAGCACAGGTATGCAGTGGTGGGTTCAATGAACAGGTATACAGTGGCGGGTCCACTGAACAGAACAGGTATGCAGTGGCAGGTTCACTGAACAGGTATGCAGTGGTGGGTTCACAGCACAGGTATGCAGTGGTGGGTTCACTGAACAGGTATGCAGTGGTGGGTTCACAGCACAGGTATGCAGTGGTGGGTTCACAGCACAGGTATGCAGTGGTGGGTTCACAGCACAGGTATGCAGTGGTGGGTTCACAGCACAGGTATGCAGTGGTGGGTTCAATGAACAGGTATACAGTGGCGGGTCCACTGAACAGAACAGGTATGCAGTGGCAGGTTCACTGAACAGGTATGCAGTGGTGGGTTCACAGCACAGGTATGCAGTGGTGGGTTCACAGCACAGGTATGCAGTGGTGGGTTCACAGAACAGGTATGCAGCCAGACAGGAACAAGTTAAGCCTAACTAATCTTTCCCTGAGAGACAGTCTGCAGCAGCTCGCCCTACTCTCACTAACGCAGGCAGCACATGAGTGACCGTAATGGCCGCCGCTGCCTGCCTTATATAAGGGGGGGTGGGGCTCCAGGGGCTAGTCTAGCCTAATTGGCTACACTGGGCCTGCTGACTGTGATGTAGAGGGTCAAAGTTGACCCTCCATGTGCATTATGGGGCGAACCGAACTTCCGCAAAGGTTCGCCTGCGGGACGCGAACGCGAACCACTGAAGTTCGCATGGAACCGTTCGCAGGCGAACCGTTCGGCCCAACTCTAGTCCCTAAGGTAACTATTTCTGTATTTTTTTTAATTGTAAATTTTTTTATTTTTTTTCTAATTACAAAAAAAAAAAAAAAAATGGGGAGTGTGGGAGGTAAGGAGTTAATTTTTTGTGTAACACTAATTTATTTCTATGTAAAAAATGCTTTAGGGTGTAATTTACTATTTGGCCACAAGATGGCAACAGTAACTTTTTGTTTAATACAACCTGCAAGCTTCCTTCCGGACCCTTGCAGGAAGTACTAGGAGGCTAGTTTTTTTTTTTTCACAATGATCGCGCTGCTTATCGGATAAGCAGTGGATCATTGCGGGGCTTAGATCAACGAACGGGAATGGATTTTCCCATTCATTGATCTCCGGGCCAGCGGCGGGCGGCGTGTTTACCGGCGGGAGTGCGCGCTAGAGCGGGCGGGGGCGCGGGCAGCGGCGGGAGCGCGTAAAGTATAGATTTCTCTGTCCCTGGGGGTTAAAGGATGGAATAAGGGACGGAGAAATTCGTACGCGTGGGGGTAAAGTGGTTAAAGAAGATCTCCATCCACAACAACAACAAACGCCTGAAAGGAGAACAGAATACTTACTACTCCAGTAGGACGCCCATCTTGCTCTTCTTTATTCTTCCCCAGTGTTGGAAGGAATGTTCCACCATTTATAATCACAGGTAAAATAACAAGAGTAGAGACAGGCCGGTTAAACAAAGCTGCTCCCCTCATTTTCCTAAAATATTTCTTACTGGGGAAGATGGGATGTGGCAGCCATTTTGGAAAATGCATCTAAAAGTTCTCAACCACTGTTCTGTGGCAGCAGGACAAGATATGGACTAAAGCATCATAAATGGGAGGCTTTTCTACCTACAGATCCCCCCTCCCCCCCCCCCAACCACCCCACCCTTTTTATGTAATAACCCTGGAGATGTGCTGTAAGCAATATCACTACTGACTGCTTTTTCTGCTTGACTTAAGTTCTTCTTTTACTAATCCTGTGGGGCAGATAAAATGTTAAGCTAAATGTCCGAAAGCCTGCATAGGCTTTAAACCTTTAGGTACATTATTACACCAGTGTTATTGGTGACCTCCTCTAAATGATGCCATCTGATTTATGACATTCTTCTCTGCCTCTGGAATAGATAATAATGTTAAAGTAAGCTAAAATTTAAAATTACATTTTTGCTCTAAAACATTAACCCTTTAGCGGCCAATTTATTTAGAAGCTTGCAAGTGCTCCAGGCCAATTTATTTTAGCACATTTTTTTATTTCTTGTTTGTTTCAGTTCTTTGCTTCAAATAAGTTCTGCTGCAATGTGTATTATGGCCACATGTCACTAGGGGTCAGTGTGAATCTCAGTTGAAAGGGTCCGCACCGTCTAAAATATAAGTATTTATTGAAGCTCTTTAAAACATCATAGGCAAAAGTAAAAAGTGTGCCGGGTCACCATTGACGCACGGCGTTTCGGATACACTCCTTCCTCAGAATGGTTCCAATGCACACTGTCATATTCACAACAACATTGCCCTTTATATACTCCTCTGGAGGACCTGATAGAGAACTACAACTGCCTCCAACAATTTGCATATATGCATATTACCACCTGCATGGACCAATGAAAATAGATCTAATGTTTCTAAACAGACCTAATGTTTGTAAACAATACAGGGATCATCATGTGAGAAACAGCAGAGAAAACTTGCGTCAGGCTGATCAGGTTTGGGAGGCTCCAGCGGATCTGCATAGTATCACACCAAAAGCACTTCTTACTCAACCCAAGACATGTAATACACATCTATTAGATTGATCCAGTCATCGTGCCCCTAGGTGTTATGAAGCGGAGTCGGCTGATCCCAAGCCCTGCCGACTTCCGCATATTTTCCGCATTGGAGCACTCCCTCTACCTCCAGCCTATCCACAGCGCAGGGGCGCCGCGAGGCATAAAGCGAACCAAGCGGCCGCTTGGGGCCTCAAGATCGTAGGGGCCTCGGCGGCTCAGTGACGTCGGCGTGACGTCACTGTTTTCCCGCAGCCCCGTGGGGCTGGCAGAGCAGGGCAGGGCTACGGGAAGATGGCTGCCGCCGAAGCCCTGCTCTGGAGACTATTTATGCCTCCAGTACAGGGCTTCGGGTGGCCATCTTCCCGTAGCCCTGATTCAATCAGCGCGGGAGATTGGAGGAGGGAGGGAGTTCCGTGAGAGCCAGCCAGGAGAGGAGACGGGGAGAGAAGACTTCTGCCAGTGCCAGGTGAGTAAATTCTTTTCTTTTTGCAGCTCTGAAAATGTGCCCTAATTGCGTTTGATATCTGCTAAACTGTTCGCTAATTGTGTTTGATTTCTGCTGAACTGTGCCCTAATTGTGTTTGATTTCTGCTGAACTGTTCACTAATTGTGTTTGATTTCTGCTGAACTGTGCCCTAATTGTGTTTGATTTCTGCTGAACTGTGCCCTAATTGCGTTTGATTTCTGCTGAACTGTTCCCTAATTGTGTTTGATTTCTGCTGAAAATGTGCCCTAATTGCGTTTGATATCTGCTGAAAATGTGCCCTAATTGCGTTTGATTTCTGCTGAAAATGTGCCCAAATTGCGTTTGATTTCTGCTGAAAATGTGCCCTAATTTCGTTTGATTTCTGCTGAAAATGTGCCCAAATTGCGTTTGATTTCTGCTGAAATGTGGCCCTAATTGCGTTTGATTTCTGCTGAAAATGTGCCATAATTGCGTTCGATTTCTGCTGAAAATGTGCCCAAATTGCGTTTGATTTCTGCTGAAATGTGGCCCAAATTGCGTTTGATTTCTGCTGAAATGTGGCCCAAATTGCGTTTGATTTCTGCTGAAATGTGGCCCAAATTCTGTTTGTTTTCTGTTGAAATGTTGCACAAATTGCGTTTGTTTTCTGCTGAAATGTTGCACAAATTGTGTTTTTATTTTCTGGTGTCTGGGGTAACTGTTGCTGCATTTATTATTTAATGGTCATAGTTGGCTATATTTGCTGTGCCACGGTTAAGCTCCGCCCATACAATGTCATGGCCAAATTCATCTTTCGGCGCGGCGCGCTGCGCGCGCCTCAATCACCCCCACATCCATTTTTCCCGCAAACAGCCCCGCCCCAATCTGCCCTCCAGCTCCACCCACATGTCATGGCCACGCCCACTTATGCGGGATAGCCACACTAATTTTTCGAAGCGGCGCAGGATAGAGCCACTTCCTACAGTCCGCTTGGGGCCACAAAAACCTTAGCTGCACCCCTGCCGCAGCGCGCCGACAGCACCTGCTTCTGAAGTTAAATGAATCCCAGCCAATCCGTGCGGCGCCTATAGCGTCCGCAAGAGAGACTGTGGAATACATCAGACGGCCCACAAATTCTAGCCAATCTGTGCGGCGCCGACAGCGTCCGCTCCTGAAACTGAATGTATCTCAGCCAATCCGTGCGGCGCCTACAGCGTCCGCACTAAGGACTATAGATTACATCAGACAGGCCACAAACTCCAGCCAATCCGTGAGGCGCCGACAGCGTCTGCTCTTAGGACTATGGTATCAAGCAGCGCTCCCGTCTCCCAAACCAATCAGTGCGGCGCCTACAGCGTCCGCACTAAAACAGAAGTGGACGTCCCCACTAAAAGGCCTCCAACCAATCAGGCGGAGGCTACATGTGTCCACTCGTGAAAACGTACCCAACCGGACAGCCCTTGAGCGGACCTATCCGTTTGGTTAACTACTCAGGAGGCATTTACTTATTAGATACTCATATTCCATAACACAACATATTGTAGCCAAAATAAAATAAAATATCAGCATATATATAAGATTTGTAGAGCGTGCAACAAAATGGTGCACCTCTACTGGCTACTCACGATATCGAAACATATATACTGAGAGAATCCCACTGTTTCTCACATATGGCCCCATTCCTGTGTCACTTGCTCTACCTGCTAGATGACAAAAATTACATATCAATATAACAATATATGACATGAGCAAAAAGCTTTTAACAGCTATAGTCTCATAACAAGTTACTTAAATCATATTCTCTATTTAGTCCTTTAGGCTCTAGAGTCTCCAGTCTTTTAATCCAATAATTCTCACGTTTAAGCAGCAGTTTATGTCTATCCCCCCCCCCCCCCCCTCTCCTCTGGATTGGGATTCCTTCCAAAACCTGCACCCTAAGGCCCGGTTCACATTAGCGGTCGCCGTCCGGAATCGCCATGCCGGAGCCGGACCGCATGCAGAACGGACGGAACGGACGCACGGCATAGCAATGAAAGCCTATGCGTCCGTTCACATGCGTCCGTTTCGTCCGGACCCGGACCGGATCCGGACTCCGGCATAAGACCCAACATGCGCTATTTTTTGGTCCGGCTCCTTCGGCAGCCGTATCCGGAGCGGAGCCGGACTGCACCATCCGGCCAATACAAACCAATGAGAACCGGAGAGCGCACAACACACTGGCTATAAAATCCGGATGTTCTACCCCACTTCCTATGCGTATTGTAGCGGCGATTTTGGATGGGGACACATGGGCAAGCATTTTGGAGTGGAGCAGCAGTGACTTTA
Source organism: Hyperolius riggenbachi (assembly GCF_040937935.1). Taxonomy (NCBI): domain Eukaryota; kingdom Metazoa; phylum Chordata; class Amphibia; order Anura; family Hyperoliidae; genus Hyperolius; species Hyperolius riggenbachi. The sequence goes on along the minus strand of NC_090647.1, from coordinate 90,436,370 downwards.
AACGTGCTGGAGATGTTGGCAGTATGTCGGAGGTGGAGGTGAGTGCTAAACAGCGGAGGGCCTGATTCCACAGGTCCACCTTCTGCTGACCTCCCAGACCCCAACATTTTTATTCGGTTTCTACTATCTTTTGCCAAACGGATCCGGATCGCATCCTGATGAACACCTGATGCAACCTGACCAGATCCGGATCGGATCCGGATCAGAACCGTACGGTCCTGATCCGGATCCGGTCCGGATCCGGTCAGGTCATCCGGTCCGTTTGGCAGGGAACCGCAAGTGTGAACCGGCCCTTAGTTGTGTCAAGCTATTATGATGGGTTACAAAATGCTCAGATACTGACAAATCCATGTTTTTAGTTCTTATATTGGACTTGTGGGATGCCATTCTATCCTGCAAGGCCTGGGTAGTTTTTCCCACGTACCCCATCCCACAAGGGCACTTCAACATATAAACAACATATCTAGAGTCACAAGTAAACAGACCCTGTATCTTAAATTTAGTGCCCCTGCTGGGATGGGTAAAGGTGTCACCCCTGCAGATAAAACTGCAGAGGTGACAACCCAAACATGGAAAAGTCCCATTCCTCACTGATCCCTGTTTTTTCTCTGGACCTATGTCACTCTTTACTAGAATGTCCCTCAAAGAGGGTGCTCGTTTGTAAGACATAAGGGGATGGTTATGAAATTCTCGAACATATGGCAGTCCCTCTCTTAACATTGGCCAAAATTTGTTGATAATACCTGATATCTCCTCAGAAAGAACGTTGTATGTGGTAACACAGGCCACCCTATCTCTACATTCAACCCTAGTCTGTTTCTGCCCAACTCTCCACCTTTTGCCAGTTCGCATCTTAGGATCATTTACCAAACATGTAATGGGATAACCCCTGGCCAAAAATGTATATTTCATTTCTTCCAGACGGAGTGCCTTAGTGGTAGGATCACTTACGATACGTTCAATCCTTTTGTATTGTCCCTTAGGGATATTAGCCTTAATATGGGGAACATGAAAACTGGCAAAATGGAGAATTGAGTTTCTGTCAGTTGGTTTAGTGAAGAGATCTGTGACTAGATGATCTTCCCGTCTAATCACCCAGGTGTCTAAAAAGCTCACCCTATCCTGACTACTTTCAATCGTCAGTTTGACTGCTGGACAAGACACATGCAGCTGGTCCCTAAAGGTCTCAAGGCTAGAATCCATTGGTGCGGATGTGATCCAATCTTTAATACTAGGGGTCAGTGTGAGACAATAACAGAGGACTTCAGTTTTCAGTGTCTATGTTTTCTGCTAGCAGAGAGAGATCAAAGCATTCCAAGAATTTACAGCACAAAGAGTTCTGCTGACGGAGGTCAAAAGCAGTGTATTTATCTCAAAGGAAATAATGCTATTGAAGCTGCTAATGTGTTAAACACAGCAAAAAAAAAAAAAAAAGAAAAAAGAAAAAACAAATATGAAACAGTATAAGACTGGTCTACTGTCATTTGAAGGCATATTTACTATTCACTGAAACAAGTTAATAACCATGCCACTTACAGGACAATTTAGCAGACTGACTTGTAATCAAGTAATTACTGAGCAACTAATCACTGTCACACTTGTGATCTTTTCAGACTGCCGTTACTGCACCACTTTTTAAATAATAGTTTCACCACCTGAAAGTTGACTAATGCTATTCAAGTCTAAGTGACCACAGAGAAGCTTGTGATCAGAATCAGAAGCAAATAAAAGCCTCTTCTGCTCACAGGTCTGACCCAACAGTTGTGGCCAGCTCGCTCAGTGGTGGGTTGGATACTCTCCTGCTGAACTGTCATATGAAATGACTCATTCAAGTCAATAGGAACCTGCAACCATGGATGGTACTACCTTTTTATAAATAGACTGATTTATTGTTTTCAAAGTAATGCCATAAGCAATGCTTCATGGCAAATTATAAATCTGCAAGGTATTAATAGGCCCATAAGATTGATAATTAATCTGCTGTCACCTCTAAAAAATTCAGAAATCCCCTTTTTATGCCTGAATTAGTAACAGGTGAACTTTTTGGGAGAGTTTATGCTGTCTCTGGTCTTGGCAACTCATCAAGTTCTCCGCATTTTTAATGTTAACTTGGCAGAAGCTATATCTATTGCATGATCACATTTTTGAAAAAGAATAAGTGTTTCTGAAGTGGTCATTTTTTATTTCTTTGTAATACAGGGCCTCAGTATTTGGTAATCTAAGGGCCTCAGCACACTTGTGCGCTTCTGTGCATTTTTTAGTAATGCATATCAGTCTGTAATATTGATGCTAAAAAATGTGCAAGAAGCACACAAGTGTGCTCAGGCCCTAAATGTAGGTTGACATATGTAGAGAAAAGAGAGGCGAGGCTGGCATTGCTGTTACATGTGTTTATTGTAGAAAGGGTTAACTTACAGCATGTTCGGCGGAGGAAGTTACATGTGGCTTAGTAGGCTGTTGGATGGAAGATCTCTGAGACATCCATTTCACAATGCTGGCGCTTGTTCCTTGCGGAAGGTCTAACAAGGGGGGGCGTGTCGCCATAACTCTAGTTAAATGACCTGTGCAGTGGAAGCACTTCTGCCTTCGTGTCATGGACACGCCCCCTATTACCTTGGCTCTAGTGATGAGCGTAATTACCTAATTACAATTACATGAAATTTTGCGTAATTTGTGAAATTACGATCACTGCCGTATTTCGAAATTTCGCAACTTTCACAAAATTGCGCTAAATGTTGCGTTTTGGGGGAATTTCGTAATTATGATCATTTTTCATAATTATGATAATTTATGTAACACAATCACATCAGAATTTCGTGTTTAACATGGAAATTCATCCGTTCTTGAAATAGTGTTCCAGTCCAGAGCCTCCTGATACATTTAAAGCGACAGCACTTGCAGGGACCTTTGCATCATCAGATATTGCAAGGCCCAAAACCAAGTGTCTCAGCATGCATGACCACTAAGTGCACCTTGAAAAAGAACACCTGTCTTAGAAGTGGCTGCAGGTAGAGTCTCCTGATGCATTTAAAGTGACAGTACGTGCAGGGACCTTTGAATTATCAGATATTACAAGGCCCAAAACCAAGTGTCTCAACATGACCGCTAAGTGCACCTTACAAAGAGCACCTGTCTTAGAAGTGGCTGCAGATAGAGCCTCCTGATACATTTAAAGTGACAGCATGTGCAGGGGCCTTTGCATTATCAGTAATTGCAATCAGGAATTGCAAAGAATGAGTGACTTTCCTGAGTTTAGTCATTACCTAAATGTGCATAATTACTATTAGAAACAAAATTACGTCCATTTTCGTAACTAAAATAACTTTGTTTCTATAGAAAACATGAAATTACGAAATGTTTGAGTTAAACACAAATTTGCGCCGAAACGTGAAATTACGAAACTTAAATTTTGCTTACAGAATGCTGAATTACGGCTTGCATAGCAATTATGAAATTTTGAATTCATGTCGTAGTGGCAAAATTTGCGTCCGTAATTAAGGAATGGTGAAATTATGAAAATTTCAACTCAACACAACTTGGATCTCTTTCTGCAATAAACACATGTAGCAGCAGTGCCAGCCTCTGCCTCTCTTCTTTCTACATTGCATAATCTTGCCTTTGAAGACATAGCACAGTGATACCGACAGTTTTTTCTTCTAAAACTGTTCTAACCGGCAGAGGCACTGTTCTGCATGATTGTAAGAAGCTTCTCAAATCCTCCAGTTTAGCGTGGATTTCTAGAGCTGCAATACACTTAAGAAAAGTGCAAATCCATCCCTAAACTGCTGTAGATTAAGAAGTGCTTCATAGCAGTACTACAGATGCAGAGGTGCAGGCCAGGCATGATTTGTGAAGGGCTCCTCACCCCTCACTCAGAGTCTGCTGACAGCAGATGTGCTGGTTACCTCAGCAACAGTAATTTCCCTCACACACTGCACTGCCTGAGAGACTTCACTAACGCCTCCTATTCCTAACAGTTTGAGAAGGAATCTGCACTATTTAGTGACTTCTTAGGATATCTGACACAGTTCTGCATGGATTTCTAAAAACCTACTAATATTTTGTCTCAGACCCTCTTGCTAAATGTCCCCCTGAGTTCCTTGTTTGTTCTAGAAGAAGACCTGTCAGCTGTCTGTATGCAGGAGCACATGGTCCAGCCTGTCACTCTGTGTTCGATGTGTGTGCCAGAACCTGTTTTCCCATCTCTAGTATAGAGTAGATTAATAAATACCATCATTTTTTTTTATCTTAAAGACCTGGAGTCCCACCACAATGTTGAGGAATAATCAGGGATGATGGCAGGAAAAAAGTGAAATGTGTGAATAAACCCTAAGCCTAAATAATTGCCTTCTTCTTTAAATTTCCCAACAATCTGTAATAAACCTGATATAGAGCTTGAATGTGGATGATTTCATATTTTTAAAAGCATTTTTGATAGAGAAATTGATGATCAGAGTCCAAAGCTCCTGATTACAGAACATCTTGTCTAGTACAACATTAATAAATCACTCCCAGTGTGTCTGTCCCGCTTCTGTAGTCTTATCTATCTGGAGCATCAAGAGATCAGAGCAGTGATGTACTGAGCATGGTCCCCAGAAGTAAATCCCATCACTGTGCCAGCTTAACATCATCACAGTGCAATCAACAAGCACTGACCTCTCTGTAACTGCCAAAAAGATACCAGCCAGCCTGCCTACTCACTTGCACACAATTTTGGCAGTTAGACTAGTGGTGGCCATACATGGTACAATTTTTCATTTTTTTAGATTCGATAATTTAGTTCGATTATTCCGTTAGATCGAATATAAAGATTTTTCCAGCATGTCCGATCTGATTTTTTTTTCGGAAAAACGGGATAATCGTTCAAATTTCTTGATTGAAAAAAAACATTATTTTCAACTTTCATTCGATTCGATCATTTAGATCGAATAAACTGGATAATCGAACGTTTTTATTGTACCATGTATGGCCACCATTAGCCTTAGCAACTGCTGTTCATTAAATGCTTTTGAAAACAAAGAAAACTCTGACAAACTACCCAGCCCACGGGCGTATCCAGCTTGCGTGCGCTGGATCCGTTCAACTGCCAAAAAAGTGTGCGGTGAGCAGGGGGGCTGGCCAGCATCTTTATATAAATCTTTTTCAGGGAGTGTCTTTATAAAGAATAAAGGCCATGCTGAGAATCCCCTATGGAGAGATAGACTAGCCCAAAACCTGTCGGTAATGTCAGATTTCTACTACTTACTGTAAGTGACATCAACATAGGGGAGAAGCAACTTATAGCTCATTTTATTCTAGAAGAAATGTACTTCTTATTTATATATGTTTACATATATTTTACATTTTCGTGACAGTGGTCTTTTAAGTGACAAGGTGATATATACTGTACATAGCTGCGGAAGATGTCAGTGCTATATAAATACTAACATTTTTCTTCCTTTTTTCTTTTTTAACATATAAAAAAACACATGGATTTGTATATGCTAAAATGTGTGATCATTGGTTTGTGCATCATACTTAATTTCACATAAGATGCAATGGTAAAAATATCACACAGTAGTTTTACAAACAATGTTTTTTTTGTATTTATCTCATTGGATCTAAACATGGCTTGATACAGTATATAGCAGTGATGGCTAATCTTGGCACTCCAGCTGTGACAAAACTACAAATCCCATCATGCCTCTGTCTCCTCGAGTTATGATTAGAGCTGTCAGAGTATTGCAATGCCTCATGGGACTTGTAGTTCCACCACAGCTGGAGTGCCAAAGTTAGCCATCACTGGTATATAGCATCATTTCTACCTTGAAGACTTGGCGTTCTGCCAAAATGCTGAGATGCTGCATTAAAAATCACTAACAGTGGCAACCTACAGAGCAAAACGTGAATATCAGTGTTGATCGTAATCAAACTAATTACGATTATGTGAAATTTCGCATTCATTTTTGCAATTACATCTATACGTAATTACACATTGTTAATTCAATTGATTTTGTATAATCATTCATAATTTTGCGTAATTTCATGCTGACTTTGGTGGTGAATAGTAACCCCCATACATTCTATTGTCACCAGAATTGCTACATATGTTAAAAAGAATAGTGAGCACAAGACAAAAAATTATTTTTCAAAAAGACCTTGTAATTTTTGAGAAACCCAATTTTAAAAATGCAAAGAAAAGTTTTTTTAAACTCAGAAAAGATGACAGTTTAAAAAACGTTTTTCTTAGAATTTTTAAAATCGATTTTTTTTTCAAAAACTGCAAGGTCTTTTTGAAAAATGTTTGACTTGTACCCACTAGTCTCCTTAACATATGTAGCGATTTTGAGGGCAATAGCATGTATGGGGGCTTTGCTATTAACCGCTAGAGATGGCCCGAACCTCCTATATTTGGTTCACGAAGTTCCGCGAAAGTTCAGTTTGCGCGAACTTTCGCGAACCGCAATAGACTTCAATAGGGAGGCGTTGTAACGTCTGAAACTATGGCGGCTGCGGATGCGCAGGATAGATCCGCAGCCGCCTTTGTTCCTTGTTCACAGGCCTTATCCGTCCCGGCGGCGTCCAGCACGCCGGGTACGGCATTGTCTCTGGCTCATAGGGTCTCTGTATCGCGCGGGCGCGGGAGGAGACAGGACCTTTATGCTGGAAGAAGGCGCGTCAGCTGACCTGCCGGTCGGCTGACGTCAGGAGTGACTCGTGCCGCTAGGATTGGCTGATTGCTAGGGGGCCACGCTGGGCTCTCCTCGGCTTCTTAAGCCTTCACGGTTCATTGGCAACTCGTCTGCTGCTGCGAATACACTCGTGTTAGCGCTCAGACCTAGTGAGGTTCCAGTTGATGATAGATGTATATGCAGTATTTGCAATATACATCTATCTATAGTTAGCTATTATTACATTGTATTTTTGATAACTTGTGTATGATTCTGGCTACTCTCTGACCTTGCTATTGCTAATCGGTTCTATACCTCTGCCTTTCTGACTTTAGTTGCTGAACCTCTGCCTGATATTAACTACTCTCTTGCCTGCCGTTTTGGTGCTGTCTCTGCCTGCCTGTTATCGTACTTTGCCTGTCTGACTACTCTACTCACCAGTGGGCCCTTGCCACTGGTGAGGTGCTCTGGCCATTAGAACCTACCAGCTCTTCTGGTGAGGTTCAGATTGTTCAGAATCCCGTGACTGTTAGTACCTTGCCAGCTCCTCTGACAAGGTCTTGCTAAACTATTCAGTCAATGGTGCTGTTATTACCTTCCCATCTCCTCTGGAAAGGTCTTGCTAAACTATTCAGTCACTTGTGCTGTTATTACCTTCCCAGTTCCTCTGGAAAGGTCTAGTTTAACTATTCAGTCATTTGTACTGTCAGTACCTTACCAGCCCCTCTGGTAAGGTTTAGCCAAACTTCTTTAGTTCTCTCATTATTAGTACTTTCCTAGCTCCTCTGGTAAAGGTATTGTTATTTGTGCAGCTAGTACCCACCAGCTCCTCTGGTGAGGTCTAGCACTGTTTTCGCAGCTAGTTCCCACCAGCTCCTCTGGTGAGGTCTAGCACTGTTCTCGCAGCTAGTACCCACCAGCTTCTCTAGTGAGGTCTAACACTGTGGTTGCAGATAGTACTCACCAGCTTCTATGGTGAGATCTATCCATTTACTCTACTGTTGCACCAAACACCACACCTTACTCTCAGCTAGCTATACTAGTATTATTGGTGATACTGCAGATCACCACATAATCATGTATAGCCTCCGTATTATTGGTGATTATGCAGATCACAAATGATCAGACGCAGTGCAGTTTCTAGGCTAAAATGCACCCAGGGCGAGGGTGTAAAAATTGCGCCCCCCCCCCCAGACCCCACCCCCCGGAGCAAGGTATGGGTGCCCGCAGTATAGGTTTGCCAGGTCTAGTTGCACTTAGTATAGGTCCTCCCAGTATAGGTAGCCAAGAATAGGTACCCCAGTATAGGTAGCCAGCTATAGATCCCCCAGTATAGGTAGCCAGGCATAGGTGAGCCAGTATAGTTGCCCCCACTATAGGTTAGCCAGGTAGGTGCCTCCAGTACAGGTAGCCAGTATAGTTGCCCCAGTATAGGTTAGATAGGCAGGCACCCTCGGTATAAGTTAGATAGGTAGGTGCCCCAGTACAGGTTAGCTAGGTGGGTGCCTCTAATATAGGTAGCCAGAATAGTTGCCCCCAGCATAGGTTAGATAGGTAGGTGCCCCCAGTATAGGTTATTTAGGTAGGTGTCTCCAATATAGGTTGCCAGTATAGTTGCCACCTGTATAGGCTAGCTAGGTAGGTAGGTGCTCCCAATACAGGTTAGATAAGTGCCCCCAGTATAGGTTAGATAGGTAGCTGCCCCCCCCCCCCCCCCCCAGTATAGGTTAGATAGGTAGCTGTCCCCCAGTATAGGTTAGATAGGTAGGTGCCCCTCAGTATAGGTTAGATTACACAGGTGCCCCCCAAATTCATAGGGCCATACCCTGTGTCCAAAAAGGTCAACAATGTTACCTATGTTGTCTCGCTCCCACCCAGCTTCAGGGGTGGTACAACGTTTCATGTATCTTTGTTGAAACCTGCTGTGCAGGTGGTTTCCTCTCCCCCCCACCCCCCTGTGGTGATTGATGGAGAAGCAGAATATGAGATAGAGCAGATCTTGGATTCTCGGGTGGTGCGTAACTCCTTACAGTACCTAGTCCACTGGAGAGGGTATGGTGCAGAGGAGAGATCTTGGGTACCACTTTCTCGTATGCATGCAGAAGAACTCAGGGAGGAGTTTCATAGATTGCACCCTGATAGGCCGGGTGGATCGTGTCCGGAGTCCACAGCTAGAGGGGGGGGGGGGGGGGGTACTGTAACGTCTGAAACTATGGCGGCTGCGGATGCGCCGGATAGATCCGCAGCCGCCTTTGTTCCTTGTTCACAGGCCTTATCCGTCCCGGCGGCGTCCAGCACGCCGGGAACGGCATTGTTTCTTGCTCATAGGGTCTCTGTATCGCGTGGGCGCGCGCGGAGACAGGACCTTTATGCTGGAAGAAGGCGCGTCAGCTGACCTGCCGGTCGGCTGACATCAGGAGTGACTCGCGCCGCTAGGATTGGCTGATTGCTAGGGGGCGTGGCGCTGGGCTCTCCTCGGCTTCTTAAGCCTTTACGGTTCATTGGCAACTCGTCTGCTGTTGCGAATACACTCGTGTTAGCGCTCAGACCTAGTGAGGTTCCAGTTGATGATAGATGTATATGCAGTGTTTGCAATATACATCTATCTATAGTTAGCTATTATTACATTGTATTTTTGATAACCTGTGTATGATTCTGGCTACTCTCTGTCCTTGCTATTGCTAATCGATTCTTTACCTCTGCCTTTCTGACTTTAGTTCCTGAACCTCTGCCTGATATTAACTACTCTCTTGCCTGCCGTTTTGGTGCTGTCTCTGCCTGCCTGTTATAGTACTTTACCTGTCTGACTACTCTACTCACCACTGGGCCCTTGCCACTGGTGAGGTGCTCTGGCCATTAACCCACCAGCTCTTCTGGTGAGGTTCAGACTTACTAGTATAAGCTCCAGTGACTGTTAGTACCTTGCCAGCTCCTCAGTCACTAGTGCTGTTATTACCTCCCCAGTTCCTCTGGAAAGGTCTTGCTAAACTATCAGTCACTTGTGCTGTTATTACCTTCCCAGCTCCTTTGGAAAGGTCTAGTTTAACTATTCAGTCATTTGTACTGTCAGTATCTTACCAGCCCCTCTGGTAAGGTTTAGCCAAACTTCTTTAGTTCTCTCATTATTAGTACTTTCCCAGCTCCTCTGGTAAAGGTATTGTTATTTGTGCAGCTAGTACCCACCAGCTCCTCTGGTGAGGTCTAGCACTGTTCTCGCAGCTAGTACCCACCAGCTCCTCTAATGAGGTCTAGCACTGTTGTTGCAGATAGTACTCACCAGCTCCTATGGTGAGATCTATCCATTTACTCTACTGTTGCACCAAACACCACACCTTACTCTCAGCTAGCTATACTAGTATTATTGGTGATACTGCAGATCACCACATAATCAGGTATAGCGTCTGTATTAAAGTGAGCAGATGTAAAGCGCTAAACCAAACTGATGGTCATGTGACCTCTACCGGTTCACAAGGATGGAATAAACAGTAATAACGGGCTGTCCATCCTATGCCTATCACGCAAAATGTACGTAACATGTGGGGAATACAACCCACGTGACTTAAGAGAACTTCCGCGCTGACGGCGCATGACGTATCTGCGGTTCACGCTGGAGACATGTGACGTCTTTTCTGTGTCGCTTGTAGTCATAGTGATGCGCTCCGCTGCGAAGCGCCCGACATCACTTCCGGATATCCGCCCACAGCCAACGCTTGGATGGAAGGTGGGATGGAGGCGGCGCCCATAGAGATTTAAGGAAGCTTGTGTCCAATGGCTAACCACGCCCCTGATGAGTCACGCATGTGACGAAACGCGTCGGGTGGAGCCTTGGATAACAAGCTAACACGCACGGAGCAGAGACGGTGATTGGAGCGGGATTGACCGGCGGGCCTGACCGGGAGGCACGGGGGAGAGCCCGTTAACACTCAATGCGCTGATACTCTTGCCAAAGTGTGAGTAGATTTTATAATAAAATTTTACATTTTTGAAACTGGATTATGCTGTGGTGCCTCTGTCTTTTATGAGGTATTGAGACCTAGACACCACTGGATACATCATCATTAGGAAAATCGGCTATCCATTGCACAGCAACCCTGTGGACTGGAGATCGAGACATCATCCTAACGTGACAGCAGACCCATGGACCGGGGGCTGGACGCAGAGCGATCTATGACCAGTCTAACAGTGGTCATATTGGAAGGGTGAGTGCAACTCCTATGGGAGAAACTTACATTGTATTTGATGATACAGCGGAGTGCTTCCTATTGATAACATATAAATAGCGTCTGTATTATTGGTGATTCTGCAGATCACCAATGATCAGACGTCTGAGTTGCAGCATTCGTTACAGGTGAACTTTAAAAACTAGAAACACTTATGCTGGCCACAAAAGTGATGGAAAAGATGTTTCAAGGGGTCTAACATCTGAGTTTTTGCATGGATGAGTGGGATAGACGCCAAAAGTCCTGGGGAAAAATCTGGATTTGATGCAAAGCAGTGTTTTAAGGGCAGAAATCACATTTAATGCTAAATTGCAGGCCTAAAGTGCTTTAAAACATCTTGCATGTGTATACATCAATCAGGGAGTATAATTAGAGTACTGCTTCACACTGACACACCAAACTCACTGTGTAACGCACCGCAAACAGCTGTTTGTGTAGTAACGGCTGTGCTGGACTGGTGCGCACCATGGCGAGATTGCTCTTCCTCAGTGATATCAGGTAATGTCTGACTGCCTTATCAACTTTCAATGGTTCTTTCTCTACCATTGTTAAAGCTTACATCTATTTTTTTTAAATTACATTTTGAGCTGGCTGTTCAGTAACTGCAATGAGAATCTGTTATGGAGGGCAAGTCTGCCATTGTGAGTGACCACAGGTAATGGCCGGGGAATCAGGGTTCGATTCCAGTCCGGAGTGGGAGCCTGAGAATTGGCTACCACCACCACACATCCAAGTAAGGACCCATTTGCTGTATAAGTAATGTACCTGCCCTGACCGTGCTTTGCAGACCAGGCATCTGTGGTCAGATGGACCCTTGACCCAGCGCTGTGAGCCAGAAATGACACCACTTGACTTTAACGAGAATCTGTTATGGAGGGCAAGTCTGCCATTCATTCAACTGTGTGAAACTTTCAATAGTACTTTCTCAGTAGCATGGTGACCACGGGTAATGGCCGGGGAATCCTGGTTCGATTCCAGTCCGGAGTGGGAGCTTAAGAAACGGAGACCACCACCACACATCCAAGGAAGGCAGCAGGCACACTGTGGGCAAAGGAGCAGAAACGGCTACCACACATCCAAGGAAGGCAGCAGGCATGGCATGCACGTCCCGAGGTAATGACCAAAAATAACAATACAGGAGGACTTTCGAGGCCCTGCTGTATATGACACTGATCGACTTTACTACCTTTAACGAGAATATGTTATAGAGGGCAAGTCTGCCATCCATTCAAGTGAAAGGTATGCACTGAGTGCCAAGTATAATAGAATGTGCAGTCAAAGATGCAGTGAAAGGTATGCAGTGACTGCAAACAGCTGTTTGTGTAGTGACGGCCGTGCTGAACTAGTGCGCACCATGACGAGAGTGCAGGTGATGGCGTCTTTCCAGCCCATATGGTCACAGGGCTGAGGTAGCTGAATGACAGAACAGTGACTGTCCAGCTGATCAAATTTGGTCTGTCCACAATGAAGCAACTACCTTATTATCGTGGGTGTGCCCCCCCCCCCCCGAGACACTCATATAGCCAGCAGCAAGGTACGATCACGAAGGGGAATTGGCACATGTACATGCCTCTTGTTTTGTTGTTGCAGCTGCAGTGCATCCAGAAGAATTAGGCAGGCATGTACACGCATCAGAAAAATTAGTATAGTGGCCACTGCTAGCGGTGGTCTTAAAAATTCAGGAATCCATCTGGGGTCTTGGACCCTGTTGGTGGTGGTGGAGAAGGCAGTCAAGCAGCCTGCGGGCAGAGGTGCTGTGTGGGGAGCGACTTAGCCTTGGGGCAGGCAGTCACACGGCGTGCAGGCAGAGATGCTGTGTGTGGGGACTGACTTAGGGCTCGTCTCCACTAGTGCGGCGTGCATCTCGCAGACGCACGCCGCACTGAGCGGGTGGGCGGGATCGCAGGCGAATCCCATGAGCCGTGCCATGCACGGCTATGGGATTCGCAGCCTCTGCGGCGAATTCTGCGGGGGGTTCCGGGCGAATCGCTCCCGCAAGCGATTCCGCCGCGGCGCCGTCATCCCCTATGGCAGAGTTTCCCCGTGCGAATCATGTGCGGGGAAACTCTGCAGAATCACCGGCAAAACCGCCCTAGTGGAAACGGGCCCTTAGTCTTCGGGCGGGCAGTAGCCCTCCGGGATCCATGCCTCATTCATTTTGATAAAGGTTAGGTACTGAACACTTTTGTGACTTAGGCGACTTCTCTTCTCAGTGACAATGCCTCCAGCTGTGCTGAAGGTCCTTTCTGATAGGACACTTGAGGCAGGGCAAGACAGAAGTCGGATGGCAAATTGGGACAGCTCTGGCCACAGGTCAAGCCTGCGCACCCAGTAGTCCAAGGGTTCATCGCTGCTCACAGTGTCTACATCCACACTTAAGGCCAGATAGTCGGCTACCTTCTGGTCCTGGCGTTGATGGAGGGAGGACTAAAGAATGTCCGCATGTCCAACATCACCATGAGATCGCTGGGGCATCCTGTCCTTGCCTGCATGAACATGGGAGGGGGATTACTGGTTGTGGTACCTTTATTGCGTTGTGCTGTGACATCACCCTTACACACATTGTACAGCATAGTTGCCAGCTTGTTCTGCAAGTGCTGCATCCTTTCTGCCTTCAGGTGAGTTGGTAAAATGTCCGCCACTTTGTGCCTATACTGAGGGTCTAGTAGCGTGGCCACGCAGTACAGCTCATTCCCCTTGAGTTTTTTTATACGGGAGTTCCTCAACAGGCTGGACAGCATGAAAGACGCCATCTGCACAAAGTTGGATCTGGACATACTATCCATCTCCTCTTGCTCTTCCTCAGTGACGTCAGGTAAGTCCTCCTCCTCCCCCCAGCCACGAACAATACCACGGGAACGTTGAGCAGCACAAGCCCCCTGCGATGCCTGCTGCGGTTGTTCTTCTGCCACCGCCTCCTCCTCCTCCTCCAAAGAAACACCTTCCTCATCATCTGAGTCTGACTCCTCCTCCCCACATGACTCTTCCTCCTCCTTCCCCTCTGTGCTGCCGCAGGTGTTGAGGAAACAGCTGGTTCTGATGAGAATTGTTCCCACAACGCTTCCTCCCATAACTCTTCCTCTTCACGCTCCTCCACAGCTTGATCCACCACTCTACGCACGGCACGCTCCAGGAAGAAAGCGTACGGGATCCTCAAACGGCTGCACGAGCCGGCATGCATTTCACATGAGTGTCCAGTTGTCGGGCCAGAACATCCCCATCTCCCCATATTGTGTCCTTCTACTGAAATTGTAAAGGTACTGGGTGACGGCTTTCTCCTGTTCTAGCAGGCGAGAGAACATAAGGAGGGTTGAATTCCAAATGAGGGTTATCACAAATTAGGCATCTCACCGGCTACTTGTTTCTACGTTGAATCTCGGCAAAGTGTGCCATGGCCGTGTAAGATCGCCTGAAATGCCCACACAACTTCCTGGCCTGCTTCAGGATGTCCTCTAAGCCTGGGTACTTTGACACAAATCTTTGAATGACTAGATTCAGCACATATGCCATGCAGGGTACATGTGTCAGCTTTCCCAAATTCAAATCGGAAATGAGATTCCTACGTTTTCACACACCACATTGCCGACCTCCAGCTGGTGCGGGGTCAGCCACTGATCCACCTGTTTGTTAAGAGCAGCCAGGAGAGCTGATCCAGTGTGGCTCTCTGCTTTGAGGAAAGACATGTCTAAGATGGTGTGACACCGTAGTACCTGGCATGCAGCATAAGCCCTGGGGAGCTAAGGCTGTGTAGCTGGAGAGGAGATCGCAGCACCAGTAGAGTTGAACTGACACTCAGCCAAGAAGGAGGAGGATGATTACAGCGAAGAGGATGTAGCAGGAGGAGAGGAGGTGGCAGGTGGCCTGCCTGCAAGTTGTGGAGGTGTCACAAGTTGGTCCGCTGCACAGCCACGTACTCCCTGCTTGCCATCGGTCACCAGGTTGACCCAATGGGCTGTGTAAGTAATGTAGCGGCCCTGACCATGCTTGGCAGACCAGGCATCCGTGGTCAGGTGGACCCTTGACCCAACGCTGTGTGCCAGAGATGACACCACTTGCCTCTCAACTTCACGGTACAGTTTGGGTATCGTCTTTTTAGAGAAATAATTGCGGCCTGGCATCTTCCACTGCGGTGTCCCAATGGCCACAAATTTTTGGAAGGCCTCAGAGTCCACCAGCTGGTATGGTAACAGCTGGCGAGCTAACAGTTCCGCCAAGCCAGCTGTCAGACACCGGGCAAGGGGGTGACTGGCAGAAATTGGCTTCTTCCGCTCAAAGATTTCCTTCACAGACACCTGGCTGCTGTGGGCAGAGGAGCAGGAACCGCTCAAGGTCAGAGGCAAAGTGGAGGAGGATGGCTGTGAAGGTGCAAGGGAGAAAGCGGCTGAAGATGATGCACCTGAAGGAGGAAGAGTAGAAGGAGGGTGGCTTTTCTTTTGTGTGCTGCTTTTGCTCAGGTGCTCTTCCCATTGCAGTTTGTGCCTTTTCTCCATGTGCCTTCATAAGGCACTTGTCCCTACGTGGGTGTTTGCCTTTCCATTGCTCAATATTTGGAGGCAGAGAGAACAGATGGCATTGCTCCGATCTGAGGCAGACACATTAAAAAATGTCCAAACCGCTGAGCCCCCCTGGAGTGATGGCACTATTGTGGCATCAGCAGCTGACGTTGAAGGGCATGTTGGCTGGCTGTACATAGGTGGCGATACATGGCGCCAGACACTGCCACCAGCTGTTTCTGATGACAAGCTCCCCCTGCTTCTTTCAGGAACTCGTCTCCTCCTACTCCTCTCTGACTCCCCCTCTGAACTGTCCCCCGTTAATCTCCTCTATTGGGAACATACGTGGCATCCGTATCATCATCATCATCATCATAATCATCCTGCCCAGCTTTGCTTGCCTCAGACACCTCCAAAACTGCACCAACTGCAGGTACTTCATCCTCCTCCTCTTCACACGTTACGTCCATAGTGTCGCCTAACTCAGACATATGAGGTGGTGTAACTTGCTTAGCGCCTTCATCTGGTTGCAACAATAATGGCTTTGCATCAGTGATTTCCCCACCAAATAACTCCTGCGAACTGTCAAATGTAGTGGATGTGGTACTTGGAGTAGCGCTGGTGGCTGCGGAAGATGAGGTGTTCTGTGTTAAATAGTCAACCACGTCCTGACAATCTTGGGAATTGATGGGACATGCCTTCTTCTGAGCACTGTACTTTGGTCCAGGGCTGCACGAAATCACATCACCATGACCTCGCACAGACCTGCTGGGTGGCCTTCCTCTGGGTCTGCCTCTACCTCTGCCTCTACCTGTTTTTTCTGTTTTGCCCATATCGGGGGGATGAAGTGAAAGGTATGCACTGACTTGAGTAATACAATGTGCAGTCACAGAGGTGAAACAGGTATGCACGGAGTGGTATATCACACTGCGTGCACTTATGTAGGTTGGTGGGTGCACTGAACATAACAGGTAGGCATATGCAGTGATGGGTATTACAATGTGCACCTGTCACACACAGACAGGTACCAGACAGGCACAGTGACACTGCATGCACTCACGTAGGTAGGTGGGTGCACTGTGAACAACAGGTAGGTATATGCAGTGATGGGTATTACAATGTGCACCTGTCACACAGACAGGTACCGGACAGGCACAGTGACACTGCTTGCGCTCACGTAGGTAGGTGGGTGCACAGTGAACAACAGGTAGCTATATGCAGTGATGGGTATTACAATGTTCACCTGTCACACACAGACAGGTACCGGACAGGCACAGTGACACTGTGCGCGCTCACGTAGGTAGGTGGGTGCACTGATTGAAGTGAACAACAGGTAGTAGGTATATGCAGTGATGGGTATTACAATGTGCACCTGTCACACACAGACAAGTACCGGACAGGCACAGTGACACTGCGTGCGCTCACGTAGGTAGGTGGATACACTGACTGCAGTGAACAACAGGTAGGTATATGCAGTGATGGGTATTACAATGTGCACCTGTCACACACAGACAGGTACCGGACAGGCACAGTGACACTGCGTGCACTCACGTAGGTAGGTGGGTGCAGTGACTGAAGTGAACAACATGTAGGTATATGCAGTGATGGGTATTACAATGTGCACCTGTCACACACAGACAGGTACCGGGCAGGCACAGTGACACTGCGTGCGCTCACTTAGGTAGGTGGGTGCACAGTGAACAACAGGTAGGTATATGCAGTGATGGGTATTACAATGTACACCTGTCACACACAGACAGGTACCAGATAGGCACAGTGACACTGTGTGCACTCACGTCGGTAGGTGGGTGCACTGTGAACAACAGGTAGGTGGATATATGCAGTGATGGGTATTACAATGTGCACCTGTCACACACACAGGTAGTCACTGAATGTGCTGGGCCTGGCTGGCAGTGGCACACACAGTAGGAATTACCAAGGCTGTCTATGCAACACAAGTGTCAGTGGGACACACACACACACAAAAAATAGATCACAAGAACAAGATTAGCTCTCAAAAGAACTGTTGTGGCGTGCTTTTTTTAGCAATAAAAATCAGCAAGGAGCAAGCTAAGAAGCCTACAAGAGCCTAACTAAGCTTTCCCTATGAGAGTCTGCAGCAGTTTTCCATTCTCTATTTAATGCAGCACACGAGTGAGTCCAATGCCTGACGCTGCCTGCCTTTTATAAGGGGGGGAGTGGTTTCAGGAGGGAGTGTAGCCTGATTGGCTACAATGTGCCTGCTGACTGTGATGTAGAGAGTCAAAGTTGACCCTCATGATGCACTATGGGGGTGAACCGAACTTCCGGAAAAATCTGCAGTTCTCCGGGATCGCGAACCCCGAAAGTTCGCCGGGAACTGTTCGCCGCCGAACCGTTTGGGCCATCTCTATTAACCGGTAACTTTGGCACAAAATTGCGTGAAAATTGATTACAATTACAGATAAAATTAATAAAGATTTTCCCTGAATTTTTGTATTACGATAACGATGCGTAAATGCTAATTATGATGTGTAACTAAGCATAGGTGTAATTTCTGCTCATCACTAGTGAATATACCATGAGCCTAAAAGGTTTTTGTTTATATACTGTATATATACAGTATATATATATATGCACCATACATTTTCTTAACTTTCAACACAGATTTAATGTACACGATTTCTGAATTTTCAAAGCATTTTTGATAGAGGAATTGATGATAATAATAAAAAAAAATCAGCACTTTGCCCCAGGGCACTTGTTATGAGTATTTTGGAATGTTCTCTTCACCATGATTTATAGACCTACAAAAAAGCCTGCCAAGAGACAGTGGGAAAATTCAGCATTCTGATGAGGAAAAACCTCTCACACAAACAGAAGCAATCAGTTGATGATTTTTCTCTTTGTTTGTTTTGCTCTATCGTTATGAGTGAAAAGAAAGAGTTTTGTTTAACTCTCATTTCCTAAAATTGACAGGAAACATAGGCCTCAATTCACTAAGATAATGCTGGAAATCATAAGGCAATAGATAACTTGCCACCATGCAGTGAGAGAGTTATCTTATCTCTTCATTCCTTAAGTTACCTCCTCTGTAGTTAAGTTACCTCCCCTGTAGTTAAGTTACCTCCTCTGTAGTTAAGTTACCTCCTCTGTAGTTGTTTTTACACGCAGTTAATTAACAGCCTGTCTTTAACTTTAGAATTCTGGAGTTATTTTAAAGGAGTTATCAGGCTAATTTGAATAAAATAAACGCTACTTACCGGGGGCTTCCTCCAGCCTCAAGCTCCCAGGACCTCCTTCGCCGCAGCTCTGCCCTCAGCCGTTTGCCGGATCTCCGACCCGGTCCCCGGCGATAACGTCAGAGCGACCTTGAAGTCGCTCTGTACTGCGCTTGTGCGATTGGCGCTGTCAATCACCGCCACGTGGGCCGGAGCCGACTGCGCAGGCGCAGCAGATCTGCGCCTGCACAGTCCACTCCAGCCCACGTGGTGGTGATTGACAGCGCCGATCGCGCAGGCACAGTACAGAGCGACCTCCAGGTCGCTCTGACATCATCGCCGGGGACCGGTTAGGAGATCCGGCAAACGGCTGCGGGCAGAGCTGCGGCAAAGGAGGTCCTGGGAACTTGAGGCTGGAGGAAGCCCCTGGTAAGTAGCATTTATTTTATTCAAATTAGCCTGACAACTCCTTTAAGGATTGAAGAGTTAATTTAAAGTGAACCTCCAGACTAAAAATTGACTCAGCAGCACTGGAAAGGCCCGGTGTTTCTTTAACGGTTTCAGAGCATCAGAACTTTTTTTCTCTTATACAAGCCTCATTTTTAGCTGCACAGAAAAAAACTGCCCAGGCATTTTTCCCCTAATGCTGTGCAAAGCATGATGGGATTTCTGATGTTGTTGTTCTTGTTCTACTGTTTTGGTGCAATTTTTTTTTTTTACAATTTTTTTTTTTACATTTTTTTTACATTCAGCGCTGCGTAATATGTTGGCGCTTTATAAATACAATAAATAATAATAATAATAATAATAATAATAATAATAATAATTTGACATTTGAAGCCTAGTGTGTGCAGCTGGGAGGGGTGATTAGGACACAGGACAGTTGGAACTGTGTCTCCTGCTCCCTGTCACCTCCTTTCAACCAAAAAGATGGGTGCCCCCATGACAAAGATGGCCCATGGATCACAAACATTTGCCTGTTCTTTTAAAATGGGGTGGGTAAGAGATTATATTACCTATCTATTCTAATTAACATAACTAATGTAACTTAATGACAGTATGTTTGTTTAGGCTGAAGTTCCCCTTTAAAGACAGAAGAGTTAACTTTAGGTTTGCCTGAGGTAAAATGTTTCCTGAATACGACATGCCTTATTACCATGGTGATCACTCTAGAAACGTTATTAAAGACAGGAGAAAAGCTTAGTGAATTGAGGCCATTGTTTCACTGTAAATGCTTCATTATTAAAAGTAAACTCCTTATAAAGTTTTACAAAGACTACGAAAATGTTTCAGCTAGCTCGATGCAAAACGTAATGCTGTCTAAAAGCCACCAGGCATTTTAATAAAAACTTAAACAAATAATTATGTTTAATAATGCCATTGATATTGATAGAGGGGTCCGCTGGAGCATAAATATTGCAGCATTGCCACATAAGTTGGGTGCCGCCCCTGGGTGGTGCCACTAGTAAAAATATTGGTAATATTTACTTATTATTTGATATTTTACTATGCACTTACCTGGCAGTGGCACCCATTCTCACTTGTCATCCTCATTGCCAGTTTTTGTGGTCCTCTACCTCATCCTTTTGCTGTCACTAGTGTTCACATACTAACTTCAGAGAGTAGAGTTAAAGGAGAACTGTAGCGAGAGGTATATGGAGGTTGCCATATTGATTTCCTTTTAAGCAATACCAGTTACCTGGCAGCCCTGTTGAGCTATCTGCCTGCAGAATCACACCAGAAACAAGCATGCATTTAATCATGTCAGATCTGACAAAAATGTCAGAAACACCTGATCTGCTGCATGCTTGTTCAGGGTTTATCGCTAAAGGTATAAGAGGCAGAGGATCATCAGCATAGCCAGGCAACTGGTATTGCTTAAAATGAAATAAATATGGCAGCCTATATACCTCTCACTACAGTTCTCCTTTAACACTGCTTAACCTCCTTGCCGGTCTAATTCCTGCCGGCAAGGAGGCAGCGCACCACTTTTTTTTTTTTTTTTCAAATCATGTAGCGAGCCCAGGGCTCGCTACATGATAGCCGCTGAGCGGCGGCATCCCCCCACCCACTCCGATCGCCTTCGGCGATCAGAGTAAGCAGGAAATCCCGTTCAGAACGGGATTTCCTGCAGGGCTTCCCTGGTTGCCATGGCGACGGGGTGGGATGACGTCACCGACGTCATGGACGTCGGGACGTCAGAGGGAATCCCGATCCACCCCTCAGCGCTGCCTGGCACTGATTGGCCAGGCTGCGCAGGGGTCTGGGGGGGAGGCGGCGCGGCGGGTAGCGGCGAATCGGCGGGTAGCGGCAGCAATCGCATACTACACGCATCTAGCAAAGTGCTAGCTGCATGTAGGAAAAAAAAAATGATGGGGCCTGAGAAATCCTCCTGCGCAGGTTACCCCGAGCTGAGCTCGGGATAACTGGCAAGGAGGTTAACCCTCCTGTCGGTCTATTAGAAACTGCCAGGGGGCAGCACAGCACAATTTAAAAAAAAAATGTTTTTAAATCATGTAGCCTATCATGTAGCCTAGGGCTCGCTACATGATAGCCGCTGTACAGCGGCATCCCCCGCCTGCTTCGATCGCCTCCCGCGATCTTTGATCACTAAATCCTGTTCAAAGAACGGGATTTCCTAAAGGGCTTCCCCCATCGCCATGGCGACGGGGCGGGATGACGTCACCGACGTCGTGGACGTAGTGACGTCTAAGGGAGTCCCGATCCACCCCTCAGCGCTGCCTAGCACTAATTGGCCAGGCAGCGCACGGGGTCTGGGTTGGGGGCAGCACGGCGCGGCGATCAGCGGCGATTCAGCGCGGAGCGGCGGCGATCGGAATGCACATGCAGCTAGCAAAGTGCTAGCTGCGTGTTGAAAAAAAAAAAGTAAGCAAATCGGCCCAGCAAATCGGGCCTGAGAAATCCTCCTGCGCGGCATAGCCCGAGCTCAGCTCGGGCTTACCGCCAGGAAGGTTGAGAAGGAACTGTAGCCAAGGATTGAACGTCATCCCAATCAATAGCTGGTACCTTCTTTCCCATGAGAAATCTTTACCTTTTCTAGAACAGGTCATGAGGGGGGTCTGTATGGCTGATACTGTGGTGAAACCCCTCCCACAGTGTTATGCCAAGATCTAGGTCCTGACAGTTCCTTGTCTGTGAGCCTTGTTGCATTGTGGGAAATAACAGATGTTTCCATCTGCCAAGCAACCAGTATCTCACTCTGTGCAGATTTAGAGCTATAAAAAAAACTGATTTCAACAAAGAAAAAATGTGTGCATCAACCAAGAAGAACCTGATAAATATGGCTTTGCAAATTTGGCCTAATTGGCTAATCATGAGACAATGCTCATGCAAATATGCATTTGCTTTCACATGCCAAACTATGCAGGGTCTAAAACTAATACCGCAAAGCTGTTGCCCTGCAGAAATTAGTTCATGCTACATTAGCACTATCCAGAAGTGCCATGGGGAGGTTTCCCAATACCCCCATACAACTGGGGGGCCGCGGGGCCCCAAGCCCACTCACTGCCTGGAAACCTCAGCGGCATCCCGGAGGGGGAGGCTGGGAGGTGCAGACGACCCCCCCCAAGCATGGCCAGCGCCGGGGAGGGCCGCCCGCACCCACCTCCCAAAATTAAAAACAGGCACTTACCTTAACATCCATTGCGTTCTGCTGCATGTGCATGACCTGGGCACGACACATAAGAAAGGAGTGAAGCATGGGCCACTCCAAGCTTTGGAGCTCAGGGGTGGCTCTCACACAACACTACAGAGGGGAGGGAAGGACAGGCGCAAACAGCCTGCTCCAGGGCTCTCACCTCCTAGAACAAGCTATTCACCACCCGCCTCCAAAGGATAGAAATGCAATACTGATTTCAACAAAGAAAAAATGTGTGCATCAACCAAGTAGAACCTGATAAATATGGCTTTGAAAATTTGGCCTAATTGGCTAATCACGAAACAATGCTCATGCTAATAAGCATTTGCTTTCGCATGCCGCAGCACCCTGGTTGTATGGGGGCATTGGGAAGCCTCCCCGTGGCGCTCCTGGATAGTGCTAATGTAGCATGAACTAATTCCTGCAGGGCAGCCGCTTTGCAGTATTGGTTTTAACCCTGCAAACTTTGGCATGTGAAAGCAAATGCATATTTGCATGAGCCATGTCTCGTGAGTAGCCAATTAGGCCAAATTTGAAAAGCCAGATTTGTCAGGCTTTGGTTTGATGCACACATAAATTCTCTATAAAGTGTAATGTTTCATTTCTATCCCCCTTTGGAGGCGGGTGGTGAATTGCTTGTTCTAGGAGGTGAGAGCCCTGTAGTGAGCTGTCAGCGCCGGCCCTCCCCCCCTATTCGGGTATATACTGTACTGTAATGAGAACCCAGTTTTCACATAGTGACAAGGTAAAACATCTGATTGCTTATAACTGCTGTATTCATGCTAGATGGAGAATAGTTCACATCTCTCTTTTACATTAATAAAGTTTTATTTTCGGGGACTGATCTGTATTACAATGAATTATGTGGATAAGCATTATTATGTTTTGAAAATAACTGCGTAATTAAGATAATTAAAATTCATATACTGTATAATAGAATCTCCTCTGTGCTCTCCACATTATGCTGATAGAAATGTGTGCAGTAATTTAGTAAATCCATACCTGAAGGCAAGAGATGCCCAGCTGCAGAGCTAAGGCCCCCCACCCCACCCAGTCCAAACTTTAAACTAGACACCCCCCATCCCCCCACCACCACCACCCCACCCACCCCACCCCACCTACCCACGCATACTGCTAGGTAAATTGAATTAACCTGGGGGATCCAGGCAAAATGCACCTGGAGGTTCCCCTGATAGACCCCCCATGCATTATTAGGGGCTGGAAAATTTGGCTCCGATACCCACCCAGGTCTTCCTCCTAACTATTTTGACCCCCGGGGCCCTTGCAGTGGAGCGGCTCACGCACACTCCTTCATACAATGGGCTTGATTCACAAAGCGGTGCTAACCCAGTTAGAGACTTTAGGCGTGATAACCATTGCACCACGCTGGTGAAAAGCCATTTTAGGCATGATAAGTTTCGTCGTGATAAGTTTAGGTGTGATAAGTTTAGGCATGCTAAGTTTAGATAAGTTTAGATCGCGCGCAAAGTCCAGCACGCAAAGCAGCGCCATTAAACTCTATACGAAGTGCACCAGACTTTGCTAGCGCTAAACTTTTGATCAGCTGTGCACTGCGGTGCTAACCCAGTTGGTGCTTAAACTTATCACGCCTAAATTTATCACACCTAAACTTATCATGCCTAAACTTATCACACCTAAACGTATCACACCTAAACTTATCATGCCTAAACTGAGTTTAGGTGTGATAAAGGGCTTTTCCCCAGTGTGCTAACTGTTAGCACAGCTTTGTGAATCAGGCCCAATATGTCCATGGCACCGTGCACTCTGGTCTTCGTCCTAGCAAGGGCGCCTCTCCCCTGTGACCCGGAGCATGTTATTACGCATAGTGTGTCCCGGGTCATGTAGGAGAGGCACCCTTGCGGGGATGAAAAGGGGAGTGCATGGAGCCACAGACATATGGAGAAGCGTGTGCTGGCCAAAACAAGTGAGCCACGACACTGCAGGGGCCCTGGGGGCAAAATAAGATTGGGAGGGAGATCTGGGTGGGCTTGGGCCGCGCGCTCAGGGGAAAATTTACCAGATTGCCCCTTTGGCAGCGCTGACTCTGTACCACTTCTGCTCTCCTGTGCCTCCAGTGTCCCTCTCCATTCCACTGATCCTCCAGTTTCCTCCGCTGTGCAATCTCTGTTCCCCTGTGCGTGCCACAGTCCCCCTGTGCCATCTTTAGCCACCCTGTGCCCTCTTCCTCCTCCCCCTACGTGTCTCTTTCTGTCCACCTCCTTGCCTCCTTTAGCCCCCTTGTGCCACTTACGCATATACCCCAGATTTAGAATTTTATAGCTGCCGCTTCCTTTTGATGCACACTGAGAGAGCAAGATGAACTCGATGGACGTATGTCTTTTTTCAACCCAAATAACTATGATGACTGCATAGGTCTCACATTTTCTAGGTTAAAAAACAAACAAAAACACACTGGCATTACTATTTTTATATTGCCAACTTTGGCATCAAAGTATATTATTAGCTAGGCTGCTAGCCAAGGAGAGCATCAACTTGTTCTTGATGGCCCAGGCTGAACCTGGCCTCAGAGTGTTAGCTGAAAAGCAGAATCAGGATGAAGATGCTACATTTACTTGCATTTTCCTTATGCTCTTTCCTACACTTGTTTTATTATGCAAAGAAGCATGAGCTGCCATTGAACAAGGAACACAAAGAAACGGTTACAGTAATTGGAGATGCTTTTTTCTTTATAGAGCGTGGAGAGCACATTCTGTAAGCAATACAATCTCTATAAACAAAGTCTGTAACAGAGAAGCTCATTCTCCTCTATGAAAACAATGTTAATTCTTTGGATGACTGGGTAGTAGAATGGAATTATCTTGTTGTATGTACACAAAGTAATGCTTCCTGAAAAAAGGGGGAGAAACAATATTACCTCACTGGTAAAGTCAATAAGAGGGCATTATAGGGTAAGTAGGCTGGCATTAAACCAGTCTGGCAAACAGAGTCTGTTCTGGACTTGCACAGCAGTTAATAACATGGCTAACAGCTTAAAGAGGGGCTCCAGTGAAAATAATGTAATAAAAAAAAGTGCTTCATTTTTACAATAATTATGTATAAATGATTTAGTCAGTGTTTGACCATTGTAAAATATTTCCTCTTCCTGATTTACATTCTGACATTTATTACATGGTGACATTTTTACTGTGGGCAGGTTATGTAGCTGATGCTAGCTGTTTTGGCTGTTAGAGACAGCTGTAAACAGCTAATTCCAGTCTGTGAGCCTTGTTACATTGTAACAAACTGCCAAAAGTACAGCGGTACTCAGAGCTTCTTGTGGGAGGGGTTTCAGCACAAAATCAGTCACACAGCGCCCCCTGATGGTCTGTTTGTGAAAAGCATTATATTTCTCATGTAAAAGGGGTTATCAGCTACTGATTGGGATAAAGTTCAATTTTTGCAAGAGGAGCTCCAGTGAACATTTTAGTGTTTGCAGGTGATGTAGCTGCTGCATGGTTTTTGGCAGTTGGAAACAGCTGTAACCGCTATTTTCCACAATACAACAAGGATCACAGACAGGAAACTGCCAAAAAAAAGTATGTACTTTTCTTGTGGGAGGGGTTTCTTGTGGGAGGGGTTTCACCACAATATCAGTCATACAGCGCCCCCTGATGGTTTTGTTTGTGAAAAGGAATAGATTTCTCATGTAAAAGGGGGTATCAGCTACTGATTGGGATAAATTTCAATTTTTGGCTGGAGTTTCTCTTTAAAACACACCTTAACCGGTTCAGCACTGCAGTGTCGAAAACCTCATGCATCCGAGCAACGGTCACCTCCCATTCATTCGCCAATAACTTTATTGCTACTTATCACAATCAATTGATCTATATCTTGTTTTTTCCGCCACTAATTAGGCTTTCTTTGGGTAGTACATTTTGCTAAGAATTATTTTTTTATAAATCCATTTTAACAGGAAGCTTAAGAAAGAAATAAAAAAAAATCATTATTTCTCAGTTTTTGGCCATTATAGTTTGAAATCAATATACGCTACTGTAATTAAAACTCATGTATTTTATTTGCCCATCTGTCCCTGTTATTACACCGTTTAAATGATGTCCCTATCACAATTTATGGTGCTGATATTTTATTTAGAAATAAAGGTGCATTTTTTCAATTTGCGTCCATCACTATTTATAAGCTTATAATTTTAAATAATATAATAACATACTCTCTTGACATGCATATTTAAAAAGTTCAGACCCTTGGGTAACTATTTATGTTGTTTTTGTTTTTTTTTATTGTATTTTTTTTTATTTATTTTTTAATAAAAAATGATGTCCCTATCACAATTTATGGTGCCGATATTTTATTTAGAAATAAAGGTGCATTTTTTCAATTTGCGTCCATCACTATTTATAAGCTTATAATTTTAAATAATATAATAACATACTCTCTTGACATGCATATTTAAAAAGTTCAGACCCTTGGGTAACTATTTATGTTGTTTTTGTTTTTTTTTATTGTATTTTTTTTTTTTTTTAATAAAAAATGTATGTGGGTAATTTTTGGTGTGGGAGGGAAACTGCTAATTTTAAATGTAAAATAATAGAATTGTTTAATTAAATGTATGTGGGTGCAGTTTACTATTTGGCCACAAGATAGCCACAGTAAAAAAAACTCGCATCCAGGAACTAAAAAGAAGAGGAGAAGTTTCCTGGGGGCAGAAATACCACGCTCTCTGAATAGAAAGCGTCGTTTTTTCTGCGGGGAAGTTAGATCGGTGAATGGGAATTATATTCCCATTCACTGATCGGGGGCTAGCGGCGGGAGCGCGCGCGGGGGCGTGCCCGATCGCGCGCACCGTGCGGCGTCAGCATCAGTGCCTATCTGGACGAGTAAGCTCGTCCAGACAGATTGAACTGGTTAACTGAGAGGGATATGGAGGCTGACACATTTATTTTTCTTGAAAGTGGACCTGAACTCTTGCACAGGACAGAAGGAAAACATAGAGAAATGCCCCTTGTATGTATTTAGAGAGTTTAGCAGGTCTAATTCCCCCTCATCTGTGTCTAATTACAAGTTGTAATTTGATCTCTCCCCTGTGTCACCTGACCTGACTGTCACGGCAGATAAAGCAGATAAACCCATTTGAAAGCACAGGATGTTAACAATATGTCTGCTTCCATGAAAGCTGGAAGTAGAAACACTAAAAATTTATTTTAGGATTTGTATCAGCTGTAACAAAGAAATGTTTTTCTTTAAAGATTATTATGCTGTTGCATATCTTTTAGAGCAGAGAGGAAGTTCTGAGTTCAGGCCCACTTTAAACAATGCAAATGTGAAAGCGATTTTGCATTGCGAAATTATGCAATTTTGCTGTGCTTTGCGTCTGTGATTCCTGTTCTATAGAATCTGCACAAGAGGTGGGGAGTAGGAGCAGAACAGCTAGCTAGGAGCTAGGAGAGTGGCTTGTCTGGGTATGACATGGGGTGGGGTGTGTGTGTGTGTGGGGGGGGGGGGGGGGTGGCAACACAATAATCTTGCTGGGAGCACAGGCCACCGATGCTCCAGGCGGCAAGTGTTCACTGTCCAGCACAACAAAGCTCTGAACAAGGAAAATGACAAACACAATCAAGTTTTGGAGATGACCTTTTCCTAAATGTGAAAACGTCTAGTAAGACAGAATAAAAACGGACTGTCACAAACTCACTGGGGAAAATGTAGAAGCCATCAGGATTTCTCAATAAGTGAGCATTAAAATTGTTGAAGGGATCATGTAAAATAATAGTAAATCAAATCTCGACTTCAAAGCATTAGATACAATATATCAAAATGGCCTCATAATTATCATAAGAAGCTTCAACTTTAGGTTTTGGAATTAACGTATTTTTATAATGTCAGGAAAGAAATGAAAAGACTGAAAGTTTGTGATTGCCTCTGACCACTTCTCAGAACATTATACATGGCTAAGTCTGATCCCATTGTACGACGGAATCCTCTTATTTCCGTACACCAGGCTATCAGTCAAAGATACTGTAGGGTGATGGCTCAAAATCAAGCAGTTAATTTGGGAGCTTGGTGGATTCTGTACAAGTGCTGAAGATGCTGTTATCAGCATTGTTTACAGAGATCGTCAGAAGTTAGAACATCTAAGGGAGCTGTTTTTTAAGTATACCGGCTTAAAGTGAACCGAGCATCATTTTTAACACCCAGTGCAGCTCTATAGCAAATTAAAAATGCATTCTAAAAATGTGGTTTATTATTAAAAAAACCTTTCATTTTACCTCATCTTTTTACATTTAAGGGTTAAAATACACACTTCTTGACTGAAAGGACCTGCAGTCAAAGAGCAACAGATGATGGAAGTCAGATAAGAAATCAGCTCATTAGACTTAATTGACCACAAACAAACCCTGAGCCTTCCCCATTGTACTTCAAACAGAAAACATAAGACGCACTTGAAGAATTTCACACCTAGCCTGGATAAGAAATTGTAAAAGCAGCAGGGGTTTTGAACTCCTGAAACATGGCAGCCCTTTCAGCTATTTGAAGCCAGGAGCTGCTTAGATCACTTTAAGTATGGGTTATAGTAGTTTTGTTAGTGTTAAAGTGGACCTGAACTCTTGCACAGGACAGAAGAAAAACCAAGAGAAATGCACCCTGTGGGTTGTGGTGCACACCAGAGCGGTTCTGGAGCGTTTCTTAAAACGCTTGCAGGGGGAAAACGGCTTGACTAATGAAAGTGAATGGGATGGTGCACACCAGAGCAGTTCATTTTTTCCACAATCTGCAGCAGCCCGGAAGTATGCGTTTCTGCAAAACGCCTCCCGCTCTGGTGTGCACCAGCCCATTGAAATACATTACCCAAGCGTATCCGCAGCCGCAAGCGGATCGCAAACCGCAGCCGAACCGCTCTGGTGTGCACTAGGCCTAACAAAATATAAAATCTGCTACACAAAAATGCTCCAAAAAAACGCTAGGCATGTTTAGAAAACCTCTCCAAACATTACTAGAATCTCTCTGAAAATCTGCTCTCAAAAACCTCTAGTGTTTTGCAGATCTGGTGTGCACTGGGCCTAAATGTATTTAGAGAGTTTAGCCCGTCTAATTCCCCATCATCTGTGACTAATCTCCAGTGTTATTTGATCTCTCAGCTGTATTAGCTGGCTGCAATGGCAGGGCAGTTAATTTGTAAACACAGGATGTTAACCCTATGTCTACTTCCATGGAAACAGGAAATAGACTCACTGCAGATTGATTGCAGAATTTGTATCTGCTGTAGCAAATGTTTTTCTTTAATGGTTTGTATGCTGTTGTTTATCTTTTAGAGCAGAGTTCTGAGTTCAGGTCCATTTTTATGAAATGTATTGGGTTAGGGAAAAGGTTAAGACTAGATCAGGAGACAGGCCAGGATTAAGCAATCTTTGAAGAGGTGAGGTAAGAGTTAATCATAAAGAAATGGGGTTGGATATAATAAGGCATCAGGTAGGGAAGGGGTTAAGGTTAGGCAATCATTTGTGGTTAAAGAACAAACTAGAGACCGCACTCAGAAGGCTTATTCAAAACTGTATTGTCAGTTATCAGAGCACGAAAGAGGCACACAACATGTTTCGGGCGTAGCCCTTCCTCAGGTGTGCCACACCCAACACCAGTGACACCTTTATACCCCACCGATGCTAGCGGCAATACATTACCTGCCCTGGCCGGCGCGCGTCCCCTGGTCTCCGCTATCTTTTCTTCTGTGCTTGGCTCCTCCAGCTTCACTGAACTTCCTGCCAGGGAAGTTTAAACAGTAGAGGACGCTCTACTGTTTAAACTCCCTGCCGGGACATGAAGTTCAGTGAAGCTGGAGGAGCCGAGCACGGAGAAGGGACATCGGAGACCAGGGGACATGCACTGGCCAGAGCAGGTAATGTATTGCCGCTAGCATCGGTCGTCGGGCATTCGAATGCCGCTATCGACGCACTCCCGACCCGCCGGCGAACGAGCAAAATCTTCCACACGGACGGAATCGACAGGAACGATTGATTTCGGACGGAAATCGATCGTTCTGTCAGCGTTTGCGCAACGATTACACAGCAGATTCGATCACAGTGATCGAATCTGCTGTATATCGGCGGGAAAGTCGTTAGGTGTATGGGCCCCTTTACAATGTAGCAACACATTACTTCCTATAGCGTACTTATTGTACGCGAATAGGAAGTGCACAATGGGGACATCTTGTGGCCAAATAGTACAATTACACCTACTGAGTTTAGGGGATAACAATTGTTTAATATGTATGGCAAGAGGGCATATTATTATTAGTTTATGGGCTAAAAATTAGTGATCGATATAAAACTGAAAAAAGGCACCTTAATTTCCAAATAAAATATTGTCACCATACATTATACTAGGGATATAATTTTAATGTTGCAATAACCGGGACAAATGGGCAAATAAAATGTGCGGATTTTAATTGTGGTAGCATGTATTATTTTAAAACTATAATGGCCAAAAACTGAGAAATAATATTTTTTCCATTTTTGTCTTATTATTCCCATTAAAATGCATTTAGAATAACATAATTCTTAACGTAATGTACCACCCAAAGACAGCCT
This sequence comes from Hyperolius riggenbachi, assembly GCF_040937935.1. Taxonomy (NCBI): domain Eukaryota; kingdom Metazoa; phylum Chordata; class Amphibia; order Anura; family Hyperoliidae; genus Hyperolius; species Hyperolius riggenbachi. The sequence continues at coordinate 90,405,588 of NC_090647.1, read as the reverse complement.
AAACAAGGTATAGATCATTTTGTTGTGATAAATAGTGCTAAAGTTATTAGGGAATGAAAGGGAGGAGTGCTGAAATGTGAAAATTCCTCTCCTCCATAAGGTGAAAAATACCCATGGGCTGAAATGGTTAAAGGACCACTATCATGAAAATCTGTAAAATTTAAAATACATACATATAAAATGTACATTTCCTGGAGTGTAAAGTGCACTATAAATTACTTTGTTTCTATCTTGCTGTCACTTATAGTAGGTAGTAGAAATCTGACAGATCTAACAAGTTTTGGACTAGTCCGATAGTGGTCCTTTAAATGCTCATAGGCCCATATCCAATAGACCCTTTCTCCTGTGTTTTTTCCTAGGTGATTGTTTTATACCTTTCAAAAAATGCCTTTTAAACCACCAGCAAGCAAGAAAATACTCAAAATAATTTTAAAAATCCTTTTTAACCTACTTTTGGTACTTTTTTAGTAGTAATTTTAAAGTGCTGAAAAATTATTTTGAAAAGAAGTTGAAAAATTATCTTATAGTAAAAAAAAAAATTGCATATGGGCCATTGATTGAAAACAAATTTCCTAATTTAATTTAAATGATTTGCCATCTTTAAAATGTTGATGGGTAGAAACCACGTGCATGTGTTTAATGATGTTGGGGTACAGTTATATCATATGTAATGGTCATAAAAATCGTAAATAAAAATGGTAAATAGGATAGTTTTGGCTATAAGGATAATTATTTCTAAATTGTATGGAATTACTGGTAATAAATTTCCATCTGTTTTCTATGGCGTTTTAGTGAGAGTAAACGGAAATGATAACTTCAGAACCATGGACAGCTAGCAGAAAAGACTGAGAAGAGTAGACAAAAGGCTTGATTTACTATCATCCTAGAAATCTGCGACTGGGAAAAAATCCAGACCGCTAATTTACTACATAAAATGATCCTCACATGTGACCCAAGATGGCACAGATTACCTGTTATTGCTGTGCTTTAGACGATGACTGCAGTGATTGCCAGCTAAAAGCTATACGTGTTAGCAGCAAAATAGTATTTATAAGACAACCTTGTGAGTTCAATTAACCACTTCAGGACCACAGTCTTTTCGCCCCTTAAGGACCAGAGCCTTTTTCTCCATTCAGACCACTGCAGCTTTCACGGTTTAATGCTCGGTCATACAACCTACCACCTAAATGAATTTTACCTCCTTTTCTTGTCACTAATACAGCTTTCTTTTGATGCTATTTGATTGCTCCTGCGAGTTTTACTTTTTATTATATTCATCAAAAAAGACATGAATTTTGGCAAAAAAATGATTTTTTTAACTTTCTGTGCTGACATTTTTCAAATAAAGTAAAATTTCTGTATACATGCAGCGCGAAAAATGTGGACAAACATGTTTTTGATAAAAAAAAACCCATTCAGTGTATATTTATTGGTTTGGGTAAAAGTTATAACGTTTACAAACTATGGTGCCAAAAGTGAATTTTCCCATTTTCAAGCATCTCTGACTTTTCTGCGCACCTGTCAGGTTTCATGAGGGGCTAAAATTCCAGGATAGTACAAATACCCCCCAAATGACCCCATTTTGGAAAGAAGACATCCCAAAGTATTCAGTGAGAGGCATGGTGAGTTCATAGAAGATTTTATTTTTTGTCACAAGTTAGCGGAAAATGACACTTTCTGACAAAAAAAAGAAAAAAAAAGTTTCCATTTCTTCTAACTTGCAACAAAAAAAAATGAAATCTGCCACGGACTCACTATGCTCCTCTCTGAATACCTTGAAGTGTCTACTTTCCAAAATGGGGTCATTTGTGGGGTGTGTTCACTGTCCTGGCATTTTGGGGGGTGCCTAATTGTAAGCACCCCTGTAAAGCCTAAAGATGCTCATTGGACTTTTGGCCCCTTAGCGCAGTTAGGCTGCAAAAAAGTGCCACACATGTGGTATTGCCGTACTCAGGAGAAGTAGTATAATGTGTTTTGGGGTGTATTTTTACACATACCCATGCTGGGTGGGAGAAATATCTCCATAAATGACAATTGTTTTATTTTTTTTACACACAATTGTCTATTTATAGAGATATTTCTGCCACTCAGCATGGGTATGTGGAAAAATACACCCCAAAACACATTATACTACTTCTCCTGAGTACGGCGATACCACATGTGTGGCACTTTTTTGCACCCTAACTGCGCTAAGGGGCCCAAAGTTCAATGAGTACCTTTAGGATTTCACAGGTCATTTTGAGAAATTTCGTTTCAAGACTACTCCTCGCGGTTTAGGGCCCCTAAAATGCCAGGACAGTATAGGAACCCCACAAATTACCCCATTTTAAAAAGAAGACACCCCAAGGTATTCCGTTAGGAGGATGGTGAGTTCATAGAAGATTTTTTTTTTTGTCACAAGTTAGCGGAAATTGATTTTAATTGTTTTTTTTCACAAAGTGTCATTTTCCGCTAACTTATGACAAAAAATAAAATCTTCTATGAACTCACCATACTCCTAACGGAATACCTTGGGGTGTCTTCTTTCTAAAATGGGGTCATTTGTGGGGTTCCTATACTGCCCTGGCGTTTTAGGGGCCCTAAACCGTGAGGAGTAGTCTTGAAACCAAATGTCGCAAAATGACCTGTGAAATCCTAAAGGTACTCATTGGACTTTGGGCCTCTTAGCGCACTTAGGGTGCAAAAAAGTGCCACACATGTGGTACCGCCGTACTCAGGAGAAGTAGTATAATGTGTTTTGGGGTGTATTTTTACACATACCCATGCTGGGTGGGAGAAATATCTCTGTAAATGACAATTGTTTGATTTTTTTTTACACACAATTGTCCTTTTACAGAGAGATACACCCCAAAACACAATATACTACTTCTTCTGAGTACGGCGATACCACATGTGTGACACTTTTTTGCAACCTAGGTGCGCTAAGGGGCCTAACGTCCTATTCACAGGTCATTTTGAGGCCTTTGGATTCTAGACTACTGCTCACGGTTTAGGGCCCCTTAAATGCCAGGGCAGTATAGGAACCCCACAAGTGACCCCATTTTAGAAAGAAGACACCCCAAGGTATTCTGTTAGGAGTATGGTGAGTTCATAGAAGATTTTTTTTTTGTCACAAGTTAGCGGAAAATGACACTTTGTGAAAAAAAAAACAATACATATCAATTTCCGCTAACTTGTGACAAAAAATAAAATCTTCTATGAACTCATCATACACCTAACAGAATACCTTGGGGTGTCTTCTTTCTAAAATGGGGTCACTTGTGGGGTTCCTATACTGCCCTGGCATTTTACGGGCCCAAAACTGTGAGTAGTCTGGAAACCAAATTTCTCAAAATGACTGATCAGGGGTATAGGCATCTGCAAATTTTGATGACAGGTGGTCTATGAGGGGGCAAATTTTGTGGAACCGGTCATAAGCAGGGTGGCCTCTTAGATGACAGGATGTTTTGGGCCTGATCTGATGGATAGGAGTGCTAGGGGGTGACAGGAGGTGATTGATGGGTGTCTCAGGGGGCGGTTAGAGGGGAAAATAGATGCAATCAATGCACTGGGGAGGTGATCGGAAGGGGGTCTGAGGGGGACCTGAGGGTTTGGCCGAGTGATCAGGAGCCCACACGGGGCAAATTAGGGCCTGATCTGATGGGTAGGTGTGCTAGGGGGTGACAGGAGGTGATTGATGGGTGTCTCAAGGTGTGATTAGAGGGGGGAAATAGATGCAAGCAATGCACTAGCGAGGTGATCAGGGCTGGGGTCTGAGGACGTTCTGGGGTGTGGGCGGGTGATTGGGTGCCCGCAAGGGGCAGATTAGGGTCTAATCTGATGGGTAACCGTGACAGGTGGTGATAGGGGGTGATTGATGGGTAATTAGTGGGTGTTTAGAGGAGAGAAGAGATGTAAACACTGCACTTGGGAGGTGATCTGATGTCGGATCTGCGGGCGATCTATTGGTGTGGGTGGGTGATCAGATTGCCCGCAAGGGGCAGGTTAGGGGCTGATTGATGGGTGGCAGTGACAGGGGGTGATTGATGGGTGGCAGTGACAGGGGGTGATTGATAGGTGATTGACAGGTGATCAGTGGGTTATTACAGGGAATAACAGATGTAAATATTGCACTGGCGAATTGATAAAGGGGGGTCTGAGGGCAATCTGAGCGTGTGGGCGGGTGATTGGGTGCCCGCAAGGGGTAGATTAGGGTCTAATCTGATGGGTAACAGTGACAGGTGGTGATAGGGGGTAATTGATAGGTGATTGATGGGTAATTAGTGGGTGTTTAGAGGAGAGAATAGATGTAAACAATGGATTTGGGAGGTGATCTGATGTCGGATCTGCGGGCGATCTATTGGTGTGGGTGGGTGATCAGATTGCCCGCAAGGGGCAGGTTAGGGGCTGATTGATGGGTGGCAGTGACAGGGGGTGATTGATGGGTGGCAGTGACAGGGGGTGATTGATAGGTGATTGACAGGAGATCAGTGGGTTATTACAGGGAATAACAGATGTAAATATTGCACTGGCGAATTGATAAAGGGGGGTCTGAGGGCAATCTGAGCGTGTGGGCGGGTGATTGGGTGCCCGCAAGGGGTAGATTAGGGTCTAATCTGATGGGTAACAGTGACAGGTGGTGATAGGGGGTGATTGATAGGTGATTGATGGGTAATTAGTGGGTGTTTAGAGGAGAGAATAGATGTAAACAATGGATTTGGGAGGTGATCTGATGTCGGATCTGCGGGCGATCTATTGGTGTGGGTGGGTGATCAGATTGCCCGCAAGGGGCAGGTTAGGGGCTGATTGATGGGTAGCAGAGACAGGGGGTGATTGACTGGTGATTGACGGGTGATTGACGGGTGATTGACAGGTGATTGACAGGTGATCAGGGGGGATAGATGCATACAGTACACGGGGGGAGGGGTCTGGGGGGGGGTCTGGGGAGAATCTGAGGGGTGGGGGGGTGATCAGGAGGGGGCAGTGGGCAGGGGGGGGATAAAAAAAAAAATAGCGTTGACAGATAGTGACAGGGAGTGATTGATGGGTGATTAGGGGGGTGACTGGGTGCAAACAGTGGTCTGGGGGGTGGGCAGGGGGGGGTCTGAGGGGTGCTGTGGGCGATCAGGGGGCAGGGGGGGGAAATCAGTGTGCTTGGGTGCAGACTAGGGTGGCTGCAGCCTGCCCTGGTGGTCCCTCGGACACTGGGACCACCAGGGCAGGAGGCAGCCAGTATAATAGGCTTTGTATACATTACAAAGCCTATTATACTATTTCCATGCGGCGATCCGGGTGCTAGTAACCCGCCGGCGCTTCCGAACGGCCGGCGGGTTACTACGAGCGGTGGGCGGAGCCAGTCCCCGGCGGCTGATCGCATCACGAATGACGCGATCGCCGCATAGCCACCCACGCAGCCGCCCCCGCCGATGGGCGTATTGCGGTCGTTTGGGCCCGGACTTTGCCGCCGCCCATCGGCTGGGGGCGGTCCTCAAGTGGTTAAGGATAACATTAATGTTTATTTTTTGTTTTTGTTTTTCTATTAAAATAAAAAATATAGTCTCCCATGCCAAGCCTTATTAACCCCTTACTCAACCTTATAGGATGTGGGGCTAGGAAGGGAGAGCCTTTTAGTATAGATGTCTGACCTCTGCCCATTAGCAACCGACCTGGCTTTTACCATTGAGAGGGGGTACCTTGCAAAGCCTTATTCCATTTTATTAAACAATATGTCAAAAAATTAGATATAAAAGGCTCATCTTCACTAGAGATGGCCCGAATGGTTCGCCGGCGAACGGTTCCCGGTGAACTTCCGGTGGTTTGCGTTCACGGAGAGCCGCAAACTTTTCCGGAAGTTCGGTTCGCCCTTATAATGCACTATTAGGGTCAACTTTGACCCTTTACATCACAGTCAGCAGGCACATTGTAGGCAATCAGGCTATACTCCCTCCTGGAGCCACTCCCCCTTTATAAAAGGCAGGCACCGCCGGCCATTTTACTCACTTGTGTGCCTGCAGTAAATAGAGAAGGGATAGCTGCTGCTTCTGCTGCAGACTCTCACAGGGAAAGATTAGGAAGGCTCCTGTAGGCTTCCTAGCTTGCTCCTTGCTGATTCTTATTGCTAAAATAGCACCCCACAACAGTTCTTTTGAGAGCTAATCTTGTTCTCGTGATCTATTTTTTTTTCTGTGTGTCCCACTGACACTTGTGTTGCATAGACAGCCTTGATAATTCATACTGTGTGTGTGCCACTGCCAGGCCCAGCACATTCAGTGACTACCTGTGTGTGTCACAGGTGCACATTGTAATACCCATTACTGCATATACCTACCTACCTGTTGTTCACAGTGCACCCACCCACCTACCTATGTGAGTTGAGCGCATGCAGTGTCACTGTGCCTGTCCGCTATCTGTCTGTGTGTGACACGTGAACATTGTAATACCCATTACTGCATATACCTACCTACTTGTTGTTCACAGTGCACCCACCTACCTACGTGAGTTGAGTGCACGCAGTGTCACTGTGCCTGTCCGCTACCTGTCTGTGTGTGACAGCTGCACATTGTAATACCCATCACTGCATATACCTACCTGTTGTGTTCAGTGCACCCACCTCATCACTGCATATACATACCTGTTGTGTTCAGTGCCCCCACCTACCTACGTGACTGCACGCAGTGTGATATACCACTCCGTGCATACCTGTTAACTGCACCTGTGTGACTGCACATTGTATTAGTCAAGTCAGTGCATACCTTTCCTTTCATCCCCCCCCCCCCCCGATATGGACATTACGGCCAAAACAGGCAGAGGTAGAGGCAGACCCAGAGGAAGGCTACCCGGCAGCTCTGTGCGAGGTCGTGTTGATGTGATTTTGTGTGGCCCTGGCCCAATGTACAGTGCTCAGAAGAAGGCATGTCCCATCAACTCCCAAGATTGTCAGGAGGTGGTTGACTATTTAACACAGAACACCTCATCTTCCACAGCCACCAGCTCTACTAAAAGCACCCCATCCATTGCATTGGACACTTCGCAGGAGTTAATTGGTGGGGAATTAACTGATTCACACAGACATTATTGTTACAACCAGATGAAGGCGCTAAGCAAGTTACACCACCTCATATGTCTGAGTTAGGCAGCGACACTGTGGACGTAATGTGTGAGGAGGAGGATGATGAAGTACCTGCTGTTGGTGCAGTTTTGGAGGTGTCTGAGGCAAGCGAAGCTGGGCAGGATGTTTATGATGATTATGATGATACTGATCCCACATGGGTTCCTAATAGACAAGATGACCAAGGGGACAGTTCAGAGGGGGAGTCAGAGAGTAGTAGGAGGAGACGAGTTCCTGAAAGAAGCAGGGGGAGCTTGTTGTCAGAAACAGATGGTGGCAGTGTCCGGTGCCATGTATCGCCACCTATGTACAGCCAGCCAACATGCCCTTGAACGTCAGCTGCTGATGCCACCATAGTGCCATCACCCCAGGGGGGCTCAGCGGTTTGGAAAAATTTTTATGTGTCTGCCTCAGATCGGAGCAATGCCATCTGTTCTCTCTGCCTCCAAAAATTGAGCCTTGGAAAGGCCAACGTAGGGTCAATAGAGATGGCCCAAACCTCAGATTTTAGGTTCACGAACCCGGTTCGCGAACCTCCGCAAACGTTCGCGAACTTGCGAACGTTCACGAACCGCCATAGACTTCAATTGGGAGGCGAACTTTGAAAACTAGAAAAAATTATGCTGGCCACAAAAGTGATGGAAAAGATGTTTCAAGGGGTCTAACACCTCTTAAATGCATAGAGATTCAAGTGAAGCCAATAAAACACAGGCTTTCTAATTTTTGTTTCTTAGTGTTGCTAGAGATTTAGGGGTTTCTTCTCTTGATCTGCCACTTCTTATGTTTGCCACAAGTCTTCTATTCAACTAGAAGTCTTCTTCTAAGTTGCTTAAAGGATACCTGAAGTGACATGTGACATGATGAGATAGACATGTGTATGTACAGTGCCAAGCACACAAATAGCTATGCTGTGCTCATTTTTTTCTTTGTCTGCCTGAAATAGTTAAATATCAGGTATTTAAGTGGCTGACTCAGTCCTGACTCAAACAGGAAGTGACTACAGTGTGACCTCCACTGATAAGAAATTCCAACTATAAAACACTTATCTAGCAGAAAATGGCTTCTGAGAGCAATAAAGAGATAAAAAGGGGAATTGCTTATCAGTGGATGTCACACTATAGTCACTTCCTGTCTGAGTCAGGACTGAGTCAGCCACTTATATACCTAATATTTAACTCTTTCAGGCAGAGAAAAAAAAGGAACACAGCATAGTTACTTGTGTGCTTGGCACTGTACAGTACATACACGTATCTCATCATGTCACATGTCACTTCGGGTATCCTTTAAAAGATATTATCTTGTTGCTGTCTAAATTTCCCCAGTGTCTTCTAGCAAGCTGAAGAATTAGTGGATTAAGCAAGGAAAATCCTTATAACTCCTAGGAGGGTTTTATTGAGTTCAGTTTCTGCTAGAGGTATATAACCTGCTTAAAATGAACCTGAAGGGATGTAATTTCGCTTCAGGTTTGATTTACTTAAGAAGAGGGAAGCCTCTAGATACCACAGAGCATTCCCATTCCTATGTGCTGGCCCACATTGCTGCATCTTTCCCCTGCTGACCTTCTTTGACCTAGAACTAATTAACATTTGTGTAAACTTTGACAAGTGTGAACTGTGCCTTTAAGAAAAAGAGAATCCATTTGATGTGGCATTTCTCATGAGCTTATTTAGAAACAAAATATCCTGTTTGTCAGTGTTGTTGTTTTTAAGATATTATTAGGTTTGTAATGTTGTAATGTATAAGGTAAAATGAAGATCATTTGGATTATTAGGAATTTATGGAGGCTTTAAAGTACAAGTGTCAAACTCAAGGCCCTTGACATTTTATGTGGCGCCTGAGAGCTTCAAATGTAAGCAATAAAAGAACATCAGCAGACTGCTTTCCTAACCAGAGAAGAATACCAATAACAGTGTTTCTAGTTGAAACACTTTAAATTTCTGCCAGGATGCAGGAACAACCCACGCCATGGGACCCCCCCAAGTGAAATTAGCATAGTGCAGTGGAGCATTCTAATATTTACCTACTCCAGCAATGCATCACATCTCTTCTTTACTTCCTGGCAGCCACACACTCTGTACCTTCAGACTTCCTCCTCCCGATCACATGACATGCCTGAGGAGCCCGAGGTGTGCAGCATAAAGTGTATGGCTATCAGGAAGATCAGAGGAGACCCGAAGCACCGCTGGAGCAGTTGGTAAGATAATCTAGCATTTAGTGTCGGCAGCCACCCGGGAGCTGAACCCACCTACAGTACACTATTATCCTGCTCTTGCCACATGCAGCCATTTTATCTTCTAATGAAGCAGACTTGCACTATTGAAAGCTGGTCTTCTGTTTGTGTCTTTCACATTGTGGAGGTGGAGTGACCCAAAACAAGGAGGCTACATCGGGGCCATACACCCCAAAGGTGCATATAGGTCGTTGAGACCTTCGGATCTGGTGAGTGGAACCCTGTGGGGGGGAATGTACTGTGGATAACTGATCTGACCTGCAAGTGTGATATAGAACTCCAAGAGCGCAACTATTATGTCTAGCTATCCATGAATTGGCCATGACCCAAGAATTGTTTGCAGCACTTGGATATTGCAGACTTTTATGTTAGCTTTTGATTTTATTTTGCTGGGTGACTTATCATACAGTACATACACCTTGCAAACAGCGAGCACTATGTATATATATATATATGTACATGTGCACTAAGTATTTGGATAGCACAATTCAAAGAGTATGTGTGGATTTTCCTTTCCAGGTTTTACATATTGCAAACCCCTTGGCTCAATAAATGATTCCAGAGAGTCTGATGCATGTTTGCTTCTGTCCCTACCACCCACAGTACAAAGCAAAATCTACCTATTAAGTGAAACACTTTCCGGAATGCATATCCTGATCCTCCTAAAAAAATAAACATTTGCCACTTGAAAGTGATGAGCCACATCAGCATAAAATTCATTCAAATCGTGTTGTTGCATTTATTAGCTCAAAGCCTCTTAGTACTCCCTGAATCACAGGCAATTTATGATGTATTTTTAATAAAGAAAATATAATACTGTATCTTAAAGGGGTTCTGTGAAGAGTGAAAAAAAAACTGACACTTACCTGGGGCTTCTATCGCCCCACCTGTAGTTGCCATGTCCTACGCCGTCCTCCTACGATCATCCGTTCCCCGGCGCCGGCCCCGTCCAATTATTCGCCTATCTACCATAAATGAATAGTGTGTGCTCCCGCTCACGTCTCTGGGAGTTTACTGTGCAAGCGCAGTATGAGATTTTCTCATGGTTTTCCTGCACAGTCCAGCGTGCTCCCAGCCCTTGTCTGTGTCTCTTCTGTAGTATCTTCCCATCACTTCCTAGACCTAAAGACGTAGAAAAAAAGTTAATTCTAAAAATCTAATAGGTGTGCACTAAGAAAGATCTGGGGACAACTGTATCCCTTCCCAACTCCATGCAACATAGAGAAAAGAGAATGAGGGCACAGTCTGTATTTACAGATCTATATTGTTTAACATATTCAGTGCTATGTGCAGGGGGGAACAGTTGTGTGTGGGTGTCAGGGGAAATTGGGCCTAATGATTGCTTGTACCCATGCCTCTGTAGAGGCTAGAACAAGCTTCCGTAGAACTGAGACTACAAGCAAAATGGCCATTGGGTGCCCCTTTTCCCGCAGCAACCACATACAAGCGATCTCGAGTCCCCTTTCACGCACATGGGGTTTGATTCACTAAACCGTGATAACTCAAATATCACACCTTATCAAACATATCACACCTTATGAAAAGATGTCCCACCTTATCAAAGATATCGCACCTTATGAAAGTTAACACACCTTATCAGAGTAGCATAGCGAGAGCTACGAACCCACAGGGGCTCAGGGCAGGACGAGTGCCATTGCCAATTAGCAGACATAAGTTTGTAGTGTTTGCTATGCTACTCTGATAAGGCGTGTTAACTTTGATAAGGTGTGATATCTTTTCATTAAAGTGTGATATCTTTTCATAAGGTGTGATATCTTTGATAAAGTTAGGTGTGATATTTGCGTTAAAACGGTTTAGTGAATCAAGCCCATGGTCATTCCATTTGGAGTGCAGAGCACTCCCGGCCATGGGAGCAAAATTGCTAGAGGCTAGAGGAAACACATGTTCAGGGGCTAGCAGCACACTGGAGAGCAGCGGAACTGCAGGGAGAGAGACCACACAGACTGCTATGGGCTGGAAGAAGTCCCAGGTAAGCAAAACTTAACTTTTATATTTTACGTTTTATCCTTCAAACACACTGAAGTTTCACATTTTATGAGGGTCAGACCTCTGATTTATGTTTTAAATGTGATGGCAAACAAATGGCCTATGAAAAAAGATTAAATGGACATGCATGCACACACGCGCACACACACACACCCACGCACGCACGCACGCACACACACACGCGCACACACACACACACACATTTTTTTTTTCAGATCCACTCCAAAGAAGAATATATTTATTTTAATTTCCTCATAAAAGCAACATGTTTATTTTTACACATCTTTAACTTCTGTGTGCTTTTATGTTCACCCACTCAAAGCTTTTTGTAGAGTACATTTGAGGTAGTACTTCTAGAAGCATTTGTTATACGTAAATTGTTTCACAGAGTGTCAGGTTTAAGTCTAGCCCTTGGCTCACTGCTTCTATTTTAACTGACTTTAAGCTGTACACTGTGTCCTATTTTCACTGTAGCATTGTTTGGATGCTTGGATTACACCACCTCCACTCCTATTGCAGTACAGGGCAAAAGTATACTAAAGTTTTATGCTTCTAGAAATCTTTCTGCATCAGCTTCGGGAATTAGTGGCTTGATTTACTAGGATGCCATAGAAACCTGAATGGACACTTGCAATTGTAAATTGTGCACAATGGCTACTACAACAAGTGGTAATCTTTCCTCCTATCATGGCTTGCAATCATGTTTGATGTCATTCTATGATTTTCAAGGTTTGAGGCTCATCTGTGATGTTTCCTATGCTTAAAGCACACCCGAGGCGAAAATAAACAAATGAAATAATTGATTGTATCTATCTTCCTTCTCCTAAAAATGACTTTTTAAGATATTCCACAGTTTTAGTTTATGTTTAAATCTACTTTTTAAGTTTTAACTGTTTTATTGTTTTTGCTCAATGACACATTCATTGAAGTATGCCAGAGCTAAAATCTATAATCCATTGACCCTTTTTATCTCTTTCCTGCTCTCAGGAGCCATTTTCTGCTAGGAAAGTGTTTTATAGTTGGAATTTCTTATCAGTGAGGGTCACACTGTAGTCACTTCCTGTCTGAGTCAGGACTGAGTCAGCCACTTTACATACCTGATATTTAAATCTTTCAGGCAGAGAAAGAAAAAAAGGAACACAGCATAGTTACTTGTGTGCTTGGCACTGCACATACACATGTCCTTCTCATCATGTGACGTCACATGTCACCTCGGGTATCCTTTACATTTTTTCATAGAAATTAGTTTACTGTTGACTTGAGCTAAGTATAAACATTTTACTTTAACCCTTAGACTACCAGCTATGTTTCTGAAAGGGAACCAGAGACGCCAGACATAGAAAAAGAAAAAAATATTTCATACATACCTGGCGCTTCTTCCAGCCCCACAAGCCTGGATCGCTCCCACGCCGCCATCCTCCGCTTCCTGGATCCGCCGGTACCGGGTCCCGTCACTTCCGGTGGACGCGGCCAATTGTCTGCATCACAGGGGCTCCCAGCATACCCTTACACGTGCGGCTGCGCAGTATGCAGCCGCACGCATAATGGTATGCTGGGAGCCCCTGCGATGCGGACAATCGGCCGCGTGCTGACGCCGACTGGCCGAAACTACGGGACCCGGAACTAGCTGATACAGGAAGCGCAGGACGGCGGCGTGGGAGCGATCCATGCGTATGGGGCTGGAGGAAGCCCAAGGTATGTATAAAATCTTTTTTATGGCGTCTCTGGTTCCCTTTAAAGGTACATGCCTGTGCCATGAATATTTGAATTGTGTTTATTAAATATCTTGCCCAAATCAACATGTACCAAAGTCCACATTAGTCAGAAGGGATGTCATTGGGGTGCAAATACGCTTGAGATGATTTAGAATTACGTTAATTATTATGACACAGAGTAATTCTAATTATTATGAAAATCTATTATAACATGTACTAATGAAATATTGCAGAGCAGGCATTTGATTGTTACATTTTCAAGCTACATACATTTTCAGTAACATTTGCATAATCCTGCATCATCTTTGAAGTATTTGCATATTTCAAGTACAGTAGAAAGTTGTCACTGACCCAAGACTTTGTACTAAACACCTTTTAAATATCCATGGCACAGTAATAAGGGAAAACAAAAATATCAATAGATGTGCACTGCAGGCGGAAGTAGTTTTGTACTAAAATGCTTTTACACATCCATGGCGTATGGATGCGAAACACAGAAAATGCTATGGATGTCCACAGTAGGCTAAGGGTTAATGGCTGCCAACGCTTTTTATACAAAGCATGGATCTGAGTACTCCTAAGGCGGGATCACACTTGAGAAATTCCAGAGTCTTTTGCTGCATACAAAAAAACGCATGTGGAATCGCATATAATGATAGCCTATGATGCTGCTGCGTTTTTTAGAGACTTATGCTTTACCGCTTAGCGTTAAATAAAAAGTTACAATTTGCACTACTTTTCCGCACAACACATGCGTTTTGTCAGCACAATCAATGGCTACTGTACAAAAGCCTCATGCCTTAAAGCGAACCTCAAAATGGACAATTGTATGACAAAACGCCAGTGGGGCATTGTCTGTGATTCCCGCAATGAAAGTGTGATCCCTCCCTATGAGAAATGTTCTTTTAATGATCAATTCCCTTTCAAAGTAAAATCAAATCTAGGATGGCTTATGGTGATTATGTGAAATATTCTCAAGACCTTAAACTCTACTCTCCCATAGACTGCAATATATTTTGGGCTAAATTGTGGAAATCTAAATTTCATTAAATTTAATGATCTCCATTTTAAAAGGACTTTTATCACTAGTGATTATCATAATCTGCTAATTACAATTATGCAACATTTTGCATACATTTTTGCAACTACGGCCATACATAATTTTGATTTGAACATTCAAAAATAACAGTTTAAAAAACATTTTTCCTTTGCATTTTTAAAATTAGAATTTCTCAAAAACTTTTTGAAAAATTATTTTGACTTGTTCCCACTATTCCCTTTAACATACCTTGGAATGTTGGTGATGACAGCATCCATGGGGGCTTTGCTATTAACACCTAAAGTTGGCACAAAATTATGCAAAATTGTGAAATTACAATTCCTGATTATGTTTACATGCAAAATTGATTATGATTTTCCACAAAGTTTCGCATTATGATTTTGCATTGTAATTGCGAATTACAATGCAAAATTATGATTATGTGAAATTTGTGCTCATCCCTAATTATCAAGAAAAATTTGTAAAAATGTAAAACCCTTGTGTATGCCAAAGTACAAAATATAAAATTCTCGCAGAGTAAAATGAACTATAAATAATTGTCTTCCTAATTTGCTGTCACTTACAGTAAGCTGTAAAAATCTATCTCTGGATAAGACCTATGTAAAGGCAGCTGTTTCCTTAATCCTTTTGACAGTTGTACTAAGCAACTGCTGTTCAGCAAATGCTTGTTAATATCCAGAGAATCCCCCATGAAGAAATGGACTAGTCCAAAACCTGATATATATGTTAGATTTTTATTGCCTACTGTAGGCGATATGAACATAGAGGAAAAGTAATTTATAGTGTATTTGTCACATTTGCGGGAGTTATTTCCGTGGTCAGCGCACAGAATACGCGCTGACACTGCGGAAAACCTCCACAAGCGTGTAATTATATAGGACCCAGCTATGGTGCTATGCACCTGTAGAGGGAGATTCCCACCGGCAGATGGAGCTGTGGAGTACACATGGACTCAGCCTCTGTACTGCCACAGATGCCAGATGGGAATTGCACGAGTTGAAGCAATGTAGGGCTGGATAGCCCTAATAGAGAAAGAGCACAGAGACAGAATAAATGTGTGTCCACCAATCTAGTCGCCACCCAGCAACGGTGAACACACAACAGCGGAAACAAAGTGGGAAGGCAATCGCAAGAGAGGCGATTGCCAGGCGTGACACAAGACTGAGCAGGACAGAGCACGAGAGTAGCAAAGACACAGCAAGCAAGAACAATAAGGAAAATAACAAACGCTAACTAAACGCGAACACTGCACTCATTCGCAACAGCGAACGCGTTTAAGCACAATCACCGCGCATTAGGCGCCCAGTGATAAGTGTGCCACCCTAACTAACCAATGAAACACAAATACGAAATAGAGAACGCGAACGCTTGCAAAACGGTTACCTCACCGAGCCTACAGCAAGCGTTCGCACAAGACAGAGAGAAGGAGCAGCCAGCAGCAATTGCAGCTCTGGCCTACACTCCCAGACAGAGTTCAGAAGGAACCATCGCTGCTACCGCTAGAGCGAATGCAATCCAAACAGACAAACAGATGGGGCTACCAGTAGCAACCGCTGCTCTGGTTAGCACCTCTGAGGCAGAATACAGAAGGAGGCACTGCCACTACCACTAGGGCGAATGCGATCCAGACAGACAAACAGATGGGGCTACCAGTAGCAACCGCTGCTCTGGTTAGCACTCCTAAGACAGAATACAGAAGGAAGCACTGTCACTACCACTAGGGCTAATGCAATCCAGACAGATGGAGCAGCAAGTAGCAACCGCAGCTCTGGCCTACACTCCCAGACAGACAGAACGATTCCCTGTCAACCGCCACTGGTGACAAGGCAATCGAGACAGAGAGACAGAACTAGGCAAAACAGATAATACAACCTGACTGCACTAGAAGGGAGGCTTAGTGCAGTCCCCAGGAATTACTCTAAGATAATCTTAGCAAACGCCAGCAAGGCTGACACTCTAGGAGTGTTTGCAGGAACAAACCTTCATGACCAGCAAAGGATTCTGGGAGCACATGGTATTTATACTGCAAGCCTTCAAAGGAGGCAGCTAGGCAGTTTGCATGACAAGTGTATGCAAATTCCTCAGCAGTAGAGCAGGTCTGAAACTTGCAAAGCAAAGACAGGTCTCTTTTCCAGAGACCTGCAGCCCTCAGACTTAAGGAATGGACAAACAGCTGTCTGCCCGTGCACACAGCTGAGCAGATCATTATAGTATTTTATTTGAATACAAATGTACATTTTTACATATGCATATACAAGAATTTTAAATTGTAAATAATTTTTTATTTGCCAAAATTGGTCCAGTAGTGGTCCATTAAACACTAATCATCTTAAAAGGGATGGTTCACACTTTTTGTGTCTTCTTCTGGCTTTTTTATGTGTATTTTACCTGTGTTTCATTCTTTTACCAGCTGATTTAATTAATGGCTTGTCAGTGCTGTACCCCAATTTTGTTGTAGAACAGCAACCCAAAAAATTTGCAGGAAACAACAAAATTATTATGGGCCCCCCCCTGCACAAAATGTTAAGTCATCTCACTCCATTCTGCTCTGTCGCAATTCTTCATGTGAGGAAACCATGAACGATGTGCAAACCCTTTCTAATTCAACCAGGCTGAAGAGCGGATTTGGATCCAAAAGGTTAATTAACTAGTCACTTAAATGAAACCTAAACTGAGAGGGATATGGATGTTTCCTTTTAAAGATTACCGGTTACCTGGCAGTCTTGCTGATCTCTTTGACTGCAGCAGTGGCTGAATCACAGACCTGAAACAAGCATGCAGATAATCCAGTCTGCATGCTTGTTCAGGGGCTGTGAATAAAAGTATTAAAGACACAGGATCAGCAGAAGAGTCAGGCAACTGGCATTATTTTAAAAGGAAAAATCCATATCCTTCTCAGTTTAGGTTCCCTTTAAAGTCAATGGTAATAATTTTTTTCTTTAAAAGCCAGATACTTACCTAAGGAGAGTTAAGGCTTTGGGTCCTATAGAGCCTTCTCTCTCTTCTCCCAGTTCCCTTTCCAGCTTTGGATCCCCAGTAGCAGTAATCAACCAATTTGAGAGGGTGTTGGAGGAGGGACTGTGCATGAGGCATTTGCAGGTTGACACTGGGAGAACCGAGCAGGGCGGGATGATGGCGAGAGACCAGGAAGACTTTAGGGGGCTGGAAGAAGCCCCAGGTAAGTAACTGGGCAATTTTTTCAATTAATGTTTCCTTGCAGGCCCCTTTTAAAGTAGCAGGTAATTTCTGCGTTGCATCACCCTATGTTGCCGTAAAACCAATAAAAGTCTATGGAGACTTTCACACTTATTGCGGTCCCGTGCGTTGCACCAGAAGTATCTGAACCAACGCAAGGGCAACAGAGCGTGACCCCAAGCATCACGCCTAATGGGCAGTATTTGGGGTAATGGGAGTCTATGGGCAGCGTCCATAGTGTGAACGCAGCACATATCTACAGACTAACGGGAATCCCAGTGATCCCATTGATGTACTTTCTGCCCATCCAGCAGGGAGTATGTCACTGAGCAGGAAGCGGTGCTATACATGTGACCCTGTCAGCGCACTCTGCTGCAAGGTCAGGTGTTTGTAATTTTTGTCGTTGCAGTGGGATGCGGCAGGAGCATTGCCTCCCCGCTGCAAAACAAAAAATAGATTTAAAACCGGCCTAAACAGCTATCAGCTACGGATCATTAACCTTTCATACCTCATTAATGCTGTGCAAAGTTCTGGTTGGATTGTACATTGAAACAGGTATCAATCAATGTGGTCAGTGGTCATAGCAGAGCACCATTGTACAGGTTTGTGTATTTCAAATTTCTAAGTGTACATTAAAATATTTAATTATCTATTATTTTCAGGGGAAACATGGCTGGTCTAACCTCTCATCTTATTTCCCGTTCTTTGTGGGTTGACACTGCAAATATTTAGTGTTAAACAGATTAACTAGGTGCACAATACCTTCTTTATGGTAAAAGATGTAAACACAGGAGGCAATGATCCGAATAGCATGCATTCAAAAAAGCTTAAGTTATTGTTGCGATGTTTTGTATTTTAATGATTGCACGACAGCAGACCTGTAAGGTCAAGTTTGTATGAACATCAATTAACCTCATTGGTATGCATGGGAAAAAAAATCTAAATTTAAAAAAAAAATGTGCACAAAAACACAAAATCGCAGAGGTAAAAAAAATCAAAGGGCCAAAAGACCAAAAATCAAAAAATGCAGAATCGGAAGCATGGAAAAATCCCAATGCGAAATTTTCATGGATAACTGTGAACGTTGCTATAAGCAAATGCATGTTGTGCATATATTGTAATTTTTAGTATATGTTTTTGATATATATAAATATATAGTAAAAAAAATACAAATTATACTAAACAAAAGAAATTGGAAGAAAACTACACACATAATCATATGCTGGCATGGGAAAGGGGGGATGCACTCTTGTGTGAGAATGATACCTCCTCAATGATTTTCTTAGCATCTTCTTTTATAAATTCTGTCACATGATGCTACACATGTGAGCATTGCTCCGCCACATTCTGCTGGGCCCTTGTAATGATGCATATACAGGAAGTACTTACTTCCTGTATATGCACCCCTAGGGGAGCCGCTCTCCTGTTTCTTCATCATGCTGCGCAGTGAGTCGCCACATATCTGAGGTCTAGTAGCAGCGGGGACAGTCATAGAGGAGGTGACTGCCAACTGAGAAGGTAAAACGAGCGGTGGCTGCGGGGAAGGCGGTGGGCAGGATGCCGCTCCATGGATGATGCCACCTGCCTCACGCCTTCCAGGCGGCCCCTGTCTGAATAGTGCAGACAGGGCTGTTGCTTCTAAAGGGGAAAACTAGGCAATTGCCGAGGGCCACAGAGCTGTCTTACAGGCCCCCCAGGCAAAGCTAATAGCAGGTCCCCAAGGCCCTGTTTCAATGTAGAGTACCCACAATGGAGTGCACTTCCCTGTCCACTGGCGGTCTCCCTTTTGTGTTCGTTTACCTCCCCCCCCCCCCCCCCGGGGCACCTGCTCTCCATGACCCAAAGACATGATACATGGATATGTACATGCCAACAGGTCACGGAGTACAGGTGCCCGCACAGGGAGATGGAGAGACACAGTTGGAAAGGTGAGCTCTGCATCAAAACTGGGCCCTGGGGGACAGCTATTAGCCTGGGGGGGGGGGACTGGGGGGTCCAACAGCCAGCTCTAGAGTGCCGGGGGACAATACTATGTTGGGGAGACAAAGAGGGCATCTACTGCTGCATGGGGGGTCAGGGGTGGCACCATATACTGTTTTATGATGGAGGGATTGTTGGTGAAGGGGGCCCATGTTAATGTTTGCCTGTGGCCCCATGGTAGCTAGAGCCAGCTTAGGGTGCAGGGTTAGTGTACATATTCATCTATTGGGGAACAGCTGGATGTGGCTGACAGTGACTGACTGGCTTATACAAAATGCTGCAGTCTTTTCTAAACTGAGTTTCCCTATTTTGAAGAACACTAGATGACACAAATCATGCAATACATCTGCAGTGTGTCTACTTCCTGCTTTTACGGAAGCAGACATATTGTTAACATGCTGTGTTTACTAATCAGCTGCTCTGCTGTGGCAGCCAGCTAACTCAGCTGAGATAAAACTACAAACTGTGATTGGTCATAGATGAATTAGAGAGGCTAAACTCTCTAAATATATACAATGTGCATTTCTCTATGCTTTCCTTCTGTCCTGTGCAAGAGTTCAGGTCCACTTTAATGAGAGTATAGGACATGAGGTTGTGGTATCTTCAGTTTAGGTTCACACAAAAGTCACTTCTTTGGGCTATAGACTTTTTTTTTTCAGCACAAATTCTAATTTCCAATATTTTATAAGGTTTACTTTGTTGCTATTATTGATATAATTTTCTTTCAGTGTCCTCATTAAAATGTGTCTCTGTTTTATGGGTATTTGTGCAGATATCTCCATATATTTTACTGCCCCCTTTTTTTTAGTGCCTGTACTTTCTTCCATTAGTAAGAAATGTTCTTCCTTTACAGGCATCATCTATGTCGGCAGAGGCCTTTATCCCCCTTTATTTGGCTGTACTAAAAATTGCAAACAGATTTTTGTGGAATGCTCTCGAAGTCTCCCAATGAATTACTAACACAATAGTTTCCTGTCTCTCTAGCAAACATTTCCTATTACACTGTCCTTCACATCAATCTTTTGAAAATTAGTGTAGCAGACAGATACCAAAAGAAAGAATCACAGAGTTGCCTCTTAGCTAAGTAATTCACCAAATATGGGCATAAATAAAGCTGTTAATGAAAGAAAAATACAATAAAATGCAGAGCAAAGACCCAATAAAAGCACAAACTAGCCCAGGCTCTTCGTGATTTGGTCCAAGTCATTATAAAGTTACCGTACATATTATCCCAAAAGGGCAAAGATTATCTTGCAGGATGTATAGAGGTTGTTGTACTGATTACTTTGGTGATGACAGCAGGATGTACCACAATAAACCCTGGCGGGAGTATTTCATGATCAGTGCTGCTCGGATACCCCTTTTCAAAATACGCATTAGAGCCGGATCCGGATACCCAGATATTCAATTCGGGTCGGATATCCGAGTTCAAGATTTTCCAATCCAAATCCAAATATCTGACCCTACTATCCGGGATATCCGGGCAAATTCGGATATCTGGATAGAAAAACCGGAAGAGGCCTTTAAATTGCTTTAAAAAAAGTTTTTTAGGGTATATGAGGCATGTAGCATCATTATTTTGTAAAGGGGAACACTAATTGATGATGTGAGGACTTAAAATCCCCCCCACCCCCCAAAAAATGGCTGTTAATTAACATTAGGCCTAGGTTCCAGACAGCGGTCGTGCAGCCCACATTGGGCTTGATTTACAAAACGGTGCAAACTTTAGCACTGGCCCTTAGCACGTCTAAACTCAGTTGAAATGTGAGAAGTAGTGATTGTGCGCAAAGTACCGCACTGCACAGAGCGCAGGGCGCTCCGCGCGAAGTGCCCACTAAAGCCTATGGGACTTAGCGCGCGCATAGGACTTTGCGCGCGGTACTTAGCGCATGATCTGATTGAGAAAACTGGTGCTAACCTACTTAGCACCCTGGTTAGCGCGCCTTAAGACTTTAGACGTGCTAAGTAGGTTAGCACCTCTTAGTAAATCAAGCCCATTGTGTCCAAAGTCCAACCGCACAACTGGGACATGACAGTGTTTTGGGTTAAATATAGGTGGTATCAGTGGCCTGTGGCACCCTGGCCTGACGGTGGGAGCTGCACAGGCAGCAGGAGCAGGGCAATGCAGCAGCAGCAGGTGTAATGTGTGCCAGGAGCATGCCGGACGTGGCACGTTGCAATTGGCACTTAGCACGTGTCACTTGACACTTGGCAAGTGTCATGTGACACGTGGCAAGTGCCGCGTGACACTTGGCATTTGCCGCGTGACACTTGGCAAGTGACGCGTGCCAAGTGCCGCGTGGCATGTGCCAAGTGCCACGTGACACGTGTCAAGTGCCACATGACACGTGCCAAGTGCCGAGTGAAAGTCAGACAGCAGAGGAGAAGACACTAGTGCACACTAACTGTCACACTGCAGTTCTGTAGAAAGCTAACACATTACTACTACTCTAACAACTACTAGCACACTGACTGCAGTACTACAGTACCAACTACACAATAACACAGTAATCCTGTCCCCTAATCCTTAACCTAACCTATGCCTAAGGCTAATACCTGGCCAGCAGGCAGCAGCTGGCCTGGTCTGTGCACAGCACACACACACAGACACATAGCAGCTGCCTGCAGCACACACTCTGTTTGTCACACAAATTACATCACGCTAATTAATGATTTAAAGAGACACTGAAGCGAAAAAAAATATATGATATAATGAACTGGTTGTGTACTATGAATAATTTCTAGAAGATTAGCAGCAAAGAAAATATTCTCATACTTTTATTTTCAGGTATATAGTGTTTTTTCTAACATTGCATTATTCTATAATATGTGCAGATTACACAACACTCAGCATTCAAAATGATTCTTTCAGAGTAGTCTGTGAAGTAATGACCTCTCCTCTAGCAGAGACAAAGTAAACAGTTCACTTACAGTTGAGATAATAAAAGTCAAATAACAGCCCTCTCCACGACTAACTTAGTCAGAGAGCTTAATGGCTTGTTTGCATAGAGATAACAACTGGAGTTTCTCAACTCTTCCTGTACTGGAAACAATTAGACTGATGTATCTGATCTTAATGTTTTATTTCTTAGCTGTACTACATATACAAATCATAAGATCATAATTTTTTTTTCGCTTCAGTGTCTCTTTAACAATAGTGTAGTGATAGTAAAGGGGTTAATCACTGAACAGCTTTCGGTTTATCACTGCAAGGCCAGCAGCACTGGAGCACACACTCTGACTGTCATACAATGACATCAATCAAGCTAATTAATGATTTAACAATAGTGTAGTGATAGTAGTGAAGGGGTTAATCACTGAACAGCTTATCACTGTGTACAGCCCTTGGCCCAGCAGCACTGGAGCAAACACTGACTGTCACACTATGACATAAATCAAGCTAATTAACAAATTAACAATAGTGTAATGATAGTAGTGAAGGGGTTAATTACTGAACAGCTTTAGATTGATAACTGTGTACAGCCCCCTTGCTAGGCCACCAGCACTGGAGCATGTCTCTCAGTGAGCATTCAGCAAGCTAATACTTATTATACAGGGGGGCTGGCCAGTGTTCCTTTCTGTGATTGGTTCCAGGGTTTAGGCTGGGAGCCCTCTGATTGGCTCAATGAGGTCAGGTGGGGCTGGCCAGGGTTGCCCTCTGTGATTGGTTTCTAGGGCTTCTGCTCTGATTGGCTCCAGGATGTCAGCTACTTAGTTACAGTATTTCGGATCCGGATATCTGCAATATCCACGGATATCCGCGTTATGCGGCCAAATATCCGCAGATAGCTAACCGGATTTCTAGAGAAATCCGGAATCTGATCCGGAAAGCGTAAAAATGGTTGGATATCCGGGTTACCCGGATATCTGGAATCCTGATGAGCAGCCCTGTTCATGATATGGTGTTAGGGCTCATTCACACTACAAGGGCTTTTCTGAGCGCTTGTGATTTTAAAAGCTCTTGCTAATGTTATCCTATGTGAGTGTTCACACTGGAGCGATGTGATTTTGTAAAAATCCCCCACAGGATTGCTTTAGCGATAGCTTTTAAAATCTCTGGCGTTTAAAAAACTCTAGTGGTGTGAATCAGCCCTTAAAGTGTACCAGAGCTCTAACATTAAAAAGATTTTATACATACCTGGGCTTCCTCCTGCCCCATCCTCTCCGATTGCTCCCACGCTGCTGTCCTCCGCTGCCCACAGCTTGGGGGACCGGGTCCCCGCACTTCTGTCAGTCAGAGCCAGTCTGGCGTAAGAGAAGTGTGCCCTCTATGCATCTCTCCAGCAGCTGCTGGAGAGATACGCAAAGAGCGCAATTCTCCTGCGTAGCTGGCCGCGACTGACGTCAGTGATGGGACCGGGTTCCCAAAGCTGCGGGCAGCAGAGGACGGCGGTGTCCAATTTGGGAACATTTGGATTCAACTGCTGATGTAATTGCTGTGTACATTAACTCAACGCTTACATAGTTACAAAGTCATAGGCACTTAATGCATCCCTTTAAAACTTAATCATAGTTCTATAGTTTGTTTAGTGGAGCAAAAGACATCCATATCCATTCATCGAGTTAAATCAGAAAAAACATGGTAAAACACTACCCTGCGCACCTACAAATTCCAGGTGATTCAGAGGAAAGCAAAAAAGGCTTACAAGTTGGGAAAATAAGCTTTAAAAGGAAGAAAATGCTTTCCTGACTTCAGGTAGCAGTCAGATAAAATCCTTCAATCAGCACCTAGTGGATAGCCATGGATGTCCTTCAATACAAGGGAAGAATCCAGGGGCGTTTGCTAGCCCCAAACATCAGTGGCACGTGCCCCTGATCTATTCTGTGGTGCCTCGGATGTCCCCCAGGCAGAGTGAGCTGTGGTGCCCCAGTGGCGGGCATGCTGGGAACTGTGGTGCATCAATCGGGGCTATGCTGGGTGCTGTGGTGCCTCTATGTAGCCATACATGGTGCTGTGGTGCCATGCTGGGTGTTGTAATGCCTTAATGGGGGCTTGCTGGGAGCAGTGGTTCTTCTATGGGGGAATGCTGGGAGTTGCGGTGCCTCAGTGGGAGGTCTGTGGGAGCATGGGAGGGAGTCCACTAGAAGGTCAGGAAATGCTATGGGGGAACTACCAGATAACCTAGTGGCAGGCCAGCGTACCCAGCAGAAAGCCAGACCAGCCAGCACAGATGCCAGGTAACTCTACATAGATACGTTTAAGTGACACTGCGCTAATGCATTTTTTCTTAAATTAATGGAGAGGGGGGCTTCATCCAACATTGTGCTGGGCAGGCTTACTTAGACTGCTGTTAAGGTCATGTAAATGTGGCTCCACCCACGACCACACTCACATTCTGGTGAGTGGCCACACCCATTTTCCAGCTGGAGTGACCAAAGTGCCCCAGATCACTTAGGGTCCTAGCAACACCCCTGGAAGCATCTATGGCTCCTTTAAATGCAGATATAGAATTTGACATATCTACTTGTGTGTGATAAGATATTCCACAGTTTAACCACTCTTACTGTAAAAAAAAAAAAAACCTTTCTAAATAGATGGCAAAACCTTATCTGTTAAACTCCAGTGAAAATAATGCAGTAAAAAAAGTGCTTCATTTTTTACCATAATTATGTATAAATGATTTAGTCAGTGTTTGCTCATTGTAAAATCTTTCCTCTCCCCGATTTACATTCTGACATTTATTACATGGTTACATTTTTACTGTGGGCAGGTTATGTAGCTGCTCCTAGCTGTTTTGGCTGTTAGAGACAGCTGTAAACAGCTAATTCCTGTCTGTGAACATTGTTACATTGTGGCAGTTTGCCCAGAGTACCGCGGTACTCAGAGCTTCTTGTGGGAGGGGTTTCAGCACAAAATCAGTCATACAGCGCCCCCTGATGGTCTGTTTGTGAAAATCATTATATTTCTCATGTAAAAGGGGGTATCAGCTACTGATTGGGATAAAGTTCAATTCTAGGTTGGAGTTTCTCTTTAAGCTGTCTTTTCCCAAGCTGAATGAGCCCAGTTTCTTGGTAAGTGAGACTTTCCATCTGATTAATTGACTTGCCCATCTTTGCACCTATTATAGCATGTTAACGTCCTTCCTATAGGGTGGTGCCCAAAACTGCATCCCATACCCCAGATGTGGCCTCACAAGTGATATATGCAGAGGGATAAGTATGCTAACATCTTAATGATTTTATTCATCATTTTATGCATTCCAGAATTTTATAGAGGATCTGTAACGTTAAAAAGTCCCCTGGGGGGTACTCACCTCAGGAGGGGAAAGCCTCTGGATCCTAATGAGGCATCCCCCGTCCTCCTGTGTCCCACGGCGGTCTCGCAGCAGCCACTGAACTGTAGGCAGGTAAACATTTACCTTCCCGGCTCCAGCGCAGGCGCAGTAGTGGCTCTCCTCTCGGAAATAGGCGGAAATAGCCGATCACAGTTGAGCCCGCTCTACTGTGCAGGCTCAAGTCTCCTGCGCTTGCATAGTAGAGTGAACCTGACTGAGATCGGCTATTTCCGTCTATTTCCGAGCAGAGAGCCGCAACAGCGCCTGCGCTGGAGCCGGGAAGGTAAATATTTACATACCTGCTGTTCGGTGGCTGCTGCGAGACTGTCGTGGGACACAGGAGGACGGGGGAAGCCTCTTTAGGATCCAAAGGCTCCCTCCTCTATACAGTTCCCTGGTATCTAGTGCTGTCCCCCTCCTTCCCCTATACAGTTCCCAGATGTCTAGTGGCCCCCTTCCCTCTCCTACTCAGTTCCCTGGTATCTACTCTAGTGATTTGCCCCTCCTCTTATGGCTTCCCTGGTGATCTAGGGCTTACCCTCCAATACAGCTTTCTCAGTCAGGTGGTCTAGAGTCGGCCAAACATAATGCAAAGTGGGGAAACCACCTGAGGGGCAAATCTGAAGACTCCCAGGGCCAGATTTGGCCCACGGGACGGAGTTTGATGTATGCTCTAGATAGATTGTAAGCCTTTGGCAGGGCCTCTCTCCTTGTGTATTATACTTGATTGTGCACTCTACCCAGAGTAATGTGATCCTGTATTATTGGGACTACCACTCCAGCATATGATCTGGCATTGTATTGCTACTTGTATTGTGTTGTTGTATCTTATTGCTTATTACCGGTATTGTGTTGTCGGTCACCCCTGTAATCATTGTCTGTAATCTTATGCATTGTAAAGCTCTGCAGTCTGCATAATATGTTGGCACTATATGAATTCAAAAAATAATAATAATGTTTAAAACGCACCCGAACTGAGAGGAATATGACATATTTATTTTCTCTTAAACAATGCAGATTGCCTAAAAATAATAAAAAAATATCAAAGCGCTATAGCTAGTAACTTGAGTCCAAGTCCATGCGGAGTGCGCTACCACAAGGTTAGGCAAACCTCTTAAGATCCCTAAAAACATTTAAGAGCATATCCTGGTATTATAGACAGTTCACGTATACAATGTCTATAATACCAGGATGTGTGCTTAACGTTTTTAGTGAATGCAGATTGCCTGGCACCCTGCCAAGCCTCTTCCACTAATAATCTTAGCTATAGAACCGGAACAAGCATGCAGATTGGGTGCGTCTAAATGAAGTCTGACTAGATTAGCCACACGCTTGTTTCCTGTGTGGGATTCAGAGTCATTACTGCAGCCAAATAGAGATCAACAGGACTGCCAGGCAACAGGAATCGTTTGAAAGGAAAAAAATATGGCAGCTAAAATATCCCTCTCAGTTCAGATGTCCTTTAATTAATTCTCATCAACTAGAAGATGGTTGATTACCGGCTTTCATTTGTTAGCTTCGCTTCCACTTCCTGGTTCAGCGGATTTTTGCATGTTAGCAGCTTTCAGTCAGTGCAACTTAGGAACTCTACCATGCTCTATTTATAGTATTGTACATTTTGAATGGTTTCTAACGTTTGTATTTATTTATTGTGTTGGTGCCATTTTTTTGCTGATTTATGTGAAAAATGGTTTTGTATAATGAACCAATAACAATAAATGTGAGCTGAGCTCCAAAACATCCAAAACAGATTGTGACAAGGTGAAGCAGAACATGAATGCCAGAACAAAACTCTGCAAGTCTATAAAGCAAGTAATGAAGCTTGACAGATTTGCTGTGGCCTTAAGGTGGTTTAGTTTAATAGTTTTGTCTCAGTTCTTCAAAGAATAAAAGAAATAAGCAAGACTTTGAGTAAAGTAGCTTGCAACATGACAAGAAAACTGAAAACTAACTTCAAAATTAGGTTTTTACTGGCAAGCCAAAAATTAGGCCTCATTCACACCTAAAAACGAATAAGAAAACGCAAGTGTTTTGCGTTTTTGTGTGCTGTTCACTTCCTCCCCTCCCGGGGCTCCACTGTGCGCTGTGTTTTTTGAAAAAAGCGCTTTTCTAAGTGCTTTGCCAGAGCGGTTTTGAGATTCACTCCCTGACGCAGGTCAGGAAGTGAACTCTTTGATCTGGAAAATAATAAATACAATCTATTTATTCTAAAAAAAAAGTGAACACAATCGATGCACAAAGTGATTTTGTGAGCATTTGCGTTTTTCCTATACCTTCCATTGAGGCAAAATTACCCTAAAAATGGTCCAGGCACCACTTTGCTGAATGCACAGCGCACGAACCGCGCTGATATGAACCTTCTCATAGAGATTCATTGCACAAGCGTTTTGTGGGCGATTTTAAAAATCGCCTGCGCTTGAAAAAAGGCAGAAAACGCCCCTAGTGTGAATGAGCCCTTATAGGAAGAAAATGCTATGGCAAAACCAGGAATAAAAAATAGGCAATTTTATTCATTTAGACAAACGTTGTCTGCCTATGCCTTGACAAAGGGGACTGAATAGGGCTCAAAATGCTCATTGGCTGTGACGCTCAGATGTCTTACATGTGCATGCCGGAACAATAAATGTTTCCACTGTTCCTGAGTAAGACTGTGTGCGGATCCCTCCTTTGATTGTATATGTGTATGTGCCACCATCACTCGAAAATGCCTTGATCGATTTCCATGGTACTTGGTATACAGAGCCCTTACTACCTGGGAAGATATGTTCTGGGGTTCTCAGCTCCCCCCACACACCTGGGCAGAACCACAAACAGCCAATCAGTTTTCACCCATTCATTGTCAATGGGCAAAATGTAGGCTGCCATTCTCACAGTAATAAAGCCAAAATCCCCAACCCTGGCACAGTTGGTCACTTGGTGACTGAGGTTAAAAATTCAGGGAAAGTGGTTGGAGCATAAAGCCGCCAATACAATTTCAGCCATTCATTTTAAATGGGAAAATGTAAACTGCAGCCATTCTTAGGCTGTTAATCACAGGGTTCTCAAACTTGGCACAGTTGATTACTGCCTGGGCGATTGGGATTAGTATTCATGGAAGGGGGTGGAGCCTACAACAGCCAATTAAAATTCACCTATTTCAAGGGGAATATTAAAATTGCTGCCATTCTTACACTGTCACTGGCAGAGGCTTCAAACCTGCTACAATCAGTCATTGGGTGACTGGGGTTCAAATTCAGAAAAGGGGGCAGAGTTATAAATAGCCAATAAGATTTGTTTGATTGATAAACTGCTTCCATTCTCACATTATTGATGCCAAGAATCCCAAAAGCTTACAAACTTGGTCATTGAGTGACTTTGTGTCAAGGTTAGAAAAAGGTGGGAGGCAATTCTTACACTGTTAATGGCAGGGTTCTCAAACTTGGCACAGTGGATCACTGGGTGACTGGGATTAATATTCTGGAAATGAGTGGAGCCTATGACAGCCAATCAAAATTCACCTTGATTGACTTTCACAGGGAATATTTAAATGGATGCCATTCTTACACTGTTGATGGCAAAGGCCCCAAACTGCTACAGTCGGTCATTGGGTGACTGGGGTTTAAATTCCAAAATGGGGGCAGAGTCGCAAACAGCCAATCAGATTTGTTTGATTGATTTCAATTGAGAATTTAAACTACTTCCATTCTCACATTATTGATTCCAAGAACCCCAAAGCTCACAAACTTGGTCATTGAGTCACTGTGTGTCAAGGTTAGAAAAAGTGGCCGGATCCAACAACAACCAAATACATACCCAAGCAAGACAGTAGGCCATATGCAATTCACTTTTTCTCCTAAGTTTTCTCCTGGGTGATCATTTGTAGTCTTTTCTTTAAAATAATTTTTCAGCATTTCACAAATCAAAAAAGTACCAAAAGTAGTAGAAAAAAATTATATTTAGCATTTTCTTCATGGCTGGGGGTTTAAAGGGCATTTTATTGACAAAGTGTGAAAACATAAACTTGGAGAAAACTAAGGAGAAAAAGGGAATTGCATATGAGATCAGGTAGCAGTAGCTAGTATATTATATTTATCGCTAACAAATGGCACAGTTTCCAACAGTGTTTACATGCTGCATCTCTATATTTCATATCAGCCAATGCCCTGTATGGATTGCATGAGAAATATAGTAACTTATAGCTGTCAACTTCAGGTCACCTCTGCCATAAGGGAACTGTTTGCTATTATCAGTGGTGCTCGGATACCCCCAATTACGGATTCGAGTAAATCCGATCATGGCAATGTCAAAATCCAGATACGCAGTGATTGTGATTCAGGCTTGATGCCCAATTCTGAATTCAACTCGGATTTTAACCGTGATTAAAAGTGATATCCGTGATCATGATTTGACTTTTTCCTTGGAAACTTTAAAATCGATTTTCTCAAAAACGATAAGGTCTTTTTGAAAAAAACTTTTTTCTTCTTCTCCCCACTGTTCTTCTTAAAGGGATACCGTAGGGGGTCGGGGGAAAATGAGTTGAACTTACCCGGGGCTTCTAGTGGTCCCCCGCAGGCACCCTGTGCCCGTGCAGCCACTCACCGATGCTCCGGCCCCGCCTCCAGTTCACTTCTGGAATTTTAGACTTTAACCATTTCAGCCCGCGGGGATTTTTCACTTTATGGACGAGAGGAATTTTCACCTGTCAGCGCTTCTCCCTTTCATTCCCCAATAGCTTTATCAGTACTTATCACAGCAAAATTATCTATACCTTGTTTCTTCCGCCAGCAATTAGGCTTTCTTTGGGTGGTAAAGTATGCTAAGAATTATTTTAATCTAACTGTAATATAATGGGAATAATAATAAAAAAATAAAAAAATGCATTATTTTTCAGTTTTCAGCCATTACAGTTTTAAAATAATTAATGCTACCATAACTAAAATCCACACATTTTATTTGGCCATTTGTCTTCGTTATTCAAATGTTAAAATTATACCCCTAGTTTAATGTATGGTGACAATATTTTATTTGAAAATAAAGGTGCACTTTTTCAGTTTTACATCCATCACTAATTTTTAGCCCACTATTTATTAATTTTATGTCCTCTTGACATAAATAACCATTTATTTTTATTCCCCAAAGTTAGTAGGTGTGTTATACTATTTGGCCACAAGATGTCCCTACTGAGCAAAAATCCCATTAGCGTACAATGTACGCTAATGGGGATACAATGTATCACTACATTGTAACCAGGGAAGTGACGTAGGCTTCCATCGGAAGCCTCCGATCACAGCAGCGGCGGGGAAGTTATGAATTGAAACATTGTTTCCATTCATAAATTTAACGATCGGGCGGCGGAAACCGGCGGAAATCGCGGCGGGAGATAGCGCGGCGGCTCCATTTACAGAAT
Source organism: Hyperolius riggenbachi (assembly GCF_040937935.1). Taxonomy (NCBI): domain Eukaryota; kingdom Metazoa; phylum Chordata; class Amphibia; order Anura; family Hyperoliidae; genus Hyperolius; species Hyperolius riggenbachi. The sequence continues at coordinate 90,374,653 of NC_090647.1, read as the reverse complement.
AAACACTGTTTTTGAACAAAAACAGTGTTTATTCTCGGTGGACATGCTCGGATTGGCACAGAGGACTTTTGTCCCCTGCAGCCAATCCCCTCTGCTAGCAGCAGCAGCGCGATCGCGGGCATCTGCCCGCACGATTGCCTGCAGACCACCCAAACTGCAGGGACGTGACTAGCGCGTCCCTGCGGCTCTAGCACTTGCCGCTGCGGACGTGAAGCTCACGTCCGCGCGGCTGAAAAGGTTAAAGTCTGAAATCCACTGTGCCTGCGTTGCCGTGTCCTCGCTTCCCCTGATGTCACCAGGAGCGCACGGCGCAGGCACAGACCATACTGGGCCTGCGCAGTACGCTCCTGGTGCCATCAGCGGGAGTGAGGACACGGCAACGCAGGCGCAGTGGTTTTCAGACTTTAAAGTCTGAAATTCCAGAAGTGAACCGGAGGCGGGGCCGGAGCATCGGTAAGTGGCTGCGCAGGCACAGGATGTCTGTGGGGGACCATTAGATGCCCCGGGTAACTTCAACTCATTTTCCCCTGACCCCCCTACAGTATCCCTTTAACATATCTGGCAAAATGGTGTTTCTAGCATGTAACGGGGCTTTGCTATGAACAGCTAAATTTGGCGGATTTTTAGTCACGTATACAGACTAGTGATCACGAGTAACATTCGTGATCGGCATTCGTGATCCAAAGCCGATCACGACTGCCGATTACGACCTCGTGATCAGCAAAAACGACTCGTGATCACGAGTTACTCGTGATCACGAGGTCGTGACGAGCACCACTGGTCATTATAACATTCTCAGTTACACCAAAAAAGTCAGGCAACTGACATTTGCTTTCTAGATAGTCTAAGTTTTTTCTAAACCTCTAAAAGATCTTTAGTTGTTTCTGTGTGCAACTGTCACTAAGGGATGTAGATGAATTAGGCATTAATGGCATTATCCACGCAGCAGAGAGAAAAGAACATTTCAGTCTTTTATTTTATCCCTATGGTGATTTATCACGGTCATGGAAAACAAGCTGATAAACAGAGCAGAGCTGCTTTTTTAAACCCAGAGAAATGCAAGAAGCAATTAAGCGTATGTTTGCACATTCACATAAATAGCAAACACCCATAGTTTTCATGGATCCCATGTGTCACTTTTGGATGGATAGTCCCTGTCTTAGAATCTAATTCTCCTGTCTCTCCTTGGTTTTTATATGCTCCTGAATATGCATGCTTGTGTAAATGAATGTGCTACTTGCAGGTTTGTATATATTACAAACCTGCAAGTAGCACATTCTTCAGCCGTCTCCCAGGCTGGAGGTTTCGCACCATTTCCACCAGGATCTCAAGGCATAGAAACAGTTGCTTCCCCTCGGCTGTCAACCTTTTCAAACACACACACACACGCACGCACGCACACACACACACACACACACACGCACGCACGCACGCACGCACGCACACACACACACACACACACACACACGCACGCACGCACACACACACACACACACACACACACACACACACACACACACGCACGCACGCACGCACACACACACACACACACACACACACACACTTTGCCCCCTTTTCCCCCTGCATGGTTTTGCCCCCTTTTCCCCCTGCATGGTTTTAGTCTATGGTCAGGGGCGTAGCAATAGCCATAGCAGCCATAGCAACTGCTATGGGGCCCTGGAGCACAGAGGGCCTGGGTGATGTATTCAATATTTACTTTCTTGTGTTCCTTCAAGCTCTGACTTTGTCTTAGGGCGCGTTTCCACTTGAGCGGCGCGCGTCTGCGAGACGTGCGCTGGCTCTTCCAGGTCTGTGAGGAAAGCAGACAAATCCTATCAGCCGGGCCATGCACGGCTATGGAATCCGCAGCCTCCCGCGCCGATTCGGATGGAAAAGCCGGCTGAATCGCTAACGGTAGCGATTCGGCCGGCGTTACCATTGCACCCTATGGAAGAGTTTCCCCGCACTATTCGCCTGCGGGGAAACTCTGCAGATTTGCAGCGGTTTCCGCTCAAGTGGAAACGCACCCTCAGTGTCCATGGACAATATGCAGAGTAGATTGCATGAGAAGGTAAAGTGCTTAATTAACTCATATACATCAAATCAGCTGATTTCGGGACGTGGTTCTGAGAGCCAAGCACCGAAACTGTGCGCCGTCATACCAGCAATACTATGATGTGCACCCCGCGTAGCGGTAATTCAGGGCTCGGGCGGCTGCCAGACCCCAAATTACATCTCCCTCTGAGTTGCGACTGGGAGGGGGAATAGTATTTAACGCTGCCTCGGAGTTTAGCGGCAGCAGGGAGAGCCGTCATTCGGCTCTCCCCACGCCAAACTGAGCGGTGCCGATATGACATACACCCCCATATACATAGGATAGGGGCAGGTAGCACTGCTATAAGAGCACCTATATCTAATGGCCCCAGGAAACCTTTGCTATGGGGCCCCATAATCTCTAGCTACACCACTGTCTATGGTTTTGATAAATTGTAGATTGTCTTACTTCCTCTTGCTGTATATTGTGCACTTGCTGTAATGTGCCAAATCCAATTCCAGGCACAACCCAGTCTTTCTTGGCAAATAAAATGATTCTGAGGCTGTCCATACTACTCATCTCACCTCTTCACAATAACATTCCTTATTGTAAAATGTTGTGTGTTTTTTCTGTATCGAGCGTACAGTTAAAAATGGCGCTGAGTGAAAAATGGCGCACCGTTCTGCCGATCATAAAACGCGATTTACCGTTTTAATGTAAATACATTAAAACGGTAAATAGCATTTTATAAAACATTTATTAGCGGAACGGTGCACCATTGAAATTGCAGGGGGGACTAGGTCGGGGTGGAGAGGCAGCAGGAAACTAGGCGGGGGGGGGGGGGGGGATGGATTAGGTAGCATTGGCATACATTACCTTGTCCCCGCCGGCAATAGCTCCTTCACTTTATAATTAGCTTGCAGGCAGTGCCGGTTTAAGTAACAATGGGGCCTTAGGCCAAGATTAGCCTGGGGGCCCCCCAACAGACACCACCCCGACCAAAAAGCGTCATCAGAGGCCCTTTGGTGCAGCCAAATTTCCCTCCTGGGTCCCTGAGCGGGCTGCTGACCCTCCCCAAATCATCCCCCAACTTAACAGACTCTGCAGTGTCCCTGGGGAGCAACAGTTCAGATGGGGAGGAACAACTTGGGGGCCCCTACAGGCTCTGGGGCCCTGGGGCAACTGCCTATTTTTTCCTATGGTAGCTCCGGCCAGGCCCGGCCCTAGACTTTTTGCCGCCTGAGGCAAACTTTAAAGAAATCGCCGCCCCCCCCCAAGCCGTGGGTGTAAGGGTGTAAGAGGTCACCGAGCTGGAGGGGATAGCGAGCAGGAAGGGGGTATTGCGCCTAGCGGCGGGGAGGGGGGTCGGACCCCCCCTCCCTCACCTGGGTCCCCCGTCCTCCGCTCCCCTCCAGCTTTAAAAAGTTAAGTTGCTGCAGCTAAGAGGCACGGGTGGGGATCACTCACTTTTCCGCGTTCCAACGTGCGCTCCACTGACGTCACTTCCTGTAACGCCGTCCACTTACAATACAGTGGGCGGCGTAGCACACGCTGGAACGCGGAAAAGGTGAGTGATCCCCGCCCGTGCCTCTTACAATAGCAGCGGCAACTTAACTTTTTAAAGCTGGAGGGGAGCGTAGGACGGGGGACCCAGGTGAGGGGGGGGGGGGCCCGCTATCCCCTCCCCACACCCACGGACGGGCGGGTGCCGCCCCCCAGAAGTGCCGCTTGAGGCAAAACTTTCACCCCGCCTCATGGGCGGACCGGCCCTGGCTCCGGCCCTGCTTGCAGTTGTCTTTCATCCAGCCAATCACCACGTGTAAACTGAAGGCGCACGGTGATTGGCTGGATGAAGGACTCCTGCAAGCTAACTATTAAGTGAAGGAGCGATCGCCGGCGGGGACAAGGTAATGTATGCCAATGCTACCTAATCCCCCCTCCACCTCGCTGCCTCTCTCCTTGTATCCCCCCTCCCCCCACACACACACACTGCCTAGTGTCCCGCTGCCTCTCCACTCTGACCCTGCCTGCCTCACTAGTCCAATTTTCAATGGGATCATTTTTCCCGATCCCTGCTGCCTAACATTTTTTTACATATAAAACGATAAACATGATTTTGTTTATAACAACACCCCACAACCACCACCACCACCACCCATGGTTTTTCATTGGTCCTTTAAGCTTTTCAGTTTGGGGCAATGTGTATTTAGACAGTACAGTAGCTTCTCATAAGCATGTATTTAGTCTGGAGCCAAGAAATATCAAGCTAAGTAAATTTTGTTTTTGCGATTTCAGGGAAGGTTTGTAAATTTTGATAGTCTGTAAGTTTAAACCACTAAACTTAGAGAACAAAAGTTAGGATTTAATTTGGCCATGGTACCAACAAGAAAGAAAACAGAAGGATAAGCAAACACTAAAAACAATACAAAATGGCAGAGGGTCGATACATTTTTCTGTATGATTGGATGAATGTATGTCAAGGAGTACACGTTGACGGCTCTCCCTGTGCTAGGTACGGTAATCTCGGGGAATATAACTAATATATTCCCCTACTCATCCTACCTCATTTTCCCATGACCATGTGATTCGCGGTCCAGCTATTGCTGGCACCCACATATCATTGATTTTATCGTAATTCAGCCTCTGGCTTTTGCCAGAGCTTAAATATAGCCTGTAAGTAAAAAATATGCCCATGGGGGGTACTTACCTCAGGAGGGGGAAAGCCTCTGAATCCTAATGGGGCTTTGCCCATCCTCTTTAGCCAGCCCCCGAACAGCGCGTAGCAACATTTACCTATATGCATTCCTCCGGTGCAGTACAAGCTTCCCCTCGGGGTCCAGCAGAAATAGCCCAATGGGGCTCGGCTATTCCCGCTGGTGGCAAAGCAGAAGCTTGTACTGCGCCTGCACAGGAGCACGGAGAGGTAAATATTAGCACTCGCTGAAGTACCTACTTTGCCGCCTGTTGGCAGATGTTTGGGGGATAACAGCGCTAGAACCCCTGAGGATGAAGAGGATGGGGGAAGCCTCATTATGACCCAGAGGTTTCCCCCTCTCAAGGTAAGTACACCATAGGGGCACTTTTTTCCTTACAGTGTCTCTCCAAATTACACATTGAGTGTTGCTATATTGGTAATTAACATTATGGCCTATGGTGGTGCCAGTGGCGTACCTAGGTGCTGATTATCCACAGTCACCCCCCCCCCCCCCCCGGAATTGGGGCTACGTTGCGCGAAAAATGTGTGTAGTCATAGACCAAAATGTGGGTGTGGTCACGGCTGGATCACGGGTGGAGACAAGTTTACATGAACTTAGCAATGGTGGGACATTAGAGTAGGACAGTGGTGGCGAAAAGTCACTTAGTTATCTATCGCAAAGTGCCAACAGCAATTTAAACTAAATACAAACATTTTAACTCATACATGAACATTATGGAAAATCCAAGTTGAAAATGAACTGTAAAGATAAACAATTTCATCCATTCTACTCCTGAAAAATGTATTTTTTTTTTTTTTTAGAACCCCCCAGTTTTATTTTCTGTTTTAATGCTATTGTCTCATATGATGGTGATTCAGCTTTTCCCATAGTCTCTCAGCAAGACAAATTCAGGAATCTTGAGGCCCCCAACAAATCATGAGGCCCCCAACAAGACAAATTCAGCAATCTTGAGGCCCCCAACAAATTATGAGGCCCCCAACAACACAAATTCAGCAATCATGAGGCCCCCAGCAAGACAAATTCAGCAATCTTGAGGCCCCCAACAAATCATGAGGCCCCCAACAAGACAAATTCAGAAATCATGAGGCCCCAAGCAAGACAAATTCAGCAATCTTGAGGCCCCCAACAAATCATGAGGCCCCCAACAAGACAAATTCAGCAATCATGAGGCCACCAACAAGACAAATTCAGCAGTCATGAGGCACATAAATAGACAGCATTTCACATAAATGGGCAGAATGCCCCCTTAATATGGTAGACACCTCTCACCTGGCTTCTGAATTCTCCTCTACTGGCTGCTGTGCCTGGCTGGCAATACTATTTTTGTCTGGATTGGGGATGATGTGTGGCCTGAAAGGCCTGGCAGTGATGCTGTGGTTGGGCTGGCTGGCGGTGATGCTGTGGCTGGGCTGGCTGGCGGTGATGCTGTGGCTGGGCTGGCTGGTTGAAGTAAATGCTGGCCTGACTGGTGGTGATGCTGTGGCCTTTTTGCCAGTGATTCTGGGCTGGTTGGCTGGTGGTTATGTTGGGCTGGCTGGCCTAGATAGTTTAGGTAGTGAGAGGTGCCCCCTAGTTTAGGTAGTGCCAGGAGCCCCCCAGTTTAGGTAGTGACAGGAGCCCCCCAGTTTAGGTAGTTACAGGAGCCCCTCAGCTCAATTAGTGACTGGAGCCCCCCAGTTCAGTTAGTGATAGGTATCCCTCAGTTAAGGTAGTGACAGGAGCCCCCAGTGTATGTAGTGACAGGTGCCCCCCAGTTTAGGTAGTGACAGGAGCCCCAGTTTAGGTAGTGACAGGAGCCCCCCAGTTCAGGTAGTGACTGGCGACCCCCAGTGTGTGTAGTGACATGCCCCCCAGTTCAGGTAGTGACAGGCACCCCCAGTTTAGATAGTGACAGCGACCCCCAGGTTAGATAGTGACAAGGACCCCCAGGTTAGATAGTGACAGGGACCCCCAGGTTAGATAGTGACAGGGACCCCCAGGTTAGATAGTGACAACGACCCCCAGGTTAGATAGTGACAGCGACCCCCCAGGTTAGATAGTGACAGCGACCCCCCAGGTTAGATAGTGGCAGCGACCCCCCAGGTTAGATAGTGACAGCGACCCCCAGGTTAGATAGTGACAGCGACCCCCCGGTTAGATAGTGACAGCGACCCCCAGGTTAGATAGTGACAACGACCCCCAGGTTAGATAGTGACAGCGACCCCCAGGTTAGATAGTGACAGCGACCCCCAGGTTAGATAGTGACAGGTATCCCTCAGTTAAGGTAGTGACAGGAGCCCCCAGTGTATGTAGTGACAGGTGCCCCCCAGTTTAGATAGTGACAGGAGCCCCAGTTTAGGTAGTGACAGGAGCCCCCCAGTTCAGGTAGTGACTGGCGACCCCCAGTGTGTGTAGTGACATGCCCCCCAGTTCAGGTAGTGACAGGCACCCCCAGTTTAGATAGTGACAGGGACCCCCAGGTTAGATAGTGACAAGGACCCCCAGGTTAGATAGTGACAGGGACCCCCAGGTTAGATAGTGACAACGACCCACAGGTTAGATAGTGACAGGGACCCCCAGGTTAGATAGTGACAGCGACCCCCCAGGTTAGATAGTGACAGCGACCCCCCAGGTTAGATAGTGACAGCGACCCCGAGGTTAGATAGTGACAGCGACCCCCCGGTTATATAGTGACAGCGACCCCCAGGTTAGATAGTGACAACGACCCCCAGGTTAGATAGTGACAGCGACCCCCAGGTTAGATAGTGACAGCGACCCCCAGGTTAGATAGTGACAGCGACCCCCAGGTTAGATAGTGACCGCAACCCCCAGGTTAGATAGTGACCGCGACCCCCAGGTTAGATAGTGACAGCGACCCCCAGGTTAGATAGTGACCGCGACCCCCAGGTTAGATAGTGACAGCGACCCCCAGGTTAGACAGGGACAGCGACCCCCAGGTTAGATAGTGACAGCGACCCCCAGGTTAGATAGTGACAGCGACCCCCAGGTTAGATAGTGACAGCGACCCCCCGGGTTAGATAGTGACAGGAACTCCCAGGTTAGATAGTGACAGGGACTCCAAGGTTAGATAGTGACAGGGACTCCCAGGTTAGATAGTGACAGGGACCCCCAGGTGCCCTTCACTCACCAGCAGCCCAGCTTCAGACCTCAGTATCAGCCAGCGACCAGTTAGAGCGGGCGCACCGATCTCGGTGAACACCACGCTGTATATGCGGAAGTGATGTCACTTCCGCATATCAGTGCGGTGTCTGCTAGGTCCTAGCGCCCGCATAGTGGTCGCCGGCTGGTCGGAGGTCTGAAGCTGGGCTGCTCCTGACTGACAGCGGGGACGGCCGTGGGGGGAGCAGCTGGTGGCGGGTGTAAAATCCCCAATTTGCACAACTTGCAGCGGCAACACAGGGCAGCGGCGGCAACACAGGACTCCGGGTGTCACCCCCTACCATGAAGACACCCGGTGCGGGCCCCCCTTGCCGCTTGACGGTAGGTACGCCACTGGGTGGTGCCCAAATCTTGCACAACGCGGGTGCCGAAATGACCTGTCTTGATGTCGAGTACATGTATTTTGGCTCAGTAATCTTGCACTTGTGCATTCCCCTCTTACCTCTCGCAGACCTTTGGGAATTATAGTTTAGAGCACTGAAGTGATTTTGTTTTCATAAACGTTAGCCCTTGGGGGTACAATATAATAATAAAAACAAGCAAGGCGCTATTCCATCTTGGCAGATTTACCTGCCTGATATCGGGATAATGAAACCGAGTCATCAGACTGTTGATGATTTATGGTCCAGCAAGCAGCCAAGTGAGATGGAAAGATGGAAAGCTGAAATTGAAAACGAGGAGTGTCTGGGACTATTCAGTGTGATAGTGCTGGCTAATTCACAAAACTGCTCACATAGAATTACAGCACAAATTACTCAAAGAAAAAAAAAAAAGGTTTTGTTTTTGTATTTTCTTCTGGAGTTATGAGTTAAATAAAAAGTTATGATTTAAAGGACAACTGCAGTTGCCCGGCAGCCCTGCTGAGTTATTTGGCTGCAGCAGTGTCTGAATAACACCAGAAACAAGAATGTAGCTAATCCAGGCAGATCTGACAATAATGTCAGAAACGTATTGCAAAAAGGATGTGTGCATCAAACACCAAGGGAACCCTTATATACCTGACTTTGCAGATAAGGCCTAATTAGCTTATTCATGAGACACTGCTCAAGCAAATCTGCATTCGCTTTCGCATGCCAGGATATGCAGGGTTTTGCCAAATAACTCACCGCACAATTTTTGCCCTGCGGGGGATTAGTTTGCGCAGCATTTAGCACTTATCCACGTGGAGGCCCCCCCAGGATCCCAGTAAAAAGGGGGGCCAACAGGGCACTCAAAGTACTCTCACTGCTCAGAGACTCTGTAGCCGCCCCCCTGGGTGGGAGGTTAAGAAGTTGCGGGGCGCCCCCCCCCCCCCCCCCAAGCGCTGCCACCGCCAGGGAAGGCCGCCCGCACCCACCTCCCAAAGGATAGGACCTACCTTATTTCGTATTGCGTCCAAGTGCATTATTATGCCAGGCCAAATGTGCGCAACTTGGGAGCACTACGACAGGGGGGGAGGGGAGTGAAGCATAAGTCACCCCAAGCCTAGTAAAGCTCAAGGCTGACTCTACAGCTCCACACCCCAATGGGGAAACAGGCTGCAGACAGCCCATGTAAAAAAAGAGTCATCCACCACCTGCTTCCAGAAGAAAGGAACTGAAAACGTGGATGGAGAGGCAGCAAGACACTAGGCGGGGGGGGGGGATTAGGTGGCATTGGCATACATTACCTTGTCCTCGCCGGCAAATCGCTCCTTCACTTTATAGTCAGCTTGCAGGAGTCCTTCATCCAGCCAATCACCACGTGGAAACTGAAGGCGCACGGTGATTGGCTGGATGAAGTACTCCTGCAAGCTAACTATAAAGTGAAGGAGCGATCGCTGGCGGGGACAAGGTAATGTATGCCAATGCTACCTAATCCCCCCTCCACCTCGCTGCCTCTCTCCTTGTATCCCCCCTCCCCCCACACACACACACTGCCTAGTGTCCCGCTGCCTCTCCACCCCAACCCTCGCTGCCTCACTAGTCCCCCTGCATTTTCAATTGGATCATTTTTCCCGATCCCTGCTGCCTAACATTTTTTTACATATAAAACGATAAACATGATTTTGTTTATAACAACACCCCCCCACCACCACCCATGGTTTTTCATTGGTCCTTTAAGCTTTTCAGTTTGGGGCAATGTGTATTTAGATAGTACAGTAGCTTCTCATAAGCATGTATTTAGTCTGGAGCCAAGAAATATCAAGCTAAGTAAATTTTGTTTTTGCGATTTCAGGGAAGGTTTGTAAATTTTGATAGTCTGTAAGTTTAAACCACTAAACTTAGAGAACAAAAGTTAGGATTTAATTTGGCCATGGTACCAACAAGAAAGAAAACAGAAGGATAAGCAAACACTAAAAACAATACAAAATGTCAGAGGGTCGATACATTTTTCTGTATGATTGGATGAATGTATGTCAAGGAGTACACGTTGATTAGCACAGGAAGAGAGACGGCTCTCCCTGTGCTAGGTACGGTAATCTCGGGGAATATAACTAATACATTCCCCTACTCATCCTACCTCATTTTCCCATGGCCATGTGATTCGCGGTCCAGCTATTGCTGGCACCCACATATCATTGATTTTATCGTAATTCGGGCTCTGGCTTTTGCCAGAGCTTAAAGATAGCCTGTAAGGAAAAAATTGCCCCTGGGTGGTACTTACCTCAGGAGGGGGAAAGCCTCTGAATCCTAATGGGGCTTTCTCCATCCACTTTAGCCAGCCTCCGAACAGTGCGTGGCAACATTTACCTATATGCATTCCTCCGGTGCAGTACAAGCTTCCCCTTGGGGTCCAGCAGAAATAGCCCAATGGGGCTCGGCTATTCCCGCTGGTGGCAAAGCAGAAGCTTGTACTGCGCCTGCACAGGAGCACGGAGAGGTAAATATTAGCACTCGCTGAAGTACCTACTTTGCCGCCTGTTGGCAGATGTTTGGGGGATAACAGCGCTAGAACCCCTGAGGATGAAGAGGATGGGGGAAGCCTCATTAGGACCCAGAGGTTTCCCCCTCTCAAGGTAAGTACACCATAGGGGCACTTTTTTCCTTACAGTGTCTCTCCAAATTACACATTGAGTGTTGCTATATTGGTAATTAACATTATGGCCTATGGTGGTGCCCAAATCGAAATGACCTGTCTTGATGTCGAGTACATGTATTTTGGCTCAGTAATCTTGCACTTATGCATTCCCCTCTTACCTCTTGCAGAGCTTTGGGAATTATAGTTTAGAACACTGAAGTGATTTTGTTTTCATAAACGTTAGCCCTTGGGGGGTACAATATAATAATAAAAACAAGCAAGGCGCTATTCCATCTTGGCAGATTTACCTGCCTGATATCGGGATAATGAAACCGAGTCGTCAGACTGTTGATGATTTATGGTCCAGCAAGCAGCCAAGTGAGATGGAAAGATGGAAAGCTGAAATTGCAAACGAGGAGTGTCTTTGGGACTATTCAGTGTGATAGTGCTGGCTAATTCACAAAACTGCTCACATAGAATTACAGCACAAATTACTCCAAAAAAACAAAAAAGGTAGAGAGTTTTGTTTTTGTATTTTCTTCTGGAGTTCTGAGTTAAATAAAAAGTTATGATTTAAAGGACAACTGTAGTGAGAAGAATATGGAGGCTGCCATATTTATTTCCTCTTATACCAGTTGCCCGGCAGCCCTGCTGAGCTATTTGGTTGCAGCAGTGTCTCAATAACACCAGAAACAAGCATGCAGCTAATCCAGGCAGATCTGACAATAAATGTCAGAAACACCTGATCTGCTGCATGCTTGTTCAGGGGCTATGGCTGAAAGTATTAGCGGCTGAGAATCAGGACAGCCAAGCAACTGGGATTGCTTATAAGAAAATAAATATGGCATACATGACCTCCATATCCCTCTCGCTTCAGTTGTCCTTCAAGGAAGGTATTATTTTCACAGCATGCAGAGTGCAACCAAGTGTTCCCCCAAAAGAAGCCTTCTACTATTTGTCATCGTCACACTGTTTTGGTGAACTTTATATCCAGAACTGCAGGTGTATAGCCTTAGGTTTCGGTTCACACTATGCTGAATCCAAGTGTAGTGTAACCATATGCATATTGCACCAGGGCCACCTTCAGGGCATCACTGTACTGCTGGACTGCTGTATGGGGCCTGAGTGAATCTGGGGCCCGACAAACAGTGCCACAAATGGGCTGCCTATTAATGTGATGGGAGGTTCTGGGAGGCTCATCCAGGAGTTATCTTAGTCAACTAGTGATTAAAGTAAACCTGAGATGAATGGGAGAAAAGGATTTTTACTTACCTGAGGCACCTCCCAGCGCCGTGTAGTCCTTCAGCTCCCTCGACACCCTTCCAGTCCGATACGTTGTGCTCCTGTGAAGTCCACACAATCCAGCTGGGTTTTGGGGCACTGCACATGCACTGTTCTGGGCTATTGGGCTCCCATAGCTTGCACAGCATTCTGTGCAAGCACAGTTGCAGTCTTAATGAACTGAGCATACGCAGAACACTCTCAGCCATGGGAGTGCATGAAAAGCGGATTCACGAACCGTTAGTATGTTCAGGCCTTCAAAGATTGTGATTTGCCATGTGGGGGCAGAGAGGAGTGAAAGAGGCTTAGTAGGTTTGCCCAGTAAAGGGCCCAAAAATGTCTGATGTTGGCCCTGTATTGCACAGATGCATCATTGCAAGGTCCATAGTAGGAACCTCTGTCACTCTGGAGCTGATGTGTGTCATTCTTTGGATAAATGTCAATACAGTCTATAGTATTCAGAAAAAGCATACAGATTGAACTTTTCCACACCGGACCACAATGCACCACACTGCAATGAGCATTCACATCCATAGCAAAGCATGGGCATAGATATGGTTCTGGCGGTGGTGATTCATATGAAGGGAGAAGCCGAAAGATGGCGTTCCCTGCATTAGGCAATAAAGGACAACATAACAAACATATTCCTCCTCTACTGATTACCTAGTTTGTCCCTTTGTACGCATTTTTGGGATCCAGTTATTGCCAGCACTCAAATTAAAGTGATTTGAGGAGAAGTACCCCTGTACTGCAATGGACCCATTTACAGTAAACAATACCAGTGGCCTGGCAGTCCTGCTGATGTTTCTTGGCATCAGTATTTTTGACTCACACACCTCAAAGAGAAACCGTGACCAAGAATTTAACTTAATTCCAATCAATAGCTGATACCCCCTTTTACAGAAGTAAATATTATACACGTTTTTGGAATTGTCTGGAATTAAGCATCAAACAAATTAAATTTGCTTGGAGTGCAACAGAGCTAAACATGAGGAATTTAAGCTGTGAATTCACAGGTCCACTTTAAATCACAAATTAAGTCCCACAGAAAAAAGTGAGAAGTCTATAGAACAGCCAAAGTACGGGACAGTTCACTTTACATTTATTTTACCAAAGCTTTTATTTGTTGTCAAATAAAAAAAAAAATGAAACGGAGAGTTTTTCAACTATAGTCCTGTAGGAATTACAAAATATTTTCAAGTACATGCAGAAATACATTTTTGTGATTGTTTTGGCCATCACTTTGATGTCTGTCTTCACTGCTCATCAAAACCATAATGAGAATTGCTTTCTTCCTTCTCTACTTCTCAACTTTCCCTCATCTATTTCGCAACTCCTTTCCTTCCTCTATAACCAGAGAGTTCAAAAGACTGACAGCCGAGGGGAAGCAACTGTTTCTATGCCTTGAGTGTGTGTGTGTGTGTGTGTGTGTGTGTTCTTCCATTTCCTGATGGTTTTTTCGCTCTTTTTACCCAAATGTAATTATTTTTGCTGTTCAGTATTTCCAACTAGTGTTGGGCGAACAGTGTTCGCCACTGTTCGGGTTCTGCAGAACATCACCCTGTTCGGGTGATGTTCGAGTTCGGCCGAACACCTGATGGTGCTCGGCCAAACCGTTCGGCCACATGGCCGAACTAAGAGCGCATGGCCGAACGTTCCCCGAACGTTCGGCTAGCGCTGTGATTGGCCGAACGGGTCACGTGGTTCGGCCCGAACGCGCTCTGATTGGCCGAACGGTCACGTGGTTCGGGTAAATAAATACCCGAACCACGTCATATCTCCGCCATTTGTCTGTGGGTTTAGCTTTGGGTAGGCAGGCAGGGTAGTTCGCGCTCCAGCCACGCTAGCCAGGGTCCCCCCAGTCATTGTGTGTCGCTGCTGGGAACAGTAGTACACCGCTCGCTCAGCCACACTATATAGCATTGTGTGTACTGCCACTGTGTACCTCGCTCAGCCACGCTATATATAGCATTGTTTACTGCCACTGTGTGTACACGGCTCAGCCAGACTATATAGCATTGTGTGTACTGCCACTCTGTGTACACCGCTCAGCCAGACTATATAGCATTGTGTGTACTGCCACTCTGTGTACACGGCTCAGCCAGACTATATAGCATTGTGTGTACTGCCACTCTCTGTACACCGCTCAGCCAGACTATATAGCATTGTGTGTACTGCCACTCTGTGTACACCGCTCAGCCAGACTATATAGCATTGTGTGTACTGCCACTCTGTGTACACCGCTCAGCCAGACTATATAGCATTGTTTACTGCCACTCTGTATACACCGCTCAGCCAGACTATATAGCATTGTGTACACCGCTCAGCCAGACTATATAGCATTGTTTACTGCCACTCTGTGTACACCGCTCAGCCAGACTATATAGCATTGTGTGTACTGCCACTCTGTGTACACCGCTCAGCCAGACTATATAGCATTGTGTGTACTGCCACTGTGTGTACACCGCTCAGCCAGACTATATAGCATTGTGTGTACTGCCACTCTGTGTACACCGCTCAGCCAGACTATATAGCATTGTTTACTGCCACTGTGTGTACACGGCTCAGCCAGACTATATAGCATTGTGTGTACTGCCACTCTCTGTACACCGCTCAGCCAGACTATATAGCATTGTGTGTACTGCCACTCTGTGTACACCGCTCAGCCAGACTATATAGCATTGTGTGTACTGCCACTCTGTGTACACCGCTCAGCCAGACTATATAGCATTGTTTACTGCCACTCTGTATACACCGCTCAGCCAGACTATATAGCATTGTGTACACCGCTCAGCCACGCTATATAGCATTGTTTACTGCCACTCTGTGGCCACGGCTCAGCCAGACTATATAGCATTGTGTGTACTGCCACTCTGTGTACACCGTTCAGCCAGACTATATAGCATTGTGTGTACTGCCACTCTGTGTACACCGCTCAGCCAGACTATATAGCATTGTGTGTACTGCCACTCTGTGTACACCGCTCAGCCAGACTATATAGCATTATGTGTACTGCCACTCTGTGTACACCGCTCAGCCAGACTATATAGCATTGTTTACTGCCACTCTGTATACACCGCTCAGCCAGACTATATAGCATTGTGTACACCGCTCAGCCAGACTATATAGCATTGTTTACTGCCACTCTGTGGCCACGGCTCAGCCAGACTATATAGCATTGTGTGTACTGCCACTCTGTGTACACCGCTCAGCCAGACTATATAGCATTGTGTGTACTGCCACTGTGTGTACACCGCTCAGCCAGACTATATAGCATTGTGTGTACTGCCACTCTGTGTACACCGCTCAACCAGACTATATAGCATTGTGTTTACTGCCACTCTGTGTACACCGCTCAGCCAGACTATATAGCATTGCGTACTCTGCCAGTCAGTGTGTATATTTCTGGGATCAGTAATACTCCACTCACCGCCAACCACTATATGAGCTCACCATGAGTTCCTCAGAGACCTCCGCTGTGAGCAGCACTCCCAACAACAGCAACAGCCAACGCCCCACGCAAGCTATAACATCCACCCCAGCAGCCAGTGGTCAGCAGCAGCCCTCCCCGGAGGAGAACGTTGTGTCCATCGGTCCGTCGCCAGAGCGATTAATGAGGGCTGCCATTGAGGAGATGATGGGGCCTGATGTGGAGGAGGAGGTCTGGCTCAGGCCAGCATCCCAAGTTAATGTTGAGGACGATGAGGGGTCTGTGTCTGGGGATGTTGGGGTGGCAGAGGTGGTGGGTGGGTCAGACTCAGGAGAAGAGTTGTATGATGAGGATGATGATCGGGACCATCTGTATGTGCCTCAGAGTCCGACCCCGGAAAACATGTTGTATCGTGTGTTTAGGTACTAAAATCTGCGTTCCCACTTCCCAGTACTGCCCGGGTCCACGGATCCATATAATTTTTTGGGCAGCACTATCAAACTGTGGTACTATGAGTGAGTTGCCATGGTCCTTCTGTGCTGTCACACTCACCGTCTGTCTGCAGATGGATTGTTCAACACAGCTACGCCATCTGACATGTAAACCTTGACCATCTTCTCCAGGCGATTGGTGTTGGAGGACGTGGAACTGCCCGATTGCTGTTCTGTGGGCTGCTGCATGGGTGTCAGAAAATGTTCCCACTCCAAGGACACTGCCAATACCATTCCCTTTTGGAAACTAGCAGCAGCTTGTGTTCTTTGCTGCCCTCCTGGTCCTCCTGGGTTTGCTGAAGTCAGTCTGTCGGCGTACAACTGGCTAGAGAAGGAGGAGGATGTCAATCTCCTCTCTAAAGTCTCCATCCTCAAGGGCCTGCTGGAATTGTTCCATTTTTGACCTGTCTGACACTTTCTTCAATCAGTTTTTTAACATTGTGTTTGTATAAACTGGGTATAAACCCAGTAATTGGTGTTGTCCAGAATAATGAATAATAATGAATAGTGAATAATGCACGGGCCGCGTTCAATGCAGTCTAGCATGAATTGAGCCATGTGTGCCAGAGAATCCTGCCAGACTCCTCTGTCTTCATGTTCTTGTGAGCGTTGTGATTGTTGTGATGCACCATATTCGTCACCAGCATCACTTTCTTCCTCTCCTGCTGTCCATTCCCGATAAATTGTGGAAGTCCAACGTGCACCGCTCTGTCCCTCGGCAGTGGGGGCATCCAATTCCTGCTCCAACTCCAGCTGTTCCTCGTCCTGTTCTTTGTCATAGCTGGGACCAGCGTTTCCTGAGGCAGGTTGCCTGATGTTGGTATCATCACGCTGATCGTTTTCATCTTCAGATTCCCCCACTTGCATCATGCCAGCGGTTTCCATCTTCAACATTGATTTCTTCAGTAAACACAGCAGTGGTATTGTAATGCTGACTGTAGAGTTGGCACTGCTCAGTCACAAGCAACGTGGATTGCTCAAAATTTTGGAGGACTTGGCAGAGATCCAACATGGTGGCCCAATCAGATCCACAGAAGCTTGGTAGCTAGCTGCTGGAATGCGCCCCGGCACTGCGCAAAAGCGTGCTAGCATGTGCAGCGTAGAATTCCAGCGCGTAGGGAGGGACATCACCCAGCGAGCGATGGTGCGCTAGATTGAAGCGCTCCTGCATCTCCTGGTGAGTCCTTCAGAAGCGGTACTGGACTTTTAAAAATGTTTTTTTTTTCCTTCAACAGAAGATCTGCCACGTTGGAGTGAGGAGGACGCCGCCGACCCCGACACCAAGCTGAACCCCGGCGAACTCCAAGCAGAGGATCTTCAGGAACCCTCAAGGCTTTGAGCAAGCTGAGGAGGATCAGCAGTCCCGACGAGACCTCTCCTCATATGTGACTGTGTGCAGTGGAGTAGAGCTCCCCAGAACAACCTCTCACTTGTCACTTTGTCACTGGTCACTTTGTCACTTTGTCACTTTGTCACTTGTCACTTTGTCACTTGTCACTTTGTCACTTGCCACTTTGTCATTTTGTCACTTGTCACTTTGTCACTTGTCACTTTGTCACTGGTCACTTTGTCACTTTGTCACTTGTCACTTTGTCACTTGTCACTTGTCACTTTGTCATTTTGTCACTTTGTCAGTCACTTTGTCACTTTGTCACTGGTCACTTTTCACTTTGTCACTTGTCACTTGGTCACTTGTCACTTGGTCACTTGGTCACTTGGTCACTTGTCCAGATGATCTCGGTACACCTTCTGTGATTCAAATTCCTGCACACATTGCTCTGGGATTTGGGTGTGATGAATGATGCATCTAACTGGCCACCGGAGGCAATTAAGGCCTTCAAAACATTGAAAGCAGCTTTCTGTTCCGCCCCCATTTTGCGTCATGTTGAGTTGTTGACGTCATGTTCATCCTCAGCCTCGCCTTGCATTTCAGTGCGAGGTGCATTTTCCACAGAAAAAGGTTGTGAATCCGGGCACAACATTTGTGGCTGTTCCATTGACCTTTCACAGGTAGAAGATTGTGGGGGTGGGAATAGCTCCTCCGAATAGCCCATTGTGTCCTGAAAACTACTCATTGCATTGCTTTGCGCACGCATTTTTTTGTCCTCATGCAAGGCCTGAGTTGCGCCTGAAAGCGTGGCCTTCTCCTCCTGCGCCTCCTCCTGTTCCATCACGTCTGCTGCTGCTGGGTTACGTGGTCCCTGTTTATTGAACCACTTATCTTTATTACATTTATGACTGCATGGCGGTACAAAGCATGCTATCCGCACGCTTCTTGTCCTCATGCAAGGCCTGGGTTGTTGTGTCTCACAAAGCGTGGCCTTCTCCTCCTGCGCCTCCTCCTCCTGTTCCATCATGTGTGCTGCTGCTGGTGCTGGGTTAGTGTTACCGGTCCCTTTTCCTGGAACCTCTTCTCTGTATTACATTTATGACTGCATGGCGAAAAAAAGCATGTTACCTGTGCAAAGAAACATGACATTTTCCACATTTAAAAGACAGTTTTTCCTTTGAAACTTTACAATCAATTTTCTCAAAAACTATAAGCTCTTTTTCAAATATTTTTTTCCCTCTTGTACCCACTCCCAAGGTGCACATACCCTGCTAATTTGGGGTATGTAGCATGTAAGGAAGCTTTACAAAGCACGAAAGTTCGGGTCCCCATTGACTTCCATTATGTTCGGAGTTCGGCGCGAACACCCGAACATCGCGGCGATGTTCGGCGAACGTTCGCGAACCCGAACATCTAGGTGTACGCCCAACACTATTTCCAACATCTACTGTGAATTCTCACTTTTACCCCTCCTCAACCGCAACAAACTTTACCTAATTGTCAGAAGTGCCATTAAAGTTTCTGCATGCTCAGTGTTACCAACATTCAGTGAATACACCCCCATGTCTCTTTTAACTCCACTTATTGTAGTTCAAATTCAAGGTATAGAATGCTCATAATGTACGGTAACTATTTTCTTATAGCCCTCACAGTTTGTCTTGATGTTAATAGCTTTGTTTGATCATTTAACCACATCAACATTCACATCGCATACCTGTAATATCTCTCTCTCTCTCTGTATATATATATATATATATATATATATATATATATATATATATATATATATATATATATATATTTATATACAGTGCAGTTTCTAGGCTAAAATGCACCCAGGGCGAGGGTGTAAAAATTGCGCCCCCCCCCGCGAGCAAGGTATGGGTGCCCGCAGTATAGGTTAGCCAGGTCTAGTTGCACTTAGTATAGGTCCCCCCAGTATAGGTAGCCAAGAATAGGTACCCCAGTATAGGTAGCCAGGCATAGGTGAGCCAGTATAGTTGTCCCCGCTATAGGTTAGCCAGGTAGGTGCCTCCAGTATAGGTAGCCAGTATAGTTGCCCCCAGTATAGGTTAGATAGGCAGGCGCCCCCGGTATAAGTTAGATAGGTAGGTGCCCCAGTACAGGTTATTTAGGTAGGTGCCTGCAATATAGGTAGCCAGTATAGTGGCCACCTGTATAGGCTAGCTAGGTAGGTGCCCCCAATACAGGTTAAATAAGTGCCCCCAGTATAGGTTAGATAGGTAGCTGCCCCCCAGTGTAGGTTAGATTAGGTAGCTGCCTCCCAGTGTAGGTTAGATAGGTAGCTGCCCCCCAGCGTAGGTTAGATTAGGTAGGTGCCCCCCCAGCGTAGGTTAGATTAGGTAGGTGCCCCCCCAGCGTAGGTTAGATAGGTAGTTGCCCCCCAGTGTAGGTTAGATAGGTAGCTGCCCCCCAGTGTAGGTTAGATAGGTAGCTGCCCCCCAGTGTAGGTTAGATAGGTAGCTGCCTCCCAGTGAAGGTTAGATAGGAAGCTGCCCCCCAGTGAAGGTTAGATAGGTAGCTGCCCCCCAGTGTAGGTTAGATTAGGTAGGTGCCCCCCAGTGTAGGTTAGATTAGGTAGGTGCCCCCCAGTGTAGGTTAGATTAGGTAGGTGCCCCCCAGTGTATGTTAGATTAGGTAGGTGCCCCCTAGCGTAGGTTAGATTAGGTAGGTGCCCCCCAGCGTAGGTTAGATTAGGTAGGTGCCCCCCAGTATAGGTTAGATAGGTAGCTGCCCCCCAGTATAGGTTAGATTAGGTAGGTGCCCCCCAGCGTAGGTTAGATTAGGTAGCTGCCCCCAGCGTAGGTTAGATTAGGTAGGTGCCCCCAGGATATGTTAGATAGCTAGCTGTCCCCTATAGTGGAGGGGGGAGCCGGAGCCGCGGGGAGGGCAGCCCGACCTCTCCCTCCCTCTCCCGGGCGCCCTCCATGCTCCCCCCTCAGATGCAGAGCGAGCAGCCGGGAAGCGCTGTTTGCAACTCACCTGCCTGGCTCCAAGCGCTGCTCTCTCGCCGCTGGTCTGTCTCTTCTCTCTGCATACATGCTGATACACGCGGCTTCCGGCTAAACAGGAAGCCGCATGTATCCGCAGTATGCAGAGAGAAGAGACAGACCAGCGGCGAGAGAGCAGCGCTTGGAGCCAGGCAGTTGAGTTGCAAACAGCGCTTCCCGGCTGCTCGCTCTGCATCTGAGGGGGAAGCACGGAGGGCGCCCGGGAGAGGGAGGGAGAGGGAGGGCTGCCCTCCCCGCGGCTCCGGCTCCCCCCTCCATTATAGCGCCCCCCTCCTAACAGCGCCCCGGGCGGCGGCACGCCCCGCACGGGGGTAGAAACGGCCCTGTGTATATATATATATATATATATATATATATATATATACACTTGTTTTACATTGTAAATGCCTTTCCTACCAGTGGCCTGCTGCACACCCACACACTCCTACACACAGGACTTATTGTTTTCTTAGTAATTTCGAATATCTGAAGGGTATCTGAAAGGAAATGTAAATGCCTGTTTACAGGCATTGTAAAGCTTTTCATTTGAAAAAAAATGACAATGAGGACTAGGGTGCCTACATATTATTCAATTTTGCAGACTTATCCAGCTTTTAATCCAATAATTTTATCAAATCCAAAGGACAATTGGTACAGCCACATGGCCACCCGATCAATCTTTTGATCAATTTCTGAAAATAATTGGCCAAAAGTATTGATCAGTAATTATGGGAAATCTCGGTTGCAAAGGCTTGATTGAGTGTGTGGTGGTAATAGTGTTCATTATCTTGACAACCAACGGACCCGTGGCCAGTGTCCCTCCAAGTGTATGTGTCTCCCCTCCAAGCCCGTGTGCAGTGTTGAAGGCTCATCTGTCATGCTGGCGTGCGTCCTGGCCTACTCCGGTGTCCAGCATCACTGTGAGCGCCTGTACCATGTGGGACTGGTGCTTGTAGCAACATCACTAGATGTGCCTGGTGTCACATGGTGCAGGCCCTCACGGTGGAGATGGCCCAGACCTCCTATTTTAGGTTCGTGAACCAGGTTCGTGAACCTCCGCAAACGTTCACGAATTTGCGAACGCAATACACTTCAATGGGGACTTTGAAAACTAGAAACATTTATGCTGGCCACAAAAGTGGTGGAAAAGATGTTTCAAGGGGTCTAACATCTGAGTTTTTGCATGGATGAGTGTCATAGACGTCAAAAGTCCCGGGGAAAAATCTGGATTTGACGCAAAGCAGCGTTTTAAGGGCAGAAATCACATTGCATGCGAAATTGTAGGCCTAAAGTGCTTTAAAACATCTTGCATGTGTATACATCAATCAGGGAGTACTGCTTCACACTGACACACCAAACTCACTGTGTAACGCACCACAAACAGCTGTTTATGTTGTGACGGCCGTGCTGGACTGGTGCGCACCATGGTGAGAGTGCAGGCGATAGCGGTTTTCAAGCCCATATGCTCGCCAGGCTGAGGTAGCTCAATGACAGAACAACAGTGATTGTCCAGCTGATCGAATTTGGTCTGTCCACAATGAAGCAACGGCCTTATTATGTTTGGTGTGCCACCCCCCGAGACACTCATATAGCCAGCGGTCATTGCTTCATTGTGCTACGCAAGCCCCTTCGCCGCGGCAAGGTAATGATCACGAAGGGGAATTGACACATGCACATGCCTTTTGTTTTGTTGTTGCAGCCGCAGTGCAGCCAGAAAAATTAGGCAGGCATTTACACGCACCAGAAAAATGATTATAGCGGCCGCTGCTAGCAGCGGCCTTAAAAATTCAAGAATCCGCCTGGAGGCCTGGACCCTGTTGGTGGTGGCAGAGAAGGCAGTCAAGCGGCCTGCAGGCAGAGATGCTGTGTGGGGACCGACTTAGTCATGGGGCAGGCAGTCATACGGCGTGCAGGCAGAGATGCTGTGTGCGAGGACTGACTTAGTCTTCGGGCGGGCAGTAGCCCTCCGGGATCCATACCTCATTCATTTTGATAAAGGTGAGGTACTGAACACTTTTGTGACTAAGGCGACTTCTCTTCTCAGTGGCAATGCCTCCAGCTGCGCTGAAGGTCTTTTCTGACAGGACGCTTGAGGCAGGGCAAGACAGAAGTTGGATGGCAAATTGGGACAGCTCTGGCCACAGGTCAAGCCTGAAAAACCCAGTAGTCCAAGGGTTCATCGCTGCTCACAGTGTCTACATCCACACTTAAGGCCAGGTAGTCGGCTACCTGCTGATCCAGGCGTTGGTGGAGGCCCTGGAAGGTGAATCCGGAAGCGCTAAGGCGAGGCGTTGGACTAAAGAATGTCCGCATGTCTGACATCACCATGAGATCGCTGGAGCATCCTGTCCTTGCCTGCGTGGACATGGGAGAAGGATTACTGGCAGTGGTACCTTTATTGCGCTGTGCTGTGACATCACCCTTAAACGCATTGTAAAGCATAGTTGCCAGCTTGTTCTGCAAGTGCTGCATCCTTTCTGCCTTCTGGTGATTTGGAAACATCTCCGCTACTTCGTGCCTATACCGAGGGTCTAGTAGCGTGGCCACCCAGTAAAGCTCATTCCCCTTGAGTTTTTTATACGGGGGTCCCTCAACAGTCTGGACAGCATGAAAGACGCCATCTGCACAAAGTTGGATGCAGATGTACTATCCACCTCCTCTTGCTCTTCTACAGTGATGTCAGCTAAGTTCTCCTCCTCCCTCAGCCATGAACAATACCACGGAAAAGTTGAGCAGCACAAGCCCCCTGCGACACCTGCTGCGGTTGTTCTTCCGCCTCATCCTCCTCCTCCAAAAAAACACCTTCCTCATCATCTGAGTCTAACTCCTCTTCCCCACACGACTCTTCCTCCTCCTCCTCCTCCCTCTGTGCTGCCACAGGTGTTGAGGAATCATCTGCTTCTGCTTCACCTGACTGCTGCTGTGGGCAGAGGAGCAGGAACCGCTCAAGGTGAGAGGCGGAGTGGAGGAGGGTGGCTGTGATTGTGAAAGTGCAAGGGAGAAAGTGGCTGAAGATGCTGCACCTGAAGGAGGAAGAGAAGGAGGGTGGCTTTTTTGTGTGCTGCTTTTCCTCTGGTGCTCTTCCCATTGCAGTTTGTGCCTTTTCTGCATGCGCCTTCGTAAAGCAGTTGTCTCTGCGTGGGTTTTGGCCTTTCCACGGCTCAATTTTTGGAGGCAGAGAGAACAGATGGCATAGCTCTGATCTAAGGCAGACACATTAAAAAATGTCCAAACCACTGAGCCCCCCTGGAGTGATGGCACTATGGTGGCATCAGCAGCTGACCTTAAAGGGCATGTTGGCTGGCTGTCCATAGGTGGCGATACATGGCGCCAGACACTGCCACCAGCTGTTTCTGACGACGAGCTCCCCCTGCTTCTTTCAGGAACTCGTCTCCTCCTACTCCTCTCTGACCCCCCCTCTGAACTGTCTCCTTGGTCATCTTGTCTCTTAGGATCCCACGTGACATCCGTATCATCGTCATCATCATAATCATCCTGCCCAGCTTTGCTTGCCTCAGACACCTCCAAAACTGCACCAACAGCATGTATTTCATCATCCTCCTCCTCACACCTTACGTCCATAGTGTCGCCGAACTCAGACATATGAGGTGGTGTAGCTTGCTTAGTGCCTTCATCTTGTTGTAACAGTAGTTGCTGTGAATCAGTTAATTTCCCACCAAATAACTCCTGCAAAGTGTCAAATGGAATGGATGTGGGGCTACTAGTAGCGGTGGTGGCTGCAGAAAATGAGGTGTTCTGTGTTAAATAGTCAACCACATCCTGACAATCTTGGGTGTTGATGGGACGTGCCTTCTTCTGAGCACTGTACTTTGGTCCAGGGCTGCACGAAATCACATCAGCACGACCTCAAACAGACCTGCGGGGTCTTCCTCTGCCTCTGCCTCTACCTGTTTTGTCCATATCGGGGGGGATGAAGTGAAAGGTATGCACTTACTTGACTAATACAATGTGCAGTCACACAGGTGCAGTTAACAAGTATGCACGGAGTGGTATATCACACTGCGTGTGCTCACGTAGGTAGGTGGGTGCACTGAACAACAGGTAGGTATATGCAGTGATGGGTATTAAAAAAGTGCACCTGTCACACACATACCGTGAACAGGTACAGTGACTGGTGGTATTAAATAGCACACTGCGTGCGCTCATGTAGGTAGGTGGGTGCACTGAAAAACAGGTAGGTAGGTATATGCAGTGCTGCTGGGTATTACAAATGTGCACCTGTCACACACACACGTACCGTGAACAGGTGCAATGTCTGGTGGTATTAACCACTTTACCCCCAGCGGTACGAATTTCTCCGCCCCTTTTTTCCCTCCTAAAAAACCAGGGACGGAGAAATCCGTACCTTCCGCGCTACCGCCGCTGTCCGCGCTCCCGCCGCTCGTGCGCGCGCACCCGCCGCTCGTGCACGCCGCCGCCCGCTCGCCCGGAGATCAATGAACGGGAAAATCCATTCCCGTTCGTTGATCTAGCCCCCGCAATGATCTGCTGCTTCTTTCAGAAACAGCGAGATCATTGTGCGTCTCCCAGCCTCCTACTGCTTCCTGTAACAGGTCGCATGTAAACAAACACTCTGTGGCCATCTTGTGGCCAAATAGTAAACTACACCCTAAAAGCATTTTACATATACAAACATTACATTTACACAATAAATTAACTCATTACCTCCCACACTCCCCAATTTTATTTTATTTTTTTGTAATTAAAAAAAAAAAAAATACAATAAAAAACAAACATAAATAGTTACCTTAGGGACTGAACTTTTTAAATATTTATGTCAAGAGGGTATAACACTGTTACTTTATAAACTGCGGGCTTGTAATTAGGGATGGATGCAAAACTGAAAAAAATGCACCTTTATTTCCAAATAAAATATTGTCGCCAAACATTGTGATAGGGACATAATTTAAATGGTTTTATAACCAGGACAAGTGGGTTAATACATTTCATGGGTTTTAATTACAGTAGCATGCTTTATTTAAAAACTATAATGGCCGAAAACTGAAAAATAATAATTTTTTCCCACATTTTTTCCTATTTCCCCATTAAAACACATTTAGAATAAAATAATTCTTGGCATAATGTCCCACCTAAAGAAAGCCTAATTGGTGGCAAAAAAAACAAGATATAGTTCATTTCATTGGGATAAGTAATAATAAAGTTATAGACGAATGAATGGAAGGAGCGCTGAAAGGTGAAAACTGCTCTGGTGGTCAGGGGGTAAAACCCCTCAGTGGTGAAGTGGTTAACAATGTGTGCGCTCACATAGGTAGGTATGCAGGGGCGCTGCCAGCATACAAGCAAGCCAAGCCCCCACTTGGGGCCTCACACTTCGGGGGGCCTCGCTCTGCTGCTGGTGGCGAGTGGCGGGCGTGCGGGCACCAGGCGGAGCAGCGGGGAGTGAGAATTTCCCACTTACCTTCCTCAATCCTGCCAGCTTCTATCTACTTCCTGTCCCGGCATCTGTTGCTATGGTAACAGCACCCCCTGTGATGACATAACCACATGTCATCACAGGGAGAGCTCTTTTACCGATGCGATGCGCGTCGGGAGAGGCTAAAGATAGAAGCTGTGTGCAGGATCCAGGCAGGTAAGTGGAAACTTCACTCTGCCCGCTCCCCCTGCCGCTGCGCACATACTGGGGGCATATTCCTATCTAACCTATACTGCGGGCATATACCTATCTAACCTATACTGGGGGCATATACCTATCTAACCTATACTGGGGACATATACCTATCTAACCTATACTGGGGGCAAATACCTATCTAACCTATACTGGGGGCATATACCTATCTAACCTATACTGGGGACATATACCTGTCTAACCTATACTGGGGGCATATACCTATCTAAGCTATACTGGGAGCATATACCTATGCAACCTATACTGGGGGCATATACTCATCTAACCTATACTGGGGGCATATACCTATGCAACCTATACTGGGGACATATATCTATCTAAACTATACTGGAGGCATATACCTATCTAACCTATACTGGGGGCATATACCTATGTAACCTATACTGGGGACATATATCTATCTAAGCTATACTGGGGGCATATACCTATCTAACCTATACTAGGGGCATATACCTATCTAACCTATACCGGGGGCATATACCTATCTAATCTATAGTGGGGGCATATACCTATCCAACCGATACTGGAGCAAATATACTGGCTAACTATATTGGAGGCACTTATCTATGTAACCTATATGGGGGCACCTACCTATCTAACCTATACTGGGGGCAACTATATGGGCTACCTATACTGGGGTGGGACCTATAGCTGGCTACCTATACTGCGGGCACCTATACCTGTCTCCAAGTTGGGGGCGCATTTTACGCCTCGCCCTGGGTACAATTTAGCCTAGAAACTGCAAGTATTTGGCTACACCCACATCATGTCTTGGCCATGCCCATTTTTCGCCGCGGCAAGCTGACTATGATGTAGAGGGTCAAAGTTGACCATAATGATGTACTATGGGGGCGAATCGAACTTCCGGAAAAGTTCGCTGTTCTTCGTGATCGCGAACCCCGGAAGTTTGCCAGGAACCGTTTGGGCCATCTCTACCTCGCGGTAATGCCAAACACAGGAAGAAGTCATGATTTGCACTGGCGTGTGTGTCAGCATTGCAGATGGGCATGTGGGGACATATATACACTACAGGGGTGGCAGCATTGTAATTTCCAATAGATTTCATGTCCTGGTGGGCGGATCACTTCAAAAGCATTGCTCTTTCCACTTACCCTGCTCAGCATGCAATGCCACTCCCACATCTCTCTACCTCTCATATAGAGCAGAACATGGCACTTAACTGAGGGACTGGGTCCCGATCCCCATCATGAAGCAATAATTAAGCGTGTGTACAGGCCTTTAGCTTAGGCTAATTAATATACAAAATAGTTTTAAGAGGCGAGACACTTCCATGCATAAGGTAAATCAATTACTAAATTCTTATAAGGGGAACAGAACAAAGATTTGAATAGTTTAAGGAATAACGCTCCCAATTCTGTAATGTTCAAATACATAACTTTATTGCACAATCAAGACACCTGTGTACTTCAAAGATATTGAAGTCAAAAGAATGCACAACATCTGCGCAGACACATAATAGACAACTCGGGCCACCGCTTTCCACGTTTACACATTAATACCTATATGCCACAGATCGCAAACTATCAACAGACTCTCAGTTACTGGCCATTTTTTGTTTTTGAGAAAATCAATTTTAAAAAATTATAAGAAAAAAATGTTGTTTTTTTTAAATCTGTAAAATCATATTTTGTTGTAGCACATTTAAATATATCCAGAGTATAAGAGTATACACATTTTATACATGTTCAGGAAAACAGTGTGGGGTTCCCCCTCCCCAAGCCTGTTTAACCCTTTGTCACCCATGCTGGCTAGTATAGCCAGAATTTAGTGCCAAGACAGTGTGGAGCTCCCTGACCTGCATGATCCATGATGTGGAAAAGAGAGAGACAAGAAAAGTCAGACATTTATTTTATATCACGCTTTCTTCTTGGCAGACTTAAAACGCCAGAGCTGCAGCCACTGGGGTGCGCTCATTTTGCAGTAGCAGTGTTAGGGAGTCTTGCCCAAGGTCTCCTTACTGAATAGATGCTGGCTTACTGAACAGGAAGAAGCAACATTTTACCACTGGAGAGGCAGCAAAGCTCTTATCCTTACCATGGACAAACTGAAGACCAGCTGACCAGTAAACCAATTGAGATCAGGTAAACCTGGTTCTGCACACCTAGAAATGGCCATAGTCTTCCTATGAGATATAGCAAGAATGGAAGGGACATGTGAAGATGAATAGACTCTAGCTTTGTTAATAGCCACAATATACTCTACTTTCTATTTTATTATTGTTCAATTCCTTCTTTATAATAACACGTTTTCCTCTACTGTTATAAAAATCCAGAGAGCTGCATACATTTTTAGAGTTAGAGAACAGCCTCTGCTGTGTATTGAGCTCTGCATTATCCACGCAACACGTGGCCTTTCAGAAATAGCAAGTTTCGACCAGTCAAAGAATATCGCTGCAAAGCTGGTCATTGGCTCCTTACAGTGGAGATAATAGACAGCCTCGAATTTCTAATACAAAGGATAAACACTGCTAAAGGTCCCGTGAACTTGTTTAGTACTGCAGAAATGTGAATGTATTCACTTTCAGTGGAATCTGCCTATGGTTTCACTTACACCAAAAAAAGAAAGAAGGCAGTGAAATAAAATGTACATTCTTTATGACAACGAGAAGATTTTTTTTTTAAAACAGTTCCCTTGTTTGGTGTTATTTGAGAAGAGATGCAGTATATTGTCATTAAACAGAGATTACAATTTACTGCAAACATTGTGATGCTCTAATATCTTAACCACTTAAGCCCGAAGGGTTGTTTATTTTTTGCATCTGCGCAACTTTCACCTCCCATTCATTTGCCAATAACTTTATCACTACTCATCACAATGAATTGATCTATATCTTGTTTTTTTCCGCCACCAATTAGGCTTTCTTTGGGTAATACATTTTGCTAAGAATTAATTTATTCTAAATCCATTTTAACTGGAATATTAAGAAAGAAATGGAAAAAAACATTATTTCTCAGTTTTTGGCCATTATAGTTTGAAATTAATACATGCTACTGTAATTAAAACCCATGTATTTTATTTGCCCATTTGTCCCGCTTATTACACCATTTATATTATGTCCCTATCACAATGTATGGCGCCGATATTTTATTTGGAAATAAAGGTGCATTTTTTCAATTTTCGTCCATCACTATTTACAAGCCCATAATTTAAAAAATTATATTAATATACTCCTTTGACATGCATATTTAAAAAGTTCAGACCCTTAGGTAACTATTTATGTTGTTTTTTCTGATAAGATGCTGTTAGCTTTTCTGCGGGGGGCTTTGATCAATGAATGAGATCTATAATCCCATTCATTGATCTCCAGGCTAACGGCCGGTGGCGGTAGCGCTCACGGCTCACGGGAGTGTGCGCAGCCCATCTGGACGAGAATATTCATCCAGTTGGGCTTAAGTGGTTAAAGAGAAAAATAGGAACACTTGGGCATGCTTTTTCTCCCCCTACATGGTCCCCTTGCTTGAAATCAAACACTTTCTGGTTTCATCCCAACTTCCTGCTGCCCACGAGTGAGTCTCCATAATTAACTCATTCACAGCTTCAAAGGGATTATCTCGTTTGAGATAGTGTACTGCTTTTGATCTCAGCCAGCAGAACTCATTGTGCTGTAAATTCTCGGAATGCTTTAATATCTCCCTGCTAGCAGAGGATATAGAAACTGAAAGCAGAAGTCCTCTGTTATTGTCTCACACTGCCTCCTAGTGACAAGTGGCCATAAATATGCATTACAGCAGTACTAATTAGTTGCAAGGAAATGTAACAAATAAGAAATAAAAATGTACTAAAATAAATTGGCCTGGACCCCTTGCAAACCTCTTAATAAGTTAGCTGCTAAAGGGTTAAAATGCAGCCGAATGTCAACATTTGTAAACCAATGCGTGTCATCGTTTAATATCTGATGTTAGCCAAGTGCAAAAGAACGGGACATGTCGCAGCCACGCTCAGAAGTGACTCCATGGGGGAGGGGCCCCTCCATTGCACCTGAAAGGCTCTTCCAGCTGACACCCTGCATTACATTCTGAAATGTATCATGGGTGGTGAGTGACATCTTTAGCACTGTCAGGGGCAGCTCTGTGAAACTTTGTATAGTCACTCAGTGTAGTGTTGGGCGAACACCTAGATGTTCGGGTTCGCGAACGTTCGCCGAACATCGCCGCGATGTTCGGGTGTTCGCGCCGAACTCCGAACATAATGGAAGTCAATGGGGACCCGAACTTCCGTGCTTTGTAAAGCTTCCTTACATGCTACATACCCCGAACTTGCAGGGTATGTGCACCTTGGGAGTGGGTACAAGAGGAAAAAAAATATTTGTAAAAGAGCTTATAGTTTTTGAGAAAATTGATTGTAAAGTTTCAAAGGAAAAACTGTCTTTTAAATGTGGAAAATGTCATGTTTCTTTGCACAGGTAACATGCTTTTTGTCGCCATGCAGTCATAAATGTAATACAGAGAAGAGGTTCCAGGAAAAGGGACCGGTAACGCTAACCCAGCACCAGCAGCAGCACACGTGATGGAACAGGAGGAGGAGGCGCAGGAGGAGAAGGCCACGCTTTTTGAGACACAACAACCCAGGCCTTGCATGAGGACAAGAAGCGTGCGGATAGCATGCTTTTTACCGCCATGCAGTCATAAATGTAATAAAGATGAGAGGTTCCATAAACAGGGACCGGCAACGCTAACCCAGCAGCAGCAGCAGCACACGTGATGGAACAGGAGGAGGCGCAGGAGGAGAAGGCCACGCTTTGAGACACAACAACCCAGGCCTTGCAGGAGGACAAGAAGCGTGCGGATAGCATGCTTTTTACCGCCATGCAGTCATAAATGTAATAAAGATGAGAGGTTCCATAAACAGGGACCGGCAACGCTAACCCAGCAGCAGCAGCAGCACACGTGATGGAACAGGAGGAGGCGCAGGAGGAGAAGGCCACGCTTTGAGACACAACAACCCAGGCCTTGCAGGAGGACAAGAAGCGTGCGGATAGCATGCTTTTTACCGCCATGCAGTCATAAATGTAATAAAGATGAGAGGTTCCATAAACAGGGACCGGCAACGCTAACCCAGCAGCAGCAGCAGCACACGTGATGGAACAGGAGGAGGCGCAGGAGGAGAAGGCCACGCTTTGAGACACAACAACCCAGGCCTTGCAGGAGGACAAGAAGCGTGCGATAGCATGCTTTTTACCGCCATGCAGTCATAAATGTAATAAAGATGAGAGGTTCCATAAACAGGGACCGGCAACGCTAACCCAGCAGCAGCAGCAGCACACGTGATGGAACAGGAGGAGGCGCAGGAGGAGAAGGCCACGCTTTGAGACACAACAACCCAGGCCTTGCATGAGGACAAGAAGCGTGCAGATAGCATGCTTTGTACCGCCATGCAGTCATAAATGTAATAAAGATAAGAGGTTCAATAAACAGGGACCGGGCGGCAACGCTAACCCAGCAGCAGCAGACGTGATGGAACAGGAGGAGGTGCAGGAGGAGAAGGCCACGCTTTCAGGCGCAACTCAGGCCTTGCATGAGGACAAAAAAATGCGTGCGCAAAGCAATGCAATGAGTAGTTTTCAGGACACAATGGGCTATTCGGAGGAGCTATTCCCACCCCCACAATCTTCTACCTGTGAAAGGTCAATGGAACAGCCACAAATGTTGTGCCCGGATAGTGTGGCTGAGCAAGGTACACAGAGTGGCAGTAAACACAATGCTATATAGTGTGGCTGAGCGAGCGGTGTAGTACTGTTCCCAGCAGACACAGAGTGGCAGTAAACACAATGCTATATAGTGTGGCTGAGCGAGGTACACAGAGTGGCAGTAAACAGAATGCTATATAGTGTGTCTGAGCGAGCGGTGTACTACTATTCCCAGCAGACACAGAGTGGCAGTAAACACAATGCTATATAGTGTGGCTGAGCGAGGTACACAGAGTGGCAGTAAACAGAATGCTATATAGTGTGGCTGAGCGAGCGGTGTACTACTATTCCCAGCAGCGACACAATGACTGGGGGGACCCTGGCTAGCGTGGCTGGAGCGCGAACTACCCTGCCTGCCTACCCAAAGCTAAACCCACAGACAAATGGCGGAGATATGACGTGGTTCGGGTATTTATTTACCCGAACCACGTGACAGTTCGGCCAATCAGAGCGCGTTCGGGTCCGAACCACGTGACCCGTTCGGCCAATCACAGCGCTAGCCGAACGTTCAGGGAACGTTCGGCCATGCGCTTTTAGTTCGGCCATGTGGCCGAACGGTTTGGCCGAACACCATCAGGTGTTCCGCCGAACTCGAACGTCACCCGAACAGGGTGATGTTCTGCAGAACCCGAACAGTGGCGAACACTGTTTTCAAGCCAGTAGAAAAAAATTCCTGGTCTACCAAAATGCCATTGGTAGGAGAATTCTGAATAACTAAACTGCCTAGAGTTTGACTTCACTGGGCGGGCTGGGCTACATACCAATGTACAGCAATGTATACAAATAAGAAGTGTTTCTGATGCTCAAACCAGGAAAACTAATGTTAAAAATAATTTACCACATTCTACTGTAGTTTACTACAGTGCCTCTTTAAGAAGTTGCAGGTTACAAGCTGATCAAATAGCGTTCTAGGGCACACAAGGGTACCTAAAATTGCATTGATCTACAGAAAAGATAGTAGCAGCGAAAGCTTTCCATGCAGCACCTGTTCAGTCCCAGTGTGACACAAAAAGCCAAAATTGTTCAGTGCCCTTCTGCAGATTTTCCTAAAGCACTTCTCATCTCTGTGTTTTGTTTTGTTTTGTTTCATTTCGATCATGATAAATACTATATGCCTGCTCAAAATGCATTGCTCTGTGGAATTAGGAATGTGTGTTTTGCAAGCTGGCAAAGTAAATTGTAGTTGGCCAGTTTGTTCTATAATCTGACCAACTTCATTCCAAGATGCATCAATCCTGCCCTGCTGGATGGGTGAGCATGGATAAACAGGATATACTTGATAGTATGAGAACTGGAAAAGGAGCTGATCAGCATTCTGTACATCAATAACATCAGGAGCGGCAGGGAACGATGGTTTTTGTGGCTACCTGATCCGCTCAGCCCAACCCCCCCCCCCCCCCCAAGCCCCCCACCCCGGATCAGGTAGCCTACTTTTTTTTTTTTTCATTTTTTGAGCCTACCTCTGGCTCTCTTTAAAGAACCACTATAATGACAAATTTTAAAATGTAGAATTCATTTCTACACATAAATGTAAAAAATACGCTTCTCCTAGAGTAAAATGTCCTGGTTTTTTTTCCTACTTCCATGTTACTTACAATAGATGGTAAAAATCTGACATGCTTTGGACTAGTCTATCTGCTCATGCGGGACTCTCAATATTTCAGTCCCAGTCCTCTTCGGAGTCTACATCCCTCCCGACACATGCTCCAAGACTGCCTTGCAAACCCTCAGGGAATGTATCTCGGGGTGGGAAACTGCCCTCCCGGAGGCCCTGTTCATCATCCTGGGCGACTTTAACAAGGCGAACCTGCGACATGAGATGCCCCGATACAAGCAGCACATAACCTGCCCTACCAGAAACTGCAACACCCTGGACCATTGCTAGACGGTCCACAAGAACTCTTACAAGGCCTCCCAGGGTGCCCCCCTGGGAAACTCTGACCACAACACAATCCACATGATTCCCACTTACAGGACGCTCCTGGAGACCTCAAAGCCCACCATCAAAACGATCAAAAAATGGACAGCCGAGTCTAAAATGGAGCTACAAGCTTGCTTTGACACCACCAACTGGTCGACCCTAGAGGCACCCTCCCTAGATGAATAGGCCGAAAATGTCGCCTCCTACATTAGTTTCTGTGAGGAAACGTGCATCCCATCCAAGACTTTCAGGGTCTTCCCCAATAACAAGCCCTGGTTCAACGACAAGCTCCGCCAGCTTTGGAAACGCGAGGAGGAAGCGCACAAGTCTGGCTCACCCGAGGAGTACAGGGAGGCCAGGTACACCCTGAAAAGAGAGCTGCGATCAGCAAAGAGGGCTTATTCCAAGAAGGTGGGGCTCTGCCTCCAGTCTAACAACACACTGGAGGTTTGGAAGGGCCTGAGGGCGGCCACGAACTTCAAACCCGTTCCTCGACCGGTGACTCCAAGTTTTCGTCTGGCAGAGGAGCTCAATGAGTTCTACTGCAGATTCGAGCGACAACCCACCCAGCTCGCAGACCGCACAGCCGCGGCCATGGTGACAGCCCCCTTGGGTGAATCCGGCACCCTGGCTCCTGCTGCCGTCCACGAAACTGAGGTACTCCGGCTCCTCCGTAAGCTGAATCCCAGGAAGTCTTCTGGCCCCGATGGATTGTCGTCGATCTGCCTGAGAACCTGTGCCGATCAGTTAGCCCCTGTGCTCGCCTCCTTATTCAAGCGGTCTCTATCGGATGGCACAGTCCCCTCTTGTTTTAAGCGGTCTACAATTGTACCAGTTCCCAAAAAAAACAGGCAGCACTGAGCACAACAACTTCCGACCGGTGGCCCTAACCTCTAACATCATGAAGCTGCTGGAGCGACTGGTCCTTGCCCACCTGAAAAGGTTCACGGACGCCCACCTTGACCCACTCCGATTTGCATATAGGGCAAACAGATCTGTGGAGGACGCCATCAATGCCAGCTTGGCATACGTCACGGAGCACCTAGACAACCCTGCCTCCTATGCTAGGCTACTGTTCCTGGACTTTAGCTCAGCGTTCAACACGATCTACCCAGACATCCTGATCACAACCCTGACGCAGCTTGGGGTGGATCCCACCTTCCGGGCATAGATCGAGCACTTCCTGACGAACAGAACTCAACAGGTCAGGCTGGGAAACTGCTACTCCAGCGTAAGAATCACCAACACTGGGGCTCCACAAGGCTATGTACTTTCACCGCTATTGTTCTCCCTCTATACCAACCATTGCATATCATCTGCGGACTCTGTGCAGGTCATCAAATTTGCAGACGATGCCACTATCATTGGCCTTATTGGCAGCAACGGGGAGCACAAATACCGCAGTGAAGTCGAGAGAATCTTTAACTGGTGTGAAGACAACAACCTTGTACTCAACACAGCAAAGACGGTTGAACTAGTCGTAGATTTCAGAAGGAACCCACCCCTCCTCCCACCTGTCCTCATTGGGGGAACTGAAGTCTCAAGGGTGTCATCGGTACGGTTCCTCGGCACGACTCTCACAAATGACCTGAAATGGGGGCAGAACACCACCAAAATTCAGAAGAAGTCGCAGCAGAGGTTATTCTTCCTGTGCCAGCTGAAGCGCTTCGGCATGCCCTGGAAACTGCTAACAAGCTTCTACACTGCCACCATAGAATCCATCCTCTGCTCCACAGTCATTGTCTGGTACGGGGGCGCAACGGTCAGCGACAAGCACAAACTGCAGAGAGTCATAACGGACGCAGAGAAGATCATCGGGTCTCCTCTTCCACCCCTTGATCTCCTCCACTCTGCTAGGGTGATAAAGAGAGCCACCTTGATCTCCCGAGACCCCTCCCACCCAGGCAGTCGCTACTTCGAACTCCTCCCGTTGGGCCGCCGCTACAGGTCCTTAACATCCAAAACTACCAGGCGGGACAACTCCTTCTTCCCCCAAGCGGTTCGACTGCTTAACTCCAACCCTCCCCCGACAAGGCCCGCCCACTAGCTTGCCCTGGCGGGGTCGGTCAGCCTGCTCTCGCCGTTTGCCTGCCTGGTCCCCACTGCCCGGGTCTCTGTCACTGTCCTTATCACCACTGTATCATCACTACCCATCCACTATCAGTAGCAGCTCTATTGGACTAACTGTTGCATCGGGACTGTTTTCACCTGAAAGCCATATCTATATCACTACTGCATTTCTGTACTTGTATCATTGTTAACTGTATGTGTTGCGCAACTGTCCTCTGTCCTCTTACACGGCCATGGTGACACCCCCCTTGGGTGAATCCGGCACCCTGGCTCCTGCTGCCGTCCACGACACTGAGGTACTCCGGCTCCTCCGTAAGCTGAATCCCAGGAAGTCTTCTGGCCCCGATGGATTGTCGTCGATCTGCCTGAGAACCTGTGCCGATCAGTTAGCCCCTGTGCTCGCCTCCTTATTCAAGCGGTCTCTAGCGGATGGCACAGTCCCCTCTTGTTTTAAGCGGTCTACAATTGTACCAGTTCCCAAAAAAAACAGGCAGCACTGAGCACAACAACTTCCGGCCGGTGGCCCTAACCTCTAACATCATGAAGCTGCTGGAGTGACTGGTCCTTGTCCACCTGAAAAGGTTCACGGACGCCCACCTTGACCCACTCCGATTTGCATATAGGGCAAACAGATCTGTGGAGGACGCCATCAATGCCAGCTTGGCATACGTCACGGAGTACCTAGACAACCCTGCCTCCTATGCTAGGCTACTGTTCCTGGACTTTAGCTCAGCGTTCAACACGATCTGCCCAGACATCCTGATCACAACCCTGACGCAGCTTGGGGTGGATCCCACCCTCCGGGCATGGATCAAGCAATTCCTGACGAACAGAACTCAACAGGTCAGGCTGGGAAACTGCTACTCCAGCGTAAGAATCACCAACACTGGGGCTCCACAAGGCTGTGTACTTTCACCGCTATTGTTCTCCCTCTATACCAACCATTGCATATCATCTGCGGACTCTGTGAAGGTCATCAAATTTGCAGACGATGCCACTATCATTGGCCTTATTGGCAGCAACGGGGAGCACAAATACCGCAGTGAAGTCGAGAGAATCTGTAACTGGTGTGAAGACAACAACCTTGTACACAACACAGAAGTCGCAGCAGAGGTTATTCTTCCTGCGCCAGCTGAAGCGCTTCGGCATGCCCTGGAAACTGCTAACAAGCTTCTACACTGCCACCATAGAATCCATCCTCTGCTCCACAGTCATTGTCTGGTACGGGGGCGCAACGGCAAGCGACAAGCACAAACTGCAGAGAGTCATAACGGACGCAGAGAAGATCATCGGGTCTCCTCTTCCACCCCTTGATCTCCTCCACTCTGCTAGGGTGATGAAGAGAGCCACCTTGATCTCCCGAGACTCCTCCCACCCAGGCAGTCGCTACTTCGAACTCCTCCCTTTGGGCCGCCGCTACAGGTCCTTAACATCCAAAACTACCAGGTGGGACAACTCCTTCTTCCCCCAAGCGGTTCGGCTGCTTAAAGAGACACTGAAGCGAAAAAAAATATATGATATAATGAATTGGTTGTGTACTATGAATAATTACTAGAAGATTAGCAGCAAAGAAAATATTCTCATATTTTTATTTTCAGGTATATAGTGTTTTTTCTAACATTGCATCATCCTATAATATGTGCAGATTACACAACACTCAGCATTCAAAATGAGTCTTTCAGAGCAGTCTGTAAAGTAATGAACTCTCCTCTAGCAGAGGAGAAGTAAACAGTTCAATTACAGTTGAGATAATAAAAGTCAGATAACAGCCCTCTCCACGACTAAGTTAGTCGGAGAGCTTAATAGCTTTTTTGCATAGAGATAACAACTGGAGTTTCTCAACTCTTCCTGTACTGGAAACAATTAGACTGATGTATCTGATCTTAATGTTTTTTTTCTTAGCTGTGCTACACATACAAATCATAATATCATTTTTTTTCCGCTTCAGTGTCTCTTTAACTCCAACCCTCCCCCGACAAGGTCCGCCCACTAGCTTGCCCTGGCGGGGTCGGTCAGCCTGCTCTCGCCCGTTTGCCTGCCTGGTCCCCACTGCCCGGGTCTCTCTCGCTGTCCTTATCACCACTGTATCATCACTACCCATCCACTATCAGTAGCAGCTCTATTGGACTAACTGTTGCATCGGGACTGTTTTCACCTGAAAGCCATATCTATATCCCTACTGCATTTCTGTACTTGTATCATTGTTAACTGTATGTGTTGCGCAACTGTCCTCTGTCCTCTTACACTATGTCTATGTCATGTGTACCACAATCAATTCCGAGTATAGCTCTGCTGTACTTGGCGAAATAAAGTGATTCTGATTCTGATTTCCTTTTTTGTTAACAATTATATCTTTTACAAAACCACTCACTAGAAAGGATCTGTACAAAAGAGGCTGGTCACATTCCCTACTCGTTTGATCACTATTTTAGCAGTTGTACAGAGCAACTGCTTTTTACTAAGGGCTTTTGAAAATAAAGAAAACCGTGAGAATGTGAGAAGATGTACTAGTCTAGAATCTCTCTGATTTCCGCAACCTACCGTATGTGACATTGCCTGCACCAAATTTTCGCTTTCAAAAAATAGCTGCCCCGTTTTAACTTGTGCTATTTTTAAATGATATATTTGTCAGCTGTATCAATCCATACTTTTCCATCATTTGAAATCTAGTAAAATACATAGTCCCACTTCCAGTAATTACCAACCCACAATTTGTGGGGGAAAGCTTTTTTTTTGTTTATTGTTTTATTAAAATATCAAGCTGATATCCATCTAGTTTCCAATTTTTTATGATATCCTCCCAATCACTGAGACACAGGGCTGTCAATAACAAGAGGATAAATAATTAAATAGCAAGAGGTACCGGTAACAGTTGAAATTGCTCCCGGAGCAATTGTTTTCACCAGGAAAGATCAGGGGATAATGCTCTTGCTAAATTATTCTTACCAAGAAATATGTCTCATTTGACCTAAAAAAAGACAATTAAATCAGTAAGTGTACAAGATACAGAGGCACCAAAAGAATAAAAGGTAATTAAATGAACTTAAAAAACCAACTGGTTAAACAGAGGAGGCAGCGGTGGTCTTACCCCCTCCAAACAGACACAGGCAAGGACTGCGATTCAGACAGTCAACAATTTATTCTGAACTCCAAAAAACAATGCAACGCGTTTCACGGGCCATACATCCCGCTTCCTCAGGCAAAATACAGTAGGAGTCACAGCATCTGTATTATATCAGCGAGCTCGGCGCCTTTGTGTCTCTGGGTCACTAAATATAATATGTTTTTAGTGACCCAGAACCACTAGGAAGGTATAAAGAGCTTTAAGGACTAGAAGTACATTTCTTACAGATTAAACTGTGCTATAAGTCATTTTCTCCTATGTTCTTTTTGCTTACAGTAGGTAAACTTTGACAGATCTGACAGGTTTCGGACAAATCAATTGCTTCATGGGGTTCAGGTTTGTGCTATTTAGGCTGGTTGCTCAAGCAACCGGCAAGCACATGTATACAGCATCAGGAGATCCCCGTCTGTGCCGGATACTGGGGACTTTGCTGTACTGAGAATTCCCCAGGAAAAGATGTACTATTCCAAAACCGGTCAGATTTG
Organism: Hyperolius riggenbachi; assembly: GCF_040937935.1. NCBI lineage: Eukaryota > Metazoa > Chordata > Amphibia > Anura > Hyperoliidae > Hyperolius > Hyperolius riggenbachi. Next base: position 90,335,245 of record NC_090647.1, on the reverse strand, counting down.
ACTTTTACTGTCTACTGTAAGCGACAGCAACATGGCAGATAATTAATTTAGTGTGTTTTTTAATCTGGGAGAAATGTACTTCTTATAAGTACAGTATACACATGTATTTTACATTTGTGATCCTTTAACTACTTGCCAACTGCTCTGCGCCAATTGGCGTGAGCAGTGCGGCAGCCCCAGGACCGCTTCACGCCCATTGGCGTGAACGTCTGTCTATAGGGCTAGCAGGAGATCGCGCGCAAGCTGCTCATGCATCTCCTGCTCGGGGGGGGCGATTGCCACTTGAGAGACTTAGACAGCGTAACCGCCGTCTAATTGCTTTGTACAGCGCTGCGATCTGCAGCAGCGCTGTACTGGGGACACAGGGAAGCGATGCTGAAGCCTATCACAGCCGATCGCGCTTATTGGCTGGCGGGGGGAGGGAGGGAGAGTAATAAAGTTAATTAAAAAAAAGCAGGATTTTATAAAAAAAAATATATAAATAAATATTTATAAAAAAAAAAAAAACACTAGGGGGGCGATCAGACCCCACCAACAGAGAGCTCTGTTGGTGGGTAGAAAAGGGGGGAATCACTTGTGTGCTGAGTTATACGGTCCTGCAGCTTGGCCTTAAAGTTGCAGTGGCCTATTTAACTAAAAATGGCCTGGTCACTAGGGGGGGTTAACACTGCGGTCCTCAAGTGGTTAAAGAGACCAAAAAAACCCTCTTACTAAAAAAGCTACTGTATGCTAAATGTTATTTGCCTTCTTAAAGCAGAAGGTATTTTCTATAATTCAGCTCTGAGCAATTGTAGCTTCCCATGATTAGGGATGAGCTCTGCAAAACTCATCAGTTTGGAATCGGAATGCCGACCGCCACTTGCTGGGTGCAGCAGGGGGGTTACCGGTAACTTAACCTTATACTCCAAACCCGGAAGGAGGAGGTATTGGTGTCCCGTGGAGTGAGATGGAATGTGAGGTGGAGTGCATCGGCTGCAAGGGTAAGCACTGTAAATATAAGTCCAGTTTTTTACTTATCTGAGTCACAAATTAATGTTGTATTTTGTTTGATTATATGACCATTATTCAATTCACTTTTTCTCCTAAGTTCTCTCCTAGCAGATCATTTTTCATGTTCTGTTTAAAATATCTTTCTTAGCACTCTGCAATTGAAAAAGTAAAAAAAAAAAAGTTGGTAAAATGTACTGTCAATATTATTCTGGGGCCCACATGCAATTCACGTTTTCTCCTGAGTTTTCTCCTTGGTGATATTTTTAAACTTGCCTGTAAAATGCTTTTTAAGCCACCAAAAAGCAATAAAATACTTAAAATAGTTTTGATAGTACTTTTTCACCTACTTTTCGGTACTTTCTCGGTTAAAAAGTGCTGGGAAGTTATTTTACATAGAAGATGAAAAATTATCTCCTAGGAGAAAACTCAGGAGGAAAAGTCAAATGCATATGGGCCCGAGTATTTTCTTGCTTGTGGGTGGCTTAAAAGGCATTTTATTAATACGGTGTGAAAATATCACCGTGGAGAAAACTCAAGAGAAGAAGCTAATTGAATGTGTACATTCTTTTTTTTTTGGTAAAACAATTTTTATTGGTTCAGAAAGGGTCAGATTCATATACAACAATTATAACAAAATAGAATCATCGAGGATATTACAAGAACAGTGAAACATGTATTACCAGGAATCACGATTAGCCGTATGAACATAGAAAATATTTGACCATTAGAACCTAATTTTACATATTATAATAGGAAAGAGAGAGAAGCAAAGAAGCAGAAAGGGCAAGGTACAAAGGAGAGAAGTAGAGAAGGGTATGAAGGGGGGGGGGGGGGAGGGTAGGTCACTACCGACAGATAGGCACTGTTAGGAGATGAAAAACCTTAGGTACACATCATGCATATTAAACAAATTACATATATCCAATAACAAGACCAATAGGGTAACCTGTGTCCGAATGTGTACATTCTGAAGCTACTCTTTAGTCTTGCTTAGACTAAACTAAAATTTTAAAGAAAACCTGTATTGATAAAAACCTCCCCGGGGGGGGTACTCACCTGGGGTGGGGGAAGCCTCTGGATCTGTAATGATCGCTGCTGCAGCAGCTATTGCTGGAAGTAGTAGTGCTGCAGCTCAGGCAGTTCTGATCTATTTCCATGCAAGCTGCATAGCTTTGTCTGTCTTTCCCTGCTGTCAGCTTGTGACTGATTATCATTCACCTGTGTGGGAATCTGCATGTCTGCACCCATTGGATGACCTCAGTATAAAGATCTGCTTCCTGCAGGGTTTCCTTGGGTTTTCATAGCTTCAGTGTAAGCCAGTCTTGCTGTCGCTTCAGCCCCGATCGTGTTTCTTGTTCTAAAGATACTTTGCTGGTCTTTGCATCATATATTGGTTCATTGCCAATATATATGCATACCAGCACGTTTATTATTTTCCTTGTATTCGTGTTACGTTGATACATCAGTGTCGCTGATGTATACGTATACGAACTGTTTATATCCTGTGTGCAGTTAGTCAGCTTTCCAGCACGTTTTGGTAGGTTGCGCGTACCGTGACCACCTGTGCTGAGGTAGTTACCCTGCTCCTGGTTCTGTTTGTGGATTGCGTTCATCTCTGCGAAGAGATAACGAATCCTTCTGAATCCTGTTCTGTTACCGTTTGTGGATTGCGTTCATCTCTGCGAGGAGATAACGAATCCTTCTGAATCCTGTCCTGTTACCGTTTGTGGATTGCGTTCATCTCTGCGAAGAGATAACGAATCCTTCTGAATCCTGTTCTGTTACTGTTTGTGGATTGCGTTCATCTCTGCGAAGAGATAACGAATCCTTCTGAATCCTGTTCTGTTACTGTTTGTGGATTGCGTTCATCTCTGCGAAGAGATAGCGAATCCTTCTGAGTCCTGTTCCCTGTATTACTCCAGTCCTAGTCAGCGTTCCTGCTTATGTCATATATCGGTTCATTGCCGATATATACATATGTTAGTCAGACGTTACAAATAGTTTTATTGATAGCTGTAATTGTAATACGCTAGGAAAACATACTTATTGTATATTTATCTGTGCTACGTTCATCTATCTCGATCCTGCTATTTCCTGTCTATCCTGTCCTGTCTTTGTGAGGCACGCCATCGCCGCAACGCATTGGCTGCCTCATTCCAGTCTGTCTGGTTTTGGACACTTGCTGTCGCTAAGTAGCCGCTAGCTAGCAAGCGTTCATTCTGTCTACCTGTCCTGATCTCCTCAGTTCTGGTTTATGCGCTCAGCGCTACTTTGCGCTGAGACGTTATAACGAAAGCATTGTTTGTGGCTGTCAGATCTGCACCGGCTCTGTGCGCCACAATCTCCTATTGGAGTCAGTCCTCCCCTCCACTATACTAGGGATAGCCTGTTTCTTTGTGCTAGTGTGTGTACCTCCTCCACGCCAGCTCATGCGTTGCATGCTGACTGTGGAGAATACACCACCAAGCCTTACATTATGAAAACCCACTTACCAATCCCCATTGTGGGGGGGATTCCCAGAAAGTATGACACTGTTAATTATGGTTCCTGTTCCTTTAAGAAATTTGAAGAACTTAGCTCTGAAACAGAAAATGAGTTTTTCTCTGAATGTGCCAGGTTCCTGGCCAATCCTGATCTCCAAGCGACTCCTGTTTCAACCTGGGCACTCCAACTAAGTTATATTTTGTTTAAAGGGGAATTATTCCAGTGGGCATTTGATGTTCTCAATCATTCCGATTTGAAAGAGAGACCGCTGGAATTTCTAGCGTTTGTGATCCATAACTGGTTGCGCATAGATCCATTGCCTTTTCCTCTTAATGAACTCCTGGCAGCAGGTCAATCAGCTACTCCTTCAATTGCTTGCAAAAATGTTCAGCAAGCAGAAGGTGTTACTGATAATTTTCCTGCAGCCTTGAATAAATCACCAAGAACAGCAGGGAAAACAGCAGGGTCTAAGGCCAAACGCAAACGTTCTAAGAATCGTGTCCGATCTGCAGAGTCGTTATCCTTAGCGACTGAGACCTATAATGAGATTCTGCCATTAACAGATAATGAAATGCAATTGTCTTTCAGGGGAGTTAAATGGACTTATGAAACTACTAATGAACTTTCCTCCCTGGCTAGGGAAAATAAAGATTTTTGTTTAAAAGAATTATCTGAGTATGATTATGAGGAGATATTACAGAGTATTGAACAAATCAACTTATTTGTGAAGCAAGGAAAGTTTGCATACACTACAGTTCAGCACTTGCTACAGGTATTGGAGATTCTTAGGAATAAGGAATCTGCCAATCACCTGCTAATTAACCCAATATATGTCCCTGCTACAATCATATCTGCAAACCATGATCTGCCTGTTAAGTATGCTTGGAATCCTCCATTTGAGAAAGGAGAGATGGAAGCTCTGGTCAATGAATGGAAGAATGATTCAAGTTCATTTTGTCAATTTTACAGTGCAAAAAGTGAATTAGTATTGAATGCATGCATTAAGTCTGCCTATAACCTAATAAAAACTGGTGTGTGTGGGTATGACTTTGTGGCTCCATTGATTGATGTGTGGGAACTGATTTTGGATGATTTTTATGTGACTCCGAATTCGCAAATTTGGCGTTCTGACCCGCCTGCTTCAGCACCTTTGGCTGATTCAGCAGGTGATTCGGAGCTCTTTTTGTGTGAAATTGAAGTTCCTGCAATTCCACCCTGTACCATGGATAACTCAGTGTTACTTACCAGTAAAACAGAAGCCACTGATACATTCTTAACCTTGCCCTGTGCAAATTTCTCAGCAGAGAATCCAGAGGTCCTGCTGACTTCCGAGTCCAGCCTAGCCAGTACTCATGACTCTTTGTTCAGTGAAACAGACACCAGAAAAATCTTGCCTGTCTCTGCAAACACTTCTGCAGAAATTACCTGTGTTAATAAAGTTCAACTCCTGTCTGATCCAGCAGATGCCAATAGATGCACTACATCAGTTTCCGAGTCCCAGCAATCCTGTCTAGAAACCTCAGAACCCCAGCATCTGAATTTTCCAATTTTACAAATGAATGGTGATTCAGATGCGCAAACATTGTGTCTTGATCTTCCTGTTTCTACACCTCGCTCTAGTTTTGTGAATAGCTCAGAGCATCTGCTCTGTGAACCTGAAATCGCAGAATTATTACCTTGTTCAGAAAATGTTCCAATAAATTTGCCCTGTACCATGAATTGTGCAGTAGATCTCTCCAATGAAACTCAGGTCACAGAATCATTATGCTGTCCAGCAGGTGCTTCCATGGTTTTGCCCTGCAATATGGACTGTTCAGTGATCCTGTCCAGTGAAGCTGTGGTCGCAGAGTCTTATGCTTCACCCAGTACTTTGGATATTTCAAACCCTCTAGCAGAAGGGTCTGAGGCACTGCTTACCTCAGTTGGTGTTGCAGTAATATTCACTTGTCTAGCAGCTGCTCTAATAAAACTTGGTGAATTTCTGCCCAGCAAAGCAGAAGCCATTGAAATATTGTCCTCGTCAGCAATTGTGTTAGATACCTTGCCCTGTACACAGTCTGATTTAACCAATGTTGAGTCCCTCTCCAGTGTTGTAACAGCCGAGGAACTCCAGCCCTGTCCTCTGAATGTTTCAGAAGTCTTGCCCTGTAACATGGATAATTCTGATTCTCTGGTCAAAATAATAGAAATCTCAGAATTTCAGTCCGGTCTGATGAGAGTTCCTGAAACCCAGCCCTGTATCCTGAAAGATTCTGGTTCTCTGGCCGCTGTGGCAGAGGTTCCAGAGTCCCCTTCCTGTCCAGGGAATTCCTCAGTTTTGCCTAGTCCAGTGGGGGCTGCTGCAATACTGACTTGTTCTGCAGCGCCTCATGAGCTCCAATCCAGTGTATTAAATGAGTCTCTGTCCAGTCCAGAGGTAGTTGTGGAGTCCCTATCTGGTTCAGTGCATACATCAGAAGATTTGTCCTGTCTTGTTAGTGCCCCTGAATCTGATTTGTTACTGACTTTGCTGGAATCAGCGACATCTAAGTCTGATCCAGCATTCTCGTGTAAAAGTCCAGTAGTTGCGAAGTTTAGTCATGATGATTTTTTTTTGGCCAGTCCTGGTTTTGGTCCTGTCTTGGCTGACCCTGAGGCTCACAGTTCCTTGACATGCCCAGAGGTTTCTCTTGTGCCGGTGTGCCCAGATGTTCTTTGTGTGCCAGAATGCCCAAGTGTGTCTAAGGTGTTAGCGTGCTCTGATGCTTCCTTAGTGGGAACACGTTCTGATGTTGCCAGTCTGCCTGCATGCCCAGAGATGGTTCTGGTCCCTGAAAGCCCTGATATTGATGTTTGTCCTTGTGGCCCTGACTCGGGAATTGCCCTAGGTTCCATAGGGGTTCTTGATAGTTCTCCATGTGAGCCTAAGGGGCATTCTGACCTATGGGGATCTCTTTGGAGCTTCAAGGTGTTCTGGGAGGTCTCTGAGAAAACTTGTCCTGGTGCCTTGGACTGGTTCAACAGTGGGTTTTGTGTTGGTAAAGACAGTACCGGTGGGCATTGCAAAGGCTTTGGCGTTTCTGAACGGTTCCTGGAAGGCGGTGGGTATCGCTCAGGGAATTTCGGAGGGCTTTCTTCTGGAAATCATGGTTCTGATGGGTGTCACACTGGGGCTTGTAGTACTGATGGGCATGGTTCTGTAGGTTCTGGTTCTGATGGGTCCAGTCTTGTGGGGACTGATTCTGGAATTCGGTCTTGCCGGGCTGTCCCGGTCATCATGAATTATCAGTCAGACTGTTTTGTTGGGAATTTCAGTTTTGAAAAGCGTCTGGAATCCGCTTTTAAGGGCGGGGGTACTGTAATGATCGCTGCTGCAGCAGCTATTGCTGGAAGTAGTAGTGCTGCAGCTCAGGCAGTTCTGATCTATTTCCATGCAAGCTGCATAGCTTTGTCTGTCTTTCCCTGCTGTCAGCTTGTGACTGATTATCATTCACCTGTGTGGGAATCTGCATGTCTGCACCCATTGGATGACCTCAGTATAAAGATCTGCTTCCTGCAGGGTTTCCTTGGGTTTTCATAGCTTCAGTGTAAGCCAGTCTTGCTGTCGCTTCAGCCCCGATCGTGTTTCTTGTTCTAAAGATACTTTGCTGGTCTTTGCATCATATATTGGTTCATTGCCAATATATATGCATACCAGCACGTTTATTATTTTCCTTGTATTTGTGTTACGTTGATACATCAGTGTCGCTGATGTATACGTACACGAACTGTTTATATCCTGTGTGCAGTTAGTCAGCTTTCCAGCACGTTTTGGTAGGTTGCGCGTACCGTGACCACCTGTGCTGAGGTAGTTACCCTGCTCCTGGTTCTGTTTGTGGATTGCGTTCATCTCTGCGAAGAGATAACGAATCCTTCTGAATCCTGTTCTGTTACCGTTTGTGGATTGCGTTCATCTCTGCGAGGAGATAACGAATCCTTCTGAATCCTGTTCCTGTTACCGTTTGTGGATTGCGTTCATCTCTGCGAAGAGATAACGAATCCTTCTGAATCCTGTTCTGTTACTGTTTGTGGATTGCGTTCATCTCTGCGAAGAGATAACGAATCCTTCTGAATCCTGTTCTGTTACTGTTTGTGGATTGCGTTCATCTCTGCGAAGAGATAGCGAATCCTTCTGAGTCCTGTTCCCTGTATTACTCCAGTCCTAGTCAGCGTTCCTGCTTATGTCATATATCGGTTCATTGCCGATATATACATATGTTAGTCAGACGTTACAAATAGTTTCATTGATAGCTGTAATTGTAATACGCTAGGAAAACATACTTATTGTATATTTATCTGTGTTACGTTCATCTATCTCGATCCTGCTATTTCCTGTCTATCCTGTCCTGTCTTTGTGAGGCACGCCATCGCCGCAACGCATTGGCTGCCTCATTCCAGTCTGTCTGGTTTTGGACGCTTGCTGTCGCTAAGTAGCCGCTAGCTAGCAAGCGTTCATTCTGTCTACCTGTCCTGATCTCCTCAGTTCTGGTTTATGCGCTCAGCGCTACTTTGCGCTGAGACGTTATAACAAAAGCATTGTTTGTGGCTGTCAGATCTGCACCGGCTCTGTGCGCCACAATCTCCTATTGGAGTCAGTCCTCCCCTCCACTATACTAGGGATAGCCTGTTTCTTTGTGCTAGTGTGTGTAGAGATGAGCCGAAATTTTCGAAATTTTGAACTGCTTTTATTACGAATGCGAAATTTAACATTACGACCCAAAATCGTAATTTCGTAATTAATTTTCAAATCGTAATTTACAATTTCGTAATCGAAATTTCACTCCCGTAATGACGAATTTCGTGTCTCCAACCGAAATTTTACTTTTTCAGGTTTGTAAGGGTTTCTATCCCTCTAGATACCTAAAATGAATAGCACAGCCAGCCTCCTCCTCCTCCTCCTCCTCCTCCTCCTCCTCCTCCTCCTCCTCCTCCTCCTCCTCCCTCTCTCCCTCTCTCCCTCTCTCCAGAGATTTGTAGTATTTCAAAACCATACTCACATTCATGACATGTCCAGGGATCAAACCCAGGCCAACCACATGGAAGACAGCTATGCTCACCACCATACCACCAAACACACACTAAATAGACTGCTAACCTAAATCTTACTTGTAGACAGTCATATGAGACACATGCTGGGTGCAGGGCTTTGTGATTGGACCATGGACCATGCGATAGAGTGAGGTGCAAAAATGAAATCATGCCTAGCAGAGGATGGTTTCACAATGCTAAATGCTAGGCTGGCTGTGGTGCAATTGGTTAGTGCGTCTGGCTGGTAACAGCAAGGTTACAGGTTCGATTCCATCCAGGCATGTCTTTTCCTTTTGCGTTCAACAGTTGTCCAAACAGAGCCAACAGAGCCCCAGATAGCCATGTAGAGTTAGGTCACAGCTAGCCTGGCTGTGGTGCAATTGGTTAGTGTGTCTGGCTGGTAACAGCAAGGTTACAGGTTCGATTCCATCCAGGCATGTCTTTTCCTTTTGAGTTCAACAGTTGTCCAAACACCGAGCACAAAGTTTTGCATGCGTAAAGTTTTACGCACGCAAAATACCCCATGGGGTTCAATGGCGCAGCGCGCGCACGCAAAAGGAAAAGACATGCCTGGATGGAATCAAACCTGTAACCTTGCTGTTACCAGCCAGACACACTAACCAATTGCACCACAGCCAGGCTAGCTGTGACCTAACTCTACATGGCTATCTGGGGCTCTGTTGGCTCTGTTTGGACAACTGTTGAACGCAAAAGGAAAAGACATGCCTGGATGGAATCGAACCTGTAACCTTGCTGTTACCAGCCAGACACACTAACCAATTGCACCACAGCCAGGCTAGCTGTGACCTAACTCTACATGGCTATCTGGGGCTCTGTTGGCTCTGTTTGGACAACTGTTGAACGCAAAAGGAAAAGACATGCCTGGATGGAATCGAACCTGTAACCTTGCTGTTACCAGCCAGACACACTAACCAATTGCACCACAGCCAGGCTAGCTGTGACCTAACTCTACATGGCTATCTGGGGCTCTGTTGGCTCTGTTTGGACAACTGTTGAACGCAAAAGGAAAAGACATGCCTGGATGGAATCAAACCTGTAACCTTGCTGTTACCAGCCAGACACACTAACCAATTGCACCACAGCCAGGCTAGCTGTGACCTAACTCTACATGGCTATCTGGGGCTCTGTTGGCTCTGTTTGGACAACTGTTGAACGCAAAAGGAAAAGACATGCCTGGATGGAATTGAACCTGTAACCTTGCTGTTACCAGCCAGACACACTAACCAATTGCACCACAGCCAGCCTAGCATTTAGCACTGTGAAACCATCCTCTGCTAGGCATGATTTCATTTTTGCACCTCACTCTATCGCATGGTCCAATCACAAAGCCCTGCACCCAGCATGTGTCTCATATGACTGTCTACAAGTAAGATTTAGGTTAGCAGTCTATTTAGTGTGTGTTTGGTGGTATGGTGGTGAGCATAGCTGTCTTCCATGTGGTTGGCCTGGGTTTGATCCCTGGACATGTCATGAATGTGAGTATGGTTTTGAAATACTACAAATCGAGAGAGAGAGAGAGAGGAGGAGGAGGAGGAGGAGGAGGAGGATTCATTTTAGGCATGTAGAGGGATAGAAACCTTTGCAAACTTTAAAATACTAAATTTCGTAATCGTAATTACGAAAATTTGCGTAATTTGCGAAAATTACGAAATTTCGATTACTGCTAAAATCGTAATTGTAGTAATTTCGCAAAATTTCGGAAATTCGTAATTAGGTCATTACGCTCATCCCTAAGTGTGTGTACCTCCTCCACGTCAGCTCATGCGTTGCATGCTGACTGTGGAGAATACACCACCAAGCCTTACAGGATCCTATTGAGGCTTCCCCCATCCTCCTCGGTTCCACAACGGCGGAGATAAAGCTCCACGAACGACGGGGATATAAATATTTACCTTCCAGGCTCCAGCACAGGCGCAGTATCGGTTCTACACCTCGGAGATAGCCAATCGCTGTCGGGCCGCTCTACAGCGCAGGCGCAAGTCTCCTGTGCCTGCGCAGTAGAGTGGACCCCACGGAAATCGGCTATTTTCACCTATCTCCGTGCGGAAAGCCGCAACAGCACCCCGCCAAACCAGGAAAGTTATATAAATCAGCGCTTATCAGCGCTTGTCAGGCTTGTCGATGGAGGATTCTGGGACACTTCGGGGGAGCCAGCGCTGGACTGCCTGTAGCTACAGGGGAGGGGGAAGCCTTATTAGGACCCTGAAGCTTTCCCCTCCCGAGGTAAGTACCTCCCAGAGGAACTTTTTTATATACAGGTTTTCTTTAAGCTGCAAGAAATTACAGTACCGAAGCCATTTAACTAATGCTATGAACATTGGATGAACAGAAATGTTGCTGTCATTGTTTCTTCATTAGGGTTTTATAACTAGAGACTAGCTGTAATAAGGACTGTTCAGAATGCTACTTTAATTTTCTAACTTATTAAAGCTTTGTTAAAAGAGAAGTAGCTCAGTTCTTACTGCTGCATAGGGTAATTCATTCTGTAGTTGCACCCAAGCATTCATCTTTAGATCTTTACATTATCCCAAACTTTTATGAAACTCTGTATTTGATTTCTGCTTGTTTGTATTTATATGATACCTGACATCATAAATGTCACCATTTTGTCAATAAGAGCCCACAGCACATATTTTAGTAAAGTTCACAAACTTTATTTATAGCACATCCACAAAGGCCTAGTGCACACCAGAGCGGTTCGGCAGCGTTTTGCGATCCGCTTGCAGGTGCGGATCCGCTTGGGTAATGTATTTCAATGGGCTGGTGCACACCAGAGCGGGAGGCGTTTAGCAGAAACGCATACTCCCGGGCTGCTGCAGATTTTGGATTGCGGAGACGTTTCTGCCTCCAATGTAAAGTATAGGAAAAACGCAAACCGCTCTGAAAAACGGCAGTTCAGAGCGGTTCTGCAGGCGTTTTTGTTACAGAAGCTGTTCAGTAACAGCTTTACTGTAACAATATCAGAAATCTACTACACCAAAAACGCTTCTCAAAACCGCAAAATGCTAGGTGAAACGCTACAGAAAAATAAGAAAAAGCGTTTCAAAATCTGCTAGCATTTTGCGGATCTGCTAGCGGTTTTTGGTGTGCACCAGGCCAAAGACAAGAAAGGCAGTTGATGTTTTTAGAACATCCTTTCCTATTTCCTTTGTGAAATATGAAAAAAATATTGCAAGCCTTTTTCCATATATAATCTGTCAGGTAGGTTAAACTCACGTACCTGAATCGTAGGATACTGAGACGTAAAGGGCAGCCTCCCTTGCAGATCACTGCCAATTGCCCCTGAAGTTGATACAGGAGGCACAGGGCAGCGAATGGCAGCAGAGCTGGAGATGCAGGTGGCAGGTCGCGTACTTCAGTAGCTGATGAAGTATTTTCCTGATGGAGGAACAGCCGGATGACTGAACCAGGACCAGGAGGTCTTAACGTCAGAGCAGGAACCCACCAGATGAGCTCTTGGTTGATTAACTTAGCAGGAGTCGGCAGCAGATCGGATCCTAAGACAAACCAAAGTTGGTACCAGAGCGGGAAGTCGGATAAAGCAGAGGTCGGTAACAAATCGAGTAGTCATACAATCCAGGATAAGCAACAGGATGCAGGAATCAGGGCAGGTAATAACCAGGTGACGGGACAACACTAGCTGCAATACTACAGCAAGTTGCTAGTTCTGTCTCTCGGCTTAAAGAAAACCTGTACTGAAAATAAAAGTCAAAATAGGCATACACAAGTCATACTTACCTTCCATGTAGTCTACTCCTCAGTGTCTTTCTCCTGTCCTGCGTCCTATTTGTTCACTATGATCAAGGGAATTTTCCGTCCTCCATTTTGAAAATAGCCATTACCCATAACAGCTTTCTGGTCAGCACACAGTTAAACTGTAACATCGCCCACTTGAGCCATAGGGAAACATGGACATTACCTGGTACATCAGTTTTCCTCTCAGCTATAACTGACAGCAACTGATATTTTACTGACAGCAACTGATATATTTCAGATCTGACAAAATATTGTCAGAACTGGAGGGGATTATTGTCAGAAGAAAATGGTGAGCTTCTGAGAGGAACTGATGGCAAGGTAACTCTGTAATTTTCATTTGAAGTTACCTCATGTGTTTATTTTAAATATTTTTACTCAGTACAGGTTCTCTTTAAATAGGCCGTTAGGCACCAAATTGGTGTATGCATGCGCATACGTGCTTACGCATTACGCCAGTGCACGCGCACAAGGAATCTGAGCCCAACGCGGACCCTCATATGCATGCGCAAAGAACCCGTGCTCTAACGCGGATTTTCATACGCATGCGCACGCGAATATGCACCAACACGACCCCCGGAAGAGGAATGTGGCGATGCACACACACACGCGCTGGACACCCGTGAGTACCTGCCGCCAGACCGAGACTAACGACCGTGACATAATCAATCTAAAATATAATTAATAACAATAATTGTATTACAGTATATTCAATTAATTTCAGAAAGACAGTGTAGCACCAGAAGATTATTATTATTATTGATTCAAGCGTTTACAAGTGCTATGGTCCCATGGCTGTCTGGCCAGATGGTTTGAGCACAGATGGAGATGGAGAGGCACCCAGGTTAGTTGCGGGGGAAGGACACACAGATTAGTTATGAGGGGAGGGGCAGTGACAAAATATGCATGGACAAGGGCTTCAGTTACATCCAGGCACAATTATTAAACTCCCTACACAGAGAATTAAATGTGTGCATTAAACACCAAGTGAACACCTGACATAACTGGCTAAGCAAATTTGGCCTAATTGGCTATTCATGAGGCAATGCTCATGCAAATATACATTCGTTTTCGCATGACGACTTATGCAGGGTCAAGAACCAAATGCCGCAAAGCGGTCGCCCTGCGGGAATTAGTTCATGCTACAATAGCACTATCCAGGAGCACCATGGGGAGAGCGCCTGGGACCCTTCGGTCCCCCGGTTGTATGGGGGCATTGGGAAGCCTCCCCGTGGCGCTCCTGGATAGTGCTATTGCAATTCCCACAGGGCGGCATTGGTTTTTGACCCTGCATAAGTTGGCATGCAAAAGCGAATGCATATTTGCATGAGCATTGCCTCATAAATAGCCAATTAGGCCAAATTTGCTTAGCCAGATATGTCAGGTGTTCACTTGGTGTTTAATGCACACATTCAATTCTTTGTGTAGTGGACAATTATTAAACTCTCGCTGCTACAAAAGTTCCTTTCTTCTCTAGCGCTACAACCTTCCTAAACTTGTCCCCTCCCTCTGCCCATGCTTCTTCTTGTGTTATATTGGTGAATCTTAATGTGTGTGTGGGTGGGGGGGGGGGGAATCTTGATGGGAGAGGGGAGCTATCATCACTGACCTGAAACTAGGGCGTCCATGAGTTGTGATTATGTTCCTGTACTGAACAATTCATTTTTGCTTCTAATTTTCTTCAGATAACTATATTTGCTTTGGAAGGTGACAGGCATAAAAATAAATACTAATCATTATTCTGGAGAGAACATACAATTTTTGTATTATTATTATTTAAAAAAGACATCCAGAAACTAGTCACACTTTAATCCCACAGAGCAATGCTGTATAATCATATATACAAATCAGGCTTGCACATAGCTGTTGTTGAGTCACTGATGCAAAAAAGACATTCCCTTCCTCATATCAGTCTGAAGGTAGAAAGCTATATAAGCACCTGCCAGAATCCTTACAGTTTACCAGGCAGACTTTGAAAACTTTGACGTTATTACCGATAACAGCTGTGGCCTAGCGTGAACTCAATTCAGAAGCACAAATAATAATAATAATAATAGCAATATCTAGTTTACTAAAAAAAACTAGTTTACTTCCCAACTGCTAGTCGTTTCTTCCCTGAGTGCAACTACTAACTTGATCCCCCCCCTCCCCCCCCCCCGGGAACCTTGGTAATATAGTGCCTTTGGCAAACACTGAAATTACCCCCGAAAACGTCGCTAGACTTAGCACCCCAGTATAAGTACCGAGAGGTAGTACCCTAGTACTGTATGTTGCTTGCTTATCAAGTCAAAATGTCATTAACCTTTTTGCTTTTCTTGCAAAGCGCTCCTAAGCCAATTTACTTGCAATCCGAGGTTTTACTTTAAATGCTTAAAATCATATCCTACCTAACACCTAAGGGGCACCTGGTTTTGTCTTTTGCAGCAGTGATAAACATAAATGCTTATATTCTTTTCACTTTTTGAGTAAAAATATCTTTCAATCATGTTGTCATACGTTTGCGGATTTTCATCTATAAAAAGTGTAATTTGTTGATTATTCTGCAACACTGGTCTTGTGTTACACATGCACTCATCTCTGATATGCGTTGAGGATCGCGATTGGCTGTCTGCCAAAGCGAAAGTAGAAGCAAAGTGTAAGCCATTTGTCTGCGCTGCAGCCAGCTAGCGTATGTGAAAGCGTTTTCGTGGCTTTTTTGCTCATAAAGTAGAATCCCCTTATAGTAAATTACAGGGGACCAGGAAAAGTATATCAGTTTACGGTATCAGAAATTATCATTCTCACGCACATAAATGATTGTAGTCAGATTTTGCCCCCTAGTCCTCCACCTCCCCCTCAGTATTCTACAGTATTTGTAACCACATTGGCCTCGATTCATCATTGTCTTTGAGATAACTTTTTCCAGTTTGTTAAATTACCGAATTCGAAGTTTAGCGATTTCTAGTTGTATTCATCAAGGTTTTTTGGCATTCGGTGTGAATTCGATAACAATTCGGTAAACATTCGGTAACGTGTCGATATTTTCATTTTACAGCAGTAATTTAACACAAGGCCATAAGATTCCCATGGAATTGTGGGTAAAAGGCAGTCCTTTGAGCACTACGTAGCAACATTCTGAATAGGGCTTAACACCTGGACCAGGATTCTGAAAGTGGTTGGGACAATCCCACAATTTGATAGGAGCCTTTTCTAAAAAATTATAGTGCAGCTAGCAAATTAGTTAACCCTGACACTGCCTGTGTTCTCTTACAAGATGATTCAAGAGAAATGCAGATGTCGTGTTATAGCAAATAAATCTATTCTCTTACAAATTTATATGGTTGCAGACCTTATTCTTGCCCTTCTGCGCCTTTGAATCACTCTCAGCTGATACATAACCACTTCAAATGGCTCCATCTTCTCTGTCAGCAATGATCTGACAGGAATAACGACAGAGCAGTGAAGGAGATAACTAATCCTAAATGTAACGCTAAACCACGCCCACTTTCTTTTTCATGAATTGCACTTTATTCCGTTTTAGCAAATCGTTACCGAATCGTTACCGAATTGTTCGCTAACAGCTGTAGATAACTTTGATGAATCCTGAAATGAAGTTAACAAATTCGGTATTTTACCAAACTGTTGTTAACAAATTTGCTAAGTGTTGATGAATCGAGGCCATTGTGCCCTCTAATCCCTCTCCAGTACTGTAGCCTAATTTACTTCACACCCTCACAGCGATATGAGAGCAAGCAGCACAGACTCACTCACCTCCTCCCATCTGTCATCTCTGCACCACTACCACTCTGTGCTTCCTGATTCTCAGATCAGGTTCTAGTGTCCAAACTGAGAAGTAGGAAGTACGCAGCGACAGCATTGCAGAGATGTCAGGCAGGACTTCCAGCACCTGGAACATGAAGAAGGTAAGTGAGTCTGAGGGGAACACATGGGGGGTGCAAATGTTATCACACAGGGAGGGATGATAGATGCCAGCCTCTGACACTCTAATCCCATTGGTGCCAACACTTAGCAAAAATGCAGCTATTCGGCCAAACATTCAGCCACTGTTAAAGAGACAGCCAATCAGGAGAAGCCTATAGAGAAAAAAGAAAAAAGAAAAATTGAGCGCCCACAATAGTGTAGTATGTTAAAGTTCAAATGGACGAAACAAATTCAATGTGAATGTATACTCACAAAAACAGGTTACTTTGAAGGCAACCACTGTGTTGACCAATGGGGATATTAGACCTTACCCCAGTTGGGGTAAGAAGTTGCTGTAAGGGATAACACCACGCACGCACGCACGCACGCACGCACGCACACACACACACACACACACACACACACACACACACCAGTAGTGGACAATTTGCAATTGATAAATGGAAAAACAGAGGAACCAGGAAGATTAAAATGTACTAAAGACAGTTTAAAAGTGGGAGTTAGTGGTGGACTCACCTCCCCATTGAAGACTCAAATTGTCTTGTATCAGGCAATAACTTTATTGTATACTCCAAAAAGTGTTTGACGCATTTCACAGGTATTTCACCTGCTTTGTCAGGCTATAAATGGGAGAAACTTATGCATGAGCTTGAAGAAACTGTTTTTAGTACATTTTAATGTTTCTGGCGCTTCTGTTTTTCCCACTATCATTCAGCAAATCAGATACATGCATTAGGGCAGTGGCAGGCCTCTGTTTGGGGGTATAACCCCTTTGCCAAGGTATACCCCAAAACAACAGTCTGTCACTTCCCTAATACCTGTATCTTACTTGCTGTATTAATATAATAAAAGAGCTTAATTACAGTGTGTTGGTGCCGACTCAAGAGCTACCTTTACATTGAATATAGTATTGTATTTCTAAATAGAGTGGTTTAAGTATCATGTTATATTTTGCATAGTATCAGAAACAAAATCGTGGGATTTAGAGTGAGATATAAAACCGAGTGCCATGCCATATACAGTAAAGGTTAAAAACTGCAGAAGTGACTATCAATGATACATAGTTACATAGTTACATAGTTATTTTGGTTGAAAAAAGACATACGTCCATCGAGTTCAACCAGTACAAAGTACAACTCCAGCCCGTCCCCCACATACCCCTGTTGATCCAGAGGAAGGCGAAAAAAACCCCACCAGGCATGGTCCAAGAAGAAATTTTACACTCAGAGCACCAAAATGGCGGCTTCTAAAAATTGCCTGGGATGTGTAGCAGGGAGAGATTTTAAATTGAGCGACATGTATTCAACAGCAGACTAAAAACTGCATGGATCATTACCAGGAATACATGCAGGAATTGAAAATTGAGCATCCCATATGTAACAGCAGATAAAATCACAACGGATCATCAGCAGGGATACCGGCATCAATCTAAAACTAGGCAAGCCGCTAGCAGAAAATACAAGAGTAATGCTGATAGAATGAACAATGATTCCAGATGAATACTGCAGAATCAGGAGATGTTACTAGCTGAAAAGGCCGGCATTAATTCTGATCTGACACATAAAAATTGGCACTTAGAGATCTGGCATAAGTGGCCAGGGTCAGAAGCGCCCAAATAAAATGATGAAGTGCGCGTTCTCCCAAGTCAAGCTGACAAAACAATATGAAGCTGGGTTTTAAAGGTTCACTATCGCAAAAATTGTTACATTTAAAGAGAAACTCCGACCAAGAGTTGAACTTTATCCCAATCAGTAGCTGATATCCCATTTTTCATGAGAAATCTATTCCTTTTCACAAACAGACCATCAGGGGGCGCTGTATGGCTGATATTGTGGTGAAACCCCTGCCACAAAGAAATTCTGAGTACGTACTCTTGGCAGTTTCCTGTCTGTGAACCCTGTTGCATTGTGGGAAATAGCTGTTTACAGCTGTTTCCAACTGCCAAAACAGCAAGCAGCAGCTACATCACTTGCCAGCAGTAAAAATGTCACCATGTGATAAATGTCAGACTATAAATCAGGGATTTAAAATATTTTACAATGGGAAAACACTGACTAAATCATTTATACATAATTATTGTAAAAATGAAGCACTTTTTTATTACATTATTTTCACTGGAGTTCCTCTTTAAAATACATGCTTACATATACTTATACAAAGTATATTTCTCTCAGAGGAGGGCTGGTGCACACCAGAGCGGTTCTGGAACGTTTTTTAAAACGCTTGCAGGGGGAAAACTGCTTGGCTGATGAAAGTGAATGGGATGGTGCACACCAGAGCGGGTCGTTTTTTTTTTCTACAAACGTAATCTCAGGGGCTGCAGCATTTTTAGATTTCTGAGGCGTTTTTGCCTCAATGTGAAAGTATAGGACAGTGGAAAACCGCTCTGAAAAACGCTAGATAAGACCGGTTTTCAAGGCGTTTTTGTTACAGAAGCTGTTCAGTAACAGCTTTACTGTAACAATATTTGAAATCTGCTACACAAAAACGCTCCAAAAATGCTAGGCATGTTTAGAAAACATGCCTAGAATCGCTCTGAAATCTGCTTCAAAAACCTCGTTTTGCGTATCTGCTAGAGGTTTTTGGTGTGCACTGGCCCTGACATGCACTATGAATTGCTTTTCTTCTACGTTGCTGTTAACAGTAGGCAGTAAAACTCGGACAGATCTGACAGGCTTTGGACTAGTCCATCTCCTGATGGGTGATTCTCAGTATTTCTTTTTTTCTTTACAAAAGCATTCCCTGGAAAGGATATCTACAAAGATAGCTCTCTTCTCATTTGCATATCAATCTGACTGTTGGACTGATTATATCTGCCACTTAGCAAGTGTTTTTGAAAATAAAGTAAACACTGATATCTCCCATGAGGAGAGGGACTAGTCAAAAATAGGTCAGATTTTTACTGCCTACTGTAAGCGACAGCAACATAGGAGAAAAGTAATTGATAGTGCATCCGGGAGAAATGTATTTTTATAAGTATCTGTATTATTATTGGGTTTCAAAGTGCCAACCTATTCAATGACGCCGTACAAAGTAAGAAAACAAACATGGAGTACATAATAATACAGACAATGGTATACACTAAATATGGACACTGGTACAAAATACAGAATTGGTAATTACAGTGACAAATGTAACATGATGGATAAAAGGTATCACAGATTGCAAGATATAAAATGAAATACAATTTCCAAGACACAAAAACCGATGAGAGAGCCCTGCCCATGTGAGCTTACAATCTATACATATACTGTATAAGGATAGTGGTCCTTCATGTTCTTGCAATGCACTGAATTTATGGATCAAACAGGGGTGTTGGTAATTTTGAAATAAATTACGATAGGCCTTGATGTTTCAAATTCTTGTTTCCTATTTACATGATTGCAGGGGTGTAGCAATAACCATGGCAGTCATAGCAACCGCTATGGGGCCCTGGAGAAGAGGGGCCCCAGATGAAACTTGGTGTGTTCACTATTAACTTTGCTTTGTTGCTCCATCCTCTGACTTTGTCTCAGTGCTCATAGACTATACACAGTGTGCATTGCATGAGAATGTGAATTGCGCAGTCAAATCATATTCATAGGGTAGGGGCAGGTAGCATTGCTGGAGAATGCTTAGATATGATGGCACCATGGAAATGTTGCTATGGCGCCTCATATTGTCTAGCTATGCCACTGTATGATTGTCCAGTCTTCTGTTGTAGTAACATTTTCTGATGAGTATTTTGCATTGTCTGATGTGTTTGTGTGCCTGGTCTGAAGCTAAGAAACTGAGTAGTTTGCTCCTTACGAGACTTGCTGTCCCTCCGTAACCTCTATCTATTCTGTGACTAGTCCATTCTCCTATTTTGTAGTGGACTGGACAGTGTAGAAACAGAGTGGCTGGCATTAATCCCAGCTATTTTACTGTAATCTGCTGTGGTAAAAAAGAGATAAAGGTAATACATTACATAGATAAAGGATGTCACCAACTTGCAGGCAGCAGTGGGCGGATGTTTGCCAACATTTTTTCTAGACCTTCGACAATCTGGAGGGATGCTTATTTGCAAGTCAAAAGGGAAAATGTTACTACCAGACATGCATTCATAATGTTATTCTGAAGTGCACTCGGTGTTTCATTTCAGTCAAATCACTTTATAAGAGGTGGGGAGGAGCAACAAGCATTATGATACATATAATGTATTTTGAAATGGTAAACCATGAGCCATACAAATCATTAAAGCAACACTTCGGTTACATTTTTTTTACAGTTATCTGTACATGTGATTAAAAAAAACTCTAGACATTACTGCTTCTTAAAGTGATAGCTGCTTGACTGTTATTCAAATCCTTTGGCTCATCCTTAAGGAGTAGGCAGAGCAGTTTCTGGGCTAAATAGCTCTAAGGGCAGGTGTGTACAAATTTCCCCAGTATGGGTAGCTAGAGGTACCAGTATAGGTAGCCAGAGGTACCCTAGTAGTTAGTAGTCAGAGGGGCATCCGGTATTAGATTGTCAGAGGTGTTCCCTACTATTCGGTAGCCAGAGGTAGCCCCATGGTATAGGTAACCAGATGTGACCCCAAGTATAAGTTGCCAGAGAAGCCCCCAGTATAGGTTGGAAAATGTGATCCCAGTATAAGTAGAGTCATGGAGACTGGGATGCCCAAGAGGAAGATGGGTTGCAGGTGCTGGATTTTAGAGAAGTAAGTCACTTCATCCCTCTGCTCCACTGTGCACTCTGCATGAGCCTGCTTCTCCCACCTTCATGTGGACCCTGGAAAGTGCCCTGCCTTGGCCCTAAAAAAACAGGCCTGTTAATGTGTAGCACAGAAATGTTGGCCAGCACACCTGATTCCTCAGTTTATCCCAGAGCAATGTTTTGTTCATTTCATGTGAGGATATAATTTATATTACATTATGGAGTTTTATCAATTACAATTAGTGTTTCTTGCATGTAACTGATAATCTTCCAATAAAAGTGAAACGCAGTCTCTTATGCCCTACACATGTACAACACGTCACCCTGCAGAGATCAGGATGTTATCCGTCTGATGCAAGTGCAGGACCAAGGGTGTACAGCCACGTCACTAGCCTGGAGTGCTGCTACGCAGGGGGAAGGACGGCTAACAGAGCGACGTATAAGGAGTGCCACAAAGCGGGCAGGGTGAGTTGGGAGAACAATGTCCTTGTCGAAACTTGGATGAGTCAATCTGCCAGGCAATCGCTTGCTGGGGCCCTCAAGGATATTGGGGATCTCAGTACACAAGGTAGATTCTAAGCAGAGATAGTAATCATCAGCCACCTAAACTGGGTTTAATCTAGCATAAAACCGCAACATATCATATATTTATGTTATGTTATGAGTTTAATCTAGCAGAAGCCCACAAATAACCTTATGAAATAACTATTTGTACTTACAGGTTTTAATGGTGCAGCTAATCTTTTTCAGTAAAGAGCAAATTTTGATGAGCAGAAATTTCCCATAGTCATAATTTCACATCGAAATTCGCAATTACAGTGCAAAATCGTAATGTTGCGTAATCGTAATGCTGCACAATTTTTTTTTGCATAATTTTGTGCCAACTTTAGCGATTAATAGCACATCCCCCATACTTGCTATTGTCACCAAAATTGCAAAAAGTCCTTGTACTTTTTGAGAAAATCACTTTTAAATATGCAAAGGAAAAATGTTTTTTAAACTGTCATTTTACCTTTGTATATTTAAAAGCGATTTTCTTAAAAAGGTTTTTTGCAAAAGTCTTTTTTTTTACTTACACCAACTATTCTCTGTAACATATGTAGCAATTTTGGTGACAATAGTTTGCATGGGGGCTTCGCTACTAACCGCTAAAGTCATTACAAAATTAAACAAACATTAAGCAAAGATTACATGAAATTACAAACGATTACAAAAAAAACAGGTGAATTTACACTTCAAAGAGGAGCACTGAAGTGAAAGAACTTGTAGAGTGCCCTAGCCTAGAGTCCAAGTACCAGGAGACCAATCGATCAGCAGTCCAAAGAGGCTGGCCTGGCAACACGAAAAGTAAAACATATACATATACACAAAACATATATGGCTATAAGGCTTGATAAAGGGTGTCAAGCTTGAAACAGTGGGAAACAGTGGGCTGTCGCCATGGCCATTAGTTTTCTACTTTGTTATTGACATACTGTAATTTTAATGACGTTTGAATAACGAGCTATGATTTACTTTTCGTGGTGCCAGCATCATTGAACTGTTGTTGAATTTACAAATCGTAATTACATATGAACGTACAGGTAGTCCCCTACTTACAAACGCCCGACTTACGAACGACTCGCCGATACGAACGGTCTGATCCCATTGCAATGACATCATCTCTGCGTGGGGGAAGCTTAAAGAAGAGGCTTGAAACTTCCCCTGAATGCCGGCGCATGTCCCAGCAGTGTTGGACTCACCTCCAAACCGAGTCCAACGCTGTCTGTCTTTTCTCCTCTACCTGTTCCTTCTAGCGTACATCATCGCTTCGCTTATTGTATATCATGTAACATACAGGTTCCTGTATGCCACGTGACATACAGGAAGCAAAGCAAAGCTGTACAGTTAGAGGAAGCAGCAGGCGGAGTGGATAGACTGACAATGTTGGACTCGTTCTGGAAGGTGAGTCCAGCTCTGTTAAGAGGGGTGGGGCAAATGGAGGCACATGGGGGAAAACTGAGGGAGCAAATAGGCATTAAGGGGGAGGACTAACGGAGGCAAATGAGGGGCAAATGGAGGCAAAGAGGAGGGACAAACAGGCGAAGTGGGGGACAAACAGAGGCACAGAGGGGGTCAAACAGAGGCACTAAGGGGGGGGACAAACAGAGGCACATGAGGGGAAACAGAGGAGGGACAAACAGAGGCATGGGGGGACAAACAAAGGCACACGCGGGGGACAAATGGAGGCACATGGGGGATAAACAGAGGCACAGGAATGGGACAAATAGAGGCACAGTGGGGGACAGATTCAGGTTTTATGCTGTAAATTAATTAAAATTCTAAGAATAGCCCTCATGTCCTTTTGCTTACTGGCGGACACTCACTGCAATGATAAAGTAGTAAGTAGATTGATAAACTAACACTTATCCCATCTCTCTTCTATGCATTTTCAGTGTTTTCTTAATACTTAAAAGATTATGCCCCAGCATTATCGGAGAAAAACTAATTGGTTTCTGTCATAAGTGCTTTATCCCGGGAAGTCAAAAGTCAAGAGTGAGGCACATTGTGTAATCTTCTCCTCTGCGCAGGTTTGGAAGTATAGTAAATATAACACAAAGAGGCCATTCATCTATGTGATAAAAGCTGAGACCATAATAAAACTAATTATGAAATTCCCTGCATATCCTAATGGATTTGTTCAAAGGTTAATATTCTAACACTAAAACGATTGTGCTTCTTGTTATTAATAGAAGCCCTTGCTCCAGATTAGAAGGTACCAGATGGTCTCTTGCTCTCAACTAGAGATGTTCGATTCATTTACTTCATAAATGAATAGGCTTTATTTTCACAGTCTTGAAGTGAACTACTTAAAGGATCAAGTAATCTAGGCAGTAAGAAAAATGGCTACCCATTGCTAACACAGCGAATGCATAATCGTATCTATGTGCTCTCTGTACAGACAGGCCGGATTGATACTTTTTGTGCCCCTAGGCCAAGTATGTTGTGGCTCCTCCTTCATGTGCAGCAGAACCCTTCCCATTCCATATGCAATCCCGTCTTCCAATGTGGTGTAACATATATTTGCTGTAGCCCTTCTCTTCATGAACAGCTCCCTTGGGCATCAGTTTCCCTTTTTCCATGTGTTGCTCCCCACTTTCAGCCTCCTCTTTCATATGTAGTAATTCCACTTTTATGTTCAGGTGCCCCTTGAGCTGCTTT
Organism: Hyperolius riggenbachi; assembly: GCF_040937935.1. Taxonomy (NCBI): domain Eukaryota; kingdom Metazoa; phylum Chordata; class Amphibia; order Anura; family Hyperoliidae; genus Hyperolius; species Hyperolius riggenbachi. Next base: position 90,311,152 of record NC_090647.1, on the reverse strand, counting down.
GCCCCTTTGTGGCCTTTCCAGAAATCCGGCCCTGTGCACAGAGAACAGGCTTTTCAAGTACTGGATGTAGTAATCCACAAAATAGTTTTAGCAGCTGCGTAGCATGTACCGCTATTTCATCCCATGTAGGAAACTTTAAAGTTTACCTGTTAGGAGAAAAGTTACAAATACTTACCTCTGTAGAGGTATGGGCCCCAATGCAAGTTTTACAATGGGGCCCCTCTAAGCACTCTATACATAACAATTGATACGGTGCACCAAAACCTGCCAATGGCAACTTCAGTGTCAGAGGTGCAAGGAAGGGATGGGGAACAGTTTGTTAATGATTACCACTATTCAAAGCATCCATATCAGTGATTGTTATGAGCACAGGACCAATAGAGAGCCTCAACTGTAGTTGAGGAAAGGCCCCTCTGACCCAAGGGCCCCGATGCGGTTGCAACCTCTTCAACCCCTATTTTTACGCCCCTGGTAGTGATGTATTGTTTTAGCAGATTACTGATTACTGATAGTCACACCCTTTCATGATGTCACACACATCTTTGCCAGGAGCCTGGAGAACCCATAATAAGGCTAAGGATAATAAAGGATAATAAAGCTTTTTTTCCCGCATTCTTTTTTTTAACTGCATTTTATGTGATATGCATTTATAAAAATAAAAAAAATAGTCCTGATGAAGGGCCTGAGGTATATCAGTGAGATTTTGAGAAATGTAATGTTTCCAAATAATGCAGAACACTTACTATCTCATGTTAATATATTTCCTCAGATCTTCCTACAAGTCATTAGATTGTGTAGTACAGGAAGACAGAGAACATGCCGCTGGCTGATAGGGAAAGTGCACTCCTGCTACATTAGTTAAGAACAAACGATAACAAATCACGGCAGATGCATCACATATCTCTGAAGATCACAGCCAAAAGAGCTTCAAGTGACCTCTGCTTCAAAAGATACTTGAAAGATGTTAATTTCCTGACCTTCCTCCATTTTGCTCACAGCAATATGTAGTTTCAGAAACTTAACAGAAACATGATGAAATATTACACTAAATGAAATGTAGCCATTCGTGTTGTGATGCTGCTTACCTGATCCAGCAGAACTCTGGGGATTTCATGATTAAAGAGACACTGAAGCGGAAAAAAAATTGTGATATAATGATTTGTTTTGATTTGTATGTGTAATACAGCTAAGAAAAAAAAACCTTTGCAGCAGAGACACAAGTCTAATATTGTTTCCAGTAAAGGAAGAGCTAAGAAACTCCAGTTGTTATCTATGCAAATTAGCCCTTTAGCTCCACCACTGCAGAGAACTCTGCAAGACACTTGAGACAAAGGCCTCAATTCACTAAGGCCTGGGGCACACCAGAAGAGTTTTTCTGAGCGTTTTGAGTTTTTAAATCTGCTGCTAATGTTATCCTATGTGTCTGTGCACACTGGAGCAATGAGGTTTTGTAAAAAACCCCATAGCATTACATTGGGAAGAGCTTTTAGAGGTTTCAAAAGCTCTTCCCAATGTAATGCTATGGTTTTTTTTTACAAAACCTCATTGCTCCAGTGTGCACAGACACATAGGATAACATTAGCAGCAGATTTAAAAACTCAAAACGCTCAGAAAAACTCCTCTGGTGTGCCCCAGGCCTTAGATCATGCTGGAGATAATAAGGCAAGAGAAAACTTACCTCCACACAGTGAGAGCGTTATCTTATCTCTTCATTCCTTAAGTTACCTCTCCTGTAGTTAATTTACCCCCTCTGTAGTTAAGTTACCTCCTCTGTAGTTAATTTACCTCCTCTGTAGTTATTTTCACATGCAGTTAATTAACAGCCTGGGCCATATGCAATTCTCTTTTTCACCTGAGTTTTCTCCTAGGTGATATTTTCACAACTTGTAAATAAAATGCTTTTCAAACCGCCAGCAAGCAAACAATTACTCAAAATAATGTTCACTGTACTTTTCCACCTACTTTTTGGTACTTTTTCCATTGCAAAGTGCTATAAGTTATTTTAAATCGAAGATGAAAAATTATCTCCTGGGAGAAAACTCAGGTGAAAAACTGAATTGCATATGGGCCCCTGTCTTTAACTCTGGAGTTATTTTAAGGATTGGAGAGTTAACTTAAAGACAGAAGAGTTAACTTTAGGTTTGCCTGAGGTAAAATGTTTCCTGAATATTATATGCCTTATCACCATGGTAACAACTCTAGAAGAGTTATTAAAGACAGGAGATAATCTTAGTGAATTGAGGCCAAAGGCCTCAATCCACTAAGATCATGCTGGAGATAATAAGGCAAGAGAAAACTTACCTCCACACAGTGGCCAATATGCAATTCACTTTTTCACCTGAGTTTTCTCCTAGTTAATAATTTTTTTAGCTTCAATTTAAAGTAACTTTTCAGTACTTTGTAATGGAAAAAGTACCAAAAAGTAGGTAAAAAAGTACTGTTAAAATGATTTTGAGTATTTGTTTGCTTGCTGGTAGTTTAAAGGGAATTTTATTTACAAGTCTGAAAATTACACCTAGGAGAAAACTCGGGTGAAAAAGGAAATTGCATATGGTCCCGTGAAGAGTTATCTTATCTCTTTATTACTCAAGTTACCTCCTCTGTAGTTAAGTTACCTCCTCTGTAGTTAATTTACCTCCTTTGTAGTTAAGTTACCTCCTCTGTAGTTAATTTACCTCCTCTGTAGTTCATTTACCTCCTCTGTAGTTATTTACCTCCTCTGTAGTTAATTTACCTCCTCTGTAGTTATTTACCTCCTCTGTAGTTAATTTACCTCTGTAGTTAATTTCACACGCAGTTAATTAACAGCCTGTTTTTAACTGTGGAGTTATTTTAAGGATTGAAGAGTTAGCTTAAAGACAGAAGAGTCAACTTTAGGTTTGCCTGAGGTAAAATGTTTCCTGAATACTACATGCCTCGTCACCATGGTGATAACTCTAGAAACGTTATTAAAGACAGGAGATATGCTTAGTGAATTGAGGCCATTGGCCTCAATTCACTAAGATCATGCTGGAGATAATAAGGCAAGAGAAAACTTACCACCACACAGTCAGAGAGTTATCTTATCTCTTAATTCCTTAAGTTACCTCCTCTGCAGTTAAGTTACCTCCTATGTAGTTAATTTACCTCCTCTGTAGTTATATTCACATGCAGTTAATAAACAGCCTGGCCCGTATGCAATTCACTTTTTCACCTGAATTTTCCCCTAGGAGATAATTTTTCATTTTCGATTTAAAATAACTTTCCAGCACGTTTCAACTTCAAAGTAGCAAAAAGTTGGTGAAATAGTACTACCAAAATTATTTTATATATTTTGTTGCCTTTCGGTGGCTTAAAGGCAATTTATTGACAAGTTTAAAAATATCACCTAGGAGAAAACTCAGGTGAAAAATAGAATTGCATATGGGCCCTGTCTTTAACTCTGGAGTTATTTTAAGGATTGAAGAGTTAACTTAAAGACAGAAGAGTTAACTTTAGGTTTGCCTGAGGTAAAATGTTTCCTGAATACGACATGCCTCATCACCATGGTGATCACTCTAGAAACGTTATTAAAGACAGGAGATAAGCTTAGTGAATTGAGGCCAATGTATCTTTTTTTCTCTCTGCAGGGAAGATTTTCCAGAGCAGGCTAGTGAACTTTAGAACCCATTTAGACTGCTGAGTAGTGTCTAAACTGCAAATATTAGAGAATGATGCAATGTTATAAAAAAACACTACATAACTGAAAATAAAATTTTTTGAATATTTTCTTTGCTACTAAAATTCTAGTAATTATCCGTATTACACAACCAATTCATTATATCATAATTTTTTCACTTCAGTGTCTCTTTAAATCATTAATACAGTACACCTTACATGAGGTTTGTAATTAGTTGTTCCTGTTAAGTGAAACATGACTGCTGCTGCATAATGCAAACCCCGAAGTGAGAAAACTTACTTCAGGTTTGATACACTCCTAAGTAGAGCGAAGGCTCTAGGTACGAGGGAGCCTTCCCGCTCTTCAGGCTGTTCTGTCGTTCCTGCGCCATTCCCTGGCTGATGTGTTATGCGACCAGTTGGGTCTTTTGTTCTCCTAGCATTTGGATCTACTTACATCCCCAAAAAGTTCTGAAAAAAGGTACATCTGTACTGCGCGTGCACAAGCCCAGACTCATGCATGCACAGTACAGAAGCTCATCTTCAGAACTACTCGGAGGGGCAAGTAGTTTTAAAGCCTGGTTTCCACTTGTGCGTTTTGTGTCAGATTTTCCTCTCAGAAAATTTGCATTGATTTTGCAGCTAATGGTAGTGAATGGGGCTGTTCCCATTCAATGCGAATTTTCATATGCGTTTGTACGCGTGAAAAAATCTGAGGTCCTCTATCTTTTTTTCAGATATCGCGTACGATTCGCGTACAATGCAAATTTTCGCGTTATTTGCCCTAAAATTTGCATTAGATCCATGGTTACAGCAAGTTGTCAGCAGTCATGACTAAGCTGTTACTAGACAGATTATGTTATATTTTACTAATGCAAATTTTCACATACGAAAATTCGCATTAAAAAACGTGTAAAAATGTGCATGCAAATTTTCACCAATCAGAAAAATATTATATGATTTTTTTGCAGGCGAAAATGTCACGCTACAGTGGAAACGTAGCCTAAAGTGGTTCCAAATGCTCCCTAAGGAATACTGAAGAGCTATTCAACGTAACAGGTCAAGTAACTTCAAATGGTTCTGAACTGTGTGTTTACAGTGACAGTAAAAGCTCACCCACGCTTTCTTTCGTTGGGCATGTGCAGTTCAAAACTTGCACATGTGCAGTTCAGAATCGCTCGGCACCGCTTGGAGGAACTTCCGGAAGGCTCAGGAGGTAAGAGGACTGAGTACGGAGAGCAGAAAGGACCAAGAGGACAACAAGCAGCTTCTTCACATTTCGGAGGAGGTAATTTAGCTCACCATAGGCTTCATTCAGTATGTTTTCCCCTATTCAGGGGTACTTTAACCCTTTAGCAGACAATTTATTTAGAGGCTTTCAAGTGCTTCAGGCCAATTTGTTTTAGCATTTTTTTTTATTTCTTATGTGTTACATTTCCCTGTTTCTAATAAGTAATGCTGTAATGTGCATTTATGGCCATTTGTCACTAGGGGGCAGTGTGAGACAACAACAAAGGACTTCTGATTCAGTTTCTATATGTTCTGCTAGTAGAAAGAGATCAATGCATACCACGAATTTACAGCACAAAGAGTTCTGCCAACTGAGGTTAAAAGGGTCATTATCTCAAATGATATTACTCTATTGAAGCTGCTGATGGGCTTACAGGCTGGTTAAAAAATAGAAACATCTGTAAATTCAATAAATCCAGATTTATACTCACCCATCTTTTAATTATTCTTACCATATAAAGCAGGCAAAATCAATTATGCAAATGTTATGTGAAAATTATACGTAATCTCTTTTAATTGAATTATTTAGCTAATCTTATAGCACTTTGAACAGCTCATACACAAAATTGAAAGTTATCATGCTGGCGCATTCACCTTTATCTTTATTCAATGCTTTGTTTTCTAGTAATTAAGCAGCCAATTAAATGCATCCATTAATGCAGCAATATAAACAGATATTGACTGCAAACATTATCAAGTTAATTAAGATGTTCCACTCTAGCTGGAAAACAAAACCATTATGCTGCTTTGGGTGTATTGTAGAAGCTGATTGATGTAGGTGTGCTCTGCCATTATTGTTAAGCACATCTATCATGTTGCAAACTTCAAAAAGGCAAAACCAAAATAAATCCGAGCTATACTCTCAAGTTAACCTTCCAAGGCTTAGAGCAACATTTTCACAAAATCGAGCAGTGAAAATAATGAATAGGCTGAAAAAATACATTCATAGCAGCAACAACAACTGCCTGTTCAATTATTTATTTCCATGCACGACCTCAGGATTTCACTAGAGCTGCTCCCATCCTGTGGGACTCTCTCCCTCTGCCCATCAGGCTTGCCCCCTCCTTCAACACCTTCAACACCTTCAAACAAGAAGTCAAAACTCACCTTTTCAAGAAGGCCTACCCTACTTCAATGCAGCCCCAACTCTCTCTGCCGAGAACCTCACAATGCAGCCCCCCTCCTTTCGTCTCACCACCCCCTCCCTCTAGATTGTAACCCTTTGGCAGGGCCCTTTTTCCTTGTGTATCATACTTGATTGTGCACTCTACCCAGAGAAATGTGAACTTGTATTATTGGAACTACCACTCCAGTGTATGATCTGGCATTGTATTACTACCTGTATTGTGTTGTGTATCTTATCACTTATTACCTGTATTGTTTTTTCATATTGCTCATTAACTGTATTGTATTGTCGGTCACCCCTGTTATCATTGTCTGTAATCTTAAGTATTGTACAGCGCTGTGTAATATGTTGCTGTTATATAAATTCAATTAATAATAATGCTTATAATAATAATACTTTAGAGGTTCCTAAAATACAAACAGAGGAAATCAAGGTCTGACTGAAAGCAAACGGTTACACTCCTAGTTCAGCTTCCCATTTTTAAAGCATATGGCCTTAATTGTGCATTAATTAGCAGAGGGAGGTGGAGGGCAGGGTCAGGTGATCGGATCTGTGTTGGAGAAGCAACTACCACTCTCCAGGCAGCAAGGATTTACAGGAGCCAGCCAGTCAGATAGCCAGCCTTCAGTATATAAGTTGTCTCACACTGCCACCAAGTGGAATGAAAACTGTATTCCAAAATGCATAAAAATTGTATTCAAAAGTGCATATTCTTGTGTTATTTATTTTCCTATATGTTTTTAATGAGCACAGCGAACACAGCAAAATTGCCGCTGAAGGACCAATCACACAGCAGTTATGTGGTCACACAGCGTGATGTCACAACCCATAAGTGGGCGGGCCGCTCAAGGAGTGATATTTCGAAAATAGATTTAGATGTATAAATAGCTGCATCTAAATCATATTTACATAAAGCTGGTATGATTAACCCTAAGAATAATTAATTTACTATACTAAGGAATAGATTTGACTGCAAAATGGTGTGCATATTTATTATTATTATTAATATTATTATTATTGTTATTATTGTATATAAAAAAAGGTTTTTGTTAACTGTAATGGCTGTTTTTATATTATACTTCTTAGAATATGTATACAATTTATTATAGCAGGCAGACAAATGACAGCGCTCAAGACTGCACCTGAAATGAAAACTAACAGAGGCATGCAGAGCCCCACTGGGGCTAAATGCATGCCTTGAATGCAAAATAGATGCAAATTATGTACTAATTCTAATCTAAAATTTTGAATGTAGATTTGAAGCAATGAATGCAGCTAGCCACTAGTATACTTACTGTAAGGAACTCACCTGCTGGCTCCAGCGATTCCCCGTTCTCAGCAGGCTCGCGCGTGCGTCCTGGCACTTCCTCTTCAGGGCGACGCACTTCCTCCTGCTCCGCCCCCAGGGTCCATGGCAACCAGGGTGCTTGGGGAGTCCCTGGTGACATCAAGGGGCGGGCGTCTGCTGGCAGGCACTCGTCCTACTCACTAAGACGCCAGAGGATTTAGTGTCAGCTGACACGCTGTCAGCTGACACTCTGATCAGAGCCTGACATTGATTGGTTGCTGTGGGCTAGGGCCGGCCTTGGTCAGGCTCTAAGTGTATTTAAATCCTTGTCTCACATTCAGTTCTTGCCCGTGATAGCAATCAGTACGCTGGTTTTGTTGGGCACTTTGTCACTCTGTGATAAACTAATTATTGTATTTCAATGCGCCTCTTAATAAATCAATTATTGTATTTCAATGCAACTGCCCGACTGACTTAGATTTGACCTTAGCTTTACTGACCACTCTCTCTTGCCTAGTCTTCTGTACCTCAGCCATCTGATCTCTCGTGTATGACCCCAGACTGTTATCGACTTAGCATTTGTACTATCCTCTGTACCTCAGCAATCTGATCTCTCGTGTATGACCTTAGCTTAAGTTTGACTACGTCTTGTCTAGACCTCTGTATATCCATTTAGGACCAAGCGTAATATTATCACGGGCCAATAATTATATCTATGGAGGAGTTGCAACAACAGGTTATGCTCCTCACAGGGGCTGTGAATCAGCTCTCTCAGACAGTGGCTGCTCAGCAGGAACAGTTGAATCAGTTGGCTAATGCACCACCACGTGCTGACTCTTCAGATCCTAACGGGCAACCTGCGTCCCCTCCTGTTTCTATACTCCATACCCCCATGGAGCCCAAGATGCACCTTCCCGAGAAAATCTCAGGTTCCCGGGCAAGTTTCAGTAAATTTATGAATAAATGCTTGACGCAATTTGAAGTTCGGCCTAGTTCTACAGGGTCTGAGTCACAGAAAGTATCACTGATCAAATCTCTGTTACAGGGGGATCCACAGACTTGGGCTTATGGTCTGCCTTCCGACCATGAAGCACTATCTTCCGTGCACAGTTTCTTTGAAGCCATGTCTGTTTTATATTCTGAACCTGATATAACTGTCACCGCAGTTTGTAAAATAAGAGATTTGCGACAGGGTCGTCGTTCAGCAGAGGAATATGCTGCTGAATTCAGACGGTGGTCAGTGTCTACCAATTGGGGTCAGGCAGCTTTATTAGACCAATTCTTATTTGGTCTTTCGGATACGATCAATGACATCTTGGTTAGTCATCCTGATCCTAAGACATTAGAGGATGCCATAACCTTAGCCATATGAATGGACAGGCGGGTTAGACAGCGACGCCAGGGCAAAGCTCATTTTTCCCAGTGGCTTCTACTCCCTCTGGGAGTAATAGTTCACATTCAGGAGAAGAACCTTTGCAGTTAGGTTTTTCTAAACTTTCTTCTTCAGAGAAACTCAGACGGGGCAGTGAAGGGTTGTGTCTTTTCTGTGGGGTCAAAGGGCATTTTGCGAAAGATTGTCCTGCAAAGAAAAGGCCAGAAAACTTCAGCGCCTAAGTGAGGCAGGGGAACCTCATTTGGGCGATATGATTCTTCCCATGAGAGTAAAAAAAAATATTGTTACCAGTAACTTGACATTGGAATGACAAGATGTATCATTGTCAGGCATTTATTGATTCTGGGGCAGCGGGTAATTTCCTTGACTTCGCTTTGGCCGCTGAGCTCGGTATTCCCGCCTTGTCTATGCAGGACAAGATCTATGTAAAAGCCATTGATGATTAACCTTTTCAGGCAAATCGACTTATTGGCTGGATAGTGTAATGGTTAAGGGCTCTGCCTCTGACACAGGAGACCTGGGTTCAAATCTCGGCTCTGCCTGTTCCGTAAGCCAGCACCATTTCAGTAAGGAGTTTCTTGGGCAAGTCTCCTTAACACTGCTACTGCCTACTGAGTGCGCTCTAGTGGCTGCCTCGCAAGCGCTTTGAGTCTGACAGGAGAAAGGCGCTATACAAATACTGCTATTATTATTATTATTTCCATCACGCCTGAGATTTCTCTGCAGGTTGGAGCACTGCATCTTGAAAAATTGCAGTTCTACCTACTTAGAATTCCTTCTAGCCCTTTGGTTCTAGGTCTTCCCTGGCTACAGTTACATAATCCGCACATTGATTGGTGCACTGGTCAATTGACTAATTGATCTTCATTCTGTGAAAAACATTATCTTAAGTTTCTTCCTTTGCAAACCACTGAAATAAAACTTAAAAAACTACCTTCTTGTTATGAAGAATTTTCAGATGTTTTCTCCCCACAGGCTGCTGATAAGCTCCCTCCTCACAGGTTTTATGACTGCCCTATAGATCTGCTGCCCGGTACGATGCCTCCATGAGGGCATTTTTATAACCTTTCTGGCCCAGAAATTCTGGCTATGAAGGATTACATCAAGGAAAATCTGAACAAGGCTTTCATCCGTCCTTCTTCTTCTCCTGCTGGAGCTGGGTTCTTTTTTGTGCAAAAGAAGGATGGAGGTTTACATCCTTGTATAGACTATAGGGGTCTGAACAAAATTACCGTAAAAAATAAATATCCATTGCCACTCATTGATGATTTGTTCACTCAGGTTTTTGGGGCATGGGTTTTCACCAAACTGGACTTGAGAGGGGCCTATAATCTAGTCAGTATTCGCCAGGGAGATGAGTGGAAGACAGCTTTTAATACTCAAGACGGACATTACGAGTATTTGGTCATGCTTTTTGGTCTTTGTAATGCCCCAGCTGTCTTCCAAGATTTGGTAAACAACATTTTCAGAGACTATTTAGGCAAATTTGTCATGGTGTATCTTGACGATATCCTGATCTACTCGTCCCAGCCCTCTGTACCTCAGCTATCTGATCTCTCGTGTATGACCCCAGCCTGTTATCGACTTATCGACTTAGCCTTTGTCTCCTCCTTTGTACCTCAGCCATCTGATCTCTCGTGTATGACCCCAGCCTGTTATCGACTTAGCCTTTGTCTCATCCTCTGTACCTCAGACATCTGATCTCTCGTGTATGACCTTAGCTTAAGTTTGACTACGTCTTGTCTAGACCTCTGTGTATCCATTTAGGACCAAGCGTGATACTTACATTCAATGTTTACAGCGGGTGACATGGCAGCACTTTCAAACAGAAGTCTTTTTTTGTTTTGTTTTTTAAAACAATGTCTTTTTTTGTAAAGTGTTTTATTTTGGTAACTATGAGTTAGGGGTGAAAGGAGTTAAAAACTGATTAAAAATGTATTTATTTGTTTTATATATAACAGTGTATGAGGGTGTATTTTTACTTTTTGGGCATAAGATGTTGCCACACTTAATTCCTCTGTACTGTGGACAGTACATAGGAAGTGTTGTGTATGTGTTCTTTTCTTTCACTTTGTGAATACCAGTATCTTGCTGATGCTGGCTTTCATTCATTACAGGCACTGTGATCAACTTTGGGAACACATGTTCCCATTCACCAATCACAGACCAGCAGGATGGTGATGCAAGCAAACAGCAGTAGCATGCCAGCGATTGCAAGCGGATGGGTAAATAAACAAAACCGCATATCTATGATCCTGGTGTGCAAGTGAAGTTTTCAGGGTCATAGATATGTATAGTAGCGGTCAGGAAGAGGTTAAATATGCCTCTTATATGTCCAATAGGCACAGACTAACCAGCAAGCTCATGGTGACCCAGAACTCATTGGAGTGTGTAAGGGACAACAATGGTCCTAAAAGCCCCCTTACTAAGGTGTTAAGAAGAACAAAAGTTTGCTTTCCTAAAACAGAAAGAATTTGCGATAATTCAGGTTGGGGTGAGCTTAAGATGTCTCCCAGTGCATCACTGCTGAATATATGCAAATTGACCATTGTACCCTTAGAAGCTAAACACACCTCCAGAACCGCTGGAATGCAATGATGTGTCAGCTTGTTAATTTGTACAGAGCCATAATAATCCAACATGCATACAGACTGTTTCGGATTGTTTGATCCTCATCAGTGCATGGCATGGATTAATTTGGCTCTATATGTCCAATGCTTTATATGTCCAATGCGCACATTTTGCTTATCTCCTACGCTGCACACTGTAGGGTGCATGATAACTGCATATGTTATATGATACATACTTAAAGGGAACCAGAGACAGCCAGAGAGAAAAAAAGGAAAAACATTTTATACATACCTGGGGCTTCTTTCAGCCCCATAAGCCTGGATCGCTCCCACGCCACCATCCTCCGCTTCCTCTATCGGCGGTACCGGGTCCCGTCACTTCCGGCGGACGCCGCCAATTGTCCGTATGCACAGGGGCTCCCTCCATACACTTACGCATGCGGCTGCGCAGTACGGAGCCGCACGCGTACGGGTATGGAGGGAGCCCCTGTGATGCGGACAATTGGCCGCGTGCTGCCGCCGACTGGCGAAACTACGGGACCCGGTGCCGGCGGACACAGGCAGTGGAGGACGGCGGCGTGAGAGCGATCCGTGCGTATGGGGCTGGAGGAAGCCCCAGGTATGTATAAATTCTTTACTTCACTTCATCTCTGGTTCTCTTTAAGTTTATATGGGACATGTTATATTTGAGAAAATATAACAGATTTAATAACCTGCCTAGTGGCAATCAGCAATAGTTGTATTTAAATGATTACTAGTTCAGCCCCTCAAAAGTCTCAAGAGCTGTCGACTGGCCCTGCATCTGAAACGTTTGTGACCTTCTGTTGTAATTGTTTACTAAAATATTATTGCCATTTTCTCTAAGAAAGCACTGTGCCAAGCATGATTATTTTCTGTTATTTTGCATGGGGTTTATTCCATCTGTGCAAGTCACAAAAATGGAAGTGATCTCATTTATTGTGTTGCTGCAATGAATACGCTAGTCTGTGGCACAACTTGTTAGAGAACAACAGAGGAAGAATAAACAGCTATTTGCAGACACCACATAACACCACAGGTGCACTGTGAGCTATGCAGAGTTGCAGACTGAACAGATGGTACAAGAAAGAAAAAAACTCGGCAATGATCAGCATCAAATCATCAAATAAGAGTATCATTTTTTTTTTTGCACAAAAGTCCTTTACACGTTATGCAGCTGGAGATTTGTGTTTTGTTTTTGTTTTGTTTTTCATTTACAAGCTTTATTGAGTTTTTGCCAAGTCACGTAATGAGAGCACCAAGATTGAAATGGGATGAAAAAGTATTTTATCCAACCATACTAAAATTATCTTTCACAAGATAGAAGGAAGTAAATAGAACAACATGCAACACAGAAATATGAAAGAGGAAAGAGAGAGAGAGTAGACCAAGGGGTAGAAGCACAGTTCAGTTATCTGCTGGAGCAGTACAAAAGAGCAAGCATAATTATTAGTACTGGTTTATATAGCACCAACACATTGCAAGGCACTGCACAGATAAATATTTACAGACACGTTATATAGAAAAACAAGGGCATTGTGGATCATAGTACTGTTGTATAGCTAAGTAAAATTAGGTGCAGTCCAGGTTGTAAAGTTAAAAACCTTTAAATTAAAGTGAACCCGAGGTGAGAGTGATATGGACGCTGCCATATTTATTTCCTTTTAAATAATACCAGTTGCCTGGCTGTCCTGCTGATCCTCTGCCTCTAATGCTTTCAGCCATAGACCCTGAACAAGCATGCAGCAGATTAGGTGTTTCTGATATTTTTGTCAGAACTGACAAGATTAGCCGCATGCTTGTTTCTGGTGTAATTCAGCCACTACTGCAGGCAAATAAATGAACAGGGCTTTTCGGGCAACTGGTATTGTTCAAAATGAAATAAATATGGCAGCCTCCATATCACTCTCACCTGGGGTTCATTTTAAAGCTCCTTCAAAGCTCTACTACAATTGGTGGGTGTCTGCAGCAGTAACTCCCCCGCTCATCTGTAAAATCATGGCTCTTTTAAAACGCTGCCTCCTCCTCTGCAAAACCGCCATGTCAGATTTAGACCAAAGTGTTTCTGAAACTCTGTGGTCACCCCCACCTGTGCCACCTCAGCCCTCCTCCAGCACGGCATCTGCAGCCTAATAGGTGGCCTTAATTACCCTCCTTTTGCCCCCATAGCTGGTAATGACATTGTGGGCTATGACTGTGCCTAAATTAACCAGCATGCCACCTTGAGCCCATTTCTACAGTTGCTCTTAGTAGGTGAACCCAACAGATACATTAGTGTTTTTTTGGTGTGTGTGTGTGGGGGGGGGGGGGGGATGTAATGTCTGTTTGGTCATGGATCAGCTGAATTCTACAGGTCTGGGTTTTGAGCATTCCCAAAATATATATCAATCTGTTAAACACATCTGATGTTACTAGGTTACAGTTCTACCAGCACAGTGGGAAGCCAATGATGGATTGTCTCCAGGTTATGGTACAAAAGGAAGATTAAAAATATTTTCCTTAGTGGACAATACCAATGGATAATAAGACACTATTAATTCTGGCTATTGGGTAAATGTAATGTAAACTGTATGCATTGTGGAATTGGCCAAATTCCAAGTTGCCTACAATTTGCATCAACTTTGCATGTTGAAGGACATCCGAACAGAGTGGGAGGAATGATTAGATTTACTTACTTGGAGCTTCTTACAGCTTCTAGCAGTCCATCAAGTTCCTCACTGTAGTTCTGCTGCCTTCCATGGTGCCACTGTCCCCTCCATAAGAATGCTGACCACAACTGTGGTCAAGGACTTCTGCTTATGCAAGGGGGGGAAATCTCTTGATCCATTGCCAGTAGTTTTCTGTCCTTGTTGCTTTGTCTGTGTGTCCCACTGACACTTGTGTTGCATAGACAGCCTTGCTAATTCATACTGTGTGTGTGCCACTGCCAGGCCCAGCACATTCAGTGACTACCTGTGTGTGTGACAGCAGTTGCACATTGTAATACCCTTTACTGCATATACCTACCTGTTGTGTTTAGTGAACCCACCTCATCACTGCATATACCTACCTGTTGTGTTGAGTGAACCCACCTCATCACTGCATATACCTACTGCATCACTGCAAATACATACATAGACATATGACTATAGTAGGGATTAGATTGTGAGCTTCTCTGAGGGACAGTTATTGACAAGACAATATACTCTGTACAGCGCTGCAGAAGATGTCAGCTCTATATGAATACTAAATAATCATAATAAGTGGAGACTGATGCAAATTCCAATGTCTTAAAATACTTTCTTGTTCATGACTTTGACCTAGCTTCTGTTTTATGTCAAGGAAGAAAGTATCTGATAATTTTAAAAATACAACAACTAATTTTCCAACAGTTTTACCTTTGTTAAAGAGACACTGAAGCGAAAAAAAAATGATGATATTATGATTTGCATGTGTAGCACAGCTAAGAAATAAAACATTAAGATCAGATACATCAGTGTAATTGTTTCCAGTACAGGAAGAGTTGAGAAACTCCAGTTGTTATCTCTATGCAAACAAGCCATTAAGCTCTCCGACTAAGTTAGTCACGGAGAGGGCTGTTATCTGACTTTTAGTATCTCAACTGTTCCTGGACTATTTACTTTTCCTCTGCTAGAGGAGAGGTCATTACTTCACAGACTGCTCTGAAAGACTAATTTTGAATGCTGAGTGTTGTGTAATCTGCACATATTATAGAATGATGCAATGCTAGAAAAAACACTATATACCTGAAAATAAAAGTATGAGAATATTTTCTTTGCTGCTAATCTTCTAGTAATTATTCATAGTACACAACCAATTCACTATATTATATATTTTTTTCGCTTTAGTGTCTCTTTAAGAGACTGTTGTTTCTAATTTACAGAGGTAATCTTTGCAGATTGACAAGGTTAGATAAATCTGTATGTCAAGCATTTGGTGTAATACACATCCAGTTATGCATCTGTCTCACAAGCAAGAGGATTGATGTAGCCTTTATGTCAGCAATTTCTCACAATTCGCATAATTTACAAATGACTAGCACTGTGTAAAGGTTAAATAGTACATGTGAATAAATGTGGCAAAGTTAAGAGTTTTTCAATAACAATGCAATAAAAAATGATTATGAACAATCTAGAAAATGCTATATAAATCAATATTTAGTGTGAGAATGACATAACACTGCATGGCACAGGGGGCATTCTCTGTTGGCACACACGCTGTTCACCGTTGCATTGCCCCAAACGACTTTGCAGGGGGGTGGGGAGAAGGAACGGTCACATGCAGTATGTGTAGCGGAGAAATTAAGTAACTCACCACCACTCCAGGATCCACCGAGGATGTACGTGACCCTTATGTTTCCTCACAGGTGTTCTGTATCTATGGTACCTTGCCACCTGTCATCACGTGACAAGTGGTGCTGCACCATAGAGAACCTGGGAGGAGAAAGTCACATGCATCCACGTTGAATCTTGGAAAGGTGAGTTACTTCACCTCTCTGCTGCAAACTCTACACGGGGTGGTAGACATCTGGTACCTCACTGGGGGGGATTTATCTGGCTACCTATACTGGGAAGGGGGATTAAAATGGGTATGTATGGGGGGGGGGGGTGCATCTGTCTACCTATGCCGGGGTGGGGGTCATTTGGCTGCCTATACTGGGAGGGGCATCTGGCAACTATACTGGGAGGGGAGTCTAGCTAGCTTTACGGGGAGCAGAGTAGCTCCCTCATAATGCCTCTATTGTTAGTGCTTGCACTTATAATTCGCTTCTTGTAGTGCCCTGACTTAGCGTCTCCGTTATAGTTCATTTTAATCAGTATCCCCATCCCCTGTAGAGCCACCATTATAGTGCCCTCAGCATCCTCTGGCCTCCTGCAGAGCTGGTGGCAGAGAGAGGTGGTTAGTATTATATTTATGCCCTTTGAGCAGGTCCCGTTTGCACCTCACTCCATGTGTGATATGAATTATTTCCATTCATCTTCATATTCTCACCCTACAATAAAATATTACATTCTATAATTAATATTCACAGGACATGTTTAAGACACTTGGCATTTCTTATACTTCTATGGATTTTGTATCACTGACCTCAGACACAGCTGGACATGGCAGCAAACAAGAAGCACACTCTGCTTGCCCTTCTTTATGTTTCACCTTTAGTACCTATGAAAAGAAAAAAAAGTGTGCAGATTACAGTTACCCTTTGTAAAAAAAACTAAAAACAAAAACAGGAATTGAGTTTATCTTCAATCCCTCATTAAAGGGCAACACTGCTTTCCTACAAAAGTTTCTATTATCTCTACTCAAGTCATTTTGTAACTCGATGTTAAATATCAGCTCTCAATAATAGTTCTATTTTTGTAAAATAAATCAGTGTAATGCTCCGAAAGGTCATAGTAACAGGTATACAGTTTGGTGTTCAAGGATTTTAAAATATTTTAGGGCCAGAGAGGAAGGAAAAAGGTGGGGAAGCAAAATGCAGGTGGAGGGGCAGAGGAGAGGATCGCTATGACCCAGCCAACTACAGAGGCATCTGTGAGAGCAGCACACTGGGAAAACTGTTCAACAGCATCCTGAATAAGAGAATCCTCACCGTTCTCACCCAGCACAATGTTCTCAGTAAAAGTCAAGCAGGATTTGTACTGAACCATCGCACCACCGACCACATCTACACCCTGCACACCCTTATCAAGTACCATGTACGCAGACGAAGGAAGGGGAAAATATTTGCCTGCTTTGTGGACTTTAAAAAGGCTTTTAACCCAGTGTGGCACCCAGGTTTGTTCCTGAGACTCCTAGAGAGCGGAATAGGAGGGAAAACATACAATGTCATCAAGAGCTCATACACTGGGAATAAGTGCAGTGTGAAAGTGAATGGGAAAAGAACACCTTTCTTCCCCCAGGGTTGGGGGGTAAGACAGGGCTGCAGCCTGAGTCCAACACTTTTCAACATATATATCAATAAATTGGCCTCTGCCCTAGAGGCCTCGCCAGCACCAGGACTCGCACTACATGACACAACAGTGAAGTTCTTACTGTATGCAGATGACCTCCTATTGCTGTTGCAAACTGAGGAAGGTCTACAAGACAGCTTGAAAATCCTGGAGAAATTTAGCACAACATGGGCACTCTCCATTAATCTAAAGAAAACCAAAACCATGCTGTTCCAGAGGAAAAAACGGTCAGCCCAGAGCCCATCCTTTATACTCAATGACTGTGAAATCAGCAGAACTAATAAATATACCTACTTTGGTCTGGAAATCAACCAATTTGGAAGCCTTAAGCCAGCCATGAAGGCGCTAAAAGCCAAAGCATGCCGAACCTTCTATGCCATCAGGAAAGAACTGTACCACCTCAAACCACCAGTAAAGGTCTGGCTGAAAGTATTTGACAGTGTCATCACCCCAATCCTACTGTATGGAAGTGAAGTATGGGGCCCCACCACCTACCCAGACCAATCAAAATGGGAATCCAGCACAATAGAAATATTCCACCTGGAGTTCTGCAAACACCTTCTCCATGTCCATCGGAGTACCTCAAACAATGCCTGACGAGCTGAGCTGGGGAGATTCCCATTACTGCTTGAGATACAGAAGAGAGTGTTGTCCTTCTGGGCCCACCTACAGAGCAGCAGCCCTGACTCACCCCACTACTAAAAAGCCATGCTGCACAATGAAGACCAAAAAAAGCCGTGTGCACTGAAAGTAGTGGTCAGCTCTATACTCCCTTCAACCCCCGACCCACAGGTCATAACAAAAATCCAGATAAAACACACCACAGCTAAGAGCAAAGAGGACTATGTGGAAAAATGGAGGCGTGAAATAAAACAGTCACAAAAGCTAACCATATACCAGTCTCTACAAAGAGAATATAAAATGGCCCCATACCTGGAAAAGCTCCAAAACTCTCAAGAGAGGAAAATCCTGAGTGTCTACAGATTGAGTGCTCACAACCTCGAAATAGCATCTGGGAGACACAGACAGATGTACAAACCCAGGTAGGAGAGACTATGCCAACACTGTGAGCAGAAGACCCTTGAGGATGAAAGCCACTTCCTGCAGTACTGCCCCAAATATACTGCAACCAGGGACACTTACTTTAAGAAATTGTTGGAACTATTCCCAGACTTTCTCACATTAGAAGATGAGAGAAAAACATATATCCTACTGGGAGAAGTGGAATCCACAGTGACAATCACTGCGAGCTATGTCACAGCATGCCACAGACTGAGAGGAGCATAACGGAACTGTAAGCTTAAAAAAATGTCCACAGACTGCTTAGCCATTGTCCCCCTATCCCACTCCCCTTCCATGTCCCCCTTTTCCCCTTGATTTGGCAATACCTATAATGAATCTTGGCCATGCCAATAAAGCTATCTTTGATTTGATTTGGATTTGGATATGGGAAGGGAAAAGAGAGGGGAATAGAATTGGTAGTATATTCTGCATTGGGATGCATATTTTTCAAACTATCAGGGCTATTTTTAGTTTCAAAAAGTTTTTTTTAAGAAACAGTATTATTCATGAAAATACAATACAGCTGTGACTCACATTGCCTTATAAGGACATAACCATAAATACAATAGTGGTAAAGAATTTACAATCTTTAAAAACATCATGGCCTCGATTCATCATGACTTATCGAATCAATTACCGGCAGCTCAATAAAATACCGAATTCGCTATGTTGATTTCAGGATTCATCAAAGTTATCTACAGCTGTTAGCGAGCATTCAGTAATCATTCGGTAATGATCCGATAAAACGGAAGAAAGTGCAATTCATGAAAATGAAAGTGGGCGTGGTTTAGCATTAAATTTAGGATTAGTTATCTCCTTCACTGCTCTGTCGTTATTCCTGTCAGATCATTGCTGACAGAGAAGATGGAGCCATTTGAAGTGTTACATATCAGCTGAGAGTGATTCAAAGACGCAGAAGGGCAAGAATAAGGTCTAGAACCATATCAATTTGCAAGAGAATGGATTTATTTGCTATACCAGGACATCAGCATTTCTCTTGAATCCTCTTGTAAGAGAACATAGGCAGTGCCAGGGTTAACTAAATTGCTAGCTGCTCTACATTTTTTCAGAAAAGGCTCCTCTCAAGCCGTACCTGGCAAAATTGTGGGATTGTCCCAAGCCACTTCCAGAATTCTGGTCCAGGTGTTAAGCCCTATTTGGAATGTGCTACGTGGTGTTCAAAGGACTGCCTTTTTACCCACAATTCCACGGGAATCTTATGGCCTTGTGTTAAGTTACCGCTGTAAAATGGAAATGTCGACACGTTACCGCATTGTTATTGATATTTTATCGAAGTCACACCGAATGTGGAAAAACCTTGGTGAATACAACTAGAAATGGATAAACTTTCAATTCGGTAATTAAACGAACTGGAAAAAGTTATCGCAAAGACAATGATGAATAAAGGCCCATGTATCAAATATAACTTTGCAAGAGTAATCAAAGGTATAAAAGTGAAAAACATACCGTACATGGAGAGAGATACCCAAAAACAGGACAAAAAGGCAGAGATATTAAAAGTAATCAATGGATAAATTCGTATACCAAATATATCATAAATGGAAGGCCTGTATTGTCAGCATTTTGTATCCAAGAGTTCCAAGTCTTATGAAAGTGGAGGATATGGTCATGAGCAGAGCCGGGACAAGGCCCTCCAGCACCCAAGGCTGAGACACCAAAGTACGCCCCTCCATCCCTCCCACCTAGTGTTGGGCGAACACCTAGATGTTCGGGTTCGCGAACGTTCGCCGAACATCGCCGCGATGTTCGGGTGTTCGCGCCGAACTCCGAACATAATGGAAGTCAATGGGGACCCGAACTTTCGTGCTTTGTAAAGCTTCCTTGAGACGCAACCCAGGCCTTGCATGAGGACAAAAAGCGTGCGGATATAGCAATGTTTTTGCCGCCATGCAGTCATAAATGTAATACAGATGAGAGGTTCAATAAACAGGGACCGGAAACGCTAACCCAGGCCAGCAGCAGCAGCAGCACACGTGATGGAACAGGAGGAGGCGCAGGAGGAGAAGGCCGTGCTTTTTGAGACACAACATTCCAGGCCTTGCATGAGGACAAATAGCGTGCGGATATAGCAATGCTTTTTGCCGCCATGCAGTCATAAATGTAATACAGATGAGAGGTTCAATAAACAGGGACCGGAAACGCTAACCCAGGCCAGCAGCAGCAGCAGCAGCACACGTGATGGAACAGGAGGAGGCGCAGGAGGAGAAGGCCACGCTTTTTGAGACACAACATCCCAGGCCTTGCATGAGGTCAAAAAGCGTGCGGATATAGCAATGCTTTTTGCCGCCATGCAGTCATAAATATAATACAGATGAGAGGTTCAATAAACAGGGACCGGAAACGCTAACCCAGGCAAGCAGCAGCAGCAGCACACGTGATGGAACAGGAGGAGGCGCAGGAGGAGAAGGCCACGCTTTTTGAGACACAACATCCCAGGCCTTGCATGAGGACAAATAGCGTGCGCATATAGCAATGCTTTTTACCGCCATGCAGTCATAAATGTAATACAGGTGAGAGGTTCAATAAACAGGGACCGGAAACGCTAACCCAGGCCAGCAGCAGCAGCAGCACACGTGATGGAACAGGAGGAGACGCAGGAGGAGAAGGCCACGCTTTTTGAGACACAACATCCCAGGCCTTGCATGAGGACAAATAGCGTGCGGATATAGCAATGCTTTTTGCCGCCATGCAGTCATAAATGTAATACAGATGAGAGGTTCAATAAACAGGGACCGGAAACGCTAACCCAGGCCAGCAGCAGCAGCAGCACACGTGATGGAACAGGAGGAGAAGGCCACGCTTTTTGAGACGCAACCCAGGCCTTGCATGAGGACAAAAAGCGTGCGGATATAGCAATGCTTTTTGCCGCCATGCAGTCATAAATGTAATAAAGATGAGAGGTTCAAAAAACAGGGACCGGCAACACTAACCCATCACAGATGGTCATTGTTCATGTTACTTGGTTGGGGTCCAGGAGTGTTGCATAGTCGTTTCCAATCCAGGATTGATTCATTTTAATTTGAGTCAGACGGTCTGCATTTTCTGTGGAGAGGCGGATACGCCGATCTGTGACGATGCCTCCGGCAGCACTGAAACAGCGTTCCGACATAACGCTGGCTGCCGAGCAAGCCAGCACCTCTATTGCGTACATTGCCAGTTCGTGCCAGGTGTCTAGCTTCGATACCCAATAGTTGAAGGGTGCAGATGGATTGTTCAACACAGCTACGCCATCTGACATGTAGTCCTTGACCATCTTCTCCAGGCGATCGGTGTTGGAGGTGGATCTGCACGCTTGCTGTTCTGTGGGCTGCTGCTGCATGGGTGTCATAAAATTTTCCCACTCCAAGGACACTGCCGATACCATTCACTTTTGGGCACTAGCTGCGGCTTGTGTTGTTTGCTGCCCTCTTGGTCGTCCTGGGTTTGCGGAAGTCAGTCTGTCGGCGTACAACTGGCTAGAGGAGGGGGAGGATGTCAATCTCCTCTCTAAAGTCTCCACAAGGGCCTGCTGGTATTCTTCCATTTTGACCTGTCTGACTCTTTCTTCAAGCAGTTTTGGAACATTGTGTTTGTACCGTGGATCCAGAAGGGTATAAACCCAGTAATTGGTGTTGTCCAGAATGCGCACAATGCGTGGGTCGCGTTCAATGCAGTCTAGCATGAATTGAGCCATGTGTGCCAGAGTCCTGCCAGAATCCTCATCATCCTCTTGTGAGCGTTGTGATAGTTGTTGTGATGCATCATAGTCGTCACCTTCTTCCTGGTCTGCTTCTGCTGACCATTCGTGCTGAATTGTGGAAGTCCAACGTGCACCGCTCTGGCCCTCGTCAGTGGTGGCAGGAAATTCCTGCTCCAACTCCAGCGGTTCCTCCTCCTCTTCTTCGTCATAGCTGCTGGGGCCAGCGTTTCCTGAGGCGGATGGCCTGATGTTGGTACCATCACGCTGATCGTTTTCTCCTTCAGATTCCCCCAGTTGCATCATGACAGCTGTTTCCTTGATTTTCAACATTGACCTCTTCAGTAAACACAGCAGTGGTATGGTAATGCTGACTGAAGAGTTGTCACTGTTCACAAGCAACGTGGATTGCTCAAAATTTTGGAGGACTTGGCAGAGGTCCAACATGTTGGCCCAATCGGATCTACAGAAGCTTGGCAGCTGTCCGGATGCGCCTCGGTACTGCGCCGTCATGTACTGGACCACTGCACTCTTCTGCTCGCAAAAGCGGGCTAGCATGTGCAGCGTAGAATTCCAGCGCGTAGGAACATCACACAGCAAGCTATGGTGGGGGAGATTGAAGCGCTCCTGCATCTTGGCGAGTGCCCCCGAAGCAGTACTGGAATTTCTACAATGTTTGGCCACTCGTCGCACCTTCAACAGAAGATCGGCCATGCCTGGGTATGTCCTCAGGAACCGCTGAACTACTAGGTTCATCACGTGCGCCAGGCAAGGGATGTGTGTCAGCTTAGCCAACCTTAAAGCGCGAATGAGATTACTCCCATTATCACACACAACCATGCCCGGTTTCAGGTCCAGCGGTGCCAGCCACAAATCCGTCTGTTCCTTTATTCCCCTCCAAATTTCCTCCCCTGTGTGCTGCTTATCCCCAAGGCAGATCAGCTTCAGCAACGCTTGCTGACGCATGCCAACAGCTGTGCTGCACTGCTTCCACGATCCTACTGCTGCTGGGTTAGCGTTTCCGGATGAGGTACAGCTTTGAGATGCGCGCAACTTGGGGCAACTTGGTCTAGATCCGTCCCTGGTTGGAGGAGAAGGAGTCAGAGAGGAAGGTGCTGTTGTTGTTATCCAGTGGGAGGGACGGCGGTGCAGCTGTTTGCGGCGTGGGCAACACCCGCGCCGTAGCAGGTGAGGAATCGCTGCCAGGCTCCACAAGGTTCACCCATTGCGCGGTAAGGGAGATGTATCGACCCTGGCCGAACGCACTCGTCCAGGTGTCAGTGGTGAGGTGAACCTTGCAGGCAACGGCATTCTTCAAGCTTCGGGTTATTTTGCTGACCACGTGCTCATGCAACTCAGGCACTGCAGAGCGCGCAAAGTGGTAGCGGCTGGGAACCACGTAACGTGGGATGGCCACTGACATCATGCCCTTGAAGCTGTTTGTCTCCACCACTCGATATGGCAGCATTTCGCAGGCCAGAAGCTTGGCTATGCTGGCTGTTACTGCCACGGCCCGGGGATCATTTGCTGGCAATTTCCTCTTGCGCTCAAACATCTCCGAGACAGACAACTGAACCGTAGGGCTGCACACTGAACGGCTGTTGGTTGTTGTGTTTGATGAACACTGGGAGACCTCAAGAGCACTACTCCGGAAAGTGACAGTGTCAGCGTCGTCTGATGTTTGTGAATGTTGTGAACCAGGCAATGGCTGGGCTACTGCTGCTGCTGAGGCGGGTCTGGTGGTGAGTCTGGTGACCCCAAGGGAGGCAGTGTTGCTGGTACCCTGTCCTGCCGCGTTTGCCCACAGAGTGGGATGTTTGGATAGCATGTGGCGGCTCATGCTGGTGGTGGAGAGGTTGTTAATACTTTTCCCCCTGCTCAGGCGGGTCTTGCACACCTTGCAAATCGCCATAGTACCATCCTCAGTGCAGTCTTCAAAGAAAGCCCAGACTTTGGAGCACCTGCCTTGCTGGCGATTTCTGTTTGCGCCTCTTTTGCCTCTCACTTGAACTTCCACGCTTGTGGTGCCTGAAATTGCGCGCCGCCTACCTTGTGGCACAAGGCGAACTCGTGCAGCAGTGGGTTCTTCAACAGACTCATCTGTGCTGCTGCTCTGACGGCGATGTTCTCGTTCACAAACAAAATCTGGGTCTATGTCCACATTGTCCATACCCTCCTCTTCCATCTCCTGAAACTCGTCATATGTCATTGTGGGGGGCCGCCGCTGTGGAGTAGAGCTCCCCAGAACAACCTCTGCGCAGCTCACTCCAACGTCGTCATCCAGATCTTGTCAGCCGACCTCTTGCAATTGCAACCCCTCCTACCCAACTTGCTCTGGGATTTGGGTTTCCGAGTCCTCCTCGGACTCGCCTTGTATTTCAGTGCGCGGTGCATTTCCCACAGTTAATGGTTGTGAATCCGGGCACAACATTTCTGGCTGTTCCTCCATTGACCTTTCAAAGGTGGAAGTTTGTTGGGCTGGGAATAGCTCCTGCGAATACCCCATTGTGTCCTGAGGTAATTCATCGGACTGGTTATCTGGCAGTTCTGTACGTGGTGTCGCTGCCGGTTGTGTCAGCTTTGTGCCCACTGGCTCCTTGTAACTGGCTGAGGACTCGGACCTCGTGCGTGATGTGCTGGTGCTGCTTAACCCACTGCTGGACGCTTGAGAGGTCATCCAAGTAATTATCTGGTCCTGTTCTTTTGGATTTGTGAGGGTTGTTGTCCTGGACAACATGGGCGGTATTGAGTGGGTTTTCTTGGGTGCTCCCCTGTGGCCTGTACGTGAACCGTCAGGGGAAACACCTCTTCCCTTGCCCCTCCCTCTTTCACCGGATTTCTTCCTCATTTCACTTATCCTTAAAGTACACGCTGACTGGCAGCAGTACAGTGGCAGTACAGAAATGCTATACAGTGGAGGGTGAGCGGTGTACCACTATTCCCAGCAGCGACACAGAGCATAATGCTATACAGTGGTGGGTGAGCGGTGTACCACTATTCCCAGCAGCGACACAGAGCACAATGCTATACAGTGGCGGGTGAGCTGTGTACTACTGTTCCCAGCAGACACAGAGTGGCAGTAAACACAATAATGCTATATAGTGCTGGGTGAGCGGTGTACACAGAGTGGCAGTAAACACAATGCTATACAGTGTGGCTGAGCGAGCGGTGTACTACTGTTGCCAGCAGACACAGAGTGGCAGTAAACACAATGCTATATAGTGTGGCTGAGCGAGGTACACAGAGTGGCAGTAAACACAATGCTATATAGTGTGGCTGAGCGAGCGGTGTACTACTGTTCCCAGAAGACACAGAGTGGCAGTAAACACAATGCTATATAGTGTGGCTGAGCGAGGTACACAGAGTGGCAGTAAACACAATGCTATATAGTGTGGCTGAGCGAGTGGTGTACTACTGTTCCCAGCAGACACAGAGTGGGAGTAAACACAATGTTATATAGTGTGGCTGAGCGAGGTACACAGAGTGGCAGTAAACACAATGCTATATAGTGTGGCTGAGCGAGCGGTGTACTACTGTTCCCAGCAGACACAGAGTGGCAGTAAACACAATGCTATATAGTGTGGCTGAGCAAGGTACACGGAGTGGCAGTAAACACAATGCTATATAGTGTGGCTGAGCGAGTGGTGTACTACTGTTCCCAGCAGACACAAAGTGGCAGTAAACACAATGCTATATAGTGTGGCTGAGCGAGGTACACAGAGTGGCAGTAAACACAATGCTATATAGTGTGGCTGAGCGAGCAGTGTACTACTGTTCCCTGGCAGTAAACACAATGCTATATAGTGTGGCTGAGTGAGGTACACAGAGTGGCAGTAAACACAATGCTATATAGTGTGGCTGAGCGAGCGGTGTACTACTGTTCCCAGCAGACACAGAGTGGCAGTAAACACAATGTTATATAGTGTGGCTGAGCAAGGTACACAGAGTGGCAGTAAACACAATGCTATATAGTGTGGCTGAGCGAGCAGTGTACTACTGTTCCCAGCAGACACAGAGTGGCAGTAAACACAATAATGCTATATAGTGTGGCTGAGCGAGGTACACAGAGTGGCAGTAAACACAATGCTATATAGTGTGGCTGAGCGAGCAGTGTACTACTGTTCCCAGCAGACACAGAGTGGCAGTAAACACAATGCTATATAGTGTGGCTGAGCGAGGTACACAGAGTGGCAGTAAACACAATGCTATATAGTGTGGCTGAGCGAGCAGTGTACTACTGTTCCCAGCAGACACAGAGTGGCAGTAAACACAATGCTATATAGTGTGGCTGAGCGAAGTACACAGAGTGGCAGTAAACACAATGCTATATAGTGTGGCTGAGCGAGCAGTGTACTACTGTTCCCAGCAGACACAGAGTGGCAGTAAACACAATGCTATATAGTGTGGCTGAGCTAGGTACACAGAGTGGCAGTAAACACAATGCTATATAGTGTGGCTGAGCGAGCGGTGTACTACTGTTCCCAGCAGCGACACACAATGACTGGGGGGACCCTGGCTAGCGTGGCTGGAGCGCGAACTACCCTGCCTGCCTACCCAAAGCTAAACCCACAGACAAATGGCGGAGATATGACGTGGTTCGGGTATTTATTTACCCGAACCACGTGACAGTTCGGCCAATCAGAGCGCGTTCGGGTCCGAACCACGTGACCCGTTCGGCCAATCACAGCGCTAGCTGAACGTTCGGGGAATTTTCGGCCATGCACTCTTAGTTCGGCCATGTGGCCGAACGGTTTGGCCGAACACCATCAGGTGTTCGGCCGAACTCGAACATCACCCGAACAGGGTGATGTTCTGCAGAACCCGAACAGTGGCGAACACTGTTCGCCCAACACTACTCCCACCCCAGCCGTCACAAACTGATTGCTATTAGACTAAGCAGCGCCCCAGGGCCTCCACTTCTTCTCTAGTAATCTGGCTTGCAGTCACTGCCATTTATCACTTTTTTCTTATTTCACTCTGCTTCAAACACAATAGGGGAATGATAGCTGAGTGTGTTGTGCACCCCCTCCTTTACTGCACCCTGAGACTGGAGCCTCTCTCGCCTTTGCCTCGGCCCAGCCCTGGTCATGAGAGATTGCCAGCATCTGCTCATAGATCATCATTTGATGAGTTTTTTTGGATAACCAGGGCTAGGTCTAGATTTGGAGATTTCCACTGAAAGACCAGATAAACTTTAGCCACTATAGCTATCATTTGGGTAAGGCTATGAGCCAGAAAATGAGTAGAAGAATCTTTGTGGCCTAGAAGTAGTATAGCAGGATCCATAGTACCTGGGAGTTTCAGGGCTAAGTTTAGACAAGTCAAGGAAATGCCTAAGGTAACGCCTGCAGGAGGGAGAAAAACAAAGAGTTATTCCTAGCACGCTGTACTTTATGGAATTCTAGTCTATTCTAGTCTTTGTACAAAAGATGAGATATTGTTTTATGCAGATGATGGAAAGCCCATGAGTGAGTAACTGAGTATCTTCCGTTAAGTTTGAAGAGTTATGGGAACTATGGAATTGTTTCAATCATCAAATTAAGGAAGGGTGTAATAAAGCCTAAAATATAGAGACATGTATGGGAAGAGAAACATAGAATAATTTGAACTCTGCTAGTGGTACTAGATACAGAGAAAAAATACAAAGTTTGTGGGTTTCTTGGAACCAATCAAGATTTATTTTATTTTTATTTTTAGGGTAACCTTTTATTTAGGCTTTATTTTTTCGAGAATAATTTTAGTCAAATTTAATTTACAAAAAGGGAATTGTGAAGAATCAAAACTATGAAAATGAATAATATGTACAGGTTATCCTGTCCACACTGGCTGTCGGTAAATAAAAGTATTAATGCAGTGTTAGCATGTAAATGAGAGAAACAAAAATATTAAATTTAATTAAATGACTTGTTCTTCTTGGAGTGTGGATCCACTCATGAGTGTTCTCTCCTAAGTTAATAATGGCACAGAATTATGAAAGATGGAAAGCAACAGCATTGGACCATTTGAGAGAAGCAGAAGAATCCTGAGGTTAGGCAAAGATGGCACTCACAAAAGCAACTACACTCTGCACCTGCCCACCGCGCCACAACAGCGATCGGGCAGCTACACTTACTGCGTCACTATAGATGTGCATTGCGGTAGATACAGATCATGCCGCAATGCACTGCAGAGTTTGCAGTGGCCTTGCATTGATTTCATAGGTAGTGAAGTCCGCTCAACTGTCCAGCAAGCAGGGTCAGAGCAGGAACGAGTCAACTTTACCTCAATTGTGAAATGTCCAAAAAGAAAGTGATGTTCCGCTCAATGATCCAGCAAAATAGAAATCTTTATTGTAGCAGTAAACCACGACACGACATGTCTGCTAACATGTTTCGGACACACAATGGTCCTTAATCATAGCATAAAATCCACACAGTGAAAGTAATCACTAAATAGCTAAAACCACACCCTCAAATCCTGGAATCCGCCCAATGAAGGGAGGAAACTACGGTGAGTCCAGGATATAGAGGAGATAAAGTGCACACAGTCTAAAAACATAGCATAAGGAGTGAATGCATATATCATTAAGGATCTATTAAGCCATACTTCTGAAAATAACAAAAATCCAAAACACTAAGGAATTATACAGAAAACAAAAAACTACAAAGTATAAAGACAATTATATCACATATGAAAATAAATTTGTAACTGATTCAAGAGACAGAGATTAACCGAAATAAAAGGCCACTCTTATATGGTCACTCTTAAGTAATACGGTTCAGGTCCCATCTGGAGTTGAGACCTTTTGGAATACGGGTATCTAAATGAAATATCCAAAAAGATTCCCGCATGAGTAAGGTTTTGTACAAATCCCCTCCTCGAGTGGGTCTCAAAATGCATTCCACTGCCTGGAACGAGAATGATGACATCATACTACTGCCATGCATTTGGCGAAAGTGCCTGGTGACATTAGAAATTTCAGTAGTCAGCCAACCAGCTCCCCTGTAATGTTCTGCAATACGTTCCCTAAGGGGACGGGTTGTACAGCCCACATATTGGACCTGACAAAGAGAACAAGAGACTGCATAAACCACATATCTAGTGTGGCAATTAATATATTGTCTCAAACTAAAGACCCGCACATTAGAGAACGAGGTAACAGTTTTAGATACAGTATGTACAGGGCAATAATTGCATGTGGACATACCGCATTTATAAGAACCGACAGTATTAAGCCAGCATGGCTGATATGTATTGGTGGTAAAAAGGCTAGGAGAAATAATACTACCTATAGTGGGTGCCCAACTACTAACAAATTGAATGCCCTTATCAATAACTCTCTCTATTTGAGGATCTAATTTCAAAACGGGCAAAAGATTTTGTACTATCCAAACGATCTGTTTATATTCTTCACTGTATGTGGTAACAAACACTACCTCTCGATTAAGGGAAGCACCACGATGTCGGGGATTTTGTGTTAGCAAATATTCCCTGCATTTATTAAGGGCCAAGTGGCGTCCTCTGGAAATCATCCACCCCGGATAAGCGCGCTCTTTCAAGCGCAAAGCAACCAGATCGCACTCAGTGCTCACCTGAGGAGCAATTCCTCCGGGCCCTCGTGAACTCCCCCAATGGAATGGCCCTGATGGTATGTGCTGGGTGGCAGCTACTAGCCTTCAAGGTGGAATTGTCACTGCATGGCTTGCGATACGTTTTGAAATGGAGAGTGCCAGAAGTGGGCTCTCCCCCCAAAACTATGTCCAAATAACTAATTTCGGAAGGAGCCCAGGAAAAAGTAAAAGATAAATTTAAGGGATTGTCAATTAAGAAATCTATAACCCTAGGTACATCATCTGGATCGCCGTTCCAGACGACCAGCAAGTCGTCTATATATCTGCCATACCACATAATACGATCGGAAAAAATGTTGGCGTCGCTAAACAAAAACAGTTCCTCCCACCAGCCCATATATAGATTAGCCAGTGAGGGAGAAAATTTGGCCCCCATGGAAGCCCCACAACGCTGCGAAAAATATTCCGAATCAAAAAGAAAATAATTGTGGCTTAGCAGGAAATCGACAGCAAGGCTGATAAATGTGCGTAGATCTTGAGAAAAAGACGAATACCTGGTCATGTGAAAATCAATAGCCTTGAAGGCAAGAGAGTGAGGAATACAGGAATAAAGTGCTCTTACATCAATAGTAATCCAACTGTATCTATCTTGCCACTCAAAGTCCCGAAGGCTACTTAGGATGTGTTTGGTGTCACGAACATAACCAGGCAAATGCCTTACCAGGGGTTGGAGGTGTCCATCCACCCATTCACCTAGCCGTTCCCCTAGAGACCCTATGCCAGCTACAATGGGCCTACCTTCAGGGGGAAAGCCAGGCTTGTGAATTTTAGGAAGGTGATGGAACACCGGGACAACTGGAGAATTAACCCTCAAATATTCCGCCATCTTTTTCGTCAAAACACCCAGGCTTTCCCCTAAAGAAAGAAGAGAGTCTAGCTGTTCCAAATATTTTGAAGTAGGGTCCCGAGTGAGAGGAACATATGTTTGGGTATCACCAAGTTGTCTAAAGGCTTCCTTCCTATATACCTCCGTGTCCAGAACTACAACCGCTCCACCTTTATCTGCATTTTTAATTACCACTCGAGGATTTTCCTTGAGTGATTTGAGGGCCCGACGCTCCCCAATATTTAAATTAGACTTCTTGCCGATGGTGGAGGTAGTATGGGATGCAAGGTTCAACAAACGCTGTTCCATAAGGTCTTGAAATTAATCCACTGCGGCCAGGGCCGGATTTGTACTTTTTACCACCCAAGGCCCGCTGTTATCAACGCCCCCCCCCCCCCCTCCACACACACATGGCATGCTAAAATAACGACTTTGGATGAAATCCGAATAGGTGTTATTCGGATTTCATCCAGTTAAGTAAATCACCTGTGTGGGTAGGCGAGGGGGGGGGTTAATCGAACCCATCAGGCGACTTCTTAGCTCCATCCCTCGGCGCCTCTCATGATGCAGTCCAAGCGGCGGTCACATGATTACAAACACTTCTTCCTTCCGGGTTGAAGGAGGAAATGTTTGTGGTCACTAGTGTTGGGCGAACAGTGTTCGCCACTGTTCGGGTTCTGCAGAACATCACCCTGTTCGGGTGATGTTCGAGTTCGGCCGAACACCTGACGGTGCTCGGCCAAACCGTTCGGCCATATGGCCGAACTAAGAGCGCATGGCCGAACGTTCCCCGAACGTTCGGCTAGCGCTGTGATTGGCCGAACGGGTCACGTGGTTCGGACCCGAACGCGCTCTGATTGGCCGAACGGTCACGTGGTTCGGGTAAATAAATACCCGAACCACGTCATATCTCCGCCATTTGTCTGTGGGTTTAGCTTTGGGTAGGCAGGCAGGGTAGTTCGCGCTCCAGCCACGCTAGCCAGGGTCCCCCCTGTCATTGTGTCACTGCTGGGAACAGTAGTACACCGCTTGCTCAGCCACACTATATAGCATTCTGTTTACTGCCACTCTGTGTACCTCGCTCAGCCACACTATATAGCATTCTGTTTACTGCCACTCTGTGTCTGCTGGGAATAGTAGTACACCGCTTGCTCAGCCACACTATATAGCATTCTGTTTACTGCCACTCTGTGTACCTCGCTCAGCCACACTATATAGCATTCTGTTTACTGCCACTCTGTGTCTGCTGGGAATAGTGGTACACCGCTCGCTCAGCCACACTATATAGCATTCTGTTCACTGTTCTGTGTCTGCTTGGAATAGTGGTACACCGCTCGCTCAGCCACACTATATAGCATTCTGTTTACTGTTCTGTGTCTGCTGGGAATAGTGGTACACCGCTCGCTCAGCCACACTATATAGCATTCTGTTTACTGTTCTGTGTCTGCTGGGAATAGTGGTACACCGCTCGCTCAGCCACACTATATAGCATTCTGTGCACTGTTCTGTGTCTGCTGGGAATAGTGGTACACCGCTCGCTCAGCCACACTATATAGCATTCTGTTCACTGTTCTGTGTCTGCTGGGAATAGTGGTACACCGCTCGCTCAGCCACACTATATAGCATTCTGTTTACTGTTCTGTGTCTGCTGGGAATAGTGGTACACCGCTCGCTCATCCACACTATATAGCATTCTGTTCACTGTTCTGTGTCTGCTGGGAATAGTGGTACACCGCCCGCTCAGCCACACTATATAGCATTCTGTTCACTGTTCTGTGTCTGCTGGGAATAGTGGTACACCGCTCGCTCAGCCACACTATATAGCATTCTGTTCACTGTTCTGTGTCTGCTGGGAACAGTAGTACACCGCTCGCTCAGCCAGAGTATATAGCATTGTGTTTACTGCCACTCTGTGTACACCGCTCAGCCAGACTATATACCATTGTTTACTGACACTCTGTGTACACCGCTCAGCCAGACTATATACCATTGTTTACTGACACTCTGTGTACACCGCTCAGCCAGACTATATACCATTGTTTACTGCCACTCTGATTCTGCTGGGAACAGTAGTACACCGCTCGCTCAGCCAGACTATATAGCATTGTGTTTACTGCCACTCTGTGTACACCGCTCAGCCAGACTATATACCATTGTTTACTGACACTCTGTGTACACCGCTCAGCCAGACTATATACCATTGTTTACTGAAACTCTGTGTACACCGCTCAGCCAGACTATATACCATTGTTTACTGCCACTCTGATTCTGCTGGGAACAGTAGTACACCGCTCGCTCAGCCAGACTATATACCATTGTTTACTGACACTATATAGCAGACTATATAGCATTGTGTGTACACCGCTCAGCCAGACTATATACCATTGTTTACTGACACTCTGTGTACACCGCTCAGCCAGACTATATACCATTGTTTACTGCCACTCTGATTCTGCTGGGAACAGTAGTACACCGCTCGCTCAGCCAGACTATATACCATTGTTTACTGACACTCTGTGTACACCGCTCAGCCAGACTATATACCATTGTTTACTGCCACTCTGATTCTGCTGGGAACAGTAGTACACCGCTCGCTCAGCCAGACTATATACCATTGTTTACTGACACTATATAGCAGACTATATAGCATTGTGTGTACACCGCTCAGCCAGACTATATACCATTGTTTACTGACACTCTGTGTACACCGCTCAGCCAGACTATATACCATTGTTTACTGCCACTCTGATTCTGCTGGGAACAGTAGTACACCGCTCGCTCAGCCAGACTATATACCATTGTTTACTGACACTCTGTGTACACCGCTCAGCCAGACTATATACCATTGTTTACTGCCACTCTGATTCTGCTGGGAACAGTAGTACACCGCTCGCTCAGCCAGACTATATAGCATTGTGTTTACTGCCACTCTGTGTACACCGCTCAGCCACACTATATAGCATTGCGTACTCTGCCAGTCAGTGTGTATATTGCTGGGATCAGTAATACTCCACTCACCGTCAACCACTATATGAGCTCAACATGAGTTCCCCAGAGACCTCCGCTGTGAGCAGCACTCCCAACAACAGCAACAGCCAACGCCCCACGCAAGCTATAACATCCACCCCAGCAGCCAGTGGTCAGCAGCAGCCCTCCCCGGAGGAGAACGTTGTGTCCATCAGTCCGTCGCCAGAGCGATTAATGAGGGCTGCCATTGAGGAGATGATGGGGCCTGATGTGGAGGAGGAGGTCTGGCTCAGGCCAGCATCCCAAGTTAATGTTGAGGACGATGAGGGGTCTGTGTCTGGGGATGTTGGGGTGGCAGAGGTGGTGGGTGGGTCAGACTCAGGAGAAGAGTTGTATGATGAGGATGATGATCGGGACCATCTGTATGTGCCTCAGAGTCCGACCCCGGAAAACATGTTGTATCGTGTGTTTAGGTACTAAAATCTGCGTTCCCTCCCAGTAGTGTTGGGCGAACAGTGTTTGCCACTGTTCGGGTTCTGCAGAACATCACCCTGTTCGGGGTGACTATATAGCAGACTATATAGCATTGTGTTTAATGCCACTCTGTGTACACGGCTCAGCCACACTATATAGCATTGTGTTTACTTCCACTCTGTGTCTGCTGGGAACAGTAGTACACCGCTCACCCGCCACTGTATAGCATTGTGCTCTGTGTCACTGCTGACAATAGTGGTACACCGCTCACCCACCACTGTATAGCATTTCTGTACTGCCACTGTACTGCTGCCAGTCAGCGTGTACTTTAAGGATAAGTGAAATGAGGAAGAAATCCGGTGAAAGAGGGAGGGGCAAGGGAAGAGGTGTTTCCCCTGACGGTTCACGTACAGGCCACAGGGGAGCACCCAAGAAAACCCACTCAATACTGCCCATGTTGTCCAGGACAACAACCCTCACAGATCCAAAAGAACAGGACCAGATAATTACTTGGATGACCTCTCAAGCGTCCAGCAGTGGGTTAAGCAGCACCAGCACATCACGCACGAGTTCCGAGTCCTCAGCCAGTTAAAGTCTGGGCTTTCTTTGAAGACTGCACTGAGGATGTTACCATGGCGATTTGCAAGGTGTGCAAGACCCGCCTGAGCAGGGGGAAAAGTATTAACAACCTCTCCACCACCAGCATGAGCCGCCACATTCTATCCAAACATCCCACTCTGTGGGCAAACGCGGCAGGACAGGGTACCACCAGCAACACTGCCTCCCTTGGGTTCACCAGACTCACCACCAGACCCGCCTCAGCAGCAGCAGTAGCCCAGCCATTGCGTGGTTCACAACATTCACAAACATCAGACGATGCTGACACTGTCACTTTCCGGACTAGTGCTCTTGAGGTCTCCCAGTGTTCATCAAACACAACAACTAACAGCCCTTCGGTGTGCAGCGCTACGGTTGAGTTGTCTGTCTCTGAGATGTTTGAGCACAAGAGGAAATTGCCAGCAAATGACCCCCGGGCCGTGGCAGTAACAGCCAGCCAGCATAGCCAAGCTTCTGGCCTGCGAAATGCTGCCATATCGAGTGGTGGAGACAAACAGCTTCAAGGGCATGATGTCAGTGGCCATCCCACGTTACGTTGTTCCCAGCCGCTACCACTTTGCGCGCTCTGCAGTGCCTGAGTTGCATGAGCACGTGGTCAGCTAAATAACCCGAAGCTTGAAGAATGCCGTTGCCTGCAAGGTTCACCTCACCACTGACACCTGGACGAGTGCGTTCGGCCAGGGTCGATACATCTCCCTTACCGCGCACTGGGTGAACCTTGTGGAGCCTGGCAGCGATTCCTCACCTGCTACGGCGCGGGTGTTGCCCACGCCGCAAACAGCTGGATAACAACAGCAGCACCTACCTCTCTGACTCCTTCTCCTCCAACGCATCTCAAAGCTGTACCTCATCCGGAAATGCTAACCCAGCACCAGCAGCAGTAGGATCGTGGAAGCAGTGCAGCACAGCTGTTGGCATGCGTCAGCAAGCGTTGCTGAAGCTGATCTGCCTTGGGGATAAGCAGCACACAGGGGAGGAAATTTGGAGGGGAATAAAGGAACAGACGGATTTGTGGCTGGCACCGCTGGACCTGAAACCGGGCATGAAGCTAGACACCTGGCACGAACTGGCAATGTACGCAATAGAGGTGCTGGCTTGCCCGGCAGCCAGCGTTATGTCGGAACGCTGTTTCAGTGCTGCCGGAGGCATCATCACAGATCGGCGTATCCGCCTCTCCACAGAAAATGCAGACCGTCTGACTCAAATTAAAATGAATCAATCCTGGATTGGAAACGACTACGCAACACTCCTGGACCCCAACCAAGTAACATGACCGATGAACATCTGGGATGGTTTAGCGTTTCCGGTCCCTGTTTATTGAACCTCTCATCTGTATTACATTTATGACTGCATGGCGGCAAAAAGCATTGCTGCTATATCCGCACGCTTTTTGTCCTCATGCAAGGCCTGGGTTGTTGTGTCTCACAAAGCGTGGCCTTCTCCTCCTGCGCCTCCTCCTGTTCCATCACGTGTGCTGCTGCTGCTGCTGCTGCTGCTGGGTTACCGTTGCCGGTCCCTGTTTATGGAACCTCTTATCTTTATTACATTTATGACTACATGGCGGTACAAAGCATGCTATCCGCACGCTTTTTGTCCTCATGCAAGGCCTGGGTTGTTGTGTCTCACAAAGCGTGGCCTTCTCCTCCTGCGCCTCCTCCTGTTCCATCACGTGTGCTGCTGCTGCTGCTGCTGCTGCTGGGTTACCGTTGCCGGTCCCTGTTTATGGAACCTCTTATCTTTATTACATTTATGACTACATGGCGGTACAAAGCATGCTATCCGCACGCTTTTTGTCCTCATGCAAGGCCTGGGTTGTTGTGTCTCACAAAGCGTGGCCTTCTCCTCCTGCGCCTCCTCCTGTTCCATCACGTGTGCTGCTGCTGCTGCTGCTGCTGGGTTAGCGTTGCCGCGTGGTCCCTGTTTATTGAACCTCTTATCTTTATTACATTTATGACTACATGGCGGTACAAAGCATGCTATCCGCACGCTTTTTGTCCTCATGCAAGGCCTGGGTTGTTGTGTCTCACAAAGCGTGGCCTTCTCCTCCTGCGCCTCCTCCTGTTCCATCACGTGTGCTGCTGCTGGGTTAGCGTTGCCGCGTGGTCCCTGTTTATTGAACCACTTATCTTTATTACATTTATGACTGCATGGTGGTACAAAGCATGCTATCCGCACGCTTCTTGTCCTCATGCAAGGCCTGGGTTGTTGTGTCTCAAAGCGTGGCCTTCTCCTCCTGCGCCACCCTCCTCCTGTTCCATCACGTGTGCTGCTGCTGGGTTAGCATTACCGGTCCCTTTTCCTGGAACCTCTTATATGTATTACATTTATGACTGCATGCCGACAAAAAGCATGTTACCTGTGCAAAGAAAACAGACATTTCCCGCATTTAAAAGACAGTTTTCCCTTTGAAACTTTAAAATCGATTTTCTCAAAAACTATAAGCTCTTTTTGCTAAATTTTTTTTTCCTCTTGTACCCACTCCCAAGGTGCACATACCCTGTAAATTTGGGGTATGTAGCATGTAAGGAGGCTTTACAAACCACAAAAGTTCGGGTCCCCATTGACTTCCATTATGTTCGGAGTTCGGGTCGAACACCCGAACATCGCGGCCATGTTCGGCCTGTTCGGCCCGAACCCGAACATCTAGATGTTCGCCCAACACTAGTGGTCACATGACAAGCTTGGAACACATCGTGGGAGGTGCCGAGGGACGGACGCCTGATGGGTAAGATTAACCCCCCCTCTAGCCCACCCGCACAGGTGGTTTAATTAACTGGATGAAATCCAAAACAACACCTATTCGGATTTCATCTGAAGTCATTATTTGAGCATGCCTAACACACATACACTTGGGCTCCTGGCAAAATATATGGATACATTTTCACTGCTATTGTCTAGTTACATTTTACCTGTTTTGCACCATTCCTTTCTGCTCCTTCCAACTTTCAGGAATTCCACTAGGAACCACTAGCGCTTGCGCTAAACGCTAGCAACTGCAATTCAGCAAGTCCCTAATTTTTGCGCTTTGGTAAAAAGCAAATCGCGGTAGTGGAAAATACCTACCGCAATTCTTATGTTATTTAGCAAACCCTAGCAATTTCAAAATCGCTAGCGATTTGCGATTTAGCATCACAATTGCCGCAAGTAGAAAAGGGCCCTTAGGGACCATAGCCTCTTTGAGGAGGGGGATGAGGCACCTTTTTCCAGCATCCCAAGGACCCCTCCTCCTGTGCTGCCCTGCAGCTGCAGCTGCAGCTTAGATAAAATTGTAGAATTAAAGGGAAGGTTCACGGTCTGCTATAAAAAAAAAAAATCTAAATCCACTTACCTGGGGCTTCCTCCAGCCCGTGGCAGGCAGGACGTGCCCTCGGCGCCGCTCCGGAGGCTCCCGGTGGTGCACCCGACCTGGCCAGGCCCGGCTGCCAGGTCGGGCTCTTCTGCGCTCCAAAGTGCGCCTCACGCTGATGTCATCAGACGTCCTCCTGGCTGTACTGCGCAGGCGCAGAACGACTGCACCTGAGCAGTACAGCCCGGAGGACGTCCGATGACGTCAGCGCGGCTGCGTGAGGCGCACTTTGGAGCGCAGAAGAGCCCGACCTGGCAGCCGGGCCTGGCCAGGTTGGGTAGACCACCGGGAGCCTCCGGAGCGGTGCCGAGGGCACGTCCTGCCTGCCACGGGCTGGACGAAGCCCCAGGTATGTAGATTTGGATTTTTATTTTTTTTTATAACAGACTGCGGATATTCCCTTTAAGGGGCCCATACACTGGTCGATTTCAGCCATCGATCAGAAATCAATTCTATCAAATCTATTAATCGATCGATTTGTGGCTGACAGGATGGAAAATCTGGCAGCAGATCAATGGCCCATAGAGTTGCTTCAGATTTAATGGTCCAATAAGGCATTTAGATCCATTTCCAATAGATTTTATTCTGAAATCTATTGGAAATCTGTTCCTAGTGTGTGGCACACATCAGATAGATTACTGTTAGATTCAACATGACAGCCATCTACCAAAAATCTATCTGATGGTCGAATCTGCTGCAAATCTGTAAGTGTATGGCCACCTTAACACAACAGACAGAGCTTGGTATTGAGTGGTGGGTCAGGTTCACACTCCCTTTCACTGCAGTGGGGTGCCATGCTGCAGCACCTGACATGTCACATGACATGCAAGAACACCTAGAAGCAGTGGCATAGCTAAGGAGCTGTGGGCCCTGATGTAAGTTTTACAATGGGGCCCCCAAGCACTATCTACATAACAATTGATACCACGCACCAAAACTTGCCAATGGCAACTACAGTGTCAGAAGTGCAAGAAGGGGATGGGGAACAGTTTGTTAATGATTACAACTAATAAAGGCACCAATAGAAGTGATTATTACCAGCACAGGACCAATAGAGAGCTAATTCAGTGGTTGAGGGTGGGCCCCACGCGGCCCCTCTGCGGTCGCTATCTCTGCACCCCCTATTGCTACACCACTGCTTAGAAGCCGACAGACGTATGCAGCATTAAAGTGCCCTGCTGCAATGAAGAACAGAAGAGTTTAAATCTGACCAGCAACTGAAGTAAATATAATACCATGCTCCTCTGTGCTACTCTAAATGTAGTGGTAGGGGGTGCCACATATATATATTATATATATTGTATATACACAGGCTGGGGGACACTGGACATTTACTGAAGCTTATGACAGTCACACAACTTCTTATCAGCACATGTGTTGTCCTGTCAGCCTCCCCTCCATGTCCAGAATTGTAAACATACTTTTCCTTATGGAGGTCAGCACCTCTGCCCTGCCCTGGTATTGCCCCCACCGGCCACGCTATTACTGAGAACGAAGTGCTGGGGAACAGCAGCCGTTGTACAGCAGATGTTAATGTTAATAGCTGGAGAAAGGGGGTGAAAGCATGGCTAGACAAACAGAAGCAGGGGAGTGTTAGTAGCAATACCTTACAGACACGAGGAGAATGTGCATCTATAAAGGCTGACTGACCATAACACAGTGCTTTCACTTCTGTTCCTACCAGCTTCGGAGGCTAAAACGTGCTTGCCTTGAACTATCTCCTATATCCCCGCCCCTCCAAATTTCCGATTGGCAGGAGCAAGGAGGAGGGAGGGGATACAAATGATTATACTGATGCTATTGGCCAGGCTTCGGAGGAACTATGGAGTGACAGCAGGCAGGGCAGACACTGCTCCTGTTACGTTAGCAAAGATGCCCGCTCTGTCCTTCTCTGTAGCTGCTGCCCCTGCACACACAGTCATGCTACTGTGTGCAGAGCAAAGCGAGGGGTGGCTGCAGACAAGCAGGCCATTATTGTGGGGGATTTCATGGGTAGCTTTTAGGACAGTTTGATAACCCGCCCCTCCTTAGGCTCCGCCCTAGTCCCCGGCCTACGGTGCCTGCCCACAAATCCGGCCCTGACTGGGGCACTACAGGCCGAGACAGGATAAAACGCAGGATTGCGTATGGAAACAGGCTCTACATAAACCTCGGATATAACAGGAGAAGTCTCCGTGAGCATTTGCTCCAAAGTTAAGAGAGACTAGATATCCTTAAAACTCCGAATGTCAGATAGAGTTAAAGTTTCCTGATGCCTGTCTTGAGACCGGTCAACTCCAGTGTCCATAAAATGCTTTTTTAAAAGTATAGACCTGACAAACCTGTTAACATCCCGCAAAGTGCTGAACACGTCAAAGTGGTGGGTGCTGGGTGGGGGCAAAAGACAAACCCTTAGAAAGTAAATTGAGCTCCTCGACTGAGAGAACAGTGGCAGACAAATTGACCACTGTGTCAGTCGAGTGATTCTCAATCAGGGAAAATTTGGAAAATCTGTGTTTTACACCTGCCCGTCTGGTACGCCTTTTCCTCTGCGTTTTCTGTACTTTTTGGATCTCTTGTAATAATTGGGAGGGGGGGGGGACCTGTAAGTTTTTTGGCATTGTGTCAGAGGGTACACTACCTCCTGCTAAGCCACCATCAGCAGATATATGCATTCACTCCTTATGCTATGTTTTTAGACTGTGTGCACTTTATCTCCTCTATATCCTGGACTCACCGTAGTTTCCTCCCTTCATTGGGCGAATTCCAGGATTTGAGGGTGTGGTTTTAGCTATTTAGTGATTACTTTCACTGTGTGGATTTTATGCTATGATTAAGGACCATTGTGTGTCCGAAACATGTTAGCAGACATGTCGTGTCGTGGTTTACTGCTACAATAAAGATTTCTATTTTGCTGGATAATTGGGCGGAACATCACTTTCTTTTTGGACATTGCATTGATTTCACTACTACTGTAAACCACACTGCATCACCATAGTGTGTTAGACTCAATAGACTTACATTGTCTTGCGACAAGCTGCAGCGGGGGAGAGTACCAGGATGCGATGTGACATAAGTGTGAAAGTAGCCTTACCATTCCAGGCTCCTATAAGAACACAAAATAAAGCCTGTTTTGTGGGGGCCTAGACAGTAGACACACCTTAATCCTCTACCGACCACCTAATACTAATGGGCGGTGGGAGAATGGCTCACTGGGGACCGCCTAATGCCAATTGGCGTCAAAGTGCAGTGGGCCGATTAACGCTTTCCCTGCAGATAAACACAGCGGCGATCCGTCAGCAGCCTGCCAGCTGCTATCGGAGCTGGCAGGCTGAAATACAGCAAAAAAAAGCAATAAACATTTGTACAGCACTGCGATCTAGTGCAGCGCTGTACAGGGGACAGCCTAGTCACTTAACTGCCCCTCCCAACTGCTCACAACCTGATCCCATGCATAGGCTGATGCCTTTGTATGGGTAGTGTAGTGTATGGATCGCAGTCTAGCGCCAATTTAGGGGAGGGTGGGGTTAATTAAAAGAAATAGGGATTTTTATTTAAAAAAGATAATCAATTTTAATTAATAAAAAAAATTGCAGCAGCAATCAGAGACCACCAAAAGAAAGCTCTATTAGTGGCAAGAAAAGGAGGTAAAATTCAGTTGGGTGCTAAGTTGTATGACCGAGCAATAAATTGTTAAATTGGCAAAGGGCTGAATTGTAAAAAATCATCTGGTCACTAGGAAGGTATAAGCCACTGGTCCTCAAGAGGTTAAAGAGGTATCTAACTTCCCATACAGTGCAAAACTAAACGAAAACTTTTTTTTCTACGTGGGCTTTAACTGATATTAAACAGCAAAAGTAGCAGTAGCTGGTTTTATTAGATCTAACTTTGACAAACTACTTCATATGAATGAGAAGCATTTGCAGCTGTAATCCTGATAGAGTGATGCTTATAAATATGGAGAGCGCTTTCCCAGGAGGAAGTATAATGCAGTACAATTAACCTCCACTTATTCCAGGCTGGAGAATACAGAAGTGTGCCGACTACCGCAAGCAGCAATGCTCCCCACCGCTATGCTTTCTGTATATTTATACTGCTACAATCATGCTTAGTCACAAGGAAGTTTTCTTTTGTCACTATGCTGATTTTTCTCTGGATTATTCTGTGCATGGGTGGTGTTAAAGAGAACCTACACTGTATCCGTGGGTCGCTTAGTACTGGGGCATTCTGACCACCCACATACCATCTTGTATGTGGGTGGCTGCTTAATTTTGACATAAGCCTCATCCCACTGGTGGAATATTGGGGTATGTGTGTGTGACAGCTGCACATTTTATTGTAATACCAGTCATTGTATACCTTTCACTGCACCTGTGTGACAGCACGCAGTTTTATATACCAGTCACTGCATACCTGTTCACTGCACCCCTGTGTGACCACACGCTGTTTTATATACCAGTCCGTGCATACCTGTTAACTGCACCTGTGTGACAGCTGTGCATTGTATTGTAATACCAGTCACGGTATACCTTTCACTGCACCTGTGTGACTGCACGCTGTTTTATATAGCAGTAACTGCATACATTTCACTGCATCTGTGTGACCACACTCTGTTTTATATACCAGCAGTCAGTACCAGTGGTGCTCAGCAGAGCTCGAATATTCGAGTAGCTCGAATATTCGAGCTCTTTTCCAGCTATTCGAGCTCGGTATTCGAGCTCCGAATAGCTGTAGCTATTCGAATGGGCTATTCGCGTACACTCGAATAGCCCATTCACTATTCGAGCTATTCGAGCAAACGGCGCTATTCGAGCTCGGTACCGAGCTCGAATAGCGTCATAGCCCAGATTGATGTCCTTAGAGCCAATCAGAGGGCTCCCAGGCCCTCTGACGGCAGCCAATCACAGAGGGGGACCCTGGCCAGCCCCTACCCTATAAATAGCGGCCGCCATGTTACGTTTCTCCGTCCTTGCCTGAGACTTGCATAGAGAGAGAGTTGCTCCTTTGTGCTTTGGCTTAGCAAGAGCTTTATTGTGGTCATTTACCTAGCGTTTTTGCTCACATACACCTCCTATACACACCTATATTGTTGTTAGTTAGTTAGACATTGTATTTTAGTTAGTAGCTTTGTGTTAAATAGAGACAGGCCAGCTGCTGCAGGCTTACAGCTTTAGGCCTCAGGGCCTGCCTGTGTGGGCAGCTGTCCTCCTGTCCTCTGTTTATTTCTCTCTATTCTATACCAGTATTTCTGCTGTCCTTTACTACTGATTGTATTAGTATTGTAGTTATATACTGTAACTGTACTAGGACACTCACTGTCACTGTTCATAGGCTACTAGCTGCTCCTGCGTGTGTGCACTCACTGTCTGTGTACACACCAGGGCTGCCTCTAGTCATTTTGTCACTCCAGGCGAGAAAACCTGTGGCGCCCCCCCCCCCGGAAAATAATCATAATGCAGCATCGTTTCACCAGAAAATAATCATAATGCGGCAGTGTTTCATCAGAAAATAATA
The DNA here is from genome assembly GCF_040937935.1 of Hyperolius riggenbachi. NCBI lineage: Eukaryota > Metazoa > Chordata > Amphibia > Anura > Hyperoliidae > Hyperolius > Hyperolius riggenbachi. The sequence continues at coordinate 90,267,784 of NC_090647.1, read as the reverse complement.
GTAATTATCGTGATTCAGAATCGTAATTCACCAGAAAATAATCGTAATGTGGCAGTGTTTCACCAGAAAATACACTTATTGCAGCAGCAGTTCACCGTAAAATATTCGTAAGGTGGCAGCGTTTCACCAGAAAATACACTTATTGCAGCAGCATTTCACCAGAAATGAATCATAGGGCAGCAGTGTTTCACCAGAAAATAATCATAACGGGGCAGCGTTGTCAGAAAATAATCGTAATGTGGAAGCGTTTCACCAGAAAATACACGTAATCCGAGCAGAGGGAAAGAGTAGAGAGGGAGAGGCAGCATAAGATATAAGAGGGGGGTAGAGGAACAGAGAGGGGGAGGGATAGACAGCATAAGATGGAAGAGGGTGCAGAGAAACAGAGGGGAGAGGGAGAGACAGCATAAGATGGAAGAGAGTACAGAGAAACAGAGAGGGGTAGAGACAGCATAAGATGGAAGAGGGGGCAGAGGAACAGAGAGGGGAGAGGGAGAGACAGCACAGCACTAAATCACAGGTTTACAGCTTTACCAGCCTACAGCCTAACCAGCTTCCAAAGAAAACTCTAGTATCAAAAGAGCAGGGCACATTCTAGCAGTTATAACAGTACTGGGAGTCTGCACACAGGACAGGAAGTGTTCTTAGCAGCCTGCCTGCATACCTTCTCTTCTGCCTGTGCATGCAGCTTATCATCTCGAGTCTGGAGCAGAAACGTCCCTTCTCCCGGGCTGTGTTGCTGTCTTGTGCGGGGGCGGGGCTCCAACACGGACACATCACATTCTTCTCTCTGTGACTGCATCTGTCCCCTGGCTGTCTCGCTCCAGTGTCTGTGTGTAACCAGTGACACAGGTGGGGGGTCAGACTGTCGGGGGCATAAGCTGGCTGGCCGCTGGCTCCTGGTTTGACTGGCATGGGGCGTAGTTAAAGGCTGGGCCACACGAGGTAAACACTTTACCTGTGTGGCTACTGAGAAGAAGGGCACGGCTTTAAAGAAGGAGCCTGGCAGAGAAGAGCAGTATTGTTTGCTCTATTGGCTGGGGAGAAGTGGAGGTGGAAGCACTGCTGAGCACATGGTAGCGTGCCGAGCACCGGGTACTGAGCCGGGAGGTAATATAATATATATATAAAAAAAAAACATCGTTACGATAGCAGCAGCGGGGGAATGCGCCTCACCACCTCATGGCGCCTCACCACCTCATGGCGCCCCAGGCAACCGCCTATACTTGCCTGGTGGGTGAGACGCCCCTGGTACACACTACACACACTCTATTTCCAAGTTCTGATAACTGATTGATTATTGTAATTGAATATTGTAATTAGTTAGTTGTACTCACTGTTACTACTTACTGTACTAGGAGTCTAGGACACTCAGTCACTGTTCATAGGCTACTAGCTCCTGCGTGTGTGCACTCACTGTCTGTGTACACACTACACACACTCTATTTCCTTCTGATAACTGATTGATTACTGTAATTAGTTAGTTGTACTTACTGTTACTACTTACTGTACTAGGAGTCTAGGACACTCAGTCACTGTTCATAGGCTACTAGCTCCTGCGTGTGTGCACTCACTGTCTGTGTACACACTACACACACTCTATTTCCTTCTGATAACTGATTGATTACTGTAATTAGTTAGTTGTACTTACTGACTGTTACTACTTACTGTACTAGGAGTCTAGGACACTCAGTCTCTGTTCATAGGCTACTAGCTCCTGCGTGTGTGCACTCACTGTCTGTGTACACACTACACACACTCTATTTCCTTCTGATAACTGATTGATTATTGTAATTAGTTAGTTGTACTTACTGTTACTACTTACTGTACTAGGAGTCTAGGACACTCAGTCACTGTTCATAGGCTACTAGCTCCTGCATGTGTGCACTCACTGTCTGTGTACACACTACACACACTCTATTTCCTTCTGATAACTGATTGATTACTGTAATTAGTTAGTTGTACTTACTGACTGTTACTACTTACTGTACTAGGAGTCTAGGACACTCAGTCACTGTTCATAGGCTACTAGCTCCTGCGTGTGTGCACTCACTGTCTGTGTACACACTACACACACTCTATTTCCTTCTGATAACTGATTGATTATTGTAATTAGTTAGTTGTACTTACTGTTACTACTTACTGTACTAGGAGTCTAGGACACTCAGTCACTGTTCATAGGCTACTAGCTCCTGCGTGTGTGCACTCACTGTCTGTGTACACACTACACACACTCTATTTCCTTCTGATAACTGATTGATTACTGTAATTAGTTAGTTGTACTTACTGACTGTTACTACTTACTGTACTAGGAGTCTAGGACACTCAGTCACTGTTCATAGGCTACTAGCTCCTGCGTGTGTGCACTCACTGTCTGTGTACACACTACACACACTCTATTTCCTTCTGATAACTGATTGATTATTGTAATTAGTTAGTTGTACTTACTGTTACTACTTACTCTTACTGTACTAGGAGTCTAGGACACTCAGTCACTGTTCATAGGCTACTAGCTCCTGCGTGTGTGCACTCACTGTCTGTGTACACACTACACACACTCTATTTCCTTCTGATAACTGATTGATTATTGTAATTAGTTAGTTGTACTTACTGACTGTTACTACTTACTTACTTACTGTACTAGGGACACTCACTCAGTCACTGTTCATAGGCTAGCTCCTGCGCGTGTTTGCGCGTGCGTGCACTCACTGTCTGTAGTGTACACACACTAAATTTACTTGTGATTACTACTGATTATTGTAACTGCTAGTTGTACTTCCTGACTGTTACTACTTACTTACTGTACTAGGGACACTCACTCAGTCACCTCACCCACCAACCCACTCCATTAAAGTACCCCACTTTTCACCCGCCCTTTTAAAAAACTTTTGTCTATACGCCCAAAACATCGAAGATGTCTGGAAGTGGCAGCCAGCGCGGTTTGGGCAAGGGGAAGGGCAGCAAGGGAATCAGGAGGAGAGGGAGCAGCATTGTGGCAAGCCGCGGGCGCGGGCGCGCCACCATGCACAGTTCCGCAGCAGCAGCAGCAGCGTCAGTGGCTAACATTCCTCCCATAGCCACTGGCCGTGGACGCCTTGGGCGCCGCCCAGCAGGAGCATCTGCAACTCACGCTGCAGAGACACAGCAGCAGCAGCGTGTAGCACCTGCTCCGATTTTCCTCCAGCCGGGTCGGAAACGTCCCATTGAGGAAAAGCATGCAGACACTGTGGTGCAACTCATGACGGAGGATGAGCAGCCCGCCATCAGCTCTGCATCTGAGGCCTCCACCCTCACCACCACCACCACCACCCCTGTTCGCAGCAGCCGCCCAGCAGGGTCTGGGGAGGAGGCCAGTTCACCGTCACTCGCCGACCTGTCATTCAGCAGTCTTTTGACCCCAGGCATCATGAGTAAATTGTCTGCTGTTGTTGGCGATCTTGAGGAGGAGATGCTGATGGGCACTTTGGGGGATGAGGGATTGGACAGCAAGACTGTGGCGACAGTCAAGCAGCCCATCCATGCATCAGGAGAGGAGTTTGGGGGGTCCTCATCCCAGCAGGACATGTTTCAGGAGGGGGAGGATGTTGATGACCCGGTGACAGACAGAGACTGGGTGCCACCACCTCCAGGGGATGTCGTCCTCAGCAGCTCTGAGGAGGAGGAGGAGGATGCTCTTGTGGGCCTTGCAAGGAGGCGCATCATTGCAAGCATTGGCAGCAGCAGTAGGCAGGTCCCACAGCCTGCTGGTGTCTCAGGCTCAGCAGCAGCAGCAGCAGCATCTGCCAGTACCACCACCAGCCGCACCCAAGCCCCCCAAGCCCCACCCCCAACCACCACAGGGAGACAGGCAGCAGCGCTTCCATGCCGTAGGGGGATGTTTCTGTCACCAATCTGGCGCTTTTTCACCATGCCCACAGTGTACAGCAAGTACGCCACTTGCAACCACTGTCAGCGGAAGTTGAGCAGAGGTGCAGACCCCTTAAAGTTCTGCACCAGCTCGCTCATCAACCACCTTGCTGCGAAACATTTCCACCAGCATCAGGAGTTCCAGAGGCTGAAGGCATCTGGTGCTGGCAGTGGCACCACACCCATCACTGCACAGCCTTCAGCAGCAGCAGCAACAGCAGCCACCCGCCCTCCTGCTCCTCCAGCAGCACCAGCAGGAGTGCGGAAACGCACTGCTCCTCCCCCCTCTGCAACTCCTGCCGCCGACACTGAGGCCTGTTCTGGCAGCCAGTCCTCAGTGGCCTCCTCCGCTGTGTCTGCTGATTCCCGTGCCAGCAAAAGGCCACGCCAGAGCCTTTTGAGCGAGTCCTTCCAGGGGGTGGTTAGGGCTCTGCCTCCCAGCAGCCGTCGCGTGCGGCAGCTGAACGGCTTGCTGGCACGGGCCATGTGCTCCCAACTCCTGCCGTACACGCTCGTGCAGGAGGGGAGCGACATTCGTGCGCTGCTTGCTTGTGCAGCCCCAGACTGGCAGCTCCCCAGCAGACACTTTTTCTCCCGCAAGGCCATTCCTGCACTGCACCGCTTTGTGATGGCCAATGTGGAGCGAGGGCTGGAGCACGCGGTTGGTGAAAGGGTCCATGTCACCATGGACTCCTGGAGCAGCCGCTTCGGGACAGGCCGCTACCTGTCCTTCACTGTCCACTGGGTCAGCTTGGTGGAAGGGGGTGAGGATGGGAGAGCAGCAGCGGGCACAGCAGCAGCAGCAACACAGTGGGTGGTGCCACCCCGCAGGGTCAAGGGAACTGCAGCAGGTTCCTCCGATCCTCTGCCATCCTCCGGCACACCTGGCCAAACCCCCCGCCTCAGCAGCAGCGTGAAGGCCCGCCACTGCCAAGCGCTGCTGCACTTGGTCAGCCTTGGGAAGACCAAGCTGACGGCAACCCATGTGTTGGCCAAACTCCAGGAGCAGGAGAGGATTTGGCTGACCCCCAGAGGCCTCAGAGTCGGAGAGGTGGTGGCCGACAATGGGGCCAATCTGGTTGCCGCAATAGACAGGGGAAACCTGACCCACATCCCGTGTCTTGCCCACGTGCTGAACCTGGTAGTGCAGAAGTTCTTGCGCACCTACCAGGGGATGGGCGAACTGCTGGAAACGGCAAGGAACGTTGTGCGTCACTTCCGGCGCTCGGCTGCAGCCTGTGCGAGCCTGGAAGACGTGCAAAAGGAGCTGGATCTGCCACGCCATCGGCTGATCCTTGACGTTCCGACTCGCTGGAACTCCACCCTGGCGATGTTGGAGCGTCTGGTTGAACAGAAGCGCGCTGTCAAACAGTACCTTGCCCTGGCCACTGTTTCCGCCGCTCAGAGAAGGGACAAGACCAGCAACATCCCGTCCATCGTCCCCGATGATGACTGGAGGCACATGCAGCAGGTGTGCTTAGTGCTGGCTCCCTTTCTGCAGGCCACTAACATGGTGAGCAGGGACCATGCTATGGTCTGCGAGTGGGTGCCCCTGGTTTGTCTGCTGAACAGGGCCCTCGATGCTTTGCTGGAACAGGGAGCGGCAGCCTTGGACCAGCAGGAGCGGCAAGCAGCTGCACAGTCCACCTCTGAGGGGGAGGAGGAGGAGGACTTGGTGGAGGTCCCTGACCTTGCTGCTGATGAGGGGGAGCAGCACAGTGCAGCTGAGTTGGTGCGGGGGTGGAGAGAGGATGAGGCTGACGAGGCAGAGGAGGAGGATGAGGACAGCAGCACTGCCGTCGATGTGCCAGCAGACGTGGCCCGCCTCTTCCCAATGGCAGCGCACATGCTGACGTGCCTGCGCAGAGACCCCAGGGTGATCCAGATGAAGCAGAGGGAGGACATCTGGATCAGCATGATGTTGGACCCACGCCTCAAGGGGAAGTTGAGCCAGTTCCTGCCGCCTGCAGGAGGAGACCCAGCGCAACAAATAAGGACTTGTATAAAGAGGATAGCGCTCACAGTGTCCCTACTCAGCACCTGATAGCAACACCCGATCGCCTCCTCTATTCTATAAAATTCTGTTTGTCAAGAGGTAGCGCTCAAGGTGCGTATCACCTATAAAGGATGTCATCAAATCAAATATGTTCAGCTTATACTACATATGACAGGTACAAGCCTAAATATAAACACTTTGGCACTCAAAGTCCATGCAAGGTTATTAGCAAGGTAATAACTAAAAGTCCATGTACACAGGCCCTAAAATTTAAAACTTGGACTAGATCACTGGTTTCTTCTCCATAGGTACACACAGCACACTAAAAATAGATTCTTCAAATTGTGGACCCTCCACCAACACCCTTTGTGGTCCACTCACCGCTGTATTAGACCAACCAATGGTCTATATGCACATTGGGACCGTTCCCGGGTCGTCCCCCACCTCTCGATCAAATGCAGTGTGTCTTTAATCCAAACAGACCGTTTATAAATCACTCTATGCGCTGATTTTATCTACAAACATGTGAGTGCAATTGCATTTTATTAAATAAACATTTTTAAGCAGTATTACGCTATGTGGAGTTCTCTCCACTAAGTTTTTTAGCTAGAAGGCTGCATCGTATATGAAGAGGTCTGTTTGGATTAAAGACACACTGCATTTGATCGAGAGGTGGGGGACGACCCGGGAACGGTCCCAATGTGCATATAGACCATTGGTTGGTCTAATACAGCGGTGAGTGGACCACAAAGGGTGTTGGTGGAGGGTCCACAATTTGAAGAATCTATTTTTAGTGTGCTGTGTGTACCTATGGAGAAGAAACCAGTGATCTAGTCCAAGTTTTAAATTTTAGGGCCTGTGTACATGGACTTTTAGTTATTACCTTGCTAATAACCTTGCATGGACTTTGAGTGCCAAAGTGTTTATATTTAGGCTTGTACCTGTCATATGTAGTATAAGCTGAACATATTTGATTTGATGACATCCTTTATAGGTGATACGCACCTTGAGCGCTACCTCTTGACAAACGCAACAAATAAGGAGCTTGCAGCAGGCCCTTGTTGAGCGCTTGGAGGAAGCCTTCCCCCAGCCTTCCACCCCCACTGTCCAGCAGCCAGCACAGAGGCAGCAGCAGGTGCCTGCATCCAGCAGCAAGCGCCCCACAGACCTGCTGTCTCTCAGCCACGAGCTCTACAGGACTGTAGAGGCTCCGGCAGCAGTGACTAGAGAGGAGGTGCATGCAGCAGCATCCTCCACCGGTCACAGCCAGCGCCTGACCCGCATGGTGGCTGACTACATGGGGTCCTACAGCGGGCTTGACAGCGATGCCCCTGTTGATCCCATGGAGTATTGGGTCAAGCGCCTGGAGATCTGGAGCGAGCTGGCGCAGTACGCCCTGGAAGTGCTGTCCTGCCCCCCTTCCAGCGTGCTGTCCGAGCGCTGCTTCAGTGCAGCTGGTGGTGTGGTCACCGAGAAACGCTCACGTCTGTCTCACAAGTCTGTGGACAGACTGACGTTTCTCAAGATGAACCAGGCGTGGGTGGAAGGCGAGTTCCTGGCCCCTGTTGTCGGCGAGAGGGGGACATGAACTGGCTAAGAACCATCGTTAATGTGCCTTACCACCCTTTACCACCTCCTGGCTCCTGCTCACTAAGCCAGCCTGGTTCACTTTGACTATTAAGTCGCCTGCAGCCACACATTTTACACCTACAGTGGGCTGCGTACTGCCCTTCTGCTGTCTGTCTGTGTTTCCCACTGCCAGGGTACACAGATTTACCTTCTGCTGCCACTCTGCCACCAGCTATTACGTCAAAAAATAGCTATATCTGTGTAATTGGTTGTAAAACCAAAACTACAAAACCATAAAAAAAAAAAAAAAAGGTTTAATTTTTCTGAGGTGCCCGGGTTGAAAACTGTGTTGTCCCAGTTGTGTATTGGACACAATGTGGGCTACACGACCGCTGTCTGGGACCTCCTGCCTGCTGTGTTTATTTACAGCCCTGGTATCACCGCTAGGTACCAGGGCTATTATGTCACGCTGCCTGCCTGCTGCCACACTCACACTACTCCTCCATTCCTCCTGCTGATGCTGCTGTCTGTCTGTGTTTCCCAACGCCAGGATACACAGATTTACCTTCTGCTGCCACTCTGCCACCAGCTATTACGTCAAAAAATAGCTATATCTGTGTAATTGGTTGTAAAACCAAAACTACAAAACCATAAAAAAAAAAAAAAGGTTTAATTTTTCTGAGGTGCCCGGGTTGAAAACTGTGTTGTCCCAGTTGTGTATTGGACACGATGTGGGCTGCACGACCGCTGTCTGGGACCTCCTGTTGTGTTCATTTACGGCCTGGTATCACCGCTAGGTACCAGGGCTATTATGTCACGCTGCCTGCCTGCTGCCACACTCACACTACTCCTCCATTCCTCCTGCTGATGCTGCTGTCTGTCTGTGTTTCCCAACGCCAGGGTACACAGATTTACCTTCTGCTGCCACTCTGCCACCAGCTATTACGTCAAACAATAGCTGCTCACATTACTCCTCCATTCCTCCTGCTGCTGCTGCTGCTGCTGTCGGTCTGTCTGTGTTTCCCAACGCCAGGGTACACAGATTTACCTTCTGCTGCCACTCTGCCACCAGCTATTACGTCAAAAAATAGCTATATCTGTCTGTGTAATTTGTTGTAAAAACAAAACTACAAAACCATTAAAAAAAAAACAAGGTTTAATTTTTCTGAGGTGCCCGGGTTGAAAACTGTGTTGTCCCAGTTGTGTATTGGACACAATGTGGGCTGCACGACCGCTGTCTGGGACCTCCTGCCTGCTGTGTTTATTTACAGCCCTGGTATCACCGCTAGGTACCAGGGCTATTATGTCACGCTGCCTGCCTCATTGACTGCCTGCTGCCACACACTCATCCTCCTCCTCCTGCTGCTGAATTTACCTCCTGCTGTCTGTGTGTTTCCACTGCCAGGGAGCACATACAATGGCGCTTCCAACATGCGTGCGCCACCAGCTATTTGTTACGCTCAAAAATAGCTGCATTTCTTTAAAAAAAAAAATTTGAAAAGAGAAATAAGTGAAGAAGAAGACGATATAGAAGAAGATGAAGAAGATGAAGAAGAAGAAGATGAAGAAGAAGAAGAAGAAGAAGAAGGAGAAGAAGATGAAGATGAAGAAGATGAAGAAGAAGAAGATGAAGAAGATGAAGAAGATGAAGAAGATGAAGATGAAGAAGATGAAGAAGAAGAAGATGAAGAAGAAGAAGATGAAGAAGAAGAAGATGAAGATGATGAAGATGATGAAGAAGAAGAAGATGAAGAAGAAGATGAAGAAGATGAAGAAGAAGAAGAAGAAGATGAAGAAGAAGAAGAAGAAGATGAAGAAGATGAAGATGATGAAGAAGATGAAGAAGAAGAAGATGAAGATGATGAAGAAGAAGAAGAAGATGAAGATGATGAAGAAGAAGAAGATGAAGAAGATGAAGAAGATGATGAAGAAGAAGAAGATGATGATGAAGAAGAAGAAGATGAAGAAGATGAAGAAGATGAAGAAGAAGAAGAAGATGAAGAAGTTGAAGATGAAGAAGATGAAGAAGAAGAAGATGAAGAAGATGAAGAAGATGAAGAAGAAGAAGAAGATGAAGAAGTTGAAGATGAAGAAGATGAAGAAGAAGAAGAAGAAGAAGAAGATGAAGAAGATGAAGAAGATGAAGAAGAAGATGAAGAAGAAGATGAAGAAGATGAAGAAAAAGAAGATGAAGAAGAAGAAGATGATGATGAAGAAGATGAAGAAGAAGAAGAAGAAGAAGACAATATAAAAGAAGAAGAAGAAGATATAGAAGAAGATATAGAAGAAGAAGATATAGAAGAAGAAGATATAGAAGAAGAAGAAGAAGAAGAAGAAGAAGAAGATATAGAAGATAAAGAAGAAGAAGAAGAAGTATATACAGTACTGAACAAATTTCTGGACACAACTTCTCTTTTCAACTTTTTTTTTTTAAAGGAGCATCCCCACATAATCACTTGCTGTTGTTACTTGGAAAAAAAGAGGTTTCTTGCATCATTCACCCTCAAAACAAGTGTTGGAAGCTATTTAAGGCCATTTCGAATAGTCAGCTCGAATAATGAGCTCGAATACCGACTCGAATAGTGAGCTCGAATTCCGAGGTCGAATCGAATAGTAAAAATTATTCGACTCGAATATTCGACTGATCTCGAATAATTTACTATTTGAATTCGACCTAACTCGAATTTTGAAAAGGGGTATTTGAGCACCACTAGTCAGTACATCCATTTTCACTGCACATGTGTGACTGCACATTGTTATACCAGCAGTCACTGCATACCCTTCACTGCACCTGTGTGACTTCACATTGTATTATACTAGTCTCTGCATACCTTTCACTGCATCTGTGTGACTGCAAACTGTTTTATATAACAGTCAGTGCATACCTTTCACTACATCTGTGACTGTACATTGTATTATACCAGCAGTCTGTGCATACCTTTCACTGCACCTGTGTGACTGCACATTGTATTATACCAGCAGTCAGCCAGGCCGCAATTATTTTTCTAAAAAGGTGATACCCAAACTGTACCGCAATGTTTGAAAGGCAAGTAGTGTCATCTCCAGCACACAGCATTGGGTCAAGGGTCCATCTGACCACAGATGCCTGGTTTGCAAAGCACGGTCAGGGCAGGTACATTACTTATACAGTGTGGTGGTAGCCGTTTCTCAGGCTCCCATCTGGACCGTAATCGAACCCTGATTCCTCGGTCATTACCCATGGTCATAATAGTGCAGAAAGTACCAAAGAGAGTTGATCACACAGTTGAATGAATGGCAGACTTGCCCTCCATAACAGATTCCCGTTAAAGGATTTCAAGTGTACTCATCATTATACAGGTCCTCAAAAGATTCCTGTATTGTTATTTTTCATCACTACCTCCCCGAGTCGGGACATGCATGCCATGCCTGCTGCCTTCCTTGGATATTTGGTGGTAGCCGTTTCTCAGGCTCCCACTCCGGACCAGAATCGAACCCTGATTCCCCAGCCATGCCATTTCTTTAACAATGGTAGAGAAAGAACCATCGACAGTCTGAACAGCAATGAACCCCTGACCTGGACTACTGGGTGCGCAGGCTTGACCTGTGGCCAGAGCTGTCACAATTTGCCATCCAACTTCTGGCTTGCCCTGCCTCAAGCGTCCTGTCAGAAAGCACCTTCAGCGCAGCTGGAGGCATTGTCAATGAGAAGAGAAGTCGCCTAGGTCAAAAAAGTGTTCAGTACCTCATCTTTATCAAAATGAATGAGTCATGGATCCCGGAGGGCTACTGCCTGCACGAAGACTAATTCAGTCCACACACATAGCATCTCTGCCTGCACGCCATGTGACTGCCTGCCCCAAGAGTCAAGACTGAATCAGTCCCCACACAGCATCTCTGCCTGCAGGCCACTTGACTGCCTTCTCCGCCTCCACCAACAGGGTCCAGGACTCCAGGTGGATTCCTGAATTTTTAAGGCCACTACTAGCAGCGGCCGCTATAATAATTTTTGTGGTGCGTGTACATGCCTGCCTAATTTTTCTGGCTGCACTGCGGCTGCCTGCAACAACAAAACAAAAGGCATGTGCATTTGCTATTTCCCCTTTGTGATCGTTACCTTGCTGCGGTGAAGGGGCTTGCGTATCACAATGAAGCAATGACCGGCTATATGAATGTGTTGGGGGGCACACCTGACCCAAGAAGATAATAAGGTTGTTGCTTCATTGTGGACAGACCAAACTCGATCAGCTGGACACTCAGCCACTGTTGTTCTGTCATTGAGCTACCTCAGCCCGACCATATGGGGAAAACCGCCATCGCCTGCACTCTTGCTATGGTGCGCACTAGTCCAGCGCGGCCATCACTACACAAACAGCTGTTTGCGATGCGTTACACAGCGAGTTTGGTCTGTTAGTGTGAAGCAGTACACTAATTACACTACCTGATCCATGTATAGTACACACGCAAGATGTTTTCAAGCACTTTAGGCCTCCAATTTAGGAATGCAATGTGATTTTTGCCCTTATGCAATGTGATTATAACCCTGCTGTGCGTCAAATCCGTAATTTTCCCCGCGACTTTTGGCGTGTATCTCACTTCGCCATGCCCCCCTCCAGGTGTTGATCCCTTGAAATATCTTTTCCATCACTTTTGTGGCCAGAATTAGTGTGTGTAGTTTCAAAAGTTCACCTGCCCATTGAAGTCTATTGCAGTTCGCAATGTTCGCCGGTTCGCGAACTTTTTGCAAGTTAACGTTCGCGGTGCGCAAACAAAAAATGCGGGTTTGCGACATCTCTGGTGTCCTTCTGGTGTCCCCTTCTGCACCTGTGTCCTCCTTTATCCCCTGTCCTCCTTTGTCACATGTCCTTCCCTGTACCCCATGTCCTACTGGTGTCCCCGTGTCCTCCAATGTCCCCCAGCATCCTCCTCCTACCCCCAATGCTATGCAGAACTGTCCCTCAAGTGCTCAGATGTCTGCATCCTCTTCTTTCCCAATTTGTCACTGAGCTTCAACCTATGTATTCAGCCACTGAGTAGCAGCGAGTGCAGTGATTGGCCCAATGATGGAGCCATGGTCCTGCCCGTGAGACCATGGGCTCCAGTACACAAGTTGCCACACTTTTTCCCCTTACTGCCACTAGAACTTACTTTGGACTTAGGGCTTATATTTTTAGCATGCTCAAAATTCCTGCTAGGGCTTATTTTCAGGGAATTTCTTTCAGAGAAACAGGGTATGTATATACTGTATATTGTATATTGACAACAAAGGTGAACACACTTAGGGCTGGTTCACGTTGGGGCGATTCTTCAGCACTTTGCTGATCGCCAGCGATCAGCAAAGCGATGCTACAATGTATCCCTATGGATACAGTCACACTGCAGCGGTTGCGATTTTGATTAATCGTAAACGTGCTGCATGCAGAGTTTTGGGGGTGATTGCTCTGTGATTCTCGTTCTATTGAACGGGACAGGAATCACAAGCGCAAATTGCGCTCAATCGCCAGATTTTGCCCACAATTCGCAATCACGGAGCGAATGCAATCGCGGGCAAAGTGCCGAGTATGACCCGGCCCTTACTGAAGCGAGCTTGAGAAATGTAGCAGTTGGTGCAAGAAAAACAAGCTTGTTCTAAGTGCAACAAAAACTATTAAGCTCATTGTAGAATTTAGGATTCAGCACCCCCCCCTTCATGCTCTCCCCAGTCCTCTTTGATGGTACTGCAGTCTCCAGAGTGTCCGATGTAAGATTCCTTGGCACAACCATAACTAAGGACCTTAGGTGAGAGCAAAAAACTTCCAGGATATGGAAGAAGGCCCAGCAGAGGCTATTCTTCTTGCGTCAACTGAAGAGATTGGGTATGCCACGCGGATTGCTGACCAGCTTTTATGCCGCTACAACACGGAATCCATACTCTGCTCCTCTGTCATCGTATGGTATACAAGGGCATCCACCAAGGACAAGTACAAACTTCACAGGGTAATTAACACTGCAGAGAAGATCATAGGAGCACCTCGCCACCACACTAGACCTCCTCCACACAGCGAGACTGGGGTCGAGGGTTTCCAAGAGTGACCCCTTCCACCTGGGCAACTGCTACTTCGAATTCATGCCAACAGGCCGACGTTACAGGACCATCTACTCCAGAACCACCAGGAGCTGTCCCTCAAGCTGTCCTCCACCTGAACTCCGACGCCTCCCTACTTGACCCTCCACAGCTCCTGGCCCCTAGGCCCTAGCCAGCTCTCCGATCTCTGATCTCTCTCCACTTTTGGTAGTACTGCCCCACACTCTAGCTGCTAGTGCTCTCCATGAATGTTCCCTAGTATCTGAAATGCACACTGCTATACCTGTCTCATTGTACATTCCTGTTTGTTCTTGTTCTGTCTGTCATGTAAAAATGCCTATGTCATGTGTACCACAACCAATTCCAGGTATGACAACCGTCATACTTGCCGAATAAACTCAATTCTGATTGTTATATATATATATTTTACTTTTCAACTTGCAATGCATTTACCCCCCCCCCCCCCCCACACACACACACACACTACTATCTATTGGCAAAGTTCCACTATAACCCTAATTATCTCTCCCAAAGTAACTCCATCCTGTTGCCTGACCCTAAACTCCTTTCTCCTAAACTCTAAACTCCTGTCCCTGACCCTAAACTCCTGTTCCTGCCAACTGTTTGCCCCCTCCCCCCTTCCCTGCTGCTTCGCAAGGCTCCTGCACATTAACTACGTATCACCAACTGTGCGAGGTCATTGACACCTCCTGTTACCTGTGAATAGGTTTGTAGTATAACAAGCTGCAGTAATCTGATAAATATGTTAAATAATACTAGACAAAATAAAACATTTTTCAATTTACTCATCTGTCCCTCCTCGTCGAGGTAATCGGAGATTTTCTGTCTAGAAATGAAATTTCCTGGAGTAGTCTAGAAGAATTTTGTGCTCAGTCGTAATTTAAAGATCGCTGCAATCTCCACTGAGACAAAATAGGCCCGTATAGAATAAAGCTGAAGGATTTGATTTATTTAAAGAGACACTGAAGCGGAAAAAAATTATGATATTATGATTTGTATGTGTAGTACAGCTAAGAAATAAAACATTAATATCAGATACATCAGTCTAATTGTTTCCAGTACAGGAAGATTTAAGAAACTCCAGTTGTTATCTCTATACAAAAAAGCCATTAAGCTCTACGACTTTCAAAGTCGTGGAGAGGGCTGTTTTCTGACTTTTATTATCTCAACTATTAGTTAACTATTTACTTTTCCTCTGCCAGAGGAGAGGTCATTAGTTCACAGACTGCTCTGAAAGAATCATTTTGAATGCTGAGTGTTGTGTAATCTGCACATATTAGAGAATGATGCAATGTTAGGAAAAACACTATATACCTGAAAATAAAAATATGAGAATATTTTCTTTGCTGCTAATCTTCTAGTAATTATTCATAGTACACAACCAATTCATTATATCATATATTTATTTTCGCTTCATTGTATCCTTAACAGTGTTGCCAGATATAGAGTTTTTTGATATTTCTGGCCCTTCGAAAATAAATTCCTGTCCGAAAACCTGTACCTCTCCTTGTTGTTGCTGTTGACAGAAGACTTGCTCATGTTTTTTGGTATATCATTGTGTGAATATGTATTTGAATCACATTAACTGATTCTGGACTTTTTATGCTGGAGGTGAGTTTTGAAATGACAACCTCATTCCTCACACATACACACGTTGGGATGGTATGATCCTGTTGAAGTGGAACTTCAGGCCTGAAGTGCCTTTAGGGAGAAAACATCATACTCACCTCCCTTAACCACTTGAGGACCTAGGGCTTTCTACCCCTTAAGGACCGGCCACTTTTTTTCCATTCAGACCACTGCAGCTTTCACGGTTTATTGCTCGCTCATACAACCTACCACCTAAATGAATTTTGGCTCCTTTTCTTTTCACTAATAAAGCTTTCTTTTGGTGCTATTTGATTGCTCCTGCGATTTTTACTTTTTATTATATTCATCAAAAAAGACATGAATTTTGGCAAAAAAATGATTTTTTTAACTTTCTGTGCTGACATTTTTCAAATAAAGTAAAATTTCTGTATACATGCAGCGCGAAAAATGTGGACAAACATGTTTTTGATAAAAAAAAAACCCATTCAGTGTATATTTATTGGTTTGGGTAAAAGTTATAGCGTTTACAAACTATGGTGCAAAAAGTGAATTTTCCCATTTTCAAGCATCTCTGACTTTTCTGACCCCCTGTCATGTTTCATGAGGGGCTAGAATTCCAGGATAGTATAAATACCCCCCAAATGACCCCATTTTGGAAAGAAGACATCCCAAAGTATTCACTGAGAGGCATAGTGAGTTCATAGAAGATATTATTTTTTGTCACAAGTAAGCGGAAAATGAAACTTTGTGAGAAAAAAAAAAAGTTTCCATTTCTTCTAACTTGCGACAAAAAAAAATGAAATCTGCCACGGACTCACCATGCCCCTCTCTGAATACCTTGAAGGGTCTACTTTCCAAAATGGGGTCATTTGTGGGGTGTGTTTACTGTCCTGACATTTTGGTGGGTGCTAAATTGTAAGCACCCCTGTAAAGCCTAAAGGTGCTCATTGGACTTTGGACCCCTTAGCGCAGTTAGGCTGCAAAAAAGTGCCACACATGTGGTATTGCCGTACTCAGGAGAAGTAGTATAATGTGTTTTGGGGTGTATTTTTACACATACCCATGCTGGGTGGGAGAAATATCTCTGTAAATGACAATTTGTTAATTATTATAACACACAATTGTCCATTTACAGAGATCTTTCTCCCACTCAGCATGGGTATGTGTAAAAATATACCACAAAACACATTATACTACTTCTCCTGAGTACGGCGATACCACATGTGTGGCACTTTTTTGCACCCTAACTGCGCTAAAGGGCCCAAAGTCCAATGAGTACCTTTAGGATTTCACAGGTCATTTTGAGAAATTTCGTTTCAAGACTACTCCTCACGGTTTAGGGCCCCTAAAATGCCAGGGCAGTATAGGAACCCCACAAATGACCCCATTTTAGAAAGAATACACCCCAAGGTATTCCGTTAGGAGTATGGTGAGTTCATAGAAGATTTTATTTTTTGTCAAAAGTTAGCGGAAAAAGACACTTTGTGAAAAAACACAATTAAAATCAATTTCCGCTAACTTGTGACAAAAAATAAAATCTTCTATGAACTTGCCATACTACTAACGGAATACCTTGGGGTGTCTTCTTTCTAAAATGGGGTCATTTGTGGGGTTCCTATACTGCCCTGGCATTTTAGGGGCCCTAAACCGTGAGGAGTAGTCTTGAAACGAAATTTCTCAAAATGACCTGTGAAATCCTAAAGGTACTCATTGGACTTTGGGCCCTTTAGCGCAGTTAGGGTGCAAAAAAGTGTCACACATGTGGTATCGCCATACTCGGGAGAAGTAGTACAATGTGTTTTGGGGTGTATTTTTACACATACCCATGCTGGGTGGGAGAAATACCTCTGTAAATGGACAATTGTGTGTAAAAAAATCAAAAGATTGTCATTTACAGAGGTATTTCTCCCACCCAGCATGGGTATGTGTAAAAATACACCCCAAAACACATTATACTACTTCTCCCGAGTACGGCGATACCACATGTGTGGCACTTTTTTGCACCCTAACTGCACTAAGGGGCCCAAAGTCCAATGAGTAACTTTAGGATTTCACAGGTCATTTTTGTTTCAAGACTACTCCTCGCGGTTTAGGGCCCCTAAAATGCCAGGGCAGTATAGGAACCCCACTAATGACCCCATTTTAGAAAGAAGACACCCCAAGGTATTCCGTTAGGAGTATGGTGAGTTCATAGAAGTTTTTTTTTTTTTGTCACAAGTTAGCGGACATTGATTTTAATAGTTTTTTTTCACAAAGTGTCATTTTCCGCTAACTTGTGACAAAAAATAAAATCTTCTATGAACTCACCATACTCCGTACGGAATACCTTTGGGTGTCTTCTTTCTAGAATGGGGTCATTTGTGGGGTTCCTATACTGCCCTGGCATTTTAGGGGCCCTAAACCGTGAGGAGTAGTCTTGAAACCAAATGTCGCAAAATGACCTGTGAAATCCTAAAGGTACTCATTGGACTTTGGGCCCCTTAGCGTACTTAGGGTGTAAAAAAGTGCCACACATGTGGTACCGCCGTACTCAGGAGAAGTAGTATAATGCGTTTTGGGGTGTATTTTTACACATACCCATGCTAAGTGGGAGAAATATCTCTGTAAATGACAATTGTTTGATTTTTTTACACACAATTGTCCATTTACATAGAAATTTCTCCCACCCAGCATGGATATGTGTAAAAATACACCCCAAAACACATTATACTACTTTTCCTGAGTACGGCGGTACCACATGTGTGACACTTTTTTGCAGCCTAGGTGCGCTAAGGGGCCCAACGTCCTATTCACAGATCATTTTGAAGCATTTGTTTTCTAGACTACTCCTCGCGGTTTAGGGGCCCTAAAATGCCAGGGCAGTATAGGAACCCCACAAGTGACCCCATTTTAGAAAGAAGACACCCCAAGGTATTCTGTTAGGTGTATGGCGAGTTCATAGAAGATTTTATTTTTTGTCACAAGTTAGTGAAAAATGACACTTTGTGAAAAAAAACCAATAAAAATTAATTTCCGCTAACTTTTGACGAAAAATAAAATCTTCTATGAACTCGTCCTACACCTAACAAAATACCTTGGGGTGTCTTTTTTCTAAAATGGGGTCACTTGTGGGGTTCCTATACCGCCCTGGCATTTTACAGGCCCAAAACCGTGAGTAGTCTGGAAACCAAATGTCTCAAAATGACTGTTCAGGGGTATAAGCATCTGCAAATTTTGATGACAGGTGGTCTATGAGGGGGCGAATTTTGTGGAACCGGTCATAAGCAGGGTGGCCTTTTAGATGACAGGTTGTATTGGGCCTGATCTGATGGATAGGAGTGCTAGGGGGGTGACAGGAGGTGATTGATGGGTGTCTCAGGGGGTGGTTAGAGGGGAAAATAGATGCAATCAATGCACTGGGGAGGTGATCGGAAGGGGGTCTGAGGGGGATCTGAGGGTTTGGCCGAGTGATCAGGAGCCCACACGGGGCAAATTGGGGCCTGATCTGATGGGTAGGTGTGCTAGGGGGTGACAGGAGGTGATTG
The DNA here is from genome assembly GCF_040937935.1 of Hyperolius riggenbachi. Classification (NCBI taxonomy): domain Eukaryota; kingdom Metazoa; phylum Chordata; class Amphibia; order Anura; family Hyperoliidae; genus Hyperolius; species Hyperolius riggenbachi. The sequence continues at coordinate 90,249,135 of NC_090647.1, read as the reverse complement.
ATGGGTGTCTCAAGGTGTGATTAGAGGGGGGAATAGATGCAAGCAATGCACTGGCGAGGTGATCAGGGCTGGGGTCTGAGGGCATTCTGAGGGTGTGGGCGGGTGATTGAGTGCCCTAGGGGCAGATAGGGGTCTAATCTGATAGGTAGCAGTGACAGGGGGTGATTGATGGGTAATTAGTGGGTGTTTAGGGTAGAGAATAGATGAAAACACTGCGCTTGGGTGGTGATCTGATGTCGGATCTGCGGGCGATCTATTGGTGTGGGTGGGTGATCAGTTTGCCCGCAAGGGGCAGGTTAGGGGCTGATTGATGGGTGGCAGTGACAGCGGGTGATTGATGGGTGGCAGTGACAGGGGGTGATTGATGGGTGGCAGTGACAGGGGGTGATTGATGGGTGATAGGTGATTGGCAGGTGATTGACAGGTGATCAGTGGGTTATTACAGGGAAGGACAGATGTAAATATTGCACTGGCGAATTGATAAGGGGGGGGTCTGAGGGCAATCTGAGCATGTAGGCAGGTGATTGGGTGCCCGCAAGGGGCAGATTAGGGTCTGATCTGATGGGTAACAGTGACAGGTGGTGATAGGGGGTGATTGATGGGTAATTAGTGGGTGTTTAGAGGAGAGAATAGATGTAAACGCTGCGCTTGGGTGGTGATCTGATGTCGGATCTGCGGGCGATCTATTTGTGTGGGTGGGTGATCAGATTGCCCGCAAGGGGCAGGTTAGGGGCTGATTGTTGGGTGGCAGTGACAGGGGGTGATTGATGGGTGATAGGTGATTGGCAGGTTATTGACAGGTGATCAGTGGGTTATTACAGGGAAGGACAGATGTAATTAATGCACTGGCGAATTGATAAGGGGGGGGGTCTGAGGGCAATCTGAGCGTGTGGGCGGGTGATTGGGTGCCCGCAAGGGGCAGATTAGGGTCTGATCTGATAGGTAACAGTGACAGGTGGTGATAGGGGGTGATTGATGGGTGATTGATGGGTAATTAGTGGGTGTTTAGAGAAGATAACAGATGTAAACGATACATTTGGGAGGTAATCTGACGGCGGGTTTGCGGGCGATCTAATGGTGTGGGTGGGTGATCAGATTGCCCGCAAAGGGCAGGTTAGGGGCTGATTGATGGGTGGCAGTGACAGGGGGTGACAGGGGGTGATTGATGGGTGATAGGTGATTGGCAGGTGATTGACAGGTGATCAGTGGGTTATTACAGGGAAGAACAGATGTAATTAATGCACTGGTGAATTGATAAGGGGGGGTCAGAGGGCAATTTGAGCGTGTGGGCGGGTGATTGGGTGCCCGCAAGGGGCAGATTAGGGTCTGATCTGATAGGTAAAAGTGACAGGTGGTGATAGGGGGTGATTGATGGGTGATTGATGGGTAATTAGTGGGTGTTTAGAGGAGAGAATAGATGTAAACAATGGATTTGGGAGGTGATCTGATGTCGGATCTGCGGGCGATCTATTGGTGTGGGGGGGTGATCAGATTGCCCGCAAGGGGCAGGTTAGGGGCTGATTGATGGGTGGCAGTGACAGGGGGTGATTGATGGGTGATTGACAGGTGATTGACAGGTGATTGACAGGTGATTGACAGGTGATCAGGGGGATAGATGCATACAGTAAACAGGGGGGGGGTGGTCTGGGGGGGGGTCTGGGGAGAATCTGAGGGGTGGGGGGTGATCAGGAGGGGGCAGGGAGCAGGGGGGGGGATAAAAAAAAATAGCGTTGACAGATAGTGACAGGGAGTGATTGATGGGTGATTAGGGGGGTGATTGGGTGCAAACAGGGGTCTGGGGGGTGGGCAGGGGGGGGGGTCTGATGGGTGCTGTGGGCGATCTGGGGCAGGGGGGGTAAAAAATCAGTGTGCTTGGTGCAGACTAGGGTGGCTGCAGCCTGCCCTGGTGGTCCCTCGGACACTGGGACCACCAGGGCAGGAGGCAGCCTGTATAATACACTTTGTAAACATTACAAAGTGTATTATACACTTTGTATGCGGCGATCGTCGGGTTAACATCCCGCCGGCGCTTCCGTATGGCCGGCGGGATGTTGCGGCGGGTGAGCGGCACCAGGCGGAGGCGGAGGATCGCGTCACGGATGACGCGATCGCTCCGCCCATGCCCCTACAAGGACCGCCGCCATTTGTCAATACGGCGGTCCTTGCGGGGTGCACTTCCCGGCCGCCAATTGTACATACGGCGGTCGGGAAGTGGTTAAAGTGGATCCGAGATGAAAAATGAACTATAACAAGAAACTTGTCTGTATATATCTTATTTAAAGTTTAGATAGTTTACACAGCAAATCTAGCTGTCAACAGCTTCAATAGTATATGATTATTTATTCCTGTGATATAATGACAGCAGCCATGTTGTGCTTGTGATCATTACACAGGCAAGCTGATCTGTATTCTACTCCCCTCTCCTCCTCCCTCTGAAATCTCTGGCTAGTAACCTTCTCCTCCCTCTGCCCAGACTGAGCTCCCATAAGCCATTGCTACATGAGTCTGAGAGTGCCAAGGCACTGGAGAAGCTGTGGGCATGGCTTGTTTAGTTTATAGGGAATTAGAGTACTAAAACAAAAAAAAGTATTTGGCTTGACAAATGCCCTATAATCTATATGAAAGGAACACAATTATGCAATGATTAAAAGTTTATCTCGGATCAACTTTAAAGCACACCTGAACTGAGAGGGACATGGAGCTTGACATATTTGTTTCATCTTAACAACTTCACTACTGAACAGAACAATTTTCAACTTTCAGCACTCCTTCTATGTATTTGCCTATAACTTCAATACTACTTATCACAACAACAAAACAATTTATATCTTGTTTTTTTTGCCACCAATTAGGCTTTATTTGGGTGGTACATTTTGCTAAGAATTATTTTATTCTAAATGCATTTTAATGGGAATTTAAAAAAAATATTTTTAAAATAATACATGCTACTGTTATTAAAACCCACACATTTTATTTACCCATATGTCTCGGTTATTAAAATGTTTAAGATATTTCCCTTTTTTCATAAAATTTAATTTTATTGATACAAGGCTGGGATTTAAACCAGGCAAGGCAATGCAAGTGGTAAGGAAAGGGTTACACAAGAGGAAAGGCTATAGATATTGCACAATTTACTGTATCATTCTGCTTAAAATGGTACAAATCTAAACTATAAGCAAGCAGGGTAAATGCATGTACTCGTGCACATGGAGCTGCTTAAAATGAATTTGTGGTTCAGTATTTGAAAGCAGGTTAAATTGTAGAAGTATAGGCTACCCCATTACTGCCCATCATTTTGCAATGCAGTCATCTCTTTATACCATTCCTTTGTGACTAGTAAGTGCGTACCTTTCTGATGCATCACTCTTGACATCTAGGAAAGCAGCGACAAAGTGTTGGGTGTCAAATACGCCAATCTAAACATCCGTGCATTTTGCAAAATCACACTTCATTTAATACTCCAACCCTGTAACACATTTCTGCAGAAAACATTTCCTCTATCCCCATGGCAGCGAGATTGTGTCATTACATATCTGCTAGAACAAAAACAATATAAATGAAAATTGTGCTGCCATCTCACATTTGCACATGAATACAATCTGGGCAAATAGTCATATAGGAAGAAGACGCTTAGATTGAGTAAGGTGGCGTCGTCAGCATGGTTTGGGAGTGACAGTGACAACAGATTATGCGTCATTTTATGTGGATGTTACAGCTTGCAAAAAGCTACAGGACTTCCTGACCAATTCTGTAATTTTTGTTGTTGAGCATTTTGTCCAAAAACAATTCTACACATGCCTTTTCCGGACATCTCAAAGTGTTTTTTTACTCATTTGTAAAGTTACCCCTTTCTGTGATTAAAAAAAAGTAACACTTTTTTCCAGGTACTCTTATTTGCTAATTGACAGTAATTTAGAAGGATGTTATGGTGGCATTCATGGTCAGATTTCAGGCAAGGCCACAAAGGCCACAGCCTAGGGCACCAGGAGAGCAAGGGGCGGGCTGTGGGCAGCAGGGTGGCAGTAGCAGTTAGCCTGATAAACATTCATCCTGCTACACATAGTTTGCACATAGCGATGGGTGGCTACCAACAATGGGACCTGGCACTTGTGGGATGAAGGGGCAGCAAATGGGCACAAACAGTGATCTCTGAGCTGCCTGTCACTCACTAAATATGCCACTCACCATGGAGCTTACAATCTATTCCCTACCATCATGTTACTAACTGTCCTCGGAGGAGCTTATCAATTAATTCCTGCCATCACTCCAGTAATTGTGCTCAGAGGAGCCTTTAGGCCGGTTTCACATTGTATTTTGGTGTGGTGGTGGTGGGGGGGCGGGCGCCTCTTAGTCTAATAGCAATCAGTGTGTGACAGCTGGGGTGGGAGAGATAGAGGGGTGCACTTTGGTGTCTCAGCCTTGGGTGCTGGAGGACTTCTTCCCTCTACTTAGGTAAGTATTTCCTTTTCGACCTGAGCTTTAGCTTGGGTTCACTTAAAATTTTTATAATTACTTACCATCAACAGTACTGCTGATACATTGGCCTGAAAAGTGCTGCTTTATCAATGTGTCCTCCTCCTCTGGCTAATCCTAATCTATAGCTTGAAATGAATATGCTGACAAGTCTGTAATGGGTTACACAGTCTTCCATGAAAAACAAAGTATAAACCGAAATCATTGAACTATAGTGCAGCGCTCATGTTCTACGTACTAACACTGTGACAGCTGAGATCTCGCAGTGCTTTGGCTAATAACTACGTCTTGTTTCCGTTTCTGCCCAACGCACTTCTAATTTTATGAAGATCTACCTCCAGGGAAAGACGGCTTGGAGTTAACGCTAAAAAAAATAGTCACCAAAGCATAATAAAGAGCTTGGCTTCATCTTTTTAGAACCTACTAACTGCTGCTTTTGTTTACTGACAATATGTTGAGCCCACTGAGTTAGAATGTGTGTCTTCTTCCATGATTCTATTCATTCTTCTTTGCAGATGTGTTTTCCTGCTGTGCTTCACCCAAAGACCAGGCATGTGTCACAATTGTGTTCATCAAAAGTGTAGTCATATAAGCTGTAATGTAATCTGTTTACCCGTGTCTTCAGATCAAAGGAGATTGATTAAATAAGCAAATAAACAGTCCTTGTGCCTATTCCTGAGGGGCGATCTTGGTGTACATTTGCCCCACCATTACACTAATCAATTCAAGCAAAATATTGACTTATCTGCGTGTCTTCTTAAAATTGTATGTGTTGAATATTCATATGATTTCTTTATTTTACAGATCAAAAGACTTTGGTTGGATATCCCAGGGATATGAAAATAATCATTCCTGGATCAGTAGTCGCAGACACTACAGCTGTCTACTTATACAATTGCATGCAAATGTCTAGGCACCAATGCCCAGATTGCATATTTATTTTTTTGTAGGTTAAAAATAGTACTTTGAATATAAAGCAACTCTAACTTTCAACAATTTTCAGTTGTAAAATGTGAAGACACAAGTAGAAGCCCATACAAGAAACAAGTATAGCCAATCCTCCCAACAACATGTATTGCCACGTCCCCTACAAGCTGTAACGATCGGTGTAACACAGAGAGGATCTGATTACCAGTGATCTGCAGTATCACCGAGAATACAGATATATACCCGATTATTGATGATCTGCAGTATCAACGATAATCAGATATATCTCTAACCTCTGGACACCTGGGTAATAAGAGTGTTTGTTTGGTGCAACAGAAATACTTTGAGGACTGCACCTGAGGAGCAGGTGCCCAGCAGTAAGGAGTACTGCACAGTAACACGTTCCTTCCGCAAGCCTGAGACTCTCCCGAGGGAGGGGTCAGGCTAGGAGTAGGAAGGACAGAGTGTGAGTGACACCAAGGAAGGGTGTCACCCCCAGGTCTGTGAGCTATCTCTAGACTGAGGAGATAGCTCTCGAGGTCGGGCAAGCCGGGTCGGCAACAGACAGACAGATCAGGGACAGAGACAGGAGACAAATGCAGAATCCTAAGACAAGCAGAGTTCGGCAACAGAGTATCAGATATAGCGAAGTACCTAATCAGAGATCAGAAGAGTAGTCAGGAAAGCAGAAGGTCATAACAAATAATCAACAATGCCTAGTCTTGGGTGTGAGCTCCTTGATCATCAACACCCTGGAACTGGTCTGAGTATAACTAGATGGTAAAGCTAATTCCTAGTCTGAGGTGTGAGGTCCCTGGTCATCAACACCTAGGAACTGGTCTAAATAATAACACAGATAATATACAGTTTTCCCTAGACTGAGGTGTGAGGTCCTTGATCATCAACACCCAGGAACTGGTCTAGATAATAACACAGATAATATCACAGATACTGACAAGGTCTGAGTGCTACCACGTAGTGATCGCAACGCCAGACACCAGAGAAATGACCAGCACCCAATATATATACACCAGCGCTCTCCAACGCCTCCCCTAAGTGCTGGACCAATGAAACCTGATAGAATTGTCAGCTGATCGGCTAGATCAGCTGACACCCTTCTGACTGCCATAAAGGCTCTGCCTCTCAGCGCGCGCGCACGTCCTTCTAAACCTGTGTGGACTTTCAGTCCCAGCCACACCAGACATGTGTTGTAATGCATCTGTTGGTTTGAACGCGCAGCCAGCCGCACCGCTGTCAGAGCATGCGGCGGTTTCCCCGCGTTAAGCCATACTGCCAGTGGTAAGCCCATGCGTGCAAACCGCTGCGTCGGACGCGGAATCCGCCGCCTTGTTCACTGGGCATGCGGCGGTTTCTCCGCGCTCCGTCAGGCTAGTGGATGCAGGCCCATGTGCGCAAGCTGCCATGTTGAACGCGGAATCAGCCGCCTTACTCTGAGTACTCGCGGCGGCTTTTCCGCGTTTTTTCAGACAAGCATAGTAATATCCCCTTACCATTTAGCCCCAATTATTATAGACATGTCCCTCACAAAGTATAGTCATGTCCCTTCCTGGCGCTAAGTATAAGACACTCTGCACAATCAGTCTTACCACCTCTGCAGTAGTAGTAGAGAAGCAGGTCAGCACACTAGTGAACTGATGTGCTGACCTGGCTCTCTACTACTTCTGTATATGTTATGGTGGTGTTGGCTAGCCACCCATGTCCTGGCACCAAATAACTTGAGAAAAGTTTTGCCATTTTGGGACTTTACTCACCTGCAATCTTACCACCTCTGAGGGGGCAGGCGTGTGGAAAGTGTGTCTCATCCTCTGAAGAAGGCACTCGGCTGAAACCCGGGTCGGGATTGTTCTAATATTCTTAGTAAGTGCTATTGTGTGGCTGTGCTGTCAATACTAGGCGTAGTCTGCAATATTTTTTCCACTCTCCTATACTTAGCGCTGGGAGAACTCTCATTTCTACCCTACTGCTTTCACTGAGTTTCAGGTCTCACTCAGATCTCTCTGGCAGTTGTACCAAGCTGTACCAATACCATAATGTGTTCAATTCCTCTTCTCCCACAAGACCTCTCTAGACCTGTATAGCCATTTTGTATAGCAATGTCCCATAATAAGTATTGCCCTCAGTGTAGTACTCCCTGCAGAGAGAGGGGTGTTGAGAAGCATGTTAGGTGGGCTGTGGTTACCAATCACAATACTAGCACATTATTATTATTATACATAAAACAGGACATGTTGGCGCATGGCGCCTGCCATCTTTCTTATAGATCGTAATGCTAATTCACGGCCAGGCCCAGATTTACCTCACAAGAGCCTATGGGCACAGATGTCCTGGCTAGAGATGGTTGCTGGATTCCGCAGAATTAAACATTCCATGATTCTGGCCAGAATTTGGTGATTCTGGTTCCGATGCAACGGAATGGAATTGCTATAGCGCTAAAACGGAATTTCCGCGGAAAAATATAAATTCCACGGAGTTTTACGGAATTCAAATTTTTTTCCCCACCGAACTAATTTCGGCCAGATAACTAGAATTTCTACTCCATAGACTCTCCTTCCTCCCTAGTCTCATCTTCCAAGGAATTGTAGGATCTCAAAAGCCAGCTTACATACCTTGGCCGGGAATTGAATCCAGGTCTGAGTGCTTGGTAGGTAGCTCTCTTCACCACTATACCACCACCAACACTACATGCTGAAGCCAGCCTAGCATGTACCATTATGAAATATCCAAGAGAAAAATGAACTTGCTTAAGTATTTGTAGGATTTCAAAAGCCAACTCACATTGGCCAGGAATAGAACCCAGGCTGCTATCCTAACCATTATACCACCAACACAACACACTACAATGCTACATGCTGAAGCCAGCCTAGCATGTACCATTGTGATATATTCAAGAGAAAAATGAGCTTGCTTAGGGAATTGTAGGATTTCAAAAGCCAGCTTACATACATTGGCTGGGAATCGAACTCAGGTCTAGTGCTTGGTAGGCTGCTATCCTAACCATTATACCTCCAACACAACACACTACAGTGCTACATGCTAAAGCCAGCCTAGCATGTACCAGCTTACATACCTTGGCCGGGAATTGAACCCTGGTCTGAGTGCCTCAAAGGTAGCTCTCTTCACCACTATACCACAACTAACACTACATGCTGAAGCCCGCCTAGCATGTACCATTGTGATATACCCAAGAGAAAAATGATCTCTCTCTCTCACTCTCTCTCTAGGACTTGATGCCATTGAACTGAATTTTCAGCTTAAAACCATCAATGGATACCGGCAGAATTTTACAGGCAATTTCAGAATTCCGCCGGATTGAAAAAGCAATTATGTTCCGACCAAACGGAACGGAATGACCAATTTCCGCCTAAAATTGCAGAAAATACAATTCCGCAGAAAGTGGTGGCCATCCCTACTAGAGAGAGAGAGAGAGAGATATGAATCTACATGGCTATCTGGGGTTCTCTTTGGACAATTGTTGAACAAGAAAAGGCAAGGCCATGCCTGGGTGGACTTGAACCACCAACTTTGCAGTTAACAGCCAAACACGCTAACCAATTGTGCCACAGAGACTGTGTACCACAAAGACTGTGCATGCAGTTGCTGTTGAATGATTTTATGGGGATGTATGTGTGTCTTTTGGAGGGTGGAAGTAAGTCTGCTCCAAGAAGTTTCAGCATGTAGTGGTGGTGGTATGATGGTTAGGATAGCAGCCTACCAAGCACTAGACCTGGGTTTGATTCCCAGCCAATGTATGTAAGCTGGCTTTTGAAATCCTACAATTCCCTAAGCAAGGTAATTTTTCTCTTGGATATATCACAATGGTACATGCTAGGCTGGCTTCAGCATGTAGCATTGTAGTGTGTTGTGTTGGTGGTATAATGGTTAGGATAGCAGCCTACAGAGCGGTAGGCCTGGGTTCTATTCCTGGCCAATGTGAGTTGGCTTTTGACATCCTAAAAATCCTTAAGCAAGCTCATTTTTCTCTTGGATATATCATAATGGTACATGCTAGGCTGGCTTCAGCATGTAGTGTTGGTGGTGGTATAGTGGTGAAGAGAGCTACCTACCAAGCACTCAGACCTGGGTTCAATTCCCGGCCAAGGTATGGAAGTTGGCTTTTGAAATCCTACAATTCCCTGGAAGACGAAAAGGACTAAGGGAACAGTTATTAGGGTGTATGGGCTACCATATAGCATAAACAAGGTTGCTTTTGCGATTTTTTTAATTTTTCGGCCGGAATCTGGAATTTCGCGGAATTTCACAAAAATCCAACGGAATTTTCATAGCGATGGAATTCAGCACTGGCGGAATCCACGAATTCCGGTGGAATGGAATTTGCTCTTTCCAATCATCCCTAGTCCTGGCACTTTAGACTTCACCTTCCATGAACCTACAATCCCCTGCCAAACCACACCGCAAGTGTGCTGGCTGTACCAGCAATGGTACTTACTCCCTTACTTTCCTTGCTCATCACAGGTAGCTACAGGTGTCCCTTAGTATAAGGTAGCCAGAAGTACCTTAATATTAAGTAGTAGTTAATATTAAGTAGTTAAGTAGTTCAATATTGAGTAGCTAGAGGTGCTCCTGACTAAAGGGAAATCTCGTCAGTGGAGTCCCGAGAGCTTGGTGAAACCTCTCATTTACGCTCTCATCAGAGCTCTGTATGGGGAAGGAGAGAGGGAGGTGCTCTGGGAGGGGAGTCCGCTGCCTTTCCATCATCATGCGCCTGTAGGCACGTGCCTACAGTGCTTTATGGTAAATCTGGACCTGTTCACGGCTATGGGGTACTTAGATTTGGCACGGGTGCTTGGCAAGATAGCGCAGCCACTAAACAATTATTTAGCTGAACACACAGAGAGGCTGGAATAGAATGAATAAAACAGTAATGGAAATATATGGGGCTGTCAGTGCTTGTTGTGTGTTTCCAACCTGCAGGAAAAAAAAATAAGGTACATACTGTACTTATCAAATGGTCCTTTCTAAAACACTCTCTCTCTGGAATGCCAGATCCGTCCGCAACAAACTTACAGCAGTCCACGACCTCTTCCTCTCCAAATCCCTCACCATCCTCGCACTCACTGAGACATGGCTCACCCCCTCTGACTCTGCCGCAGAGGCTGCCCTCTCCTATGGGGGTCTTCACCTCAGTCACACCCCCAGACCTGACAACAGGACCGGGGGAGGGGTGGGTCTGCTCCTCTCCCCATCCTGCACCTTCCGTGTCCTCACACTACCTGCCTCTCTACAATTCACATCATTCGAGGCCCACACCATCCGCCTCTACCACCCCCTCCCTGCCATTGTTGCGGTCTTATACCGTCCTCCAGGCTCCACCCCACAATTTCTCGATGACCTTGCTTCCTGGCTCCCACACATCCTCTCCTCTGACCTCCCCACCATCATCCTTGGGGATTTCAATATTCCCATCGATGAAGCCCAGAGCTCTGCTGTGACCCGGCTACTCACCATTGCCAACTCACTTGGACTTGTACAACACGCCAACACCCCCACTCACACTGCAGGTCACACTCTCGACCTTGTATTCACTAAATCCACCACCATTGCAGACCTTGACATCGCACCCTTTCCACCCTCAGACCATCACCTTCTCACCTTCAACCTCCTCACGGAAGGCACCTCCAAATTACCCACCCACCCACCTGGTCGATGGCAGCGAGACCTATGCAAGCTCAACCCTAGTGTCCTTGCTGACCCCCTCCATGCCCTCTCCTCCACTCTCCCCACCCTAACCTGTCCTAATCTTGCTGCAGCTCAGTATCGCCAAACTCTCTCATCAGCCCTAGAGAAAGCTGCTCCACCAATATTTCGCCACAACCGACCCCCTAACCCCCAGCCCTGGCGCACTACCCATATTCGCATCCTCCAGAGGAAAACACGCGCCACTGAACGGAAATGGAGAAAAACTAGACTTAACCAGGATTTCCTACAGTACAAGACCAACCTGCTGCAGTTCCACACTGCCCTTGCTCATGGCAGGCAGGAATACTTTACCAAGCTCATCGGAGCACAAGCTTCCAACCCCCAGCGTCTTTTTGCCACCTTCAACTCCCTGCTTAAACCCACCCCCCCCCCCCCCACCCTCCGTTTCCTCGCTCTCTGCCACAGATTTAGCCACCCACTTCACCAACAAAATTGTCTCCATCCGCCAGGAAATATCCAATCTCCAATCTTCACCTCCCACCCCCTCCCAACCAGCTCCTCCTCCACCCTATCCTCCCCTCACATCCTTCACTCCTACTACCACCGAGGAAGTCAACCACCTACTGCAGAATTCCCATACCACTACTTCCCCCCTTGACCCCATCCCTTCTGACTTACTCCAGCCTCACTTCATGGAATTGGCCCCAGTCCTCACTACCCTGTTCAACCTCTCCCTATCCTCAGGCACCTTCCCCACAGACTTCAAGCAGGCCACTGTACTACCCCTGCTCAAGAAACCCTCACTCGACCCCTCGCTACCCTCCAACTACTGTCCTATCTCCCTCCTCCCCTTTGCCTCAAAACTCCTTGAGCGTCTGGTTCACAAACGCCTGACCCAGTACCTCAATGCCAACTCACTGCTAGACCCACTCCAATCTGGATTTCGGCCTGCCCACTCAACCGAAACTGCTCTCACCAAAGTGGTCAACGACCTTGCCTTAGCTAAAGCTGAAGGTAAATACTCCATTCTCCTCCTCCTTGACCTGTCAGCAGCTTTTGACACAGTAGATCATCCCCTACTCCTCCAGTCCCTCCAGTCCTTGGGCATTCACGATCTCGCCCTGTCCTGGCTTTCATCCTACCTCTCCAACCGCTCCTTCACGACCACCTTCAATGAGTCCTCATCCACCCCCAACCACCTCTCGGTGGGAGTCCCCCAAGGTTCGGTCCTTGGCCCCCTACTGTTCACCCTATACACATCCTCCATTGGCAAGGTTATCTCCTCCATGGGTTTTAACTATCATCTGTATGCAGATGACACCCAGATCTACCTCCACACCCCTGACATATCCACCACTACCATGGACAAGGTCTCCTCCTGCCTATCCGCCATCTCCTCCTGGATGTCTGCTAGGTTCCTGAAACTAAATCTAGACAAAATGGAATTTATGATCTTCCCATCCCGGCCATCCACGAACCTCCCAGATGTGCATGTCACTGTTAACCACACTACCATTCGCCCTACCTCTCAAGCCCGCTGTCTGGGTGTCACCCTGGACTCCGCACTCTCCTTCACTTCCCACATCCAAAACCTCACAAAGTCCTGCAACTTCCACCTTCGTAACATCTGTAAGATTCGCCCTTTCCTGACCTCTGCCACCACCAAACTCCTCATCCATGCCCTCATAATTTCCCGCCTTGACTACTGCAATGCCCTGCTGTCACTGCAGTCCATCATGAATGCGGCAGCCAGAATTATCCACTGCTCCCATCGCTCCACCACGGCAGATCCCCTCCTAGAATCCCTCCACTGGCTTCCTATCCAGTCCAGAATCAGATTCAAGATACTGTGTCTGACCTACAAATCTGTCCACAAAACCTGTCCAACCTACATTTCCGATCTTACTCAGAGGTACACACCTAGCCGCTCACTCCGCTCTTCCAATGAACTTCGCCTAACCGCCCCCCGCATCACCCAGTCCCATGCACGCCTCCAGGACTTCTCAAGAGCTGCTCCAACACTATGGAACTCCCTACCTCCACCCATTAGGGCAGCCCACTCCTTCAACATCTTCAAGAAAGCCCTCAAAACTCACCTTTTCACTCTGGCCTACTACCCCTCACAAGTGCTCTAAACCTACAGCTGAACTCTGGTCCCCTACCATTCGTGTCCTTACCTCTCCCTCTAGATTGTAAGCCTTTGGGCAGGGTCCTCCTCCTTTTGTGTCCTACCTGATCTGGCACCTCCATTACTGTGCACCCATGCTATACATCTGAGTGAACATAACTTGCCTAATCTCCATGCTCCATCCAGTGACTGACTAAGCATTACCTTGTACTAATACTGTGCTGTGTGATCTGGTTTTCTTGAATTCCTGTATTGTCATATTGCTGTATGTCACCCCTAAATATTGTCTGTAACCTAAATTAATGTTCAGCGCTGCGTAATATGTTGGCGCTTTATAAATACAATAAATAAATTAATTAAATAAATAAATAAAACACTGACCAAGAAGAAAAGCAAGAACGCACAGTAGGTATTCAGGTTCTACACTGGCTCTATGCAAGCTGCAGGCGGGTGACTCAGGTTCCCCAAAATCTACATGACAAACATTTTCACTGCAAAAATAACTGAAAAGCATTCCGGTAATCATCTAAATAAATGTGGTGTCTGTACCAGGGAGTCCATTTGCTTTTACATCAAATTTATTATCAGCTATTATAATTCCATAATGTTATATGCTGCTGCTTTAATTACCTTTCGCACAAGGCAAATGACTTTATTAACCTCATAAATACAGGTGTAGTTATTACAATCTATTTTCATGGCTCAGTCTCAGAACTTGTTCATAAAACCAGCGTTACTGTTCTGCTTGGTGTTGCTCAATCTAACGAGAATAATAATGTGGAGTGCTGGGATTAGATTTGTGGGTGTCCTGGCTGTGAAAGACGTCCATTAATTAGTCATTTCATTATCTTTATACACTCATCAAAACCTACTTAAAATCTCATTCTGGCTGGCAAATTTAAGGTAAATGTTATGCAGCTTAAAACTAGTCACTTACTGCCAATTTGGATTGGTCCAATTCCAAGCATCCTACAGCATGTTTTATGCCTATATTCAGAACTGACACACAGGGGTGCCCAAACATGGGGGTCCCAGGTGCTCTTAAAGCCTTGGACCATGATCTGCAAGCTACACTCCAAAACGGGGCAGGGGCAGTGCCGGCAGCCTCACCCCCCAAAAAATAAAAAAATACAAATGCTCCCACTATGTGGGGGATTATCCACTACTACTACTTATCCACTAATCACAAAAATTTGTGAATATGAGAATCCAGCGAATTTCTAGATTTCAATGGGCAGGAGAATTTTAAAACCTGTTTATGGCCACAAAAGTGATGGGAAAGTTATTACAAGGGGCCTAACACCTGGACCGTGGCAAAAGTCCAACCAAAAATTACGGAGTTGACACAGAGTCGTGTTTTAATCGCTAAAGGACAGAGACCACAATACATTCCTAAATTGGTGGAATAAAGTGCTTCAAAACAATCATCGTGTGTACACGGCGATAAAATAGTGTTTCAACACAGACCCTTAGTAGTTTTTCTCCATAAATTGCCTGTGATGAAGCGGTATTGTAGCCTGCGAAATGCATTGCATTATGGAGCATACAATAAATGTTACTTTTGAATCTAAATAACAGTCTTAAGTCTGTTGATCTACGAGGGAGGTAAGTCCACCATAGCTTCCCCCTGGTTTTTAAACGTTTTTATTCTTTTTGGCGCCTCTGTTTAAACTCTTGTACATAGTCTAGTCCACCCCTGCTGGAGGGGCGTATCCCTATTTCTCCTTAACCTCCTTGCCGGTTATCCCGAGCTCAGCTCGGAGTAACCTGCGCAGGAGGATTTCTCAGGCCCCTCTGGGCTGATTTGCATAATTTTTTTTTCCTACACGCAGCTAGCACTTTGCTAGCTGCGTGTAGTATGCGATCGCCGCCGCCCCCCGCCGAGTCGCCGCTACCCGCCGCGCCGAGCCCCCCCCCCCCGCCCCAGACCCCTGCGCAGCCTAGCCAATCAGTGCCAGGCAGCGCTGAGGGGTGGATCGGGATTACCTACGATGTCCCGACGTCCATGACGTCGGTGACGTCATCCCACCCCGTCACCGTGGCGACCGGGGAAGCCCTGCAGGAAATCCCATTCTGAATGGGATTTCCTGCTTACTCTGCTCGCCGAAGGCGATCGGAGTGGGTGGGGGGATGCTGCCGCTTACCGGCTATCATGTAGCGAGCCCTGTCGAACCCGACAGAGCTCTGAGCTATATAGCTCAGAGCTCTCTAAAGCATCTTTGTATTTGGGCTCCAAGGAGCCCCATTGGTCCTTAGCAGACCAATGGGGTTCCTTCAAATCAGAAGCTCTGTCGGGTTCAGGACGCTAAGTCCCCGCCGGCTCCGCTGCCCTCCCCGCCTCTCCCACATGTCACCTATATACATGCTGGCACCCATGGGTGCCAGCATGTTTATGAGTGACAGGTGTGGGCGGAGTGGACGGCGGGAGCCGGCGGGGACTTAGAGTGTATGCGGCGGCCGGCGGGTGAGCGGCGAGTGACGTCGGGTGCGGTGGAGTTACAAAGTAACAAAGTTGTTACATTGTAACAACTTTGTTACATTGTAACTGATTAGTATATTTCCGAGGATATTGCGTGGGAACTGGCTTTTAAAGGGACAGGTAAGTATTAATGGTTAATTAAGAATATTAAAGGACTTTTTTCGTGGTTATGTTTTTTGTTTAATTAAAATACTTTTTCTATGTGTTTGTGTGTTTATTTACTTTTAACTCTTAAAGGAACTGGGTAAGGGGTACAAGTACCTCTATACGCATTTCTCCTGGGAGGGGGGGTGGGCATCTGGGGGACCCCTTTTTAAAGGGGACTCCCAGATGCCACCATGAACCCCCCCCCCAGGAAATCGCGGCCTCCACCTCCACCACCCATCGGAGGTGGAGAAGAGCCCCTTGTCCTTGGATTGCACAAGGGCTCGGAGGGGGAGGGGAAAGCTTGGCTGCCCCTCCCCTTCCGAGACCCCCCAATCCATGGACCATGCGGGCTGGTATAGTCAGGGTGCGGAGCCCCACGCGGCCGGAGCTCCGCATTCTGGCTATCCCTGTCTGCATGGGGGACAAGGGGTTAAAGAGGTCTGGGAGGGGGGACCCCACGTCGTTTTTTTTTAATATTTCCCACACTCAGAACGAAGTAAGTAAAACTCTTCCCACTTGGGGGAATCTATGAAAATAAAACACTATTGTTACCTGTGCAAAAAAAACTGACATTTTCCGCATTTAAAAGACATTTTTGCCCTTGAAACTTAAAAATCGATTTTCTCAAAAACTATAAGGTCTTTTTGAAAAAAAAAATTTCCTCTTATTCCCACTGATCCCCTTAATATACCCTGTGAATTTGGTGTTCCTAAATTTTAAGCAGGCTTTGCTATTAACCGTTAAAGTCGGCGGGTTTTTAAATGTATATATTTTTCCTTTGAAACTTTAACATCGATTTTCTCAAAAACTATAAGGTCTTTTTGAAAAAAAAAATTTCCTCTTATTCCTTCTGATCTCCTTAATATATTCTCCAAATTTGAGGCTCTAAGCAATTAAGGGGGCTTTGCTATTAACCCTTAAAGTCGGCAGCTACCTAACATTGATCCATGCGTCAACTTTTCCGCTTGGCAGCATGACCTTACGCATTAATTGCTAGTAGGATTTTACGCGCAAGCGAAAAACGTAACAACCTGAATTACGGTATTCTTACGCGTAATTGCGTAAGGGCTATGCGTAATTACAGACATGTACCGAAATTGAATGTCTACGCCGTAAGCGTAATTCCGTAGTGCGTAATAGCATAAAATTACGCGTAATGATCCGTAAGCGTAGCTTTTTCCATTACGCCCAGCACTGCCTCTGTGTAATGTTTACAAACAACATGACTGCTGTCATTGTATCACAGGAAGAAATAATAATGTTCTATTAAAGCTGTTTGCAGCTATATTTGCTGTGTAAACTATCTAAACTTTAGATAAGATATATAGACAAGTTACTTGTTATAGTTAGTTTTTCATCTCGGATCCTCTTTAAAGAGTGAAAAAAGTAAAAAAAAAATTCTATCCCAAACTCTGTGATGATAAAGATAGAGGGCGATGTGTTTATGCTCATCATATCTCCATGGCAGCGTTCACAGGAAATCTTGAGCTGGAACTGTTGAACTCTTGGTTATGGTTACTACCACCTTGTATCCTTTACAACATAATTCCAGGTTCAGCGGGGTGAAGCAGGTAATTTAGGCACCATGTGCGTCTGGTACATTGGGAGGTCCCTAGAAGGTCATTTGGGAACTAGCGATGGGCTGAAGTATTCACCAGGCGAATAATTTGCAGTGAAGATCGCATATTTGCATTCACCTACTCAGGTGAAAACATGGTGGATTCGATTTACCCCCCTATACATCATCATTGAGCTAAACTTTGACCCTTTACCTCACAGTCAGCAGACACATGGCAGCCAATCATGGGTGCCAGCATGTATATGAGTGACAGGTGTGGGCGGAGTGGACGGCGGGAGCCGGCGGGGACTTAGAGTGTATGCGGCGGCCGGCGGGTGAGCGGCGAGTGACGTCGGGTGCGGTGGAGTTACAAAGTAACAAAGTTGTTACATTGTAACAACTTTGTTACATTGTAACTGATTAGTATATTTCCGAGGATATTGCGTGGGAACTGGCTTTTAAAGGGACAGGTAAGTATTAATGGTTAATTAAGAATATTAAAGGACTTTTTTCGTGGTTATGTTTTTTGTTTAATTAAAATACTTTTTCTATGTGTTTGTGTGTTTATTTACTTTTAACTCTTAAAGGAACTGGGTAAGGGGTACAAGTACCTCTATACGCATTTCTCCTGGGAGGGGGGGTGGGCATCTGGGGGACCCCTTTTTAAAGGGGACTCCCAGATGCCACCATGAACCCCCCCCCCAGGAAATCGCGGCCTCCACCTCCACCACCCATCGGAGGTGGAGAAGAGCCCCTTGTCCTTGGATTGCACAAGGGCTCGGAGGGGGAGGGGAAAGCTTGGCTGCCCCTCCCCTTCCGAGACCCCCCAATCCATGGACCATGCGGGCTGGTATAGTCAGGGTGCGGAGCCCCACGCGGCCGGAGCTCCGCATTCTGGCTATCATAGTCTGCATGGGGGACAAGGGGTTAAAGAGGTCTGGGAGGGGGGACCCCACGTCGTTTTTTTTTAATATTTCCCACACTCAGAACGAAGTAAGTAAAACTCTTCCCACTTGGGGGAATCTATGAAAATAAAACACTATTGTTACCTGTGCAAAAAAAACTGACATTTTCCGCATTTAAAAGACATTTTTGCCCTTGAAACTTAAAAATCGATTTTCTCAAAAACTATAAGGTCTTTTTGAAAAAAAAAATTTCCTCTTATTCCCACTGATCCCCTTAATATACCCTGTGAATTTGGTGTTCCTAAATTTTAAGCAGGCTTTGCTATTAACCGTTAAAGTCGGCGGGTTTTTAAATGTATATATTTTTCCTTTGAAACTTTAACATCGATTTTCTCAAAAACTATAAGGTCTTTTTGAAAAAAAAAATTTCCTCTTATTCCTTCTGATCTCCTTAATATATTCTCCAAATTTGAGGCTCTAAGCAATTAAGGGGGCTTTGCTATTAACCCTTAAAGTCGGCAGCTACCTAACATTGATCCATGCGTCAACTTTTCCGCTTGGCAGCATGACCTTACGCATTAATTGCTAGTAGGATTTTACGCGTAAGCGAAAAACGTAACAACCTGAATTACGGTATTCTTACGCGTAATTGCGTAAGGGCTATGCGTAATTACAGACATGTACCGAAATTGAATGTCTACGCCGTAAGCGTAATTCCGTAGTGCGTAATAGCATAAAATTACGCGTAATGATCCGTAAGCGTAGCTTTTTCCATTACGCCCAGCACTGCCTCTGTGTAATGTTTACAAACAACATGACTGCTGTCATTGTATCACAGGAAGAAATAATAATGTTCTATTAAAGCTGTTTGCAGCTATATTTGCTGTGTAAACTATCTAAACTTTAGATAAGATATATAGACAAGTTACTTGTTATAGTTAGTTTTTCATCTCGGATCCTCTTTAAAGAGTGAAAAAAGTAAAAAAAAAATTCTATCCCAAACTCTGTGATGATAAAGATAGAGGGCGATGTGTTTATGCTCATCATATCTCCATGGCAGCGTTCACAGGAAATCTTGAGCTGGAACTGTTGAACTCTTGGTTATGGTTACTACCACCTTGTATCCTTTACAATATAATTCCAGGTTCAGCGGGGTGAAGCAGGTAATTTAGGCACCATGTGCGTCTGGTACATTGGGAGGTCCCTAGAAGGTCATTTGGGAACTAGCGATGGGCTGAAGTATTCACCAGGCGAATAATTTGCAGTGAAGATCGCATATTTGCATTCACCTACTCAGGTGAAAACATGGTGGATTCGATTTACCCCCCTATACATCATCATTGAGCTAAACTTTGACCCTTTACCTCACAGTCAGCAGACACATGGCAGCCAATCATGGGTGCCAGCATGTATATGAGTGACAGGTGTGGGCGGAGTGGACGGCGGGAGCCGGCGGGGACTTAGAGTGTATGCGGCGGCCGGCGGGTGAGCGGCGAGTGACGTCGGGTGCGGTGGAGTTACAAAGTAACAAAGTTGTTACATTGTAACAACTTTGTTACATTGTAACTGATTAGTATATTTCCGAGGATATTGCGTGGGAACTGGCTTTTAAAGGGACAGGTAAGTATTAATGGTTAATTAAGAATATTAAAGGACTTTTTTCGTGGTTATGTTTTTTGTTCAATTAAAATACTTTTTCTATGTGTTTGTGTGTTTATTTACTTTTAACTCTTAAAGGAACTGGGTAAGGGGTACAAGTACCTCTATACTCATTTCTCCTGGGAGGGGGGGTGGGCATCTGGGGGACCCCTTTTTAAAGGGGACTCCCAGATGCCACCATGAACCCCCCCCCCCCCCAGGAAATCGCGGCCTCCACCTCCACCACCCATCGGAGGTGGAGAAGAGCCCCTTGTCCTTGGATTGCACAAGGGCTCGGAGGGGGAGGGGAAAGCTTGGCTGCCCCTCCCCTTCCGAGACCCCCCAATCCATGGACCATGCGGGCTGGTATAGTCAGGGTGCGGAGCCCCACGCGGCCGGAGCTCCGCATTCTGGCTATCCCTGTCTGCATGGGGGACAAGGGGTTAAAGAGGTCTGGGAGGGGGGACCCCACGTCGTTTTTTTTAATATTTCCCACACTCAGAACGAAGTAAGTAAAACTCTTCCCACTTGGGGGAATCTATGAAAATAAAACACTATTGTTACCTGTGCAAAAAAAACCTGACATTTTCCGCATTTAAAAGACATTTTTGCCCTTGAAACTTAAAAATCGATTTTCTCAAAAACTATGAGGTCTTTTTGAAAAAAATGTTTTTCCCCTTATTCCCACTGATCCCCTTAATATACCCTGTGAATTTGGTGTTCCTAAATTTTAAGCAGGCTTTGCTATTAACCGTTAAAGTCGGCGGGTTTTTAAATGTATATATTTTTCCTTTGAAACTTTAACATCGATTTTCTCAAAAACTATAAGGTCTTTTTGAAAAAAAAATTTTTCCTCTTATTCCTTCTGATCTCCTTAATATATTCTCCAAACTTGAGGCTCTTAGCACTTAAGGGGGCTTTGCTATTAACCCTTAAAGTCTGCGGCTTTTTTATATTATACGGGAGCGTAATATTACGCGATTACGGCAGACTGTGTAATTTCAATGGGAGTTTACTGTCTTACGCGTAATTTGTTACACGTAATAACGTAACCTACAGTCTACGCGTAATTACACTAACGCTTACGGTGCATTTGTAGTGAATTACGATGCGTAATTACGCTAATGCGTAATTTCGGCCCAGCACTGCACAGAGGCAGGCTTATCTGTATCTTGATCATTAAGCCTGTAAAAAAAACCTAATCCCCTCCTCCCTCCTCCCCTCTGCCTCTGAAATCAATGGCTAGTAACACCTACTCCTCCTCCTGCCCAGACTGAGCTCCCATGAGCCCTTGCTACTGCCAAGGCTCTCTGAAAACCTGTGGGCGTGGTTTATTTTGTTTATAGGGAATTAGAGTATTAAAACAAAAACAAAAAAGTATTTGGCTTGAGGAATGTCCTATAAACAATAGGAAAGGAACACAATTATGCAATGAGTAAAAGTTCACCTCGGATCCACTTTAACTGTTATCATAAATGTCAACCTGGACGAATGGGTGCATCGATTTTCAGTATTCTCAGTTTTTAAAGGGCTTTTGTATAGAGTAGTTTATGTTTTTCTTCTCAATACTAATGGGTCTTAAGCATGATATTTGAACTTAGAGCAGTGTAAAATTAAGATTGGTGTTTCCTGTGCCTTGCTTAGTCTTGTGATACATTATTAAATATGCAGCATGTTAATACTTTTTAACAGCTTTGTTCTGCTGTTGCTATTAAAAAAAATTTTATAAACTTTTGTAAAGCACATAAAAAATGTAGTGTATTGTATTGAATGTATATGTATCATAAACACACTAAAATGATCCTTTCTTTCTTGAAATTAATCTCATCAATTACAGTGTTTAACATGCTTTGAAAATTCCTGTGTAACCTTAAAATGAACTTATGTCAAACTAAATATGGTGTAAGACTTATGCTCCAATTCACAAAGTATTATCGCATGAGGTAATGCAGAAACATTCAGTGAAATGTCAATTCACTACGGCTGTTAGTGCATGGCAAGCTGACATTTCTGACCAGTGAGGTAAATGACTGACTTGTGTGGTAAGTACCTCAACACAGGTCAGGAAAAGTCAATTCACAAAGATTTGAGAATGTGGTAAAGACAAGACAGATGTCCGGTATTTACCTCTAGTTACGATCTGTCAGAAACTGGAAAATAGAATGCAATACCATTGACAGACAGCAGGGAGCCAATAGGGGGAGCCTTCCCCTTCTGCTTCTCCCCCCATTTGATCCGATGCACTGACAGGCAGGACATGACAGTAGCAGAGCAGGAGTAGGAGACTTTCAACGAGGCTTTTCTATATCACTTTAGATGTTCAGATCTGTAAAGTAATACACAGAAGAGAGACCTCTAGTGGCATGTAAGCACAGCTAAACTCATGCAGAAAGCCTTTTCCTCTCTATCAAGCTGTCACTGGACACAGGAACGGCTGATGTGGACCTGTCTGCACAGCCTACTGCAGAAACCTACTCCACTGGTGAGACTTCTACATACCGACCAGGGCTTGGTAAATTGAAGCAACATTTTTCGGTAAATTACCGAACTGCTACCGCATCTGTGAAAATCTTTGCAAATTTGGGGGAAAAAAGTCTAAAATACCATAATTTTTTATCAAACAGCTCTTTGTGAATTGAAGCCCAAG
The DNA here is from genome assembly GCF_040937935.1 of Hyperolius riggenbachi. NCBI lineage: Eukaryota > Metazoa > Chordata > Amphibia > Anura > Hyperoliidae > Hyperolius > Hyperolius riggenbachi. The sequence goes on along the minus strand of NC_090647.1, from coordinate 90,226,554 downwards.
TCAGGAAATACGAGGTGGAGATGGAAGATTAAATTTACTTACCTGGGGCTTTTTGTATGTGCATGCACAGTAGCCCGTGACCACCACAGCTGTGGTCTGGGATCTTTCAGAGGGCACAGTGGCATCCTGGAAGGTAGCGGAGGCTCGAAGAAGCCCAAGGTAAGTAAATCTAATCTCACTCCCCCCATCTCAGATATCCTTTGACCATTTCAGCCCGCAGGGATTTTTCACCTTATGCAACAGAGCAAGTTTCACCTCCCATTCATTCGCTAATAACTTTATCACTAATTATCACAATGAATTGATCTATATCTTGTTTTTTCTGCCACCAATTAGGCTTTCTTTGGGTGGTACATTTTGCTAAGAATTTTTTTTCCCTAAATGCATTTTCACAGGAATATTTCATTATTTCTCAGTTTTTGGCCATTATAGCTTTCAAGTAATACATTCTACCATAATTAAAATCTATGTATTTTATTTGCCCATTTGTTTCGGTTATTACACCATTTAAATTATGTCCCTATCACAATGTATGGTGCCAATATTTTATTTGGAAATAAAGGTGCATTTTTTCAGTTTGCGTCCATCACTATTTACAAGCTTATAATTTAAAAAATGTTCGTAATATACCTTCTTCACGTGCATATTTAAAAAGTTCAGACCCTTAGGTAACTATTTATGTTTTGTTTTGTTTTTATTGTAATTTTTTTTTTCCATAAAACATTTTATTTGGGTAATTTTTGGTGTGGGAAATAAACAGTTAATTTTAAATGTAATAATGTTTGTTTTATGTATTGAAAAATGTATGTAGATGTAGATTTACTATTTGGCCACAAGATGGCCACTTTGAGATTTTATTTTTTAGTCTTTCTTGCTTCCAGGAAGCGAAAAGAGGACGGGAAACTTTTTTTTCAGAAAGACCGCAACCTCTGATAGGAGGCCGTTGGTTTTTCTGCCGGGGACATAGATCAATGAACGGACACCATGTTCCCATTCATTGATCTCCGGGCTACAGGTGGGTGGCACGGGAGCTTGCGGGGTGCCAGCAATAGTCCGCGGGAGCGCGCTGTAGCGCGCATCAGCAGCACAGCAGCCGCCTGGACGTGAGGATCACATCCAGGTGGCATAAATGGTTAAAAGGACCACCACTATTGCAAATAAATGTAAATGTTAAAATACATGCGTATTCATACTTATAAGACATACATTTCTCCCAGAGTATAATGCACAATAAATTACTTTTCTCCTATGTTGCAGTCTTTTACGGTAGACAGTAAAATTGGCAAAACTGACAGGTTATGGACTAGTCTCATCGTGGAGGATTCTCAGTATTTCCTTTATTGTATTCAAAAGCACGCTTTGAAAAGAATGTGTGTAACAATGTTGGTCAACCACCCTACTCATTTAAACACTATTTTGGCAGTTAGACAGAGCAACTGCTGTTCATCAAGTGCATTTGAAAATTAAAAAAAAAACCTGAGAAGCCCTAGTGATGATCACAATCTGCTAGTTACAATTACACAAAATGACATGTAAAATTTCACAATTATGGCCATATGTAATAATGATTTAGAAATGTAATTGATTTTGCGTAAACCATTCAGAATTTCACATAATTATGCATAATTTCACACCGATAAAATGGTTAATAGCAAAGCTATACATGCAATCATCACCACGTATGTTGAGGGGAATAGTGGAAAGAAGTAAAAAAAAAATGTTTGTACTTTTTGAGAAAATCGATTTTGAAAATTCAAAGGAATTATTATTTATTTATTTTTTTGGGTGTCGATAGCATGCATGCGGACTTTGCTATTAACTGCTACTAAAGTTGACACAAAATTATGCAAAATTACGTGAAATACATGACATTATGAAATTACGGCTCCTGATTTCAGTTACAAATTAAATGAATTACTTTTTTCCAAAATTTTATGACAATTTTGCATTGTAATTTACAATTAGGATGCTATTATGCGAAAATTCATGCTCATTACTAGAGAACACCCCATAAGAAGAAGCATTAGTCCAAAATCAGTCAGATCTCACTGATTTTTTCTTCTCACTGAAAGCGGCAGGAACATAGGAGAAAATACATTTACAGTGCATTTTAATCTACATTATACTACACAGGCGCCTGGGCACAGGAAGTGAGGAGAAGCTGCCAGCGGGAACCAGCAGAGACTGGGACAATAGAGCAGATAGATCCTCTCTTTGATCAGATTGTACTGTTAATTTTTTTCCCCTAGATAGAGATGGCCGAACCTCTGATTTTAGGTTCGCGAACCTCCTGCGAAAGTTCGGTTGGCGCGAACTTTCGCGAACCGCAATAGACTTCAATAGGGATGCGAATTTTGAAAACTAGAAAAATGTATGCTGGCCACAAAAGTGATGGAAAAGATGTTTCAAGGGGTCTAACACCTGGAGGGGGGAATGGCGGAGTGGGATACACGCCAAATGTCCCGGGGAAAAATCTGTATTGGACGCAAAGCAGCGTTCTAAGGGCAGAAATCACATTGAATGCTAAATTGCAGGCCTAAAGTGCTTTAAAACATCTTGCATGTGTATACATCAATCAGGGAGTGTAATTAGAGTACTGCTTCACATTGACACACCAAACTCACTGTGTAACGCGCCGCAAACTGCTGTTTACGTAGTGATGGCCGTGCTGGACTAGTGCGCACCATGGCCAGAGTGCAGGCCATGGCGGTTTTCAAGCCCATATGGTCGCCGGGCTGTGGTAGCTCAATGATAGAACAACAGTGACTGTCCAGCTGATCAAATTTGGCCTGTCCATAATGAAGCAACGACCTTATTATTTTTGGTGTGCCACCCCCGAGACACTAATATAGCCGTCAGTCATTGCTTCATTGTGATACGCAAGCCCCTTCACCGCGGCAAGGTAATGATCATGAAGGGGAATGGGCACATGTACATGCCTTTTGTTTTGTTGTTGCAGCCGCAGTGCAGCCAGAAAAATTAGGCAGGCATGTACACGCACCATAAAAATTATTATAGCGGCCACTGCTAGCAGCAGCCTAAAAAAATTCAGGAATCCGCCTGGAGTCCTGGTGGACCCTGTTGGTGGTGGCGGAGAACGCAGTCTAGCGGCCTGTGGGCAGAGGTGCTGTGTGGGGAGCGACTTAGTCTTGGGGCAGGCAGCCAGTCTCACGGCATGCAGGCAGAGATGCTGTGTGTGGGGACTGACTTAGTCTTAGGGACAGATTAGTTAGGTTCTTGGCTGCTTAGCTTGCTCCTGGCTGATTATTATTGCTTTTATAGCACCCCTCAACAGCTCTTTTCAGAGCTCATCCTGTACTTTTTTTTTCTGTGTGTCAAACTGACACTTTTGTTGCATGCACAGCCTTGCTAATTCATAGTGTGTGTGCCACTGCCAGCAGCCCAGCACATTCAGTGATTACCTGTGTGTGTGACAGGGAGCTGCACATTGTACTACCCAGTACTGCATATACCCAGTACCTGTTGTGTTTACTTAACCCACCTCATCACTGCATATACCTAGCTTTGTGTTGAGTGAACCCAGCTCACTGCATCTAACTACCTGGTGTGTTGAGTGAACCCAGCTCACTGCATCTAACTACCTGTTGTGTTGAGTGAACCCAGCTCACTGCATCTAACTACCTGTTGTGTTGAGTGAACCCAGCTCACTGCATCTAACTACCTGTTGTGTTGAGTGAACCCAGCTCACTGCATCTAAGTACCTTTACTGTTCAGTGAACCCACCTCACTGCATCTAACTACCTTTACTGTTCAATGAACCCACCTCACTGCATCTAACTACCTGTTGTGTTGAGTGAACCCAGCTCACTGCATCTAACTACCTGTTGTGTTCAGTGAACCCACCTCACTGCATATACCTAGCTGTTGTGTTGAGTGAACCCACCTCACTGCATATAACTACCTTTACTGTTGAGTGAACCCACCTAACTGCATCTAACTACCTGTTGTGTTGAGTGAACCCAGCTCACTGCATCTAACTACTTGTTGTGTTGAGTGAACCCAGCTTACTGCATATAAGTACCTTTACTGTTCAGTGAACCCACCTCACTGCATCTAACTACCTTTACTATTTAGTGAACCCACCTCACTGCATCTAACTACCTGTTGTGTTGAGTGAACCCAGCTCACTGCATCTAACTACCTGTTGTGTTCAGTGAACCTACCTCACTGCATATACCTAGCTGTTGTGTTGAGTGAACCCACCTCACTGCATATACCTAGCTGTTGTGTTGAGTGAACCCACCTCACTGCATATAACTACCTTTACTGTTGAGTGAACACACCTCACTGCATCTAACTACCTGTTGCGTTCAGTGAACCCACTTCACTGCATATATCTAGCTGTTGTGTTGAGTGAACCCACCTTACTGCATATAACTACCTTTACTGTTGAGTGAACCCACCTCACTGCATCTAACTACCTGTTGTGTTCAGTGAACCCACCTCACTGCATATACCTAGCTGTTGTGTTGAGTGAACCCACCTTACTGCATATAACTACCTTTACTGTTGAGTGAACCCACCTCACTGCATCTAACTACCTGTTGTGTTCAGTGAACTCAGCTCACTGCATCTAACTACCTTTACTGTTCATTGAACCCACCTCACTGCATATAACTAACTACCTGTTGTGTTCTGTAAACCCACCTCACCGCATATAACTACCTGTTGTGTTGAGTGAACCCACCTCACTGCATCTAACTACCTTTACTGTTCAGTGAACCCACCTCACTGCATATAACTACCTGTTGTATTGAGTGAACCCAGCTCACTGCATATACCTAGCATCCCCCCGAGATGGACAAAATGGACAAACCAGGTAGAGGAAGAGGTAGAGGCAGACCCAGAGGAAGGCCACCAGGCACCGGCAGGTCTGTGCGAGGTGGTGTTGCTGTGATTTCGTGCGGACCTGGCCCAAAATACAGTGCTCAGAAGAAGGCACGTGCCATCACTTCCCAAAATTGTGAGGACGTGCTTGAGTATTTAACACAGAACACCTCATCTCCCGCAGTCACCAGCGCTACAACAAGCACCACATCCGCTGCATTTGACACTTCGCAGGAGTTATTTGGTGGTGGTGAAATCACTGATTCACAGCCACTACTGCAACAACAAGAAGAAGGCGCAGGTACACCACTTCATACGTCTGAGTTAGGTGGCGATAGTATGGACGTAACGTGTGAGGAGGGGGATGGTGAACCCCCTGAAGTTGGTGCAGTTGAGGAGGTGTCTGAGGAAAGCGAAGCTGGGCAGGAGGATTATGATGACGATTATACGGATGCCACGTATGTTCCCAGTAGAGGAGATGACCAGCGGGACAGTTCAGAGGGGAGTAGGAGGAGACGACTCCATGATAGAAGCAGAGGGAGCTCATCCTCAGAAACAGCTGGGGGCAATGTCTGGTGCCATGTATCGCCAGCTATGGACAGCCAGCCAACATACCCTTCAACGTCAGCTGCTGATGCCACCGTAGCAACATCACCCCAGGGGGGCTCAGCGGTTTGGAAATTTTTGAAAAACGTGTGTCTCAGATCGGAGCAAAGCCATCTGTTCTCTCTGCCAGCAAAAATTGAGCCGTGGAAAGGTCAACTCTCACGTAGGGACAAGTGCCTTACGAAGGCCCCTGGAGAAAAGGCACAAACAGCTATGGCAAGAACACCTGAGAAAAAGCAGCACCCAAAAGACAAGCCACCCTCCTTCTCCTCTTACTCCTTCAGGCGCATCGTCTTCATCCGCTTTCTCCCTTGCACCTTCACAGCCACCCTCCTCCACACCGCCTCTTCCCTTGAGCGGTTCCTTCTCCTCTGCCCACAGCAGTACACAGCTGTCCGGGAAGGAAGTATTTGAGCGTAAGAAGCAAATGTCTGCCAGTCACCCTCTTGCCTGGCATCTGACAGCTGGCGTGGTGGAACTATTAGCTCGCCAGCTATTACCATACAAGCTGGTGGAGTCAGAAGATTTCCATAAATTTGTGGCCATTGGTACACCGCAGTGGAAGATACCAGGCCGCAATTATTTTTCACAAAAGGCCATACCAAAACTGTACCGTGCAGTTGAGAGGCAAGTGGTGTCATCTATTGCGAAGAGCGTTGGGTCAAGGGTCCACCTGATCACAGATGCCTGGTCTGCCAAGCACGGTCAGGGCCGTTACATTACATACACATCCCATTGGGTCAACCTGGTGACCGATGGCAGCAAGCAGGGAGTATGTGGCTGCGCAGCGGACCGACTTGTCACACCTCCACAGCTTGCAGGCAGGCCTCCAGCCACCTCCTCTCCATGTGCTACCACCTCTTCGCTGTCGTCATCCTCCTCCTCCTCCTTGGCTGGTGCCGCGATCTCCTCTCCAGCTACACAGCCCCCGCACCCCAGGGCCTATGCTGCATGCCAGGTACGACGGTGTCACGCAGTGTTAGACATGTCTTGCCTCAAAGCGGAGAGTCACACTGGACCAGCTCTCCTGGCTGCTCTTAACAAACAGGTGGAGCAATGGCTGACCCCGCACAAGCTTGAGATCGGCAACGTGGTGTGTGACAACGGCAGCAATCTCATTTCCGCATTGAATTTGGGAAAGCTGACACATGCACCCTGCATGGCACCTGTGCTGAATCTGGTCGTGCAAAGATTTGTGTCCAAGTACTCAGGCTTAGAGGACGTCCTGAAGCAGGTCAGGAAGTTGTGTGGGCATTTCAGGCGCTCTTACAAGGCCATGGCATGCTTTGCGGTCATTCAGCGTAGAAACAACTTGCCGGTGAGACGCCTGATTTGCGATAGCCCGACTCGCTGGAATTCCACCCTGCTGATGTTCTCTCGCCTGCTAGACCAGGAGAAAGCCGTCACCCAGTACCTGTATCATTACAGTACAAGGACACAATCTGGGAGGATGGGGATGTTGTGGCCCAACAACTGGACACTGATGCGAAATGTATGCAGGGTCATGGAGCCCTTTGAGGAGGTGACCAAACTGGTGAGTCGCGCTGAGGGCACCATCAGCGACTTGATCCCCTATGCCTACTTCCTGGAGTATGCCGTGCGTAGAGTGGTGGATACAGCTGTGGAGGAGCATGAACGAGAACAGTTACAGCAGCAGGAGTCGTGGGAGCGATTTACATCCGAACCCGATGTTTCCACAACACCTGCGGCAGCACAGAGGGGGGAGGAGGAAGAAGAGGAGTCGTGTGGGGAAGGAGAGGAGTCAGACTGATGATGATGATGAGGAAGGTGTTTCTGTGGAGGAGGAAGAGGCGGCAGAAGAACAACCACGGCAGCTGTCACAGGGGGCTTCTGCTGCTCCACGTTCCTGTGGTATTGTTCATGGCTGGGGGGAGGAAGAGGAGTTGCGTCCCGTCACTGAGGAAGAGCAAGAGGAGAAGGAGAGTACGTCTGCATCCAGCTTTGTGCAGATGGCCTCTTTCATGTTGTCCAGCCTGTTGAGGGACCCCCGTATCAAAAAACTCAAGGCGAATGACCTGTACTGGGTGGCCACGCTACCAGTCCCTCGGTACAGGCACAAAGTGGCGGACCTGTTACCAACTCAACACAAGGCGGAAAGGATGCAGCACTTGCAGAACAAGCTGTCGATGATGCTTTACAATGTGTTTAAGGGTGATGTGGCTGCACAACGCAATCAAGGTACCACTGGCAGTAACCCTCCTCCTCCCAAGTCCACGCAGGCAAGGACAGGACGCTCCAGCGATCTCAGGGTGATGTCGGACATGCGGACATTCTTTAGTCCAACTCCTCGCCATAGTCCTTCCGGATCCACCCTCCACCAACGCCTGGACCGGCAGGTAGCCGACTACCTGGCCTTGAGTGTGGATGTAGACACTGCGAGCAGCGGCAATGAACCCTTGGACTACTGGTTGTGCAGGCTTGACCTATGGACAGAGCTGTCCCAAATTGCCATACAACTTCTCTCTTGCCCTGCCGCAAGCGTCCTGTCAGAAAGGACCTTCAGTGCAGCTGGAGGCATTGTCACTGAGAAGAGAAGTCGCCTAAGTCACGACAGTGTTCAGTACCTGACCTTTATCAAAATGAATGAGGAATGGACCACGGAGGGCTACTGCACGACCGAAGACTAAGTCAGTCCCCACACACAGCCTGCCTGCAGGCCACTTGCCTTCTGCGCCACCACCAACAGGGTCCAGGAGGACTCTAGGCGGATTCCTGAATTTTTAAGGCCGCTGCTAGCAGTGGCCGCTACACTAATTTTTCTGGTACGTGTACATGCCTGCCTAATTTTTCTGGCTGCACTGCGGGCGGCTGCAACAAAAAAACAAAAGGCATGTACATGTGCCCATCCCCCTTCGTGATCATTACCTTGCCCCGGTGAAGGGGCTTGCGTATCACAATGAAGCAATGACCGCCGGCTATTGGAATGTCTCGGGTGGGGGTGGGACACAAAAGATAATAAGGTTGTTACTTCATTGTGGTCAGACCAAATTTGATCAGCTGGACAGTCACTGTTGTTCTATCATTGAGCTACCACAGCCCGGCGACCATATGGGCTTGAAAACCGCCACGGTACGCACCAGTCCAGCACGGCCGTCACTACGCACACAGCTGTTTGCGGTGCATTACACAGTGAGTTTGGTGTATCGGTGTGGATTATAATTACACTCCCTGATTGATGTATACACATGCAAGATGTTTTAAAGCACTTTAGGCCTGCAATTTAGCATTCAATGTGATTTCTGCCCTTAAAACGCTGCTTTGCTTCACATCCAGATTTTTCCCCCTGGACTTTGGGCATGTATCCCACTCCGCCATGCCCCCCTCCAGGTGTTAGACCCCTTGAAACATCTTTTCCATCACTTTTGTGGCCAGCATCATTTTTTCTATTTTTCAAAGTTCGCATCCCCATTGAAGTCTATTGCGGTTCGCAAACTTTTCCGTGAACCGAACCTTCCGCGAAGGTTCGCAAACGGGGTTCACGAACTGAAAATCGGAGGTTCGTGACATCACTAGTACTGAGTGACGGCTTTCTCCTGTTCTAGCAGGCGAGATAACATGGCCAGGGTCGAATTCCAGCAAGTCGGGCTATCACATATCAAGCGTCTCACCGGCAAGTTGTTCCTCCGCTGAATGTCCGCAAAGCGTGCCATAGCCGTGTAAGACTGCCTGAAATGCCCACACAACTTCCTGGCCTGCTTCAGGACGTCCTCTAAGCCTGGTCATACACCACATTGCCGATCTCCAGATGGTGGAGTGGTCAGCCACTGATCCACCAGGTTGTTAAGAGCAGCCAGGAGAGGTGGTCCAGTGTGACTCTCCGCTTTGAGCCAAGACATGTCTAAGATGGCGTAACACCGTCGTACCTGGCATGCAGCATAGGCCCTGGGGAGATGGGGCTGTGTAGCTGGAGAGGAGTTCGCCGCACCAGTAGAGTTGAACTGCCACTCAGCCAAGGAGGAGGACGACAGCGAAGAGGATGTAGCAGGAGGAGAGGAGGTGGCAGGAGGCCTGCCTGCAAGCCGTGGAGGTGTCACAAGTTGGTCCGCTGCACAGCCACGTACTCCTCTGCTTGCCATCAGTCACCAGCTTGACCCAATGAGCTGTAGCGGCCCTGACCGTGCTTGGCAGACCAGGCATCCGTGGTCAGATGGACCCTTGACCCAACGCTGTGTGCCAGAGATGACACCACTTGCCTCTCAACTTCACTGTACAGTTTGGGTATCGCCTTTTTAGAGAAATAATTGTGGCCTGGTATCTTGCACTGCGGTTTCCCAATGGCCACAAATTTACAGAAGGCCTCAGAGTCCACCAGCTTGTATGGTAACAGCTGGCGTGCTAACAGTTCCACCACGCCAGCTGTCAGATGCCGAGCAAGAGGGTGACTGGCAGAAATTGGCTTCTTCCGCTCAAAGATTTCCTTCACGGACAACTGGCTGCTGTGGGCAGAGGAGCAGGAACCACTCAAGGTCAGAGGCAAAGTGGAGGAGGGTGGCTGTGAAGGTGCAAGGGAGAAAGCAGCTGAAGATGCTGCACCTGAAGGAGTTTCTTTTGTGTGCTGCTTTTGCTCAGGTGCTCTTCCCATTGCAGTTTGTGCCTTTTCTCCAAGTGCCTTCATAAGTGAGTGTTGGCCGGCTCAATTTTTGTAGGCAGAGATGACAGATGGCATTGCTCCGATCTGAGGCAGACACATTAAGAAATTTCCAAACTACTGAGCCCCCCTGGGGTGATGGCACTATGGTGGCATCAGCAGCTGACGTTGAAGGGTATGTTGGCTGGCTGTACATTTATATCCTGTCCTTGGCAAGTGAGGAGTGTATTTCCAGAATAGAGATATTGTACGGTATCTGAGAATCAGTGCAGTGATGTATGGAGGGGCAGTATTTTGTTGCTGTTAGATAAGGTACATGTGTGTAATTTCAGGCCGTCACAATTCTCTAATACCTTTGTTTTCGGTGGTTGTGGGTGTGGGGGGAAAGAGAGAGAGTAGTGGAAGAGTTAGAACCTCTGTCACTTTTTTTATTGGTTTCCAGGAAATAGTAATCCCATTTCACACTGTCCAAATCTTTAGTAGTCCATTTGTCTAAGGCCCAGGTATACTTTAATACACTTTAATCACTTGAATACCGAGAAATAAAAATATCCATAACCCTTTATTTTTTCATCTAACTAGCCCCAATAAAATCCAGATGTTCTTGATTTGTATAAAGAAGAGAGAACCGAGAGCCCGATATGGTGTAGTATGTCAAGGTAATTGGATAATTAGAAAGAGTATGAATTGTATACTCACAAACCAGGGTTACCTCCAGGCAACCACTGTGTAGGCAGGTGAGGAGATTAGCCTGTCCTCACTCAGGAATAAGAAGTCGCTCTCTGTAGGCTTGAAAAACAAGAAGGGGTATCCCCCTCCACCAAAGGTGGATACAATCAGTATTATGGTAGAGAACAGAGGCGCCAAAAGGATAAAAACAATATTTAAAAGTTTTAAAATTATTGCTTAGGAGGCAGTGGTGGACTCACCTCCCACAAGCAGACACAACAACTGTGTATTCACAAAAGGGACATTTATTGGTATACTCCAAATAAGGTTGCAACGCGTTTCGCAGGTCAAACCCGCTTCATCAGGCAATTACAGGAAGGAGCACACAACAGCAGTATGTCCAGATAGCACCTGGCGCCTCAGAGGCTGCTTGTGGGAGGTGAGTCCACCACTGCCTCCTAAGCAATAATTTTAAAACTTTTAAATATTGTTTTTATCCTTTTGGCGCCTCTGTTCTCTACCATAATATTGATTTGTATAAAAGTAAATTGCTGTCCTCATGTTTATTAATAATATCTCACCATATTTCTAGCCACTTTTTATTTTGTAAGCTAGCGATGCTGTACTAATTGCAAGTTCCCATTAGTTTTCATCAATTTGCAAGCATTTTTTCTCATTTACAGATTAAATGAGTTTCAAGGGGCAATTATGCTATAAAACATTCAGACAATTCATTAAAGAAAATCATTAAACTCTTTGTCAGTGTTCCATCTCCGGTTTTGTACATTTAAAGCGGAATTATATGCCAAATGGTCCTGGGATGCCCAGAGTATTGAAGTATGTTTCATTTAAATTGCAAGTGCATTTTTCAAAATTATGCAGACGTACTCCACCACTTCCTTCTTCCCCCAACACAGCTGCACATGCTACACGAGACAAGAGTTGCTTATGTGCAAAAAATAATTTATCTCAAAGTAGTAGTTGAAGGGGCACTATGGCGAAAAATTGTAAATTTTAACATTTGCAAACATAAACAAATAAGAATTACATTTTTCCAGAGTAAAATGAGCCATAAATTACTTTTCTCCTATGTTGCTGTCACTTTCAGTAGGTAGTAGAAATCTGACAGAAGTGACAGGTTTTGGACTAGTCTCTTCATAGGGGATTCTCAGCAAGGCTTTTATTCTTTATAAGGATATTCCCTAAAAAGCATTTAAAACAATGATGCTGGCCAGCTTCCCTGTATGCTACACAATTTTTTGGCAGTTGGACTGAGCAACTGCCATTCACTAAGTGCTTTTGGAAATAAATTAATCCCTGAGAATCCCCTATGAAAAGATGGACTAGTCCAAAACCTGTCGCTTCTGTCAGATTTCTACTACCTACTGTAAGTGACAGCAACATAGGAGAAAAGTAATTTATGGCTCATTTTACTCTGGAAAAAAGCGTACTTCTTATTTGTATATGTTTGCACATATTTTACACATTACAATTTTTCGCCATAGTGCCCCTTTAAATGTCCTATGCCTAGCTTTCCCGAACAACTGTAAGTTGTATGCCTGAGGAAGTGGGGACATAGCCCCCTTTATTAAGGGGTTGACTAGATAACACCATAAGTCCCTTCATTATTTTAGCTCCACTTTCTCTTTGGGACATAAGAAGGTGAGGAAAAGGGCTTTGTCCTCAAAGGAAACAAGCTTCATTTTTCACTCTCAGAGTCAGGGTAACTCAATAGCAAATTAAAAATGTATGCTCAAAATATGGTTCATTATTAAAAAGAACTTTCATTTTTACCCAATCTTTTTACATTAAGGCTGGTTTCACAGTGGGACGTTAAAGTCCCACGTTACAGCAGCCAGTAACGCAGCTTAACTCACAGCACTGTAAAATCAATGTGCTGTTCACAGTGCAGCCGTTGTGTTACATTGTAACGCAGCACGTTTAAACAAAGTGCTGCATGCTGTACGTTATACTGGGCTAAGCAGCGTTAGACTGTTTGCACATGCTCAGTAATGTTGGAGGAGGAGGTCTCCCCTCCTCCTCCGCGGCCAGCCACATGGCTAATTAATATTCACTGCACTGTGGTGACTCGTGGTGGGACTATAGTGCTGTCCGGATCATGAACGAATCGTTCATTTGATCCGGATCTTTTTTGTGAGTCGAATCATCCGGATCATCACAATGTTCGGTTCACAGTGGATGTCTGTCTGGAAGAAACAGGAACATACAGAATGTTCCTGTTTCTTCCAGACAGACATCCACATACAGAATGTACAGTGATGGGAAAGTCCTGTCCTGCTAGTCAATTCATCCCCAGTCTGCTTCTCTAGTAAAATGATTCAAATGATTCGGATCAAAGATCCAGATCTTTTCAATGATCCGATTCGAATGATCCGAATCCTTAAAAAGATCCGGACTTCCCATCACTATCCTGCAGCGGCTGCTTTGAGAGCTGCATAACGCGGCTCAATCTGACGTCCAACTTCAACACCACCACGCGTTGCGTTAGGGGCACGTTATGCGACCTTAACGTCCCATAAAACGCAATGTCTTGGTGGGAAAGAGGCCTTAAGGGTTAACTACAGGCAGAATCCTTCTACTTCCTCTACTTAATCTGACAAGCAACAGAAGATGGAAGGCAGAGACAACTCACCTAATTAGACTTCGTTGCCCACAAGCTTAGATCAAACAAACCCACTAAGCATAAGGGAGTTGAGTGGAAAGACTAGGCTTCAAACGGATGACATTAGTCATACTTGATGAATTGTACACCAACCCTTGATAATGGCAGTGAAAGGGAGGTGGGGGGGGGGGGTTGATAACTTCTCAAACAGGGCAGCTCTTTCAGCTATTTGAAACCAGAAGCTGCTGCTTCAACCAGTGGCGGCTCTAGGATTTTTTGATTTGCCCAGAAAACACGTTCAATTATGTCGACTCTGCAGATTTGCCCAAAAAACACATTCAATCAGGTCGGCAGATTTGCCCAGAAAACACATTCACTCATGTCGGTAGATTTGCCCGGAAAACACGTTCAGTCATGTTGGCAGATTTGCCCAGAAAACACGTTCAATCATGTTGGCAGATTTTCCCAGAAAACACTTCAATCATGTCGGCAGATTTGCCTAGAACATACACAATGTCGGCAGGCCAGCAGCAGATTTGACCACAAAATACACCTGTTAAATAAAAAAAAACACATTTACTCACCTGCAGAAGACCTTCTGTCCCGGCCTCTGTCCGGCGCACAGCTCTTCTGCAGCCAGCCAGCAACGTTCCTCACTTGCTGAGCTGAAACTCCCGTGCTGAGAGCAGGGCTACGGGAAAATGGTGCCTGAACCCCGGCACTGCAGACTCAAAGTCTCCAGAGCAGGGCTTCGGACCCCATTTTACCGTAGCCCTGCTCTGCCACTGCCGGAGCTGCTGCTGCTGCCAGTGAACTGATGCGGCGTCTATTATATGCCGAAAGTCAGTTCATGCTGGGGGGTGCTTTAGGGGTTTCTAGGACAATTTTAGGGGATGCTTCAGCACCCCAAAGCTCCCCCCTGGCGCCGCCGTAGACCCTGAACAAGCATGCAGATCAGATGTTTCTGACATTATTGTCAGATCTGACTGGATAAGCTGCATGCTGCATTAGCTGCATGCTTGTTTCTGCAGATTAGCAGGGCTGCTACTGCTAGGCAACTGGTATTGTGTAGAAGGAAATAAATATGGCAGCCTCCATATTCTTCTCACTTCAGTTGTCCTTTAAGAGCAGTTTAATCGTTATCATTATGACATGGTTTCAGTTCATGCTGGATCAAGCCGTTGAACACAACATGTCTTCGTCTTACACAAAGGTATGTTAGCCTGGAACAGGACTCTTGTTTTGTAAGATGTTTTGTGAATTTACAAAAAATGAACATGGGCTGCTCTGGTTACATCAGAGTCGGATTTACAACTTAGATGCCTGTAGGCACAGGCATTCTGGTGCCCTAAACTCTGCCCCTGAAAACAGGCCACACCCCATGTAAAAATATTTTGAACTCTTATCCCTTCTTTATGTCACTAACTGTCCTTAGACGCTTACACTCTCACTGTCTCATATCATCCTTAGTGACATAAGACAAAGATTAGGGTGTAAGTGCATGATGCCAGTGATACAAGGCAGGGATTAGACTGTAAGCTCCTGAGATCAGTGATCTGAGGAGGAGGGGTCTCCTCTCCCACATAAGGTGCCCGCCTGTAGGCACTTGCCTACAGTGCCTTATGGAAAATCCTGCCCTGGGTTACATAGACAAGATACAAAAAAGACGCTGTATTTCAGATTTTCTAAAAGTTTTCATGTTCTTATTCCAGTTCCATTCTTGTGGACTGGAGATCATTGTAGAGCATCAGGAAACATGGCTAGGGTCTATAAAAGATATGTCACTATTTGGTGGTAGTGCAATTTTCTTAGAGACCTGTTACACAACAGTAGAGAAAGTTTGATTGTACATGTTTCCCAAAAGACCATTGTCTAAAGGACTTACAGTTTGTGTTAAAGGACCACTATCTCAAAAAAAGTAGGCAGTTAAAATCTGACAGGACCGACAGTTTTGGGCCAGTCCATCTCCTCATGGGGGATTCTCAGGGTATTCTTTGTTTTCAACAGCATTTCCTGAACACCAGTTGCAAAGTCTAACTGACAAAATAGTGTGCAAGTGAGTAGAGATGCTGGCTGGTGTCTTACTATTTTGGCAGTTAAACTGCTGCTCAGGAAATGCTGTCGAAAACAAAGAAAACCCTGAGAATCCCCCATAAGGAGATGGACTGGCCCAAAACCTGTCGGTTCTGTCAGATTTAACTGCCTACTTTTTTCGTGATCCTTTAACAAAAATAGAACAAAAAATATGTTGTTGTATTGTCACATTGGCAACTGCAATTAGACAATGTAGTCTCCTGCTGTTTTGATGGAAGAGACTGCTGCTAGTAGACCACGAGGTCTTTTCAGTCTCAGGACCCACCTTCTTGTTCTAGTGTTTATGCTGCCTTCTGTACGCTGTCCATCATGCAAAAATCTTATTTGCCTGCGGTCACTTTAACTCCTGGTTGCCAGGGGCAAACAATAGACCCTGCAAGGGATGCAACAGCAGGAGGGCCCAGAAGCTGCGGGGGGCCCCGTCGGGGGAGATGTTTTTTTCCCCAGTCCTGAGAGACTGACAACTGAGGGCATGGTGAGAAAAAAACTTTCTGCTCTCTGCACAATTGTTCTAATGATTGCATCTGCTCAGCTACTGAATCATACAATGCTTTGTAGACATAGATTTGTACACAGTCCCTATTCAGTGTGCAGCAGGGTCTTGTGTACAGCGCTCTTCTACCCCCAGCCCCCAGGGGGAGGTTATTGGCGGGAGCGGGCCCCATCCAAAGTTTCACAGGGGGGCCCAGTGATTTCTAGTTACACCCCTGCTGGTTGCCTATATTGGCGGCATCTATATCAGGCTGTCTATACTGGGGGCAAGTATACCAGACTATCTATACTGGAAGTATGTTTTTTTTTTAATATGCTGCCTGGGCTGCCTTTCCAATTTCTGTTTTGAGGGGGGAGGAAAGGGGGGGGGGGCATCCAAAGTTTTGCAGGGGGGACCAGTAATTTCTAGTTATTCCATATTAGTTATTAAAGTAGCTTAAAATCTACATTAAAGAATATTCTATTCGTTTTTTTGCACTGTTGCAATTAATATGCATGTGTACCAATCCATGTATACCGGCTAACACATATCTAAAGCCTGATACTGCTATCGGTATCTACAAAACAATACTTCCACAGTGCAGGTAAAATGCATCTATCTGCAAAGAGTTTGTATGTTCTCTCCGTGTCTGCGTGGGTTTCCTCCGGGCACTCCGGTTTCCTCCCACATTCCAAAAACATACAGATAAGTTAATTGGCTCCCCCTAAAATTGGCCCTAGACTACAGTACTTACACTACATAATATAGACATATGGCAATGGTAGGGATTAGATTGTGAGCTCCTTTGAGGGACAGTTAGTGACAAGATATATATATACATACACTGTACAGCGCTGCGTAATATGTCGGCGCTATATAAATACTAAATAATAATAATATAGATGGGATACATTTCCTGACTCCTTTAGGTGACATTTTCCTTAATCAATGTACAAAGGAGCAATCTGGCTTTCCACGGAGGAGGGGGTGGGGGAAGATGATCAGGAAATGACTCACTTGAACAGCTCAAATAGTGCAGGGCCCAGTTATTATTATTGTTATTATTGATTTAAAAAGCACTCACATATTCCGTGCTACTTTACAAAGTGAGAAAACAAACATGGGGTACATAATAATATAGACAATGGTAAATACCAATATTCATATACATATGCAGAGTTGGTACAAAATACAGAATTGGAACAAGAGGATGAAAGAGCCCTGCCCTTGCGAGCTTAGAATCTAAAGCAGGGGTAGGGGAACTTATCATGGCTCGGGAGCCAGATGTGGCTCTTTTGATGGCTACATCTGGCTCACACACAAATCAGTAAGGGTTGATTCACTAAGCTACACTGCTCAAGCAGCACAGCTTAATGTGGCAGCGCAAGTAAAATTTTCAAAGTAGGCACGCTGCAGCTGTAGCGTGCACTATAAACTTACTCGCCCACCCCCCAAAATGAACAGCTGCTTCAACTGTCCCACTCTAGACCCTGTCAGGTCCAGTGACTGTGTAGGATGAGATCCCCGCACTTTGATTGGCCCAATAGTCTGCCTGTCATTGACAGGCAGCCTATTGGGCCAAAGTGCAGGATCTCGTCCTACAAAGTGAATCAACCACCAAGTCAGCTTGCTAGTTGTACAAGCTGTTAGTCGGTATTTCTTCTGTCTGGCTCTCGGGGAAATTGCTGATGTTGCTGAAACCCAGGAGAAGCTGAAGACGTGTCTGACACTTCCTCTGCCCTGCGGATCAACTGTATACAGTACACATCACCATGGCAACAGGGACAGCCCTCTGCTGCACTTGCGCACTGTCCCAGTTTGAAACATATTGTATGGCTCTCACGGAAATACATTTTAAAATATGTTGTGTTTATGGCTCTCTCAGCCAAAAAGGTTCCTGACCCCTGATCTAAAGGAATAGGTGGGGAACATGAGGTGGGGTAGTATACAATAATAATACCCAGAGGCAGTGTGTTTTTAGAATATCTAGTAGAAGTGAAACTTGGCCCAAGGTTAAAGGGGGTTTGGCCTAAGTTAGAGCGTATGTTTGTTGGGAAAAGTTAGTTTTGCGGGAGCGTTTAAAGATATCAAAGGTTGGAGAGTGAAGAATGTGTTGTGGAAGGCCATTCCAGAGGAGGTGAACTAGATGCAGAATCGTGTATACATGAATACAATGAGGTAATTCTAGAGGAGGAGGACAAAAGAAGGTCATGTGTAGATCTGAGATTGCGATTGGGTTGATATCTGGATCTATTAGGTCTATCTAACTTGGCTGCTGATGTTGGAGTGCTCGGCACTGTTCGTTATTCCACGAACATTCGCGTGTTCGGGTCGAGCACAGCCGAGCACCGCATGGTGCTCGGCCTCGCTGTTCGGTCTCCTCCCCTCGCTTGTTGGTGACCTTCGCAGGCAGCCAATAAGCGTCGACGATGCTTTTTCCACAGCTATGGTCACACAGCCTAGCTGGCTGTGACCATAGCTATGATTGGCCGAGCGGTCACGTGGTCGGGTACATAAATACCCGAACACGCGGCTGGCTCTGCCATTCGCATTGGGGTTTAGCTTGGGGTAGGTAGGAGCTAGCGGTTAGGTGCCAGCACTGCCAACCAGGCCAGCCACAGTGCCCCAGCCTCACCATCACTGCCAGCAGCAGCCACAGAGCCTCTGCCTCACCACTGCCAGGCATTGGCAGCAGCCACAGAGCCCCTGCCTCACCACTGCCAGCAGCAGCCCCAGAGCCCCTGCCTCACCACTGCCAGGCATTGGCAGCAGCCACAGAGCCCCTGCCTCACCACTGCCAGCAGCAGCCACAGAGACCTTGCCTCACCACTGCCAGGCATTGGCAGCAGCCACAGAGCCCCTGTCTCACCACTGCCAGCAGCAGCCACAGAGCCCCTGCCTCACCACTGCCAGCCATTGGCAGCAGCCACAGAGCCCCTGCCTCACCACTGCCAGCAGCAGCCACAGAGCCCCTGCCTCACCACTGCCAGGCATTGGCAGCAGCCACAGTGTCCCTGCCTCACCACTGCCAACAGGCACTAGATCTATGTGTAAATGCCCCCCGCCCCCCCACTATTTCCAATCCATTTTGCAGAAGTTTCCCTCATTTTGCAAGTATTTTCAGGCCTGCAAAGCAGGCATGCTCGGGTCCCCATTGACTTCAATTAGGCTCGGTGTTCGGCCGAATATCCCGAACATCTGGACCATGTTCGGCCGAGCCGACCCGAGCCCGAATAACTGGGTGTTCGATCAACACGAACCTGTACCCTCGCATCAGATTAAAAAAATGTCAATAAAATTCTGGTATGTGTACGTAACTGTAGAGTTTTGAAAGTAGTTTCATAAATACAAGTACAATTATTATTCATTTTATTATTGGAAAAAAAAAAAGAAGAAGAAAAAGAAGGAAAAAAATTCAATAAAAGCCGAACACAAGGATAGATTATATTCAAATTACAGTACATTCAAATTCAATTGTTAAATACAGAACAAAAGAGAGATGCATGTATCCATTATCATTTTCTATTCAACCCGGTTGCACGCATTTTATAGTCAGGAAAACTTGTTTAGGAGATGTGAGCAAGTGAGAAGAAAGGAAGAGCCTTTGTTGATTCCTCCCCAGCAAGGACTGTTAGCGTTACTCAGCAGGATAAAAGATGTACTCAGATTGTCGGACAAAGACTTGTGTTTTCTGTTTTGAATTTGCAGAACATCCCTGATGAGAGCAATATTCACATTTTATAAAAAAAATCACAATAGGCTATGTCAGATGCTACAGGAAGAGAAACAGAAGCCTGTCGCTCAATGAAACAAAGACCGTGTTCTTCCACTTACAAGTTAGAAAGTAAAAGCAGCAACAAAAAATTAGCAGCTGTATTGCAGAATCCATGGTGGGCAGAATCCTTACATGATCATTCATACATACATATACGGCCTGGTTTTAAAGTGGGCCTGAACTCTTGCACAGGACAGAAGGAAAACATAGAGAAATGCACCCTGTATGTATTTAGAGAGTTTAGCCTGTTTAATCCCCCCTCACTTGTGTCTAATCACTAGTTGTAATTTGATCTCTCCACTGGTGTCACAAGCTCATTTGAAAGCACAGGCTGTAAACAATACGTCTGCTTCCATGAATCAGGAAGTAGAAACTGTACAGAGTTATTTTAGGATTTGTATCAGCTGTAACAAAGACATGTTTTTTGTTTAAGGCCTCTTTCACAGTAGGACGTTGCGTTTGATGCGACCGGCCCTAACATAATGTATATACACTTTCACAGTGCGACGTTAAAGTCGCACTTAGAAAATGTATTTACTATGGAATGAAAACGGCGCATGCGGAATATTTTAAAAAAGAAAAAAAAAACATTACTGAGCACGTGCAACACAAGTAACGCAGCAGATTAATTGATAAACGCACAGCATGCAGCACTTTCTAATAACGCTACACGATACACACTGATGCAACGTGTCCACTGTGAATGTCGTACAGACTTTGCATTGCTGTGCGTTACTCTGCATTATAATATTTTATTTGTGCGACTTTAACGTCCCACTATGAAAGAGGCCTAAATGTTATTATGCTGTTGTGTATCTTTTAGAGCAGAGAGGAGTTCTGAGTTCAGGTCCACTTTAAGCTTAATGCTGCCTATTTCCTCCTCATCCCTCCAACCCCCAAGTGCTGACCCTGACCGACCCCATAGGTGGCTACCATGATGCCCCTGCCAAACAAGAAGTATGCCCAGAGTCTGCCCCTCCTTGCAAAGAAGTGCGTCAACATTCAGTGTCTCATGCCCCCTCTTCCTTTCATTGTGTGTGTGTGTGTGCGTGTGTGTGCGTGTGTGTGCGTGTGTATGTGTGCATGTGTTTGTGTGTGTACATAACACTGAGAGTGTGGCAGTAGTCCCTATTGGCCCTTCTCTGAGGCAAAGTATTACCAAAAATATAACGTTTTCTAGTTTCAAGGATAACATAGGGCTAACAAACACATTAGTCATCACCTATCTAATGTACGGGGTAGGTGTTATAACCTGCTTTACTGATACTTCAAGCAATCTGTTCAAATGAACAATCACAAAAGTGTGTCAGGTTCCATAGGACAGGGTAGAATAATCCCTACCTCTGATACTATAGTTTACTATAGTTTATGGACCTACACACAATTATAATACTGGACATCTGGGGCTGGTAAAAGCATTTGGATCGAAAAGTGTTGGGTCTAATGGGCTAAAGGGAGACAGTCTCTTCTCTCACCCAATCAGTGTAAATGACCCAACACAAGATACCCCATACGCTGGTACATGCACTAGTGTATGGGGTATCTTCTGTTGGGTGGGAATGATCACTTCTCACCCTCTCTATTAACACTTTAATTTATATACTGTCCTTGACTTGTAATATCTACCCTCTGTGTTTTATGCTGAAAATACACGGGTCGTTTTTTTCCATTCAATTCTCGGCTCTAACGATTTCGCCTCTTGATTCTCTTATCTTCCGCTCGTTCTTCTTTTCTTTTTCCATTCACCTCTATCAGTAATCGAGCAGCAAGATGATCGAACAGGAGATTGGACATGTCGGAAATTATCTATCTAACCATCTAATCAGCTCAGAATCGAGCCGTGTATTCCCAGCATTAGTATTGTTTTGTCTGTGTCTGTTAAGCAACTGGTAAGTCAAATACCTTGTAAGTGTAATCTTATTTGGCCAAACAAAGCTGATTACGCTAATTGGAAACTTTAGGCAGGTAGAAGTTAATGTACGTTAGCCCTACATCTTACCTAACTGATACACACATAATAGACTGTTGTTGCTAAATACACATTCAGGACAGCACCATTCATTTACAGAATGTATTATATACATTTACTGTATATAACTTTAACCCTTTCCACTCAGAGTTTTTTCGTAAAGGGAGTCTTTTTTTTTTTTTTACAGAAATGCACTCTTCCTCTCTCTCCCATTCTTACATGGAACGTAACACAGTAACATGGTATAACTTATTTTAAAGAAAACATTATAACGTTTAATTTCATACCTTATTTGGACAGTTTGGTGTCTTCTATTGGCTGGTAGCAGAAAAGTTGGCCAAAGTATGGTACACTTTAAAGCAATTTCCTGCGTGTAATCCTGGCCTGCGTGAGCAAGTTTCGCAATAATAGGTGGTTTTTCGCCCGCCACCTGGTGTCTTCCTGTCACTGCACACTGTGCAATCTTTGGTGTTTCGATTGGGCATATTAGCAATAAAATTCTGGATACCATTTAGATGCTCCTTCACGTCCAATGAAGAAGGGCGGCCATATCTCCGCTGAGGCCTAGAGGCTCGTTGTTCGCGAACCAACTCAAGAATTAGGTTCTTGTGGTAGCTGATATGATTCTTTGGTTCATGTGGATGCAACTGGTTGTAAATTATGAAGCTATTCACTACTGCCAGCAACAACCAAAAAAAGGTCTTCCTCCACCACTTCAGTGAGTTCCTGTTGAAAGAGTAACCACTGGTATTATGATCAAATCGGTCAACCGCTCCCACGTGTTGAGTATATTCTACGACTGCTGTGGGCTTCTCAACATTTTCAGTCACTCTACCTTTCATTCTTCTCTGCTGTGTCGTTGTAGTAGCAGGGTAGAAAGTGCTAAGCATGTGTATAATACGCTTATCCTTCCATGCCAATACCATCTCTTCACTGTCAAGTTTCCAAGCATGAACTTCACACCTCTTCAGTTTCAATTTTTTTATTTCACTTGGTAGATCTTTACGATTGGGCATGACCGTTCCAGTTATGTGAATTTTTTCTTTTAGTAACTCTTGTGCCAATATGTGACTGGTATAAAATCGATCTGTAAATAAATGGTTTCCATGTCCAGGAGTGGCTTGTTTCAGATTTGTACAAAGATGAAGTACAATGCGAGCTGAAAATGGCAAGTCTGGCCTTGGCAAGCTTTCCGTAGTTGCAGATCCATAATACGGTTCAAACGCAAAAAGGTATCCAGTCTCACAATCAGCCATAGAAAACACCACTTGCTTGGTTTCTGAGGATTGTACATCTTGTACTTCCTGACCTTCCAACCCCTAGTTTGAGGGCCTTGATGACCACTGATGGGTGGAGAAACATGTAGCAATCAATGAATCTGACTAAATCGCTCACAAGAAAAAATATCTCCAAAAAAGGGAGTGTAATTGATCCACCGAGTTGAGAAAAAATCCTGGATAGATCCCCTTTCTTGCAGTGCCATCCTAAGAATTAGTGTTGGGCGAACAGTGTTCGCCACTGTTCGGGTTCTGCAGAACATCACCCTGTTCGGGTGATGTTCGAGTTCGGCCGAACACCTGACGGTGCTCGGCCAAACCGTTCGGCCACATGGCCGAACTAAGAGCGCATGGCCGAACGTTCCCCGAACGTTCGGCTAGCGCTGTGATTGGCCGAACGGGTCACGTGGTTCGGGCCCGAACGCGCTCTGATTGGCCGAACGGTCACGTGGTTCGGGTAAATAAATACCCGAACCACGTCATATCTCCGCCATTTGTCTGTGGGTTTAGCTTTGGGTAGGCAGGCAGGGTAGTTCGCTCTCCAGCCACGCTAGCCAGGGTCCCCCCCAGTCATTGTGTGTCGCTGCTGGGAACAGTAGTACACCGCTCGCTCAGCCACACTATATATAGCATTGTTTACTGCCACTGTGTACCTCGCTCAGCCACGCTATATATATAGCATTGTGTTTTCTGACACTCTGTGTACACGGCTTAGCCTGACTAATATAGCATTGTGTGTACTGCCACTGTGCACCTCGCTCAGCCACGCTATATATAGCATTGTGTGTACTGCCACTGTGCACCTCGCTCAGCCACGCTATATATAGCATTGTGTGTACTGCCACTGTGCACCTCGCTCAGCCACGCTATATATAGCATTGTGTGTACTGCCACTGTGCACCTCGCTCAGCCACGCTATATATAGCATTGTGTGTACTGCCACTGTGCACCTCGCTCAGCCACGCTATATATAGCATTGTGTGTACTGCCACTGTGCACCTCGCTCAGCCACGCTATATATATAGCATTGTGTTTTCTGACACTCTGTGTACACGGCTTAGCCTGACTAATATAGCATTGTGTGTACTGCCACTGTGCACCTCGCTCAGCCACGCTATATATAGCATTGTGTGTACTGCCACTGTGCACCTCGCTCAGCCACGCTATATATAGCATTGTGTGTACTGCCACTGTGCACCTCGCTCAGCCACACTATATATATAGCATTGTGTTTTCTGACACTCTGTGTACACGGCTTAGCCTGACTAATATAGCATTGTGTGTACTGCCACTGTGCACCTCGCTCAGCCACGCTATATATAGCATTGTGTGTACTGCCACTGTGCACCTCGCTCAGCCACGCTATATATAGCATTGTGTGTACTGCCACTGTGCACCTCGCTCAGCCACGCTATATATAGCATTGTGTGTACTGCCACTGTGCACCTCGCTCAGCCACGCTATATATATAGCATTGTGTTTTCTGACACTCTGTGTACACGGCTTAGCCTGACTAATATAGCATTGTGTGTACTGCCACTGTGCACCTCGCTCAGCCACGCTATATATAGCATTGTGTGTACTGCTACTGTGCACCTCGTTTAGCCACGCTATATATAGCATTGTGTGTACTGCCACTGTGCACCTCGCTCAGCCACGCTATATATAGCATTGTGTGTACTGCCACTGTGCACCTCGCTCAGCCACGCTATATATAGCATTGTGTGTACTGCCACTGTGCACCTCGCTCAGCCACGCTATATATAGCATTGTGTGTACTGCCACTGTGCACCTCGCTCAGCCACGCTATATATAGCATTGTGTGTACTGCCACTGTGCACCTCGCTCAGCCACGCTATATATATAGCATTGTGTTTTCTGACACTCTGTGTACACGGCTTAGCCTGACTAATATAGCATTGTGTGTACTGCCACTGTGCACCTCGCTCAGCCACGCTATATATAGCATTGTGTGTACTGCCACTGTGCACCTCGCTCAGCCACGCTATATATAGCATTGTGTGTACTGCCACTGTGCACCTCGCTCAGCCACGCTATATATAGCATTGTGTGTACTGCCACTGTGCACCTCGCTCAGCCACGCTATATATATAGCATTGTGTTTTCTGACACTCTGTGTACACGGCTTAGCCTGACTAATATAGCATTGTGTGTACTGCCACTGTGCACCTCGCTCAGCCACGCTATATATAGCATTGTGTTTTCTGACACTCTGTGTACACGGCTTAGCCTGACTATATAGCATTGTGTGTACTGCCACTGTGCACCTCGCTCAGCCACGCTATATATAGCATTGTGTTTTCTGACACTCTGTGTACACGGCTTAGCCTGACTATATAGCATTGTGTGTACTGCCACTGTGCACCTCGCTCAGCCACGCTATATATAGCATTGTGCTTTCTGACACTCTGTGTACACGGCTTAGCCTGACTAATATAGCATTGTGTGTACTGCCACTGTGCACCTCGCTCAGCCACGCTATATATAGCATTGTGTTTTCTGACACTCTGTGTACACGGCTTAGCCAGACTATATAGCATTGTGTGTACTGCCACTCTGTGTACACCGCTCAGCCAGACTATATAGCATTGTGTTTACTTCCACTCTGTGTCTGCTGGGCCTGGGAACAGTAGTACACCGCTCACCCGCCACTGTATAGCATTGTGCTCTGTGTCGCTGCTGGGAATAGTGGTACTGTATAGCATTTCTGTACTGCCACTGTACTGCTGCCAGTCAGCGTGTACTGTAAGGATAAGTGAAATGAGGAAGAAATCCGGTGAAAGAGGAAGGGGCAAGGGAAGAGGTGTTTCCCCTGACGGTTCACGTACAGGCCACAGGGGAGCACCCAAGAAAACCCACTCAATACCGCCCATGTTGTCCAGGACAACAACCCTCACAAATCCAAAAGAACAGGACCAGATAATTACTTGGATGACCTCTCAAGCGTCCAGCAGTGGGTTAAGCAGCACCAGCACATCACGCACGAGGTCCGAGTCCTCAGCCAGTTACAAGGAGCCAGTGGGCACAAAGCTGACACAACCGGCAGCGACACCACGCACACAACTGACAGATAACCAGTCCTATGAATTACCTCAGGACACAATGGGGTATTCGCAGGAGCTATTCCCAGCCCAACAAACTTCCACCTATGAAAGGTCAATGGAGGAACAGCCAGAAATGTTGTGCCCGGATTCACAACCATTAACTGTGGGAAATGCACCGCGCACTGAAATACAAGGCGAGTCCGAGGAGGACTCGGAAACCCAAATCCCTGAGCAAGTTGGGCAGGAGGGGTTGCAATTGCAGGAGGTCGGCCGACAAGATCTGGAAGACGACGTTGGAGTGAGCTGCGCAGAGGTTGTTCTGGGGAGCTCTACTCCACGGCGGCGGCCCCCCACAATGACATATGACGAGTTTGAGGAGATGGAAGAGGAGGGTATGGACAATGTGGACAGAGACCCAGATTTTATTTGTGAACGAGAACATCGCCGTCATAGCAGCAGCACAGATGAGTCTGTTGAAGAACCCACTGCTGCACGAGTTCGCCTTGTGCCACAAGGTAGGCGGCGCGCAATTTCAGGCACCACAAGCGTGGAAGTTAGAGTGAGAGGCAAAAGAGGAGGAAACAGAAATCGCCAGCAAGGAGACAGGTGCTCCAAAGTCTGGGCTTTCTTTGAAGACTGCACTGAGGATGTTACCATGGCGATTTGCAAGGTGTGCAAGACTCGCCTGAGCAGGGGGAAAAGTATTAACAACCTCTCCACCACCAGCATGAGCCGCCACATGCTATCCAAACATCCCACTCTGTGGGCAAACGCGGCAGGACAGGGTACCAGCAACACTGCCTCCCTTGGGTTCACCAGACTCACCACCAGACCCACCTCAGCAGCAGCAGTAGCCCAGCCATTGCGTGGTTCACAACATTCACAAACATCAGACGACGCTGACACTGTCACTTTCCGGAGTAGTGCTCTTGAGGTCTCCCAGTGTTCATCAAACACAACAACCAACAGCCCTTCCGTGTGCAGCGCTACGGTTCAGTTGTCTGTGTCGGAGATGTTTGAGCGCAAGAGGAAATTGCCAGCAAATGACCCCCGGGCCGTGGCAGTAACAGCCAGCATAGCCAAGCTTCTGGCCTGCGAAATGCTGCCATATCGAGTGGTGGAGACAAACAGCTTCAAGGGCATGATGTCAGTGGCCATCCCACGTTACGTGGTTCCCAGCCGCTACCACTTTGCGCGCTCTGCAGTGCCTGAGTTGCATGAGCACGTGGTCAGCAAAATAACCCGAAGCTTGAAGAATGCCGTTGCCTGCAAGGTTCACCTCACCACTGACACTTGGACGAGTGCGTTCAGCCAGGGTCGATACATCTCCCTTACCGCGCACTGGGTGAACCTTGTGGAGCCTGGCAGCGATTCCTCACCTGCTACGGCGCGGGTGTTGCCCACGCCGCAAACAGCTGCACCGCCGTCCCTCCCACTGGATAACAACAGCAGCACCTACCTCTCTGACTCCTTCTCCTCCAACGCATCTCAAAGCTGTACCTCATCCGGAAACGCTAACCCAGCAGCAGTAGGATCGTGGAAGCAGTGCAGCACAGCTGTTGGCATGCGTCAGCAAGCGTTGCTGAAGCTGATCTGCCTTGGGGATAAGCAGCACACAGGGGAGGAAATTTGGAAGGGAATAAAGGAACAGACGGATTTGTGGCTGGCACCGCTGGACTTGAAACCGGGCATGGTTGTGTGTGATAATGGGAGTAATCTCATTCGCGCTTTAAGGTTGGCTAAGCTGACACACATCCCTTGCCTGGCGCACGTGATGAACCTAGTAGTTCAGCGGTTCCTGAGGACATACCCAGGCGTGGCCGATCTTCTGTTGAAGGTGCGTCGAGTGGCCAAACATTGTAGAAATTCCAGTACTGCTTCGGGGGCACTCGCCAAGATGCAGGAGCGCTTCAATCTCCCCCACCATCGCTTGCTGTGTGATGTCCCTACGCGCTGGAATTCTACGCTGCACATGCTAGCACGCTTTTGTGAGCAGAAGAGTGCAGTGGTCCAGTACATGACGGCGCAGTACCGAGGCGCATCCGGACAGCTGCCAAGCTTCTGTGGATCCGATTGGGCCAACATGTTGGACCTCTGCCAAGTCCTCCAAAATTTTGAGCAATCCACGTTGCTTGTGAGCAGTGACAACTCTTCAGTCAGCATTACCATACCACTGCTGTGTTTACTGAAGAGGTCAATGTTGAAAATCAAGGAAACAGCTGTCATGATGCAACTGGGGGAATCTGAAGGAGAAAACGATCAGCGTGATGGTACCAACATCAGGCCATCCGCCTCAGGGAACGCTGGCCCCAGCAGCTATGACGAAGAAGAGGAGGAGGAACAGCTGGAGTTGGAGCAGGAATTTCATGCCACCACTGACGAGGGCCAGAGCGGTGCACGTTGGACTTCCACAATTCAACGCGAATGGTCAGCAGAAGCAGACCAGGAGGAAGGTGACGACTATGATGCATCACAACAACTATCACAACGCTCACAAGAGGATGATGAGGATTCTGGTAGGACTCTGGCACACATGGCTCAATTCATGCTAGACTGCATTGAACGCGACCCACGCATTGTGCGCATTCTGGACAACACCAATTACTGGGTTTATACCCTTCTGGATCCACGGTACAAACACAATGTTCCAAAACTGCTTGAAGAAAGAGTCAGACAGGTCAAAATGGAAGAATACCAGCAGGCCCTTGTGGAGACTTTAGAGAGGAGATTGACATCCTCCCCCTCCTCTAGCCAGTTGTACGCAGACAGACTGACTTCCGCAAACCCAGGACGACCAGGAGGGCAGCAAACAACGCAAGCCGCAGCTAGTGCCCAAAAGGGAACGGTATCGGCAGTGTCCTTGGAGTGGGAACATTTTCTGACACCCATGCAGCAGCAGCCCACTGAACAGCAAGCGTGCAGATCCACCTCCAACACCGATCGCCTAGAGAAGATGGTCAAGGACTACATGTCAGATGACGTAGCTGTGTCGAACAATCCATCTGCACCCTTCAACTATTGGGTATCGAAGCTAGACACCTGGCACGAACTGGCAATGTACGCAATAGAGGTGCTGGCTTGCCCGGCAGCCAGCGTTATGTCGGAATGCTGTTTCAGTGCTGCCGGAGGCATCGTCACAGATCGGCGTATCCGCCTCTCCACAGAAAATGCAGACCGTCTGACTCAAATTAAAATGAATCAATCCTGGATTGGAAACGACTACGCAACACTCCAGGACCCCAACCAAGTAACATGACCAATGAACATCTGGGATGGTGTAGCGTTACCGGTCCCTGTTTATTGAACCTCTCATCTGTATTACATTTATGACTGCATGGCGGCAAAAAGCATTGCTGCTATATCCGCACGCTTTTTGTCCTCATGCAAGGCCTGGGTTGTTGTGTCTCAAAAAGCATGGCCTTCTCCTCCTGCGCCTGCTCCTGTTCCATCACGTGTGCTGCTGCTGCTGCTGGGTTAGCGTTGCCGGTCCCTGTTTATTGAACCACTTATCTTTATTACATTTATGACTGCATGGCGGTACAAAGCATGCTATCCGCACGCTTCTTGTCCTCATGCAAGGCCTGGGTTGTTGTGTCTCACAAAGCGTGGCCTTCTCCTCCTGCGCCTCCTCCTGTTCCATCACGTCTGCTGCTGCTGGGTTAGCGTTGCCGCGTGGTCCCTGTTTATTGAACCACTTATCTTTATTACATTTATGACTGCATGGCGGTACAAAGCATGCTATCCGCACCCTTCTTGTCCTCATGCAAGGCCTAGGTTGTTGTGTCTCACAAAGCGTGGCCTTCTCCTCCTGCGCCTCCTCCTGTTCCATCACGTCTGCTGCTGCTGGGTTAGCGTTGCCGCGTGGTCCCTGTTTATTGAACCACTTATCTTTATTACTTTTATGACTGCATGGCGGTACAAAGCATGCTATCCGCACGCTTCTTGTCCTCATGCAAGGCCTGGGTTGTTGTGTCTCACAAAGCGTGGCCTTCTCCTCCTGCGCCTCCTCCTGTTCCATCACGTCTGCTGCTGCTGGGTTAGCGTTGCCGCGTGGTCCCTGTTTATTGAACCACTTATCTTTATTACATTTATGACTGCATGGCGGTACAAAGCATGCTATCCGCACGCTTCTTGTCCTCATGCAAGGCCTGGGTTGTTGTGTCTCACAAAGCGTGGCCTTCTCCTCCTGCGCCACCCTCCTCCTGTTCCATCACGTGTGCTGCTGCTGGGTTAGCGTTACCGGTCCCTTTTCCTGGAACCTCTTATATGTATTACATTTATGACTGCTTGCCGACAAAAAGCATGTTACCTGTGCAAAGAAAACAGACATTTCCCGCATTTAAAAGACAGTTTTCCCTTTGAAACTTTAAAATCGATTTTCTCAAAAACTATAACCTCTTTTTGCTAATTTTTTTTTCCTCTTGTACCCACTCCCAAGGTGCACATACCCTGTAAATTTGGGGTATGTAGCATGTAAGGAGGCTTTACAAAGCACAAAAGTTCGGGTCCCCATTGACTTCCATTATGTTCGGAGTTCGGGTCGAACACCCGAACATCGCGGCCATGTTCGGCCTGTTCGGCCCGAACCCGAACATCTAGATGTTCGCCCAACACTACTAAGAATTACTCCAAAGTATGCCTTTGTTTCCTGCATAGTAACATCAGTCCAGCTCCTACAGATGAGTAATTCAAGTATGGCTAGCACACCAATATAAATATTCCAGGAAATGTATTCCTTATTGCATGTGCAACATATGACAATTGTTTCGGGGCCACAGAGGGTCCCCTTCATCAGATACAGTGCAGACATACGGGCCTGTGTAAAAAAAAAAAAAAGCTAAAAAAAACCACTGACAGTTTCTGGAACATTAGCTGCAGGCAGTTGTACCCCTGCATTACACACAGTAAAGGGAAAATTATGCAGCAAGCAGTCACTGGTAGGAGAGAAGCTTGCCCATTTTATGTGATCACCATCACCCTCCCCACGTTCAGCAGCTTCCCCACCTTCATCAGCTTCATCAATATCAGTGTCATCACTGTAGCAATAATCCTCATCATCAGTGACAGTATAGTCACTGTCATCAGAATCCTGCACATCTGATTCTGTGCTGCTGTCCTCCATAATCCGCTGTGCCACCTCAGCCGCTGTCATTTTTCTTTTACCTGCTGCAGAGGATGCCATTGCTCCGCTCTGTAAGGAATCTGCAAGGAATCTTCAATAAATAACCTGGAAGGAATCTGCAAGAAAGAACCTGCAAGAGATCTGCCAAGAATCTGCAAGAAAGAACCGGCAAGGGATCTGCAAGAAATCTGCAAGAAAGAACCTGCAAGGGATCAGCAAGGATTGCGGAAGAAGTAATCTGCCAGGAATCTGCCAGGAAACTGCAAAAAACACCCTGCAGAGAAGCAGCAACAATCAGCAACAAAAATGCAGAATTGATTCTGCCACTTCCTGCCAGCGCTGATCGTGCACTTCCGGTTTAGGGGAGGGGGGTACCACCAGTGTGGACATGTAGTCTTACATTCCCACTAAACATGGGGAGAGAGATCAGGCTTTACTGGGGGCCAGATGTACCTGCAAACCTCAGCTGAAATAATGTCCCGAATAGCAGGACATACGACAGGAACGGGAAATTCGCAATGTCCCGCTATCCGGGACATACAAGTGGAAAGGGTTAAAGCTAGCCATAGCCTCGGAGCTAAATTTTGAAAGTGTAATGTTTTTATTTAAACATCACACAATTCAGGTAAGCAGGCAAACAGACAAATAGCTTGTCAGGTTTAACAATTTTTTTTACACATGACAACAAAATCAGTAAAAAAGTAGGGCATGTATTATGGGGCATGCTCCAGTGATGAAGTTTTGATGCTAAAAAACAATAACTGCCCATAACCTAAGTAATACTGCCATTTGCTTTGTGCTTCTGTGTGTTATCAATTTTTTGTGATTGTCTTTGTTTCAAGGTGTGTGTATGTGTGTGTGCCTGAAGTAATAATAATCTTAACAGAAAAGTGTCCTTACTCATGTTTTCTTTGGCAACATGATCCTGTTTTTTATTTTTGCTGTAAGCAGACAATCTATTTAAGAAGAGTAATTAATACTGTCAGTTCTTTTGTTTTACCTTTCTTTTAACCTTGGCCTTTTCCCATTAGAAGTTTTCTTCATTGGACACAATTTACTTAATCTCCACGAAATTTTATTCTTGGTGTTTCAAGGTCTAACAAATTCATTCTAGTAGTTGTTGAAGGCCACACCAGAAAAAAGTGTGCTACTGTCATTGGCACAATGCCCAATGTTAATCCGCCATGTACACAGGACAATTGAAAGTAATGCCCACAATTATGCAGCTGATTTATGGCTGCAACCACATAAGAAAAATGTAATCATTTGAGAGGGGGAGAGAATGAGTGATACAGAGCAAGGTGAATTTATTTTTGATAAAATTTAGAGGTCCATAAAAAGGACTAAACATTTGTATTGCAAATAAGATATTAAAAATCTATAACCACTCATTAGTAAATTATTATAATTAACTAGCTGATTACCCGGCGTTGCCCAGGTATGTATTTGGCTGGTGTTGGCCCCGCCCATTTTTCCTAGCTCTAACACACAATTACTCAATGACCAAGTATGTGAGCTTTGCGGTCTTTGGTATCAATAATTTGCATTCAAATTAAAAAATCTGATTGGCTGTTTGTGCCTCCACACCCTTTTCTGAATTTGAACCCCAGTCACCCAATGACCAACTGTACCAGGTTTGAGGCCTGTGCCATTAACAGTGCAAGAATGGTAGCAATTAAATATTCCCCTTGAAAAGCAATAGGTGAAGTTTGATTCACTTTTGTAGGCTCCACCCACTTTTCTGAATATTAATCTCAGTCACCCAGTGACCAACTGTGCAAGGTTTGAGAACCCTGCCATTAACAGTGTAAGAATGGCTGGAGTTTACATTTTCCCAGGGAAATTTGTATTTGTCTCCACCCACTGATGACCCGGCGTTGCCTGTGTATGTATTTGACTGTTGTTGGCTCTGCCTACTTTCTAGCCCTAACGCACAAACACTCAATTACCGAGTTTGTGAGTTTTGGGGTCCTTGGCATCAATAATTTGTATATTCCCATGAAATGAAACAAATCAGATTGGCTGTTTGCGGCTTCACCCCCTCTCCAGCATTTGAACTCCAGTCACCCAATGATCAACTGTAGCAGGTTTGAAGCATCTGCTATTGGCAGTGTAAAAATGGCAGCAATTTAAATATTCCCCTTGAAAATCAACAGGTGAATTTTTATTGGCTATTATAGGCTCCACCCACTTCCCTGAGTGTAAGAATGGCTGCAGTTTATATTTTCCCAGTAAAATTTGGTTTTGGTTCCGCCCATTTTTTGTAACCTGGACACACAGTCACTCAATGACCAATTTTGTGAGCTTTGGGGTCCTTGGCATCGATAATGTGTACTTTCCCATGAAATGAAACAAATCTGATTGACTGTTTGTGGCTCTGTCCCCTTTTCTGAATTTGAACCCCAGTGACCCAATGACCAACTGTACCAGGTTTGAGGCTTGTGCCATTAACAGTGCAAGAATGGCAGCAATTTTAATATTCTCCTTGAAAAGCGATAAGTGATTCTTGATTGGCATTTTTAGGCTCCACCCACTTTTCTGAATACGAATCCCAGTCACCCAGTAACCAGCTGTGCAAAGTTTGAGAACCCTGCCATTAACAGTGAGGAAAGGCTGCAGTTTACAATTTCCCTGAAAAATCTGTCTTTGACTCCACCCAGTTTTTGTAACCTTGACACACAGTCACTCAATGATCAAGTTTGTGAGCTTTTGGGTTCCTGGCATCAAAATTCTGCTAATGGAAGCAGTTTATCCAGCAAAGAAATCTGATTGGCAGTGTTTGGCTCTGCCCCTTTACTGAATTTGAACCCCAAACACTTAATGACCGACTGTAGCAGGTTTGAGGCCTCTGCCATTAACAGTGTAAGAATGGCTGCAGTTTCAATATTCCCCTTGAAAATCAATAGGTGAATTTTGATTAGCTCTTGTAGGCTCCACCTACTTTTCCGAATATTAATCCCAGTCACCCAGTGACCAACTGTGTGAAGTTTGAGAACCCTGCCATTAACAGTGTAAAAAAAGCTGCAGATTATATTTTCCGATGTAAAAAGTTAGTTGTTTTGGGCTCCGCCCACTATTTCTAAAGTTAACCACTTGAGGACCCAGCCTTTACCCCCCCCCCCCTTAAGGACCAGCGCTGTTTACAGAGATCTGTGCTGGGTGGGCTCTACAGCCCCCAGCACAGATCAAACGTTAGGCAGAGCGACCAGATCTCCCCCCTTTTTTCCCCACTAGGGGGAGGATGTGCTGGGGGGGTCTGATCGCTCCTGCCTGCGTGTGGCTGGCAGGGGGAGCACCTCAAAGCCCCCTCCACCGCAGGATTCCCCCTCTCCCTCTCCTCCCTCCCTGCCCTGGAGATCGGAGGCTGCAAAGGAACGGATCTGTCCTGTGCAGCCTCTAACAGGCTTCTGCCTGTCATGTGACAGCGATCCCCAGCCGCTGATTGGCCGGGGATCGCTGATCTGGTACAACGCTGCTACTGTTAGCAGCGTTGTACAAATGTAAACAAAGCGGATTATTTCCGCTTGTGTATACATTTAGCCTGTGAGCCGCGATCGGCGGCCCGCAGGCTATTCACAGAGCCCCCCGCCGTGAATTGACAGCAAGCAGCCGCTCACGCGAGCGGCTGCTTCCTGATTAATTAGCCTGCAGCCGGCAACGCAGATGTGCGTCGCTGGTCCTGCAGCTACCACTTTGCTGACGCGCGTTATGAGTGCGCGGTCGGCAAGTGGTTAACATACAGTCACTCAATGACCAAGTTTATAAGCTTTGGGGTCCTTGGCATAAATAAGTTGCATTTTACCATTGAAATTAAACAAATCTGATTGGCTGTATTTGGCCCGCTCCCTTCAGAATTTAAACCCCAGTCTCCTAGTGACTGACTGTACCAGATTTGAGGCCTCTGCCATTAAGAGTGTATGAATGGCAGCAATGTAAATATTCCCCTTGAAAATCAAAAGGTGAATTTTGATTGGCTGCTGTAGGCTCCACCCACTTTCCTGAACATTAGTCCCAGTCACCTAGTGGCCAACTGTGTCACGTTTGAGAACCCTGCCAATAAGAGACCGGCTGAAATCAATCTAACAAATCTGATTGGCTGTTTGTGGCTTTAGTGAATTTGGACCCCAGTCACCCAATGACTGACTGTATCAGGTTTGAGGCCTCTGCCATTAACAGTGTAAGAATGGTAGCAATGTAAATATTCCCCTTGAAAATCAATAGGTCAATTTTGATTGGCGCTGTAGGCTCCACCCACATTTCTGAATACTCATCCCAGTCACCCAGTGGCTAATTGTGTAAAGTTTGGGAACCCTGCCATGTGAAAAATTTAATTGTTGGCACCGGCCACTTTTTCTAACCTTGACGTACAGTCACTCAGTTATCAAATTTATCAGCTTTGGGGTCCTTGGTATCAATACTTTGTATATTCCCATTGAAAAATAAACAAATATGGCTGTTTGTGGCTCCGCCTCCTTTCTGAATTTGAACCCTAGTCACCCAATGTCTGACTGCATCATGTTTGAGGCATTTGCTATTAACAGTATAAGAATGGTAGCAGCTTAAATGTTGAAAATCAAAAGGTGAATTTTTATTGGCTGTTGTAGACTCCACCCACCTTCCAAAATCTTAATCTCATTCACCCAGGGACCAACTGTGCAAAGTTTGAGAGCCCTGCCATTAACAGTGTAAGAATGGCTGCAGTTTATATTTTCCAGTGAAATTAGTTTTTAGCTCCGCCCACTTTTTGTAACCTTGACACACAGTCACCCAGTGACCAAGTTTGTGAGCTTTCAGGTTCCTGGCATCAAAAAATGTGTGAATGGAAGCAGTTTATCCACCAAGGAAATCTGATTGGCTGTAGGTGGCCCCGCCCTTTTAGTGAATTTGGACCCCAGTCACCCAATGACCAACTGTAGCAAGTTTGAAGCTTCTGCCATTAACAGTGTAAGAATAGCAGCAGTTTAAATATTCCCCTTGAAAATCAATAGGTTAATTTTGATTGGCTGTTGTAGGCTCCTCCCATTTTCTTGAAACTTAATCACATTCACCCTGTGATCAACTGTGGCAAGTTTGAGAACCCTGCGATTAACAGTCTAAGAATGGCTGCAGTTTACATGTTCCCATTTAAAATGAATGGCTGGAATTTGATTGGCTGTGTTATGCTCCTCCCACTTTTCCTGGATTCGTAACCTCAGTCACCAAGTGACCAACTGTGCCAAGTGTTGGGACTCTGGCTTGATTACTGTGAGAATGGCAACCTTTTCCATTTTTTCCATTGACTTGAATGGGTGAAATCTGATTGGCTGTTTGTAGCTCCGCCCACGTGTGCAGGGGGCCCAGAGACCCCCAGAACATATCATCCCAGGTAGTAAAGAATCTGTATACCAAGTTTCGTTCAAATCATCACGACACACACACACACACACACACGCGCACGCACGCACGCACGCGCGCACACCCGATTTTATATATATATATATAGATAAAATGGAGCTGTACCCTTATTTTGTTATATCTTGAACATGAAAAAAGAAAATATATTTTATAGTTTTAATTGCTGTCACAAATGGCAAGATTTTCTCAGTTTTTGGCGTGTTTTTTTTTTAAAGATTCTTTATTTATACAAAAAAAGTGTTATCTTACATACAAAAAACACATCTTTTACTCATCAATTCTTCAATTTTAACATATATAATTAATTCCATTAAAACCCAACCAATTATTATTTAATCTTTAACCCTTCCACCCCTTAGAGGCTCTTTAATCCTTAAACCTTCTACATCTGGGTATCTCCATTCAACACCTTATTCCTAAATTTACTCCATTCTTCATTCTTCCTCTTCCCTTTCATCCCCTTTTTTCCTAACAATCTCCATTCCTCTTCCACCGCCCAATACCCCCCTCCCTTTTCCCTCTTTTCTTGTTCATCCCTCACATTCGCATCCCCACTCACTTCTTCCATATACACTTGGTGGGGGAGAGAGAAAGGGGAATCAACGGGGCCCCAGGTACTCGGTTCTAATTTATTTTCTCTTTCTTCTTTCTTTCTTACCTTTTTTCCTTATTACCTCAACTTCATTAGTCCCTCATGAATGCCTCTCACAAGCAGGGCCGGTTTAAGCAACAATGGGGCCCCAGGGCAAAATAAACCTGGGGGGCCCCCCCAACATATACCCCGGAACAAAAATCGGCATTAGGGGACCTTTTTTGCAGCTGGTATAACAGGGTGTGAAGTCCCAATCGGTCGGAGCTCCACATTCTGGCTATCCCAGCCTGCATGGGGGACAAGGGGTTAAAAAGTTTCAGGAGGGGGGACCCCACATAATTTTTTTTTAAAAAAAAAAATTCCCACACTCTAAACATAAAAAAAAAATTGGGAAAATAGGAAAAAATGCCAGGGATCTTCATACAGCCATATTGCGGCTGTATAGTGATCCTTGTCCAAAGCGCTGCGGCTGCGTGTAGACCCCCTGGAAACCCCGTCAGGAAATTTATTGCGCTTTCGTTTGATGCATGTAAAATTACACTACCGTTAGGTTTACTACTAAAAGTGACATTTACCGCATTTAAAAGTATACTTTTTCCTTCGAAACTTTAAAATCGATTTTCTCAAAAACTATAAGGTCTTTTTGAAAAATAGTTTTTTCCTCTTATTCCTAATGATCTCCTTAACATATCCTGCACATTTAGGGTTTCTAGCATTTAAGGTGGATTTGCTATTAACCATTAAAATCGGCAGGTTTTTAAATGTGTATTTTTTTTCCTTTGAAACTTTAAAATCGATTTTCTCAAAAACTATAAGGCCGATTTGAAAATTTTTTTTCCTCTTATAGCCCCTGGGGGCCCCTACAAGCTCTGGGGCCCTGGGGCAGCTGCCTCCTTTGCCTTAATGGTAGCGCCGGCCCTGCTCGCAAGCCCCTCTTTACTCTTCCTGTTCATTAGTGCTTATAATATTTTTATAATCTTCAGTTTCCATAAATTCTTCCCACTTCTCCCATGTCTGCTTCAACTGATTTTCCCTTCCTCTCTTTTCCTGCACTAGTTGCTCCATATTAAATATATGTGTTATCTCTCTCATCCATTCACCTAGTGTTGGGGTATGTGTAGTTTTTCACCATTTTGCTATTAATATTCTAGCTGCATTTATTAAGTGTTTTATCCCAGATTTCATATATTTCTTTAAGCCTATTGAGTTAGCATGTAATAAAAAGAATCCTGGATCTTCTGGAGGGTTCCACCCCTCTATCTGCCCAATATATCTCCGCACATTCTCCCAAAGGGCCCTATGCAATTACCAAACTCGCCAGCGCTAAGTGTTGGCGAGTTCTTAAATTAGGCGTCAGCAAGGTCGCCTAATGCAATTGCATTTAACACCCCCAGGGCGGAAAAGAACTCGCTTGGGCGATATAATCGCCCAGCAAGTTCCTTTCCCCCTATGCAATTGCATTTTGCACCCCCCGGGAAGCGATGCTTCCCGCCAAACATAGGTGCTAACTTTTCACCTGCTCTGAGCAGGCGAAAAGACCTATCGTCGGTGTCTGCGGGCTGTTTTTGGCATCTGGGAGCCTCCTTTACTAAGAAAACCCTAGATGCCAGGGATTTAAATAGGTAAAGGAGTCAGTTTTGACTCCTTACCTATTTAAAAAGTAACAAAAAAACATACCTCCATCGTTCCGGCTCGCCGCATGTCCCACGCCGCTCCTCCGCTCATCTCTGTCTCTGTGAGTATTCTTGGAGCCCGGCAAAGAATCTTTGAGTCTCCCGCCAGGGCTCCCCATTCATCCACTAGGTGGCCCAATGAGAATCATCCTGATTTTCATTGGTCCAATTAGAATCAGGATGATTCTCATTGGGCCACCTAGTGGATGAATGGGGAGCCCCGGCGGGAGACTCGAAGATGCTTTGCCGGGCTCCAAGAATACTCACAGAGACAGAGATGAGCGGAGGAGCGGCGTGGGACATGCGGCGAGCCGGAACGATGGAGGTATGTTTTTTCAGAATTTCCCACCGGCGACGAGCGGCAGGAGGCAACGGGCGGCTGGTAAGAGCCTTGCGATGATGCGCGCATCTCCCGGGGAGCGAGGCTGCAGTGGTGTGGTGCTGAAGGACAGCTCCCCAGCACTAATGCCTCGCTCCACATCGCTGGCCACACAGGAGCATCGCTCAGCAAATACCTAGTTTTCGCCTGAGTTATGCTCCTTTACGCAAGGACATCGCTCAGGTGAAACTGGCAATTGAATTTGCCGGTAAATTCTGAGCGATGTGAGGAGATAAGAAGCTCGCATGTTTTCAGCTTCTTATCTCCTCGAATTGCATATGGCCCAAAATGTCTTAATTTCCTCACAGCTCCAAAATATATGTATCAAGGTTCCTCTTTCCCGATTGCATCTCCAGCACCTCGTGTCTGCCCCCACATACATCCCGCTCAATCTACTGGAAGTATAATACCATCTACTTACCAGCTTAACCACCGATTCCTGTATCCTGACAGACACAGAACTTCTGTGCATAAGATATAGTACGTTCCCCCATTCTGTATCCGTGAGTTCCCTCTGTATATCTCTCTGCCATTTAATCCTCCAGTTGCCTGTTAGATCTTGGGGAGCGTTTAGTATGTTATATATTTTCGCCAGGGAGCCCTTGCTAGTTCCCTCCTCCACACATAACTTCTCAAAGGGCGTTAATTTCCTAGAGAACTCCTCCTTTGTGCCCTGCTTCGCGAGGAATGCTCTAAATTGCATGAGGCTCAACCATTCTATTTTACTACTCTGTGTATCTACCAAAAGCTTATCTAGAGGCTCCCATTCACCTTCTTTCACCAGCTCCCCTGCTCTTAATAACTGTTGTTGTCTCCTCCAGTAAGGATATGAATTCTTTTGACATCCCTGTACAAATTCCGGGTTATCCAGTATCGGGAGCAGTGGAGAGGGTTGATTCACTAACTGAATTTTCCGCCTATACAGACCCATTGTCTTTAATGCATTATTCAAAAAACACCCTGCCAATTGTCCACTTCTCACGCTCTTATTTAACCAAGGCAGTCCTGAGAGGGGTACCCTAACCAAGTTCTGTTCCATTTCCACCCAAATGTTCTCATTATTATTCTTGTGCTAGTCCACTATTCTATTTAAGGAAGCTGCCACATGATATAATTGGGGAGTCGGTACCGCTAACCCACCTTTCTCTTTAGTTTGTGTCATTAGTTTATAATTCATCCGTGGGGGCTTCGAGTACCAGATAAATCTCAAAAATTCCCTCCTCGGCAGTGAAAAAAAAGATCCTGGGACTGCCAGGGTCAGAGATTGAAAAATGTATATTAGTCTTGGCAAGATATTCATTTTTAAAATACTAATCCTTCCAAACCATGAGAACTCAGGTCTATTCCACTTATTCAGATCTCTCTTCACCTCTTGAGCTATCTTTTTGTAATTATTTTGATATAATATTTGGACATCTGGTGATATATTTATTCCTAGATATTTCAATGTAGATGGTACCCATTTTATAGGGAAGTTTTCCTTTAATTGTTCAATCTCTTTTTGTTCTATAGCTACTCCCATTGCCTCCCATTTCTCCCAATTGATCTTAAAGCTTGATAATTGCCTATATCTATTAAATTCAGCCAGCAGACATGGCAGGGATACCCTGGGGTTAGATAAAAAGAACAGGAGATCGTCTGCAAAACCTGCTACCTTATGCTCTCTATTTCCCACTTGCAACCCCTTTACATCTATATTTGCTCTAATCCTCCTTAAGAGAGGCTCTAACGTTAACACAAAAATCAGTGGAGAGAGGGGACAGCCTTGGCGAGTCCCATTAAAAATCTTCAAAGGCTCTGATAACATCCCATTTACCTTAATTCTTGCCGTCGGAGCGGAATATAGAGCAAGGACCCAGGCCAGCATATTCTCCCATAACCCTATATGGGTAAGAACTGCTTTCATGAAGTCCCAGTCTACCCTGTCAAATGCCTTCTCGGCATCTGTCGAGAGGCACATGACAGGGAGCCGGGACTCCTTCGCATGCTGAAGTAGCATAACTGCTCGCATGACATTATCACGCGTCTCTCTGCGGGTTATGAACCCGGTCTGGTCGAGATGGATCAATTCCGGCAATATCCCCGCTAATCGTGTTACCAATATGTGTGCCCCTACTTTCAGATCCACATTAAGCAACGATATTGGTCTATAACTGGAGCACTGGCCTGGGTCCTTGTCCTTCTTCAATATTACCGTGATCTGTGATTCCAGTGAGCTCCTCCCATACTTTCCCCACCTGTCCCCCCTCTCCACCAATGAATTCAAAGCTTCGGCAAGGCGTGGGGCCAGAACGGACTCAAAGCATTTAAAATATTCTGCCCCAAATCCGTCCGGGCCCGGTGCCTTCCCCACAGACGAATGAAATATTGCTTTCTTCACTTCATCTATAGTTATTGGTTCTTCTAGTCTCTTTCTAGCCTCTTCTGTTAGCCCCGGCATGCCTGAGTCCTGAATGTATTCTTCTATTTCCTTTCTTCTTTTTATCTTCCGCCTATCTACCTCCTCTCTCCCTATCCCATATAATTTTTCATAAAATTCTTTAAACACCCTTGCTATTGATTCATTTTTTGATGTTTCTTTTCTTGGGTGTCCTTAATATAGGGTACATAGTTGGTCTGATGTTGGGCTTTTAGGGCTCTTGCCAGGAGCCTCCCTTCCTTATTCCCGTGCTCATAATACATTTTTTGACATCTCCGTATTGCATACCTTGCTCGCATAAACATTAATTTTTTATATTTTTCTCTTTCCTTCGCCAACTCACCTAGAAGGTCCCTCGTCAATACACCTTTATGTTCTCTCTCCAATCTCTCAATGTTGGCTAAAAGTTCCTTTCTAGTTTTTTATCCCTTCTTTTTTTAGCCCTGCTCCCCTCTTGTATAAAACAGCCCCTGATCACACATTTATGTGCTTCTCAAATAGTCATATCTGAAATATCTCCCATCTTATTGATCTCAAAATTTGAATTTATATTATTCAGTATTCTTTCTCTAACATCCTCCCTTTGCAGGAGGTAGGTGTTTAATCTCCACTGGAGGGGGTCTCCCTTTCTTAGTTGATAATAACATTTTCAAGTACACCGGGGCATGGTCCGAAAGTGTAGCACTTCCTATTGTTGAATCGACTTTTTCAGAGAGAAGGTTATGTGAGACAAACATGTAGTCTATACGGGAGTACATATTATGTGGGGGCGAATAATAAGTATAGTCTTTAGTTGTAGGATGCTGGAGATGCCAAATATCTACAAACTGTCTATCTTGCAGCATTTTCCTTCCCCTCTTAATCCCTTTATAAGTAAGGAATGACTTACCTGATGATGAATCCATAATTGGTTCCAGCGTAAAATTCATATCTCCTCCCAATATCAAATCTCCTTCCGCGAAGTCATCTATCGCTCTCAAAGATTCCTCCATAAAATTTAGTTGCTTAACATTTGGAGCATAAAAAACACCCAATGTGATCTTCCTTTTTTCACGGTTTGGGGCCCCTAAAATGCCAGGGCAGTATAGGAACTCCACAAGTGACCCCATTTTAGAAAGACAACACCCCAATATATTCCGTTAGGTGTATGGTGAATTCATAGAATGTTTTATTTTTTGTCACAAGTTAGCGGAAATTGATTTTTATTGTTTTTTTTTTTCACAAAGTGTCATTTTCCACTAACTTGTGACAAAAAATAAAATCTTCTATGAACTCTCCATACACCTAACAGAATACCTTGGGGTGTCTTCTTTCTAAAATGGGGTCACTTGTGGGGTTCCTATACTGCCCTGGCATTTTAGGGGTCCCAAACCGTGAGAAGTAGTCTGGAAACCAAATGCCTCAAAATGACTGTTCAGGGGTATAAGCATCTGCAAATTTTGATGACAGGTGGTCTATGAGGGGCCGAATTTTGTGGAACCAGTCATAAGCAGGGTGGCCTCTTAGATGACAGGTTGTATTGGCACTGAAGGGCAGGAAGCGCAGTATGTTCTCAAATCGTGACCTGGACATGGCAGCAGAGAACATGCGCATGTGATGTATTGGGTGCATAGACCAATAAGACCGCAATACATTATTTTTGACTAGACCCCTGTTAAGGAGAAGACCCAAAAAAATGTTAAGTTTGGAAACTTGGAGTGGTTTCCACCGGAAAGGCTGGGCATGGTAGCTTCTCGTATTGGTGGTTGCGTATTGTGTGGCATAACGGTTGGTCTCAGCCACAATTAAGTCATAGAGATCCACAGTGCACAACAGATGAAAAAAGTGTAGGGCCGATCCTAGATTATTTGTCTCCACCTGGACTCCAGACTGGGCAGTGAAAGGGGGCAGTACGGGTGCGGCGGAACCAAGGGATTGCCAATTGGAATTTGCCAGCACCTCTGGGAGACTATGGGTAGTACGGGCCCATTTTGCTGGTGGCTGCGACTCGGGTCTTAATGCACGTGCCATCGAACCAGTTTCTACTACTATGCTGGTGCTCATCACTTCGCCAGGGTCTATGGTAGTACTGGTGCTAGGTCCAGGAGATACTACGCTGCTGATGCATGCCTCACCAAGAAAACTTGGATCAGCGTTAGCACCACTCTGCTGCCCTTGGGTCTGATCCTGCGCCACCTGCGGTCCAGTGACATGGGGTGTGGTATGCCTGGCTCTAGCCGGGACCTCAACCTCGTCATTGCTATCAGTCAGAGAGCCACAGCTGTTCACCGGTTCGTATTCTGATCTGGATGACTCGTCAGATGAGGCTTCCCAATCGCCCTCACCTCACTGGGCCAGAGTCTCAGCGGCCTCTTCAGCAGAATACCCAACAAAGGGCCCTAGCTAAATAATTGGCCTAACTGTTAACACTAGGGATACTAAAAAAGTGACAGTTTTCCCTGATCACTGTTTTTAGATCACTAGGATAGTGACAGGGAGGTAGATCTGAGGGTGTGGGCGGGTGATCAGAAGGCCTCAGGGGGCAGATTAGGGCCTGATCTGATGGGTAGGAGTGTTAGGGGGTGATAGGTGATGACAGGAGGTAATTGATAGGTGTCTCAGGGGGTGATTAGAGGGGAGGATAGATGCAATCAATGCACTGAGAAGGTGATAGGGGGGTCTGAGGGGTCTCTAAGGGTGTGGGCGGGTGTTTGGGCACCTGAAAGGGGCAGATTAGGGTCTGATCTGATGGGTA
Source organism: Hyperolius riggenbachi (assembly GCF_040937935.1). Taxonomy (NCBI): domain Eukaryota; kingdom Metazoa; phylum Chordata; class Amphibia; order Anura; family Hyperoliidae; genus Hyperolius; species Hyperolius riggenbachi. The sequence goes on along the minus strand of NC_090647.1, from coordinate 90,182,234 downwards.
GCAGTGACAGGTGGTGACAGGGGGTGAGGGGTGATTGATAGGTGATCAGTAGGTGATTACAGGGGAGAATATATGCAAGCAATGCACTGGCGAGTTGATCAGAGGGGGGCTGAGGGCGATCTGAGGGTGTGGGCGGGTGATCAGAAGCCCGCAGGGGCAGGTTTGGGTCTGATCTGATGGTTGGCAGTGACAGGTGGTGACAGGGGGTGATTGACAGGTGATTGACAGGTGATCAGTGGGTGATTACAGGGGAGAATAGATGTATACCGTACACAGGAAGGGGGGGGGGGGTCTGGGGAGGATCTGAGGGTGTGGGGGGGGGGTGATCAGGAGCCCCTAGGGGGCTGATTTGAGCCTAATCTAAAATATAGTGTTAAGAGTTAGTGACAGGGAGTGATTGATGGGTGATTGGGGGGGGTGATTGGGTGCAAACAGTGGTCTGAGGGGGTGATCGGGGGTTCTGAGGGGTGCTGTGGGTGATCAAGGGGCGGGGGGGCAGGATCAGTGTGCTTGTGTATTTACATACACAGCTGCCTCCTCCCCTGGTAGTCGCTCGATCACTGGGACCATAATAAAGTGTATTATACATTAGTAACGGCGAGATCGGAGGGTTAACAACCTGCCGGCATTGCTAATTGGCTGGCGGGTTGACGTCGCAGGTGGGCAGAGCCTAATGCCAACGGATGCGCGCGCATCCCTGCACACGATCCCCGGATAATTAGTCCCCCAGGTGCCGCTGTCTATCGCTGTTACGCAGTCCTGGGGGAGCCACCCTGCCGCTGCCCATAGGTAGTGGGCGGTTGGCAAGTGGTTAAAAACCATTTTTCGTTGCATTTTTAAAAATTGATTTTCTCAAAAAAACATTTTTTTTAACTTGGTATCAACTATTCTCCTTAACATCTGTAGCAATGTTGGTTGCAATAGCATGTATGGGGGCTTTGCTATTCACCGCCAACGTCGGCATGAAATGCCGTGCCAATTATGCGTAAATTAATACGTAATTATGAATGATAATACAAAGTCAATTAAATTAACAATTTGTAATTACTTATAGGCGTAATTGTGAAAATGTACACAGAATTTTGCGTAATCGTAATTAGCTGATTACGATCATCACTAATACAGACACACTTGGGGCTTGACAAATAGCATGCCTTATCAAAGTTAACACGCCTTATCAGAGTTAATACGCCTTATCAGAGTAGCATAGCGAGCTTTACACACACGCAGGGGCTCAGGGCAGGACGAGTGGAGCGCTCATCATTGCCAATTAACAGGCATAAGTTTGTTATCCTACTCTGATAAGGCATGTTAACTTTGATAAGGCGTGTTATCTGTGATAAGGCATGCTATTTGTCTTAGTGTGTCAAGCCCAAGGTGTGCAGAAAACCCATACAGAAAATCAACAGACGAGTGTGCTCCCAGCCTCAGCTTATTACACTCACTCTGTCCATCACTGATGGAGCAGAACTAGCTCTCCAGCATCACTACAGTACACAGCACTTGGGGAGGGGTAGTGTGGAAAGAATTATGAAGGTTTATAATTAATCCTTATGTATATTTCTTATATTCTCACGTGGCTATAAGAACCACATTAATGTAATTAGATTAGTGTGCTAGAGTGACACATTAAGAATATGATTATAGTATTGTTTTAGGAATCACACAATGTAACCAAAATTAATGTGTATGTAGAATACAGTTACTGTCTTTAAGCCTCTGTATTCCAGAACACCTCCCTTCCCCCTCGTGTCTGTTGTACCAGGCACAAAGATTTCCTTGAGCAGAAGCAGTTTGAACTGGATATTTCATCCTGGAGAAATAGAAACTTGGCTATGAGATCATTTCAGAGAAATTAAAGTGAAAGTTAACTTTGGAGGAAATCTTCTGAAGAACAAGTAATCCCGCCCAAGAAGGAGGACTAAATTACCTTGATATGATGCTGGTTGGACTTTTACCAGAAAGAACTGCCCAAAAGGAGGAATATTTTATCATATTAATTAGGATTTAAAAGTCTCTGCACACCAGGAGAAATCCACTCTCTCCGCCTGTGCAGAGCTGTGTTAGCTGCAGTGTCTATATGCTGGCTGTGAGAAAGTCCTCGGCCGAGTAAATAAAGATTTCTACGTTTTTGGCACTTAATGGAGATGTCTCATGTTGTAAGTTATTTACCTTTAACAGTAGAAAGGCTGGGTGTAGAGTAGCGCTGTACACAAGACCGGTCTGAACACTGAATAGGGACTCTGGCTGAGCAGATGCAGGCATTAGAACAATTGTGCAGAGAGCAGAAAGCTTTTCCCTCCATGCCCTTAGTTGTCAGTCTTTCAGGATAGGGAAAAGAAACTTCTCCCCCCACTGGGCCCCCTGTGGCTTCTGGGCCCCCCTGCAGATGATTCCCATGTAGGGTCTGTTGTTACGGCCCCTTGCGTTTGCATTTAATTTGGGTAGTGTTGGTGGGTGGTTTCCCTGGTGGTGAGGGCACTGGGGAGGGCTGCCCACTCTGCCCCCTGTGCTGCAGCATGTAGATGGTGGTCCCAGGCAGTGGCAGCTTTTGGGATCATGCTTGCATTTCTCACTTCTGTTTGTAACCTGTGTCACTTGGGCTGTGGTTTAGTTTCATTGACTTCAAGAGCTGTAAATCTCAATAATGCCTGTGGTTGTTCCTATATGCAATTTATTGTTTCATAATTTGTAAGACCCACACACACACAAGTATTAAGTTGGTTCCAATCTGCACCTCTTTTGCTTCCTTTGTACAGTAAAGTTCCTCTGCCCTGTCTTAAAGACATTCCAAACAGTAGCTTATACACCCTTTCCCATGAAAAATCTTTTCGCCTCTGTACGTCTGATATTGTGGTGAAACCGCTCCCAGAGTGTGATGTCAGGATCATGGTCCTGGCAGTTTGCTGTCTGTGAATCTAGTTGCATTGGCCTCAATTCACTAAGCAGTTTAGACTAGTCTGCTGATGGCTTTTAGTCTACTGATGGTTTGGTCAGTTGCATCAAAGGGGAATTCACTACTACCAAATGTTTTAGACCTGTTTTTAGGAGTACATTTGAAATCGGCGCCGGTAGACTTGGGCGCAGGATACAGCGGTATATAGCTGATCCTGCTTCTGCACAAGTCCGGACCGATTTAATTACTATTCCCCCTCCAGGCCGCCATGGATAGTGGGGGAATGAAATAATTCGGCTTCCAGCGAGTGGTGGAGGCCGAATTATTATGTTTTTAAGCAACCTCGGCTGCGTCTTCTGAAGGAGCCGACGTTACTCACTGAGCGCTTCAATAGGAGTGATTCCTATTGAAGCCTATGGAGGCGCCGGCTGCGCCCAAATCTAGCAGCGCTGAAAAGCACTGCTCCGGTTTTTAGACCTGGTCTAAACCATTTGGTAATTAGGTCAGTAAAGCAGGGGAAATGATCGAAAGATGCAATTCCCAAACAAATAGCTATAACCGACATCCTTCTCCTTTGATGAGATCGCCTCTGCATACAATTAAACTCCTGCATAATTAATTCAAAAGGTTCCATCCTCACATCTAAAATACCTTACAGAATTACTTTACCGACAAGAAATCAGCTGGTCTAATCTCTATTAGAAAAAGTGGGCGTGGTTACTCCTTGTTTGCCATTGTGAATTGTGTAATTACTGAATGTTAGACCAGGTCTAAAAACAGGTCTAAAACATTACACCAAACCATCATTAGACTAAAAACCATCTGTAGACTAGTCTAAACTGCTTAGTGAATTGAGCCATTGTGGGAAATAATGGCTGTTTCCAACTGCCAAGCAAGCCATATCTCCCTCTGTGGATTGTTCGTAATGAGAGTTCTATGCATAGTGATGCACCTGCCAGCACAGATGTTAACACCAGATATACATTTCAGAATGTAAATCAGGGAGAGAAAAGATCTCACAATGGCAAAAAACTGACTAAATAATCTATAAGGCCGTATCCACACTTTAAGTGCTTTTCTGAGCGCTTTGTGATTGATTAGCGCTTTCTGAGAGCTTTTTCAAAATTTTTCCCATTTACTTTCATTAAAATCACAGGAACAATCACTGCAATCGTGCGATCGCGTATGCGGAAAATCGCATCGATTTTTACCGCAATTTTAATGAAAGAGAATGGGAGAAATTTTTTAAAAGTGCTAATCAATCACAAAGCACTCAGAAAAGCGCTTATAGTATGGATCAGGCCTAAATGAATATTGTTAAAAAATAGTCAATTTTATTTATTACGCTATATTCACTACAATTCCTCTGTAAATAAACACCCTCTCTACTCCCTCCCTGTATGAAAAAAGCTGGTCATCGCCCAGTCACTAAAATGTCTACCAACCAGAGGAATGTTATGTTTTCAATGAACTATATCATTTTATTGCTGAATCTCTGTGCCGTGACCACAACTACTGTGTGGGCAGGGCCGGATTTACAGCTCAGGAGCCTATAGGCGCAGAAGTTCTGGCGCCCCTAAACCCCGCCCCCACCCAAGCCCCCTATTTTTATGAAATAAATATGTTACCAAAGAAAAGTACAGGAGGACTCGTGGACAGTGAAGGGAAGACGTGGGCAGCAGATGACACAGGGACAGACAGTTAACTTACCCTTCTAGCTGCCTATAGCCGATACTCTCCTTGTCGGGTTTCATGTTCCTCCAATACTTTCACCTTCTGTGTTTGAAGGAGCAAGCATTGGAGAGATGGAATGCAATGGAAAGCAACGTGGAGAAAATTGGCTTTAGGTGGCAGCAAGGATAGGTTGACTACCTCCCTGCCGCGGTCCAAACATTTCAATTGAAATTTGGAATCCAAACGCTGGCTGGAACTCAAACCCAGTTACAAGATGATGTCCATAAATACATAATGAATATTAATAAACCTAGAATATTAGACTAGCTATGGTAGGAATTACAGAGGGACGCACAGAGGGTGGGCACGGAGGGAATATACAGAGGGTAGGCACATAGGGAATGTACAGAAGGTGGGCACTGAGGGAATGTACAGAAGGTGGGCACGGAGGGAATGTACAGAAGGTGGGCACGGAGGGAATGTACAGAAGGTGGGCACGGAGGGAATGTACAGAAGGTGGGCACGGAGGGAATGTACAGAAGGTGGGCACGGAGGGAATGTACAGAAGGTGGGCACGGAGGGAATGTACAGAAGGTGGGCACGGAGGGAATGCACAAAGTGGGGGCATGGGGGGAATGCACAAAGGGGGAGGCACGGAGGGAATACACAAAGGGTGGGCATGGGAGGAATGCACAGAGGGTGGGCAAAGGCAGGAGAAACACAAAGGACATGCGCGGGAAGCACAGAAGATGGACATGAGGGGTATGCAAAGAGGGTGGGCACACAGATGGAGAGAATGGGCGGGGTACGCAGAGAGGGAATGGGGAAGCACAGGTGGGCACGGATGGGAGAAACATAAAGGGTGGGCATGAGGAGGGGAAACACAGAAAGTGGGCACAAGAGGAATATTCAGGGGGTGGGCACTGGTGGAGTACACACAGAGGGTGTAAGGGGGGGGGGGAAGCAAAGAGGGAGGGAATGGGTGGGAGATGTACAAAGAAATGACATGTGAGGGAAGCACAGAAGGTGGGCATGAAGGTGAAGCACTGGTGGGGTAGGCACAGAGGGTGAGCATGAGGAGGAAACACAGAGGGTGGGCATTAGGGGAAGCACTGAAATAAACAGTAACAAAGGGAAGTAAAAATAGAGAATGAGTAAAGACAAAGTGAAGAAGCCAGACAGAGTATATTGCCTTCTACCTCTCTGTCACTGGCTTTGACTGCGGCTGTATCCTCCTCTGTACGTCCCCAACTCCTTTGAAGCAGGCATGCTGATCTCTGGCTGTCTCTCTACACTGCTGTGTGTTAGCTGACAGCTAGCAACACACAGCTCTTTTGATCATCTCTGCTGTCCCTCTCCTCCTCCTCCTCCTCCCTGTGTTGCTCCCAGTACTCCGGAGTTCAGAAATAACACGCTCCAGTGTCCTCACGTCTCTTCTCAAATTACGCGCTAACACATCTATTGGTGACACGCAGCCTCAGCACTCACCAACACCAGAGGGGAGGAAAGAGGGAGGCGGTGCTCTAAACATCTTATGCTGTCAGCTGTCAGCCAGGTATGTGAACAGAAGAGCGGAGCTTTTTTCTTTCCTCTGCTGTCACTCGTCTCTCTCCCCCTTGTTTAGGGCTCAGGATGCAGGCTAATTTAGCAGTTAGTAAAGCGATGCCCTCCCCGTCCACATAGTTTCTCCCTGCAGCAGCACAGCCTGACAAGCGCTGAAGGCTTGCAGCAAGTTGCAGCGCTGCGTGCAGGCGTAAATACGGCAGTGGGCGGAGACAGCGGGACTTTGCCTGACTAACCTAAGCTTTGACTGTGAGTTGGAGGCGGCCGCGGAAACGTGACGCGAGTGGGCGGGGCAAGCGGGACTGTCATGGATTACGCTCTCAGGTTTGAAATTTAGAAGAGGGACATTTGTAATGCCGCCCTTGCCCAATCAGGCGCCTGTAGGCACGTGCCTAGTGTGCCTTATGGTAAATCCGGCCCTGTGTGTGGGAGCTCACAATAAAAATCCAACCATATTATATTAAATTTGTCTATCCTCATTGTACATATAATAGTAAAACTCAATGAAACAAGGGTGTAAAATTAATACGCTAAATGTGTTCTATTCTCCAGCAGTAAATTGATGTCCGTTCTCTTCGTCCTCCTGAGGAATGTTGAAAGGTTACTGAATCAATCATTGTGAAATTGCAGTAATTTATAATCAAGTCTTCATTGTGGGCGCTGAATATGTCAGCAATAGCACAAAATCCAACCCGCCAGTCTTTTAGCAAACCTCACCCCGGTTTGCTATGATATAAATAAAAATCCCATGTAGAAAAGGCTTCATCCACAGCTGGGAGCTTGGCCAGAAGTTGGAGATGGACCCTGCGTTGGAAAGGTGGGTTTCACTGTGAATCTGGAAGTCTCTGGACCATCCAGAGGCTTTACTTTCATCCACAAACTAAATTAGGCCTGGAACCCACTAGGAGCGCTTTTCCGAGCGCTTTGTGATTTGAACAGCTCTTGATAATGTAATGCTATGGGGGTGATCCCACTAGAGCAAAGTTATTTTATAAAAATCCCCCATAGCATCGCATTAGCAAGAGCTTTTTTTCAAATCGCTAGCGATTAGAAAAGGCTGCTAGTGGGATTGAGCCCTTATACAGGTCACTACTTTGGGGTTGATTCATTAACAGTAACGCAGGCAAACAGTGCAAGTAAACTGCTGTTACTCGCACTAACAAATCAGCGTGACTTACTGATATTTCCATTTACGCTACACTAGTGACAGTGTAGCGTGTGTTACTTAGCAACGGCTGATGCTCTATCTTTCCACGCAGTAGTGACTTATCGCTACTGTGATACTTCACTAGCACGGCCGCTACTTGACTGCCAGGACCGCGCATAGTGTGTGGTCATTCTAATTACCTTGCGCTACTTAGCAATCGTTTCAAATATATATATATATATATATATATATATATATATATATATATATATATATGTATATATATATATGTATATATATATATATATATGTATGTATATATATATATATATGTATATATATATATATATATATATATATATATATATGTGTATATATATATATATATATATATATATGTGTATATATATATATATATATATATATATATATATATATATATATATATATATATATATATATATATATATATATATATATATATATACAGTGGAGGAAATAATTATTTGACCCCTCACTGATTTTGTAAGTTTGTCCAATGACAAAAAATGAAAAGTCTCAGAACAGTATCATTTCAATGGTAGGTTTATTTTAACAGTGGCAGATAGCACATCAAAAGGAAAATCGAAAAAATAACCTTAAATAAAAGATAGCAACTGATTTGCATTTCATTGAGTGAAATACGTTTTTGAACCCTCTAACAATAAAAGACTTAATACTTAGTGGAAAAACCCTTGTTTGCAAGCACAGAGGTCAAACGTTTCTTGTAATTGATGACCAAGTTTGCACACATTTTAGGAGGAATGTTGGTCCACTCCTCTTTGCAGATCATCTCTAAATCCCTAAGGTTTCGAGGCTGTCTCTGTGCAACTCTGAGCTTGAGCTCCCTCCATAGGTTTTCTATTGGATTAAGGTCCGGAGACTGACTAGGCCACTCCATGACCTTAATGTGCTTCTTCTTGAGCCACTCCTTTGTTGCCTTTGCTGTATGTTTTGGGTCATTGTCGTGCTGGAACACCCATTAACGACCCATTTTCAGTTTCCTGGCAGAGGGAAGGAGGTTGTCGTTCAGGATTTCACGATACATGGCTCCGTCCATTTTCCCGTTAATGCGATTAAGTTGTCCTGTGCCCTTAGCAGAAAAACACCCCCAAAGCAAAATGTTTCCACCCCCATGCTTGACGGTGGGGACGGTGTTTTGGGGGTCATAGGCAGCATTTTTCTTCCTCCAAACACAGCGAGTTGAGTTAATGCCAAAGAGCTCTATTTTGGTCTCATCAGACCACAACACCTTCTCCCAGTCACTCACAGAATCATTCAGGTGTTCATTGGCAAACTTCAGACGGGCCTGCACATGTGCCTTCTTGAGCAGGGGGACCTTGCGAGCCCTGCAGGATTTTAATCCATTGCGGTGTAATGTGTTTCCAATGGTTTTCTTGGTGACTGTGGTCCCTGCTAATTTGAGGTCATTCACTAACTCCTCCCATGTAGTTCTAGGATGCTTTTTCACCTTTCTCAGAACCATTGACACCCCACGAGGTGAGATCTTGCGTGGAGCCCCAGAGCGAGGTCGATTGATGGTCATTTTGTGCTCCTTCCATTTTCGAACAATCGCACCAACAGTTGTCACCTTCTCTCCCAGCTTCTTGCTAATGGTTTTGTAGCCCATTCCAGCCTTGTGCAGGTCTACAATTTTGTCTCTGACATCCTTGGACAGCTCTTTGGTCTTTCCCATGTTGGAGAGTTTGGAGTCTGCTTGATTGATTGATTCTGTGGACAGGTGTCTTTTATACAGGTGACTAGTTAAGACAGGTGTCCTTAATGAGGGTGACTAATTGAGTAGAAGTGTCTAACCACTCTGTGGGAGCCAGAACTCTTAATGGTTGGTAGGGGTTCAAAAACTTATTTCACTCAATGAAATGCAAATCAGTTGCTATCTTTTATTTAAGGTTATTTTTTCGATTTTCCTTTTGATGTGCTATCTGCCACTGTTAAAATAAACCTACCATTGAAATGATACTGTTCTGAGACTTTTCATTTCTTTGTCATTGGACAAACTTACAAAATCAGTGAGGGGTCAAATAATTATTTCCTCCACTGTATATATATATATATATATATATATATATATATATATACATATTCATGCATATGTTTTGGTGAGAATTGAAAATATACTGGACTAAAATCACAGTATATATAAATACCTGGCTTGATACTGACTACTGTGGTCAGACTCATAACTCCTGAAGCTGCAATGCTGAATGTGATCGATAAATGTTCCCTGGAGAAATATGAAAATATTGTACTGAGATTAATGTTCTTTTATGCCAGGAAAATCACTCTTATGCATTGAAAGTCACAAAGGCCTCCTACCCTAAACATTGATGGGTTCGTAAATCAGGACCGCTCACTTTATGAAGCTACTAAAACCTGGGCAGTGTACTGGATAAGGGTGCTGCCTTTCATGTATTGTTTGAGCCTTTGACCAGGATTCGAAACTTGGCTCAAACCACTACATAAAACAGTAGGGAGTCTTTGGGCAAGGCTCCCTTATGAACCTGGTGGCCCGTGGAGGGTGCTCAATGTGGCTGCAGCCCTTTAGCGTTTTGAGTCCACCAATGTAAATGTTATTTGTCTTGTCTTCTCCAAATGCAGCACCTTCTGAAAGTTAGGGTAATCATCTATAACCTTGTGGAATGCATATTTTTCCTTGTGGCACTCTTGATAGTTTTCAAAGTGAGTTTGTATAATTTGGCTGCTGGCAAACATTATCATGATCCATGTATCTACTAAGCTGATAAATGCTCAGATTTCTATGTTAACCTATTTTGGTTCCTGGACGTAGAAACAACGTCCAGGAACCATGCGCGCTGCCGCGCGCTCCTGCGGCCAATCGCGCGCGTGCACGCGCACTCCCGGACGCGGATTCGGTAGCCACGGAATCAATGTATCGGGCTACGGTGCCCGATCACTGATTCCTCTCCACCGCTGAAAAAGCGACAGCTTCTCTCGGAAGCTTCGCTTTTTCTGGCCGTTCCCTCCCCGATGCGCCACTCTAAGCGTGTGTTACGCTTAGAGTGACGTCATATAAACAAACTCATGGTCGCCATCTTGTGGCCAAAAAGTAAAACTACAACAAAAAGTAAAAAAAATTAAAATCAACACACATTTACATTAAAAAACTATGGTTTACATCCCACCCTGCCAAAAGTACCCAAATAAAATGTTTAATATAAAAAAAAAAACATTACAATAAAAAAAAATGTAAATATTTACCTAAGGGTCTAAACTTTTTAAATATCTATGTAAAGATGAAATATTTCTATATTTTTTTATTTTAAACTTGTAAATAGTGATAGATGCAAAACGGAAAAAATGCACCTTTATTTCCAAATAAAATATTGTCGCCATACATTGTGATAGGGACATAATTTTAATGGTGTAATAACCGGGACATATGGGCAAATACAATACGTGAGTTTTAATTATGGAGGCATGTATTATTTTAAAACTATAATGGCTGAAAACTGAGAAATAATGAATTTTTTCCGTTTTTTCTTATTCTTCCTGTTAAAATGCATTTACAGTAAAGTGGCTCTTAGCAAAATGTACCCCCCAAAGAAAGCCTAATTGGTGGTGGAAAAAACAAGATATAGATCAGTTAATTGTGATAAGTAGTGATAAAGTTATAGGCTAATCAATGGGAGGTGAACATTGCTCGAGTGAAAACGACGGAACGCGAATGGGTTAAGAACAACTGAGGTGACATGTGACATGATGAGATAGACATGTGTATGTACAGTGCCAAGCTCACATATAACTAGGCTGTGTTCCTTGTTTTATTTCTCTCTCTGAAAGAGTTAAACATCAGGTATGCAAGTGACAGTTTTTGTCTAGGTTGGGACTGGGTCAGTCTATAGCATAACCCTCACTGATAAGTAATTACAGCCATAAAACACTTTCCTGTCAGTAAATGGCTTCTGAGAGCAGGAAAGAGATAAAAAGGTTTCAGTAATTCATAGATTTGAGCCATGGCATACTTCAATGAAGGTTTCATTGAACAGAGACAATGAAACAGTAAAAACTAGATTCAAATATAAAATAAAACCATGGTGGGGTATCTAAAAAAAAGTCATTTTTATGAGAAGGGGGATAGATTCAATTGTTTTTCTCATTAGTTTATTTTCACCTCGAATGTCCTTCAAAGCAGAGTTCCCCAACCCTGTCCTCAAGGCCCACCAACAGTACATGTTTTGCAGAAAACCACAAACATGCACAGGTGGGGCAATCAGTGTCTCAGTAGAGCTGATTAATTACCTCTCTGGATTTCTACAAAACATGCACTGTTGATGGGCCTTGAGGACAGGGTTGGGGTCCTTTAAAGTTTAAAGGACATATGAGATAGACATGTGTATGTACAGTGCAGAACACACGGAAATTACTAAGCTTTGTTCCTTTTTTTCTTTCTCTGCCTGAAAGAATTACAAATCAGGTATGCAAGTGACAGCTTCTGTCCGGATCAGGACTATAGCACAAACCTCACTGATAAGGAATTACATCCATAAAACACTTTCCTGGCAGAAAATGGCTTCTGAGAGAAGGAAAGAGATAAAAAGGTCAATGAATGTGCCATTGAGAAGAGTGCATGAAACAGTAAAAACTTAAAAGTAGATAAAAATATAAAATAAAACTGGGAGATAACTTAAAAAAGTCATTTTTAGGAGGAGGAGGAGGATAGTTACAATTGTCTAGCTTATAAGTTTATTTTCACCTCGGTTGTCCTTTAACTTGCAGCATGTAGTTTTTTTGTGGGATTGTTCTGTTTTTATTGTTCAGTTTTATAGATTTTATAGAATAGTCTTTATAATTGACTGAAAATTAATAACAAAAGTTGTTTCTTTAGTGACAAGCAATACATAAATAACTTAGCATGAGTAGTGATGGTTAGAGATGTAGCGAACGGTTCCCGAACCGTTCGCTGGCGAACATCTCTGAAAGCATGGGGCTTTTACTACTTCCGGGTCGCTCTGACCCGGAGTAGTACGCCTGCGCTGCCCGGCAAAGCGCGTCCTAGATCGCGCTCCTGTTGCCGGGCACTCTCTGCGCATGTGCGTGACGTCATGAACGACGTCACGCACATGCGCAGAGAGTGCCCGGCAACAGGAGCGCGATCTAGGATGCGCTTTGCCGGGCAGCGCAGGCGTACTACTCCGGGTCAGAGCGACCCGGAAGTAGTAAAAGCCCCAGAGATGTTCGCCGAGCGAACAGTTCGCAACATCTCTAGTGATGGTTTTAAATAGGCTGGTATTCCAGTTTGTTGCCTCCAGAGCCTGTAATGTATGTACACCATATATACACGGCTATAATTTGAGAAATTTAGAACTGACTCAGTGTAAAAGTGTAGGGGTGGCATTATCTGCGAGTCAGACTTAAAGAGACACTGAAGCAGAGACATAAGTCTAATATTGTTTCCAGTACAGGAAGAGTTAAGAAACTCCAGTAGTTATGTATGCAAAAAAACCATTGAACTCCACGACTTTCAAAGTCACAGAGAGTTCTGTCTTCTGAAGCTTGTTATCTCAACTGTCAGTCACTGTATTGTTTTTCTTCTGTACAGGATAGGTCAATAGTTCACTGGGCTGCTGTGTGAAATCATTTGGGGCTTGATTCACAAAAGAGTGCTAACTGTTAGCATGGCCGTTTTCGCGCGAAACAAAGTGTTCGTGCGCAAACGCGAATTTTCGCGCGAAAACAATATCGTTTTCACGCAAAAATTAATGTTTGCGCGTGAAAACGTTATCGTTACGTGTGGAAATTCGCGATCGCGCGCAATGCGAAAATTCGCGCAAAAACGGCCGTGCTAACAGTTACCACTCTTTTGTGAATCAAGCCCTTAGAATGCTGAGTAGAGTGTAAACTGCAAATATTAGAGAATGGTGCAATTTATAAAAAAAACACTATATAACTGAAAATAAAAATTACATTATTTTCTTTACTGCTAATGTTCTAGTAATTATCGGTACTGCACAACCAATTCATTATATTATAAAAAAAACAGTGGTGGTGCATTGCAGCCTGCTCCATTTGGACTTGATTTCTGGCATGGCCACCTAGGCCGCGGTCTAGGGCATCAGATAAATTAGCCTTGCTTAGGGTGGATGACGAGCAGACACTTGCGGCCAGGAGTCAAAGTGCCCAACCGCGCTATCATCCAGGCAGCCCGTCGGTAGGCTGGATGTCCAGGTCTGGCATGACTGGTCACAAGTGGCAGCGGCTGGCAAGGATGAAAGATCACGGCCAGGCACTGAAGGCAGGGAGGAAACACACAGCAGACCAGCAGGCAACTTATACAGTGTTGCGTTGAGTGCAGCTCAGTACCCCGATGTGTGCTGCTACCTGATTCTACTTCGCCCAGGGAGAGTACCATAAAGAACATGCATCCATCACGTGCTGTGAGCTGTGCCTGTGTTTGCTGCCGATGCTGCCCAGCTTCCTCTCCTCCTCAAGTCAGAGGACACTATTCTGCCTCTGTCCTGTGTGGCTTCAGCTTGAGCTGGAGATCTCACTTTCCTTTGCTATTTAACATTCGGCAGCCTCCGTGGCTCTGGCAGCTGAAGTTCTTAGCGTCTTGCCAGGTCAGATGAGGAGGTCAGAGGTCTTGCAGTTGCAGCTGTCGTGCTGGTGGAGCCGAGTCAGAGGCCTCAATTCACGGAGCATTATCAAACGTTTATCAAACACTTTATCAAACGTTTGATAATTTACCTCATGGGTAAAATCTCATTTTGAATTAACTAAGGTGTTATATATTTATCGAATGTTTTACCGATAAAACGTTCAACAAACATATAACACCTTAGTGAATTTAAAATGAGATTTTACCCATGAGGTAAATTATCAAACGTTTGATAAAGTGTTTGATAAACGTTTGATAATGCTCCGTGAATTGAGGCCTGAGTGTGGAAGAAGGAGAAAGAAATCTACCCTTCCCTCTCTTTTTATCCCCTTTTTCTACTTGTCTCTCTACTACCCCCCCCCCCCTCCCCCTCTCTCTCTTTTCCACCTCTCTTCCTCCCTGTCTCTCTCTCTCTCTGCCCACCTCTCTCTCAATGAAATTGTAATTATAAATGAACCACACTGAGTAGTGGATGAAGGAGTCCGGCTGCTATGGACAACATATACTTTGTTTTCTTTGTGTCAGTTTGCTTTGTTCCACTTTTCACAACTTGTCTCCTTTGCCTGTGGAGAGACTATATCAGGGGGATTATGGTATTTAGGTGCGGAGTTTGGTGGATAGACGTATATTTGAGTAATTAAACAATTCCAGGTAAAGAGGGTCAAATTGTGGAGGTTGACTTTCACACACACACAAAAAAAAATATATATATATATATATATATATATATAGTGGGTTGCAAAAGTATTCGGCCTCCTTGAAGTTTTCCACATTTTGTCACATTACTGCCTCAAACATGAATCAATTTTATTGGAATTCCACATGAAAGACCAACACAAAGTGGGGTACACATGAGAAGTGGAACGAAAATCATACATGATTCCAAACATTTTTTACAAATAAATAACTGCAAAGTGGGGTGTGCATAATTATTCGGCCCCCTTTGATCTGAGTGCAGTCAGTTGCCTATAGACATTGCCTGATGAGTGCTAATGACTAAATAGAGTGCACCTGTGTGTAATGTAATGTCAGTACAAATACAGCTGCTCTGTGAGGGCCTCAGAGGTTGTGTAAGAGAATATTGGGATCAACAACACCGTGAAGTCCAAAGAACACACAAGATAGGTCAGGGATCAAGTTATTGAGAAATTTAAAGCAGGCTTAGGCTACAAAAAGATTTCCAAAGCCTTGAACATCCCATGGAGCACTGTTCAAGTGATCATTCAGAAATGGAAGGAGTATGGCACAACTGTAAACCTACTGAGAAAGGCCGCCCACTTAAACTCACAGGCCGAACAAGGAGAGCGCTGATCAGAAATGCAGTCAAGAGGCCCATGGTGACTCTGGATGAGCTGCAGAGATCTACAGCTCAGGTGGGGGGAATCTGCCCATGGGACAACTATTAGTCATGCACTGTACAAAGTTGGCCTTTATGGAAGAGTGGCAAGAAGAAAGGCATTGTTAACAGAAAGCATAATAAGTCCCATTTGCAGTTTGCCACAAGCCATGTGGGGGACACACCACCATGTGGAAGAAGGTGCTCTGGTCATATGAGACCAAAATGGATCTTTTTGACCAAAATGCAAAACGCTATGTGTGGCGGAAAACTAACACTGTACATCACTCTGAACACACCATCGCCACTCTCAAATATGGTGGTGGCAGCATCATGCTCAGGCGGTGCATCTCTTCAGCAGGGACAGGGAAGCTGGTCAGAGTTGATGGGAAGATGGATGGAGACAAATACAGGGCAAACTTGGAAGAAAACCTCTTGGAGACTGCAAAAGACTTGAGACTGGGGCGGAGGTTCACCTTCCAGCAGGACAATGACCCTAAACATAAAGCCAGGGCAACAATGGAATGGTTTAAAACAAAACATATCTATGTGTTAGAATGGCCCAGTCAAAGTCCAGATCTAAATCCAATCGAGAATCTGTGGCAAGATCTGAAAACTGCTGTTCACAAACGCTGTCCATCTAATCTGACTGAGCTGGAGCTGTTTTGCAAAGAAGAATGGGCAAGGATTTCAGTCTCTAGATGTGCAAAGCTGGTAGAGACATACCCTAAAAGACTGGCAGCTGTAATTGCAGCAAAAGGTGGTTCTACAAAGTATTGACTCAGGGGGCTGAATAGTTATGCACTCCCCACTTTGCAGTTATTTATTTGTAAAAAAATGTTTGGAATGATGTATGATTTTCGATCCTCTTCTCACGTGTACACCACTTTGTATTTGTCTTTCACGTGAAATTCCAATAAGATTGATGCATGTTTGTGGCAGTAATGTGACAAAATGTGGAAAACTTCAAGGGGGCCGAATACTTTTGCAACCCACTGTATATATATGTATGTATGTATGTATGTATGTATGTATGTATGTACACAACTTTTTGAGTTAAGAAACAGGGACACTTTAAGACACGCCCCTGCCACACCTCTAGACATGCCCCTGCCAAGCCCCTAGTCACACTGATCACAAAGAATTCATAAGAGAAAGATATCATTTTATCGTTCATGTTTAGAATCCATTTAAAACAGGATAAAAATACATATCTTTACGTAGCTCTGTATAATTCCAATACTGACTAGTTCATTACCGCTCTGCAATTCTTTAACTTGAAGTAGTCCTGTGTGGTCTTCATTCTCCCACTTCATTTCAGCACAGGGCTAAACTACTATCCAGTAGCTCTGCTGTTTAGCTGTTTCCAGAATGATTCTTCTGAAAGTGGATCCGAACTCTTGCACAACACACAATGAAAAGTCTTCATAGTTGCTAACAAAATACACTGCTGCTGTTCTGTTTGCATTTAGGCGGAAAAGCCTGAATAAATAGCTGTTATCAGCAAGTGTGAATCAGAGCTGTGATAATAAGTAAACACTGAAGCTTAACCCTCTCTGCCATCCAGGGAATGTGCAGGAAATTAACATTTCAGGGTTTTTTAGGGTTTCCATAAATTGTAATGGAGACTTGTTTCTCCTAAAGGTTATCATGCAGTGGCATATCTTTAACCACGTCTGTACCAGCAGTCTCTGCCCTCTTAAAGGGAACCATAGATTAAGGAGAAAAATAAGTTATACATACCTGGGGCTTCCCCAGCCCCATATAC
Source organism: Hyperolius riggenbachi (assembly GCF_040937935.1). Lineage (NCBI taxonomy): Eukaryota > Metazoa > Chordata > Amphibia > Anura > Hyperoliidae > Hyperolius > Hyperolius riggenbachi. The sequence goes on along the minus strand of NC_090647.1, from coordinate 90,165,174 downwards.
GCTGATCTACCCCACGCAGCCTCCCTCCTGCATCTACGAGAACTGGCTCCCCGCCGTTCCGTCAGTCGGAGCCAGTCTAAGAGTAAGGGAAGTGCGCTGTTTGCGTACCTCTGCAGCAGTGTATGGAGAGATACGTAGAGGGCGCACTTCTCTATCGTAGCCCGGCTCCGATGACGTCAGTGACGGGAGCCGGTTCTTGTAGAAGCAGACAGCGGAGGATGGCGGAGTGGGATCGATCAATACAATACAATACAATACAATAATACAATACAATAACATTTGTAAAGCGCTTTTCTCCCATAGGACTCAAAGCGCATTAACGCGTATGGGGCTGGAGGGAGCCCCATGTATGTATAACTTATTTTTCTTTGTGCCATCTCTGGTTCCCTTAAAGGACCAGAGACTGCTGGTGCGGTAAAACGCTGCTTCCCAATGAATTGCCGCAATAATCCACCGCTCCCGACACTGCCCCATCGCCGCAGGCTCCTCTCTCTGCCATTTCTATGACGGCAGAGTGCTGACAGCCGGTCAAGAGCCGCTTTCATTGGCTCCTGACGCTGTCTTTCAATGGGAGCCAATGTGATTGGCTCTCCATGATCACACGGTCACGAGCCAATGAAACCGGCTCCTGACCTGCTTACAGAGCTTACAGATGGCAGAGCGAGCGAATTGCGGTGGGTGCAGAGTGGTGGTATCGGCGGGGACGCACGATTCAGTGCGACGTAGAATCTATGTCCAGTGAGAGCGGCAGCACCACCTGCTGGACGTAGATTCGTACTGCGTCGGATAACAGCAGAAAGGAAGTTCTGAGTTTTGTACCACTTTAAGTAGGAATACATTAAAATAATACAAGGAATTATAAATTAATTTAAAATACACAGCCAAATAGACATTTCTAGGGATCTGCACTCAATGGCATTATTCAAGTGACAGGGTGAAAAAGACCATGTCCCAATAAAGCCTTATTGGATACGTTATACAGGAAAACGGCTGGTGATATCACATGTTGCATGCAATTAGGCTTGGATTTCTACATTAATGCATCTCTGATTCTCAATAATACGCCATCTGCTTTATTTGTTTGAATTCCGTTCCACCACTGTCATAACCTGTCTGCATCACCCTGTCACTCATCCCTTCTATAAATATAGGCAAGGTCAGGTCAGCAGGACTACATAAGTTGGGCAATGGGCAACAGAACTCGAAGAAAAACATTGCTAGCAGACAAGACTGTTCATCTATTTCGTAAAGAAGATGCAGACGATTAACAATGAATATTTATGACTGTTTCTCTTTTAGGATGAACTAAACTCAGTTGAAGATGAAGAACTCAGCTCAGCATAGAGCAAGGTAACAGTGGCAACCATGTCTTACATTTCACAATTATACTATTTTATAAAGTTTGTCTGTAGAGCTATTGAATTCTCATATCTGTCAAAGGACTGTGTAAGAATCTATACGTTGGTTGCTATTGGCAACAACACTACACCTTCGTTCGGCACCATATCACTGGAAGTGTGATAACTTGACTCTCATCACAGCAACAGCATAGGAGATAGAACTTCTTAGACGTCGTCAAAGTTTCAGGAGTTTATTCAGTAAACAGATATACAGATGCTTACAGTATCTCTACAGGTTCGTTACACCTCAGCGAAGCAGTTGGTCTATAGTAAGTCCTCTTTGCATTACAGGCTCTTGGTCCATTCCTTTTGGATGAAAACCAGGCTTTCTCTTATGTTACATCTATACTATGTTGCACTTAGGCCTATATACAGCATACAGTTAGATAAGATGACAATACATTACAAAAAGAGTAGAGGGTGGAAGTCATCAGCCAGAAGTCAGAAGAAGCAGTAGTAGTCTCTGCCATCCTGTCTCCCTATTTTATATGAACATCAAAGAGTTAAATGTGACATCATCTGAGCAGGGACGGATCAATAACTCATCGCCTGCTATTGGCTGATAAGACCCCGTGATATCATGACAAGCACAGTCTTTACTGCGCATGCCTTGAAAAATTCCATTTTCCAAGGAACTGTCATCTTGTTCTGAGGAGGCCATTGTTTAATGTTCTTGTGAGAATATTTTCATAACAATGGCTCATTTTTATGTTGTTCGTCGCCAGCTGGTCTGGCCTCTGCACTGGATATCTCTGATACAGCCTTGGGAGATCCAGTACAATGTTCTACCGAAAATCAGAACTGTCTTTATTTATCTCTAAGAGAAATTCTCCTTAAAGGGCGATTCTGCACATCAAGTCTTTTAACTAACTCTATTAAAGTAACTGAGGCCTACGAATTCAAGCATATAATACTTAAATTCTAACAGACTGCAGCAGGGTAGGAAGGAGGAGAAGGACACTGAGTAATCACAGGTAGGCAGAGAACAATAGGCAACAGAACAATGAATGGATTTGCAGGCTAACAAAGCAGCAAAGTAAATAGAGTTCATTCTAAACTTTCTAATCAAGTCAGCATGGTTCTATACAGACTTTTGCTAATTCAAAAAGTAAGACTTTAAACATTTAGTTTGTGAGGGTTCTGTAACAATGCAGTTTCCAAAGAACTCATTACTCAGACTGCGGGATCATTACATTTATTATAAAGGATTATGCAATTATAAATAAAAGATACAGAGAAACAGAATGTTACAGAAGGAGACACCTGTGGCATGAGTTTACAACCATAATAAGTATGAGCAGGAGTGGGACAAGATTCTCCAGCACTAGAGGCAGAGATTCCAATGTGCATCCCCCAAACCAAATTGTGCCCACCCCAGCATAAGTAGCAAATGTGCTCCCAGTATTGGGAAGACCAGTGGCGTACCTAGGGTATTTGACGCCCGGTGCTGATTATCCACTATATAAATACATAATAATAATATGGTAGGACATTAGCCTACGACTATGGTAGGATTCGATTGTGAGCTGAGGACAGTCAGTGACATGACTATGTACAATAAAACAAAGCAGTAGCGCACTGGTGGATGTTATAGCAGCCAAGGTGAACTCAGGGCCAGTCCTCAAGCCCTAAAAGGGTGATCAGAAATAAAACTAGAGCACCTGGCACTCAGTCAATATGATATGGCTAGTGTGAGCACAGATCAATATGATCACGTCACTCAGTCCACCGAAAGTGTCTCATCCAAAGACATATAAACCAGCAGTATTGCTGTAAAGTGTAGTACCTCTGGAGGATATACAGAATACCTCCCAAGTGTAAATTATGTCCTCCGTCCTGTGTCCGGGGTAGCTCCGGAGTACACAGCAGTCCTCAGGCAGTGGGAACTCAAAACTCGTACGGAGACGCTGGAACTGTCTCCTTCCACATCCGCCGGGTAGTGACATCACCGCGTGCACTCCGGATGCGTTCCAGGCGTATGTCGCTCTTTCCTGTGACGCGAAGCTCACACCAGGAACCGTTACTCTCAGCTGAAATGGATGAACAAAGCCTTACTAAGAAAGTAATGACGTCACGAGGCTGCAGTTTCACTAAAGACAAAGCGCAAGCCAGGGGCTGGGCAAGGGGGCGAAACCTAAAGGAGAATGTCACTTTCGAACGCGTTCCAGCGTCTCCGCGCGAGTTTTGAGTTCCCACTTTACAGCAATACTGTTCCCATCACCACCGGAACGTTGATTCAGCAACAATGCTGGTTTATATGTCTTTGGATGAGACACTTTCGCTGGACTGAGTGACCTGATCATATTGATTTGTGCTCACACTAGCCATATCATATTGATTGAGCGCCAAGTGCTCTAGTTTTATTTAAAACATGACTATGTACTCTGTAAAGTGCTGCAGAAGATGTCAATGTTATATAAATACATAATAATAATATGGTAGGACATTAGACTATGACTATGGTAGGATTAGATTGTGACCTCCTCTGAGGGCGGGGGGGGGGGGGGGGGGGGTTGGGATGGAGAGAGAGGGTGAATGGTGCAGCTAGGGAGTGACGTCATGTTGGATGATCGTAATCGGCTGATTACGTTTATGCAAATTTTTGCATACATTTTTGCAATTTCGCCTACGCGTTATTACGATTTGTACATTTAATTGTTTTCGTATAGTCATTTGTAATTTCATGCCGACTTTGGCAGTGAATAGCAAAGCCCCCATACATGCTTTTGACACCAAATTGCTACATATGTTAAGGAGAATTGTGGGTACAAGTCAAAAAAAGAATTTTCCAAAAAGACCTTGTAGTTTTTGAGAAAAAAGGATTTTAAAAATGCAAAGAAAATTGGTTTTTAACCTCCCTGGCGGTACGCAGTTTCAGAGGCTGCGTCCGCGGGAAGATTTTTTTTTTAATAAAATGTGTTTTTTACCTTTTATCTAGCACTTCGGTAGCTAACTATGTCCCCCAAGCCCCGCCACACCTAACTAAACCCCCAGATCGCCGGCAACAATATTTACCCCTCCGCGATCCCGCAAGAGCCACAGCTTCACCATTCAGCTTCACTCATCACTCATCAAGGATTAGATATGACGTCTGATGTCATCGACGTCATGCGCAGTCCCGATCCTCCCCATAGCGAAGCCTGGAGCTGATTGGGAGGCTGCGCCATTGCGGGATCCCTGGGGGGTCGGTATTACGGCAGCAATCGGGGGGGATCGGTGGAGAGCAGCGAAACTTGGGGGACATAGTTAACTAGCCAAGTGCTAGCTTAAGCTATTACTGCAAATTTTTGTAAAAAAAAATCCTCTCAGGGCCATGTGATCCTCTGTGGCGGCTAGCCCGAGCGTAGGTCAGGGTTACCGCCAGGGAGGTTAACCACTTGCCGACTGCACAATCATAGCGTGCGGCGGCAAAGTGGTAGCTGGAGGACAGGTGCCAGGTGCCTCCCTAATTAATCAGGAAAGGCCACTCGCGTGAGCGGCCGTTTCCTGTTAGATCACGGAGCGGGTCTCTGTGAATAGCCTGCGAGCCGCTGATCGCGGCTCGCAGACTAAATGTAAACGCAGGAGACTTTTGTCTCCTTTGTTCTGCCTGAATGGCACTGCTGCGCAGCAGCACCTTAAGGCAGATCGGCGATCCCCGGCCAATCAGCGGCCGGGGATCGCCGCCATGTGACAGAGGACTTCCTGTCACAGGCTGCACAGGACGGATAGCGTCCTGTGCAGCCCCGATCACTAGGGGGGACAGGTAGGAGAGGGAGGGGGGGAATTTCGTCGTGGAGGGGGGCTTTGAGGTGCCCCCCCCGCAACATGCCAGCCGGCAGGAGCGCTCAGACCCCCCCCTGCACATCATCCCCATAGGGGGGAAAAAAGGGAGGCGATCTGATCGCTCAGCCTGCAACATGATCTGTGCTGGGGGCTGCAGAGCCCACCCAGCACAGATCACAAAAAACAGTGCTGTTCCTTAAAGGACTTACAAGGCCAAAATGGCTAAAAAAGCCAAGTACCTGCAAGATGTTTAAATGCACGGAGGACGCCATCCGTGCCCTCCGTGCAGTTCCACCGGGTCCCCTTCCTGAGATCGCCCCATTGCCGATCGCGGAATCGGCCATATTGGGAGCGGCACAAGAGCCCGACCCGGCCTGTGGGGTCGCGATCGGCAAGGGGGCGATCTCAGGAAGGGGACCCGGCGGAACTGCACGGAGGGCGCACGGCGTCTTCCGTGCATTTAAACATCTTGCAGGTACTTGGCTTTTTTAGCCATTTTGGCCTCGTAAGTCCTTTAAGGGGGGGTAAAGGCTGGGTCCTCAAGTGGTTAAATTTTTTTTTTTTACTTGTACCCACTATTCTCTTTAACATATGTAGCAATTTTGGTAGCAATTGCATGTATGGGGCTTTTGCTATTAACCACTAAAATTGGCACAGAATTATGCAATATTTAGCGAAAATTGCGCGAAATTATGAAGTATTACTATTACATATGAAATTAATTACGATTTTCCTTACATTTTGCATTACGATTTTGATGCGTAATTGCGAATTTCGATGCGAAAATTCGACCCAACACTGGTCATGTCTGTGAGTGGAGAAAACAATGCTCTCCGCTTTCACTTAGCCAATCTGCTGGGCAGATTGCTGGTGGGGCAGTCCTGGGGGGTGGGGTTGGGCTTATTGACTGCCTCGCCCAGGTTTCATCTGGCTTGTGTGCGGGGCTTAAGAAAGAATACAATTATTCAGCTGGTTCAGTCTTGTTGTCACCAGCCTGGTACAAGTCTTGCCAGGCTGGTGACAACCGGTTGCATACCTGGTCAGCTATTCACTATAGAATTAGCTATACCTGCATCTAGAAAGGGACAGTGATCATCTCACTTCAACACTGAGGTCCTGTGACAATTAGAGTTGGGCCGAACCTCCGATTTTAGGTTCGCGAACCGGGTTCGCGAACTTTCGCGGAAGGTTCGGTTCGCGTTAAAGTTCGCGAACCGCAATAGACTTCAATGGGGATGCGAACTTTGAAAAAAAAAAAAAATTATGCTGGCCACAAAAGTGATGGAAAAGATGTTTCAAGGGGTCTAACACCTGGAGGGGGGCATGGCGGAGTGGGATAGATGCCAAAAGTCCCCGGGAAAAATTGACTGCTAAATGACAGGCCTAAAGTGCTTTAAAACATCTTGCATGTGTATACATCAATCAGGTAGTGTAATTAAGGTACTGCTTCACACTGACACACCAAACTGTTCACTGAACAGAACAGGTATGCAGTGGCGGGTTCACTGAACAGGTATGCAGTGGCAGGATCAATGAACAGGTATGCAGTGGCAGGATCACTGAACAGGTACGCAGTGGCAGGATCACTGAACAGGTATGCAGTGGCAGGATCAATGAACAGGTATGCACTGGCAGGATCACTGAACAGGTATGCAGTGGCAGGATCAATGAACAGGTATGCAGTGGCAGGATCAATGAACAGGTATGCAGTGGCAGGATCAATGAACAGGTATGCACTGGCAGGATCACTGAACAGGTATGCAGTAGCAGGATCAATGAACAGGTATGCACTGGCAGGATCACTGAACAGGTATGCAGTGGCAGGATCAATGAACAGGTATGCACTGGCAGGATCACTGAACAGGTATGCAGTGGCAGGATCAATGAACAGGTATGCACTGGCAGGATCACTGAACAGGTATGCAGTGGCAGGATCAATGAACAGGTATGCAGTGGCAGGATCACTGAACAGGTATGCAGTGGCAGGATCACAGTACAGGTATGCAGTGGGCTGAGGGCTCACTGAACAGAACAGGTATGCAGCCAGGAAGAAGTTAAGCCTAACTAATCTTTCCCTATGAGAGACTGCAGCAGCTCGCCCTACTCTCACTAATGCAGGCACACAAGTGGCCATAACGGCCGCCGCTGCCTGCCTTATATAAGGGGGGGTGGGGCTCCAGGGGCTAGTGTAGCCTAATTGGCTACACTGGGCCTGCTGACTGTGATGTAGAGGGTCAAAGTTGACCCTCAGGTGCATTATGGGGCGAACCGATTTTTTGCGAACTTTTGCCGCAAAACGTTCGCGTGCGACACCCGCACGCGAACCACCTAAGTTCGCGCGAACCACGTTCGCCGGCGAACCGTTCGGCCCAACTCTAGTGACAATGGGAGCAGGGCCAGTTCTCTCATGAAGCAAGGTGAAACACTTGCATCAAGCGTAGAGATTACAGGGGCAGCATTTTCGTACTGTGTGTTCACAATTACAGCATGCAGTCAGAGTAGAAGGAGAATCGAGACTCACAGACAAACAGCCAGCTAGTGTGCTATGGTATTGAGCTGCAGCATGTCATGTGAGAACATTAAATGAAGCAGAGCTAATTGTCGGGTGCTGTGCAATCATTCCAAATCATGTGTGCGTGTGTGTGTGTGTGTGTGTGTGTTGGGCGGGGGGGGGGGGGGGGGGGGGGGAGGGGGCGCATCCTCACGAGTTTGTCTCAGGCAGCAAAAAGTCTAAAACTGGCCCTAAATAGGAGCAAAGATGGCTGACAGCAACACTATTTTATACAGCATAGTAGAGGAGGATAAGCCCCACTCCATTAGAGAATAGGGATTACATGGAAACAGGATATGTTTTATGAAGAATAAGTTAGATTTCAAAAAGACATTTGTATCACTACATTTTTTATGATCTAGCTTGTTCCCAGGCTACTTTACCTTATCTAAATGCCTGAACAAGGACAAACACAGACACGCTGGAGTTGCAAAAGATCAGGAATGCATAATATGCACATGCTACAATTATTATTTAGCCATTTCTATGCTATATACAGTATTTGTTTTCAGCTGCATTGTAAATTCCTCTAACACTGTTAAGGCACAAAAGTAAAAATGCTTACTTTACTACATGTTTTCTGTTTCAGTAATTTTTAGTGAACATTTTCAAAAACAGTAAAATAGTTGAAACTGACAAAAGTCAATAATTCAGTATATGGCAGACATTGGTGCAGGTGAGTATAGTTACTCTTGGATGGAAAAACAAAACTCCAGCATAAAGTCAGTCCTATATGCCACATTTTTTTACTACTTCTCTTGTTTTAATAAATAAAATCAAATAAATGCATGGATGAAAAGGTCTCCAGCAGGTCAATTGTTTAGGTGGCCACTTGATGATTTTACTAGTCAATATCCATCAGATTTGATTACTGTGTTCGAACCTGCTAGAAATCAGCGCCACCAATGATGTCCAATTTCTGTTCGAAATTGATAGATTGGTTGATTAGGCAAGGCAGAACAATTTTCTCGATCGGCGGCGGGTTACGTTGCTAGCAGTGTTCAATCTGGAAACAACTGGTGCAGAATGTGACAGAAGAGCTTCTCTCACCTATCCTGCAGGCATGCTCCTCCCATATCCGGTTACTTTTCTCCATTCTGCAAGGCTCTTCATCCCTGTGTCTTCTTTCCCTTGCCCTATTCAATTAACTTTTTTCTCTTTCATATTCTTCTAGGTGATATTTTAACACCTTATTAATAAGATGCGTTTTAAGTCATCAACCATCAAGAAAACATTCACAATATTTTTTCAATTGCAGAGTGCTGAAAAGTTTTAAAGAGAAGATGAAAAATTATCTCCTAGGAGAAAACTCTGGAGAAAAAGTCAATTGAATAAGGGCCTATGGGCCATATGCAATGAATTTTTTCACCTGCCTTTTTCTCCTAGGTGGTATTTAAAAAAAAAAAAATGTCAACAAAATAGTGCATTTAAAACCACCAGCAAGCAAGAAAATACTCAACATAATTTTGATAATTCATTTTCACCAACCTTTCGGTACTTTTTTCTATTGCAAAGTGCTGAAATTTTATTTTAAAAAGAAAATGAAAAATTATCTCCTAGGAGAAAACTTAGGTGAAATAGTAAATTGCATATGGCACCCAAGGTGAAAATAAAGTAATTAAATAAACAATTGTATCTATCCTCCTCCTCCTAAAATGACTTTTTAAGATATTCCACAGCTTTATTTTATATATAGATCTACTTTTTACATTTTTACTGTGTTATTGTTTTTGCTCAATGACACATTCATTAAAGTATGTCAGAGCTAAAATCTATGAACTATTGAACCTTTTTATCTCTTTCCTGCTCTCAGAAGCCATTTTCTGCTAGGAAAGTGTTTTATAGTAGTAATTTCTTATCAGTGAGGGTCACTCTGTAGTCTGACCCAGTCCTGACCCGGGCAGAAACTGACTTGCATAGCTGATGTTTAACTCTTTCAGGCAGAGAAAGAAAAAAAAAAGGAGCATAGTATAGTTATTTGTGTGCTAGGCACTGTACATACCCATGTCTATCTCATCATGGCACATTTCACCTCGGGTATTCTTTAAGTTCAAACGCTAGAGGTCTGGCATCTATGCTGCTCTTTTGTGGCCATTATCATGTAATGGTACTTTCTGGATGTTTTGTTTGGCAACGTTGTCACCAGTGCACTGGTGAGCAAGCGGGCCAGGCAAGATGGATACATCTCTTGTCACATGATTTTGTGTTGGCAGTTTGAGGTTTTCCCTCAGACAGTCAGCTTGTGCTCTGCTGCCTTTATGGCTGATGGTAAGATCATTTGTAAGGCAATCTGATCATTTCCTTTGGCTTCTGAATTGAATGACCCATCATTACATTTCCATCTGCTCTGTACAGCCAACAAAAGCAAAATATTTTATTAATTGAGATCTCAGACTCAGAGCCCATGCAGCAGTCAACCACTGAGCCATTCAGCACAATATCACATATGTCTCAAGTATTAAAAATACAGTTTTCCTGCAGACGATGCTTAGAAGTGCTAAGCAGTTTGTTCCACAAAAAGTTACAAATTATCATTATACTTTCATGGTTGCACTCTCCTATTTCTATAGTTTGCAGACATTTTGAATAAGGTTAATACAGTAAAGAGTAAACTCCTAAAAATGTTTTTTAATTTATCTACTACATGGAAGACTTGCAAAATAATTCTTGTTTTTGAATGTCTATATTCTCCATAGAAACATCTTTTTTTAACCTTAAATAAATATAATTTTATTTCACAAGTGTTGCTGTCCTGCCATCTTGGAGACCCCTCTTTGATATATTCATGTGTTCTTTTCATTTGTTACATTAAAGAGACTCTGAAGCGAGAATAAATCTCGCTTCAGAGCTTATAGTTAGCAGGGGCACGTGTGCCCCTGCTAAACCGCCGCATACGCGCTGCTAAACGGGGGTCCCTTCACCCCCAAACCCCCCACTGCGACACTTGGTCGCAGGCTTGGTTGCTCCTGGAGGCAGGGCTAACGGCTGCAGCCCTGCCTCCATTCGCGTCTATCAGCCGCGCATCTCAGTGAAGGAAGACTGAGAGGGGCTAGGGAGAGGCGGAGATACGCGCCGACAGACGCGCGTGGGGCAGGGCTGCAGTGGTTGGCCCTGCCCCAACCAGGAAGCGCTCCCCCTCTGCACGGAGGGGGATTTGGGGGTCAAGGGACTCCCGTTAAGCCGCGGGATAGCGGTGGTTTAAGCAGGGGCACACGTGCCCCTGCTATATATGAGGTCTGAAGCGAGATTTATTCTCGCTAGTGTTGGGCAAACACCTAGATGTTCGGGTTCGCGAACGTTCGCCGAACATCGCCGTGATGTTCGGGTGTTCGCGCCGAACTCCGAACATAATGGAAGTCAATAGGGACCCGAACTTTCGTGCTTTGTAAAGCTTCCTTACATGCTACATACCCCAAATTTGCAGGGTATGTGCACCTTGGGAGTGGGTACAAGAGGAAAAAAAATATTTGAAAAAGAGCTTATAGTTTTGAGAAAATTGATTGTAAAGTTTCAAAAGAAAAAATGTCATATAAAAATGCGGAAAATGTCATTTTTCTTTGCACAGGTAACATGCTTTTTGTCGCCATGCAGTCATAAATGTAATACAGAGAAGAGGTTCCATGAAAAGGGCCCGGTAACGCTAACCCAGCACCAGCAGCAGCACACGTGATGGAACAGGAGGAGGCGCAGGAGGAGAAGGCCACGCTTTTTGAGACACAACAACCCAGGCCTTGCATGAGGACAAGAAGCGTGCGGATAGCATGCTTTGTACCGCCATGCAGTCATAAATGTAATAAAGATAAGAAGTTTCATAAACAGGGACCGGAAACGCTAACCCAGCAGCAGCACACGTGATGGAACAGGAGGAGGCGCAGGAGGAGAAGGCCACGCTTTGAGACACAACAACCCAGGCCTTGCATGAGGACAAGAAGCGTGCGGATAGCATGCTTTTTACTGCCATGCAGTCATAAATGTAATAAAGATGAGAGGTTCCATAAACAGGGACCGGCAACGCTAACCCAGCAGCAGCAGCAGCAGACGTGATGGAACAGGAGGAGGCGCAGGAGGAGAAGGCCACGCTTTGAGACACAACAACCCAGGCCTTGCATGAGGACAAGAAGCGTGCGGATAGCATGCTTTTTACCGCCATGCAGTCATAAATGTAATAAAGATGAGAGGTTCCATAAACAGGGACCGGCAACGCTAACCCAGCAGCAGCAGCAGCAGACGTGATGGAACAGGAGGAGACGCAGGAGGAGAAGGCCACGCTTTGAGACACAACAACCCAGGCCTTGCATGAGGACAAGAAGCGTGCGGATAGCATGCTTTTTACCGCCATGCAGTCATAAATGTAATAAAGATGAGAGGTTCCATAAACAGGGACCGGCAACGCTAACCCAGCAGCAGCAGACGTGATGGAACAGGAGGAGGCGCAGGAGGAGAAGGCCACGCTTTGAGACACAACAACCCAGGCCTTGCAGGAGGACAAGAAGCGTGCGGATAGCATGCTTTTTACCACCATGCAGTCATAAATGTAATAAAGATGAGAGGTTCCATAAACAGGGACCGGCAACGCTAACCCAGCAGCAGCAGCAGCAGACGTGATGGAACAGGAGGAGACGCAGGAGGAGAAGGCCACGCTTTGAGACACAACAACCCAGGCCTTGCATGAGGACAAGAAGCGTGCGGATAGCATGCTTTTTACCGCCATGCAGTCATAAATGTAATAAAGATGAGAGGTTCCATAAACAGGGACCGGCAACGCTAACCCAGCAGCAGCAGACGTGATGGAACAGGAGGAGGCGCAGGAGGAGAAGGCCACGCTTTGAGACACAAAAACCCAGGCCTTGCATGAGGACAAGAAGCGTGCGGATAGCATGTTTTTTACCGCCATTCAGTCATAAATGTAATAAAGATGAGAGGTTCCATAAACAGGGACCGGCAACGCTAACCCAGCAGCAGCAGACGTGATGGAACAGGAGGAGGCGCAGGAGGAGAAGGCCACGCTTTGAGACACAACAACCCAGGCCTTGCAGGAGGACAAGAAGCGTGCGGATAGCATGCTTTTTACTGCCATGCAGTCATAAATGTAATAAAGATGAGAGGTTCCATAAACAGGGACCGGCAACGCTAACCCAGCAGCAGCAGACGTGATGGAACAGGAGGAGGCGCAGGAGGAGAAGGCCACGCTTTGAGACACAACAACCCAGGCCTTGCATGAGGACAAGAAGCGTGCGGATAGCATGCTTTTTACCGCCATGCAGTCATAAATGTAATAAAGATGAGAGGTTCCATAAACAGGGACCGGCAACGCTAACCCAGCAGCAGCAGACGTGATGGAACAGGAGGATGCGCAGGAGGAGAAGGCCACAGAATGCTATATAGTGTGGCTGAGCGAGGTACACAGAGTGGCAGTAAACAGAATGCTATATAGTGTGGCTGAGCTAGCGGTGTACTACTATTCCCAGCAGACACAGAGTGGCAGTAAACAGAATGCTATATAGTGTGGCTGAGCGAGGTACACAGAGTGGCAGTAAACAGAATGCTATATAGTGTGGCTGAGCGAGCGGTGTACTACTATTCCCAGCAGACACAGAGTGGCAGTAAACAGAATGCTATATAGTGTGGCTGAGCAAGGTACACAGAGTGGCAGTAAACACAATGCTATATAGTGTGGCTAAACGAGCGGTGTACTACTATTCCCAGCAGCGACACAATGACTGGGGGGACCCTGGCTAGCGTGGCTGGAGCGCGAACTACCCTGCCTGCCTACCCAAAGCTAAACCCACAGACAAATGGCGGAGATATGACGTGGTTCGGGTATTTATTTACCCGAACCACGTGACAGTTCGGCCAATCAGAGCGCGTTCGGGTCCGAACCACGTGACCTGTTCGGCCAATCACAGCGCTAGCCCGACGTTCGGGGAACGTTTGGCCATGCGCTCTTAGTTCGGCCATGTGGCCGAACGGTTTGGCCGAACACCATCAGGTGTTCGGCCGAACTCGAACATCACCCGAACAGGGTGATGTTCTGCAGAACCCGAACAGTGGCGAACACTGTTCGCCCAACACTAATTCTCGCTTCAGACTCTCTTTAAGTGTTCTTATTATTAATCAATATATGTCTAGAATAAGTACTGTCAAAGATGTATCTGCTTTTTGACACTTAAAAACCCCTTTTTTTCCTTTTTTAAGTATTTGAGTGTACACATAATAAGCTAAGGCGTGTTAACAGAAAATTAACATGTCTGACATCCCTCTAGATATGCACCTTTGCTTTCCAAATGCCTTAGGGCTGTCTAACACAGGTGCAATGTCACAGGGTGAAGTTGGCACACCGTCGGTTGTTTTGGGGTGCTTGTAAAGTGGCATAGGCAGTGCCACAACTGAACATATAGTTTGCAGATATTACCAGCACACCGCAAATTAAGATACTCACCTTATTGTGCCAGTTTCCACAGGATAATCCAATAATTGTTTCGGGGGCGCGCATGGTCCCCCTTTATCAAGGCATGGTGGCGTAGTGGTTAGCTCTCTCGCCTTGCAGCGCTGGGTCCCTGGTTCGAATCCCAGCCAGGGCACTATCTGCAAAGAGTTTGTATGTTCTCTCTGTGTTTGCGTGGGTTTCCTACGGGCACTCCGGTTTCCTCCCACATTCCAAAAACATATGGATAAGTTAATTGGCTCCCCCCCCAAAAAAATTGGCCCTAGACTACAGTACTTACACTAAATAATATAGACATATGGCAATGGTAGGGATTAGACTGTGAGCTCCTTTGAGGGACAAATAGCGACAAGATATATATATATATACACTGTACAGCGCTGCGTAATATGTCGGAGCTATATAAATACTAAATAATAATAATAATAATATCTGCAAACTGGTTCACACAAGTGTCTGCCCCGCATTTAACGTCGGCGTTCGGGACTTGGCTTTAAATGCTCCCATTCAAGTGAATGGGAGCGTTTGTACCGGGCTTTTACCAGCATTTGCGCAAATTCAGCATTTTGATCCTGACTCGAGGTGACCCTGGGCCCTACATGTAGTGTCCTGGGGCGGATAAACACCGCGGCTAATGTCCCCCTATGGGGAAGAAAAACGCCGACCCTCAACTGAAAGCCACGGAAATCCCGAAAGCGATGCTTCTGCAACGCAGCCAAACACGCCACCGCCAAAAGCCCAGCAGACACCCGTGTGAACGAGCCCTTAATTACCCCCAAAAAATCTAAACATGTTTACTGAGGATGCTTAAAATGAATCATTGTTCTTTGTCTCAAAAAGCACTTCCAGCAATATAGGGATTTGGTGGCACTTTGCACACCAAACAAGTTACCTTTGTCCTAGAAGCAACTACATATGTGAAATTTTAATATCTTAACAAATGTAGAAAATTAAAGAGTTTAAAAAATATATTCAGCATTTGATGTGTTTACATCGGTTTTATTATTTGGAGTATGCTATATGTACACTATATAGAAGGTGGGAAAGCAGGACTAGAAAACGTTAGGAAACTGGCTATGCTATTTGATACAAGTGAAGTTAAATTTTGTATATGCCATATTAGTGCTTGTATGCAAGAAGTCTTTTATTAACAAGGTGTAACGATCAGTGTCAGCAAGAACAGAGTTTCTGATTATTCTGCAGTATCACCAATAATACAGACGTTATACCTGATTATGTGGTGATCTGCAGAATCACCAATAATGCAAGTATAGCAAGGCACAGGACAACCAGGTGTAAGATAAATGGTGCAACAGTAAATATAGCTAGAGATACCCACTATCCCAGAGGAGCTGGTCGAGGGAGGTATCTCTATTAAACACAGGAATCAGTACTCCAGCAGGCTGGAGACGCAGATGAATTAGTGATCGGTTCACCCGAGGAGCGGGTGATGCACAGTAGAACAGAAGGTACTTATCACCCAAGGAGCGGGTGATTCAGATAGTACTGTAGCTATCAACCTGAGGAGCAGGTGATTACGACTGTACTGCAGCTATCAACCTGTGGAGCAGGTGATTAAGACTGTACTGCAGCTATCAACCTGAGGAGCAGGTGATTAAGACTGTCCTGCAGCTATCAACCTGAGGAGCAGGTGATTAAGACTGTACTGCAGCTATCAACCTGAGGAGCAGGTGATTACTAAACAGAGAATCCCTCACCAGGACTAAGCTCAATGGTGAGGGTAGGAGAGTCAGACAAGCAGGATCGGCAACACATGGACAGATACGGTACAAAGACAGAAGACTGAATCAGAGTAAGGTATAAGCTGAGTCGGCAACTAGATCAGATAGGCATAGACACAGAATCAGTAGGCAGAAGAGTAGTCAAGGCAAGCAGAGGTTATAACAAATAATACCATTCAATTAGTACTTTAAGCTATCAACGGAATCTGGCTAAGTGTGGATCCCCAGCTCCTGCTGGTTCTAGCAACTTTGGGATCTGACTAAGGTCTGAGTGCTAACACGTAGCATTTGCAACAGCAGCCAAAGAGCAACTGACAGGCAGGTCCTATATATACTAAGAGCGCTCCGCAGCACCGCCCCAGTCACTTAGCCAATCCGGAGCACTGCTGGAGTCAGCTGACCGGCTGATCAGCTGACTCCCCTTCTACTTGCATAAAGGTCCTGTCGCCTGGCGCGCGCGTCACCCTCAGTCTATGTGCCACTGAGAGACCAGGCAAAACTCCAACATGTAACTGCGCGGTGGAGGCCGCCGGGTGAGACGCGGATACAGCCGCCATGCCGCTCACCGCCGCGGCGGCCTCTCCGCTATCTATTACGCAAGGGCAGCGTTGAAAGCATAGATGCAAAGGTCACCAGTATATCAATGCTTACTTAGATCTAACTTTAGGAGATGTATTTTTTGCTGCCAGGATACATATTATTATACAAAGTTCACTGTAAAATGTACACTTCAATCTAAACAAAACTGACTTTTAAGACCATTTGCAATGGTTTACACCTCTGGAGGCGATTATTACGCTAAATTAAAACTTAACTTTCAATGGTAATTAAAATTTGTACCCCTGACAAAGCCCCCCAGTTGAGGGGGTGAAACATGTTGGGTTTTTGGAGTAAATTTGTATGGAGGCAGATTGGGGTCTTCCACAGTTAAGTAAGTAATTGCTGGGGGTTTACTCTCCTTTTATATGTTAACCCTTCCTGCTTATTTATCAGTCATTTGTCACTTGAATAGTTGCTATGCAGCTTGGAATTTTTAAAGCAAACCTGAAGCAAAAATAAACTTATGAGCTAATTGAATTGTATGTGTGGTATAGCTGAGAAATAGAACATTAGTAGCAAAGAAAAAAGTCTCATATTGTTTTCCAGTACCAAAAAAACTTAAAAAAATAAACCTCAGTTGTTATCTATGCAAAAGAGTTTCTCTGAGCTATTCAACCCACTGGGTCAAATACAGTCCTGTTTTCTGAAGCACTTAATCAAGAAACTGTGATAGACAACTTGAGATAAGGTTTTACTGCAGGGAAGTTCAAAGGGTCATAATTTCTGCTTTGTTTTATAGCTTAAAAGACAAGGTGTGGTTTTAAAACTGCAACTGTGACAGTATGATGCAATGTTATTAAAAACAAGCTATATAACTGAACATACAATTAAGAGACTTTTATTTGCTTCTAATGTTCTATTCATTATCCCTTCCACACATACAATTCATTATAGCATAAGTTGTTGTTTTTTTTCGCTTCAGGTATGCTTCAATGCCCATTAAAAGTTAAGTTTTCATTTAGAGTTTTAATCTCCTCCAAAATGTTAAACATTGTGAAATGTGCACTTACACAGATTTAGCTTTGGGACAGAAAATAATAACTGTGTATGAAGTAATGCTGTGCATCAGAAGAAACAACATCTAAGGTATGCAAAGTAAAATAATAAAAATGTGCCAGAGTACTTTTCAAGATAACAAATGATGCAAATCAGATTTCAAAAAAGGGCTTCACAACAAGGTATAGCTTTCAACAAACTTTCTGTACTTAAAGTTCCTAATAGTGGATATAGCTGACCTAATTATACTATTATTAATAAACACAGAAATTTAGATATTTTGGGGGCATTTTTATTTTGTACATTAATTCAGCACAGTATAAAATCTCAGAAACCAACACACAAAAATACTAAATACCGGTACTTTTTCTCTACGGCATAGCAAGAAATTAATGTTGTGCTGAGATTGGAAAACTTTATGATAAAAGACTATATTGTCCATCAACTCGTGATCCTATTCAAGTCTCTGAATGTATAGCTGTGTATATAAATGCATGAAAATATAATTGACATGAGGGCTTCAATTTCATGTTTGGTCATTTACCTCATGCTGTTAAGAAAAATGTAGTATTTACCAAGATTTTTACACATGTGGTAATAGTTCAGTAATTTACCCCAAAAAAACTGCATGAAAATTCACAAAGGGTTTTTTTTTACCTCATATGTTATTACATTTAGTATTTTAAGGAATTATGCAGCATTTCATTTAGTACTTAACTACCTAAAGACCGCCCCATGCCAATGGGCGTGGTCGCGGCGGCAGCCCCAGAAACGCCTAACGCCAATTGGCGTCAGGTCCTGGAGCCGGCTACTGAAGGAGATCGAGCGCATCTCCTTCTCAGGGGCGGAGCTTTACCCCGGCTTCAGTCTCTGAGAAGCTATTGCCGCTCAGGAGACTGTTAGACGCCATCTATTTACACTGTGCAGCGCTGTGATTAGCAGCAGCGCTGCACTGGGGACAGCCGTGTGACAGCCAATCGCGTGAGTGGCCGGCTGGGGGGAGGGAGGGGATTGGATGAGGACAAAAATAGTAAAAAAAAAAACTGTAAAAAAAACATGAACATAAATATTGATTTAAAAAAATAAACACGGGGGGGGGGGGGGTGATCAGACCTCACCAACAGAGTGCTCTGTTGGTGGGGAGAAAAGGGGGGGGGGATTCACTCGTGTGCTGTATTGTGTGGACCCTGCAGCTTGGCCTTAAAGCTGCAGTGGCCATTTTAGCAAAAATGTGCCTGGTCTTTAGGGGGGTTTACCACTGTGGTCCTCCAAGTGGCTAAAGGATAATTGCAGTGCAGGGGAAATAGATGCAAGAGATATCATTTTGTTATTTGCTGACAAGTGAAGTGCAAGTCTTAGGTGCATAACATTAACCAAAAAATTGTATCAGCTCAAAACCATAAGTATTTTATTAACCATTTTTAATTGCTACATCATAATATTGTGAAATTAGGGAAATATGTGTTATTACTTTTTTATTTTCTTGAATAGTTTATTTAGTTTTCAAATTTTCACTGCTCTGTTTCCTAAATTCCTCATATCTCCAGTATATAATACCTTCTATAACCTTCTGATTGGATGTTTGTAAAATAACGAACATCTCACTTGTTTTGCCACATGCTTTATTCTTTGTGAATCTACATTTATGAGGTATTTACCTCAAAAGTCGGTAATTTACCTCACTAGTTGGTAGTTTTAGTTTTCCATGTGGTAACAGCGATAGTGAATTAATATTTCACCAAATGTTTGGCAAATTCAGTTTTTTTCTGTTTTACCACATGGGGCAATGCTTAAAGGGACTCTGAGCTCTAAATAAAAACGAAATTGATACTCACCTGGGGCTTTCTGCAGCCCACCATAGGTCGTGAGGTCCCATGGCGTCCATCTGGCTCTTCTCCCAGGCCTTCGCTCAGAAATGGCTCCCAGCGGCTCCCGGCGACACTGGGCCCGAGTGTCGGGCTCCTTCTTCTTGAAACGTCACGTCTGTTAAATCGCGCAGTATGCACAGTACTGTCACGCCGTGATGACGCAAGGCGGCCGGCGTGGTGATGACAGATGTGACGTTTCAGGAAGAAGGAGCCCGACACTCTGGCCGGGAGCCGCTGGGAGCCATTTCTGAGTGAAGGCCTGGGAGAAGAGCTAGATGGACACCGTGGGACCCCCCGACCTACGGTGGGCTGCAGAAAGCCCCAGGTGAGTACCAATTTTGTTTTTATTTAGAGCTCGAAGTCCCTTTAAGGCAAATACCCACAAAGCAATTTTTCCCACCACTGGCAATACTTTGAGCAACAATCTCATGGAAGGGGTACAGGCACGTGATCACGTGAACATCATCGGCGTCGATAACTACCATTACAGCGGATCTTTAAGATCCCTGACAACCATGCAATTGCTTGCCTTCCTGTCCGTGACCCATCATGTGCCGTCGTGTGTCGTCACACATAAGCGCCGGACGGAAGATGGATGTGGAACGCTTGTCATGAGGGGGACATCATTGTATCCATCTTCCTCTGTCAGGCGGTGAGTAATCAGCTTTAGTGAATTGCAGCCAAGGAGGACTAATAATTATCTTTCAATGCACAGAAATGAGATGCACCACAATTTACCTTTTAAGGTGGCCATACACTGGTCGATTTGCCATCAGATTCGACCAACAGATAGATCCCTCTCTGATTGAATCTGATCAGAGAGGGATCGTATGGCCGCCTTTACTGCAAACAGATTGTGAATCGATTTCAGCCTGAAACCGATCACAATCTGTGGAGCTGCCCCTGCTGATGCCCCCCTGCATACATTACCTGTTCCGGCCGGCGCGAGTCCCCTGGTCCCCGCTGTCTTCTTCTCCGCTCTGGGCTCCAGACCGTTCCTGCAGCTACTGAACTTCCTGTCCAGGGGAAGTTTAAACAGTAGAGGACTCTCTACTGTTTAAACTTCCTGCCGGGACAGAAAGTTCTGTGTAGCTGCAGCCAGTCTGGAACCCAGCGCGGAAAGAAGACCAGGGGACTCGCGCCGGCCGGAACAGGTAATGTATACCCGCTGTATTGCGTCGGTCGTCAGGCATTCGAACGCCGCTATCGACGCACTCCCGACCCGCCGGCGATCGAGAAAAATCTTCCGCACGGACGGATCGACGGGAATCGACGGGAACGATTGATTTCAGACGGAATTCGATCGTTCTGTCAGCGGTGTGCGCGGCGATTTCACAGCCGATTCGATCACTGTGATCGAATTGGCCGTATATCGGCGGGAAAATTGTTAGTTGTATGGGCCCCTTTGGGTTGTTATTTGATGTCACTCAAAGGGTGGGCAAAGGGTGGAGCTGTGGGTCAGGTGTGCATATATATGTCAAAGGTGTTCCATGCAAACTCAGCTATGATTAAGGACCAGCAGGTCTGAAACATGTCAGCTTGAGATTTGATGCTTTAAATTTTGGATATGTCCTAACAATAAAGAGGATTTACGGCGAATTTGTGCAGACCTTCCATTGTGTTGAAATATTCCTGAGGTCTTGCTAACCTGGTCCAGCACAATTCAAATCCGTTGGTGGGGTAGAGCGGTGTCCTCTTTTACAAACTTCATTGATGTCACTCAAGTTATAAAGGTATCATTCTGCTATCTATGGAGATAATGGAAAAATCATAATTGATCTCAGTCATTTTCCAAAAATCCTCAGTTATCCTAGTCTGTAAATGTTTGCAGAATTTCTTTATCATGAAGTGGTTAAAGTACTTATAACTATGCCAGATGGTCCACAGAATGCTTTCTGATCAATAATACAATAGTAATTCATCATTGATTTCTTTTCTCTCTTTCTAAACTGAGAACGTCTTTGGCTGCCTGTGGTTTTCAGATGGTATCCTGCAGGAGACTGGAATCATTAGGGCAGACAGGAGGTAAATATATAAAAGTGGAGCTACTGTCTCTTTTGAATTTAGATAAAAGAGCAAGCTTAATTATATAATTACATAGATGTACATTTGTCCCAGAGTAACATGCAATATAAATACTTTTCTCCTGTCATTTACAGTAGGCAGTAAAAATCTGACAGGTCCGACAGGTTTTAGACTAGTCCATCTCCTCCTTTCCATATATAATTTATTCTTTACAAATGCCCCCCAAGCAAAATTTGGCAAGAATGCCCACCAGCCTCCCCCACCCATGCGTGCAATATGCATGGATGAGTATTTGCAGTAGCAGTAAGCACGTTTACCCAGCTCAAGTAAATGTATGCCTTGGACACTGGGCCCACCCCCCAGTGCAGGGGAGGACTGGGACCTTTCAGCCTGGGGGGAAAACACCAACTGAAGGCCCGTTTCCATGGCAGCCCCAGCCCAAATGACATCATACACGCACACCACGTGCTACATGCTGGTAGTCATGTGGGGCGCCCATGTGGAAATACAGCAAGGACACTTTCAGGGCAGTGTGACAGGTAAAGTATAACTGCACAGGCACCGGGGGTCACATAATACATTTGGAGGGATGACAGCAAAGGGTTTCCATTGTGTCCGGCGTTCGTGATTATCGCACGTCGTTACCGCTGCGCACCAAATCAACCACATCGGCCTGAGATTTCCCAGCATCTCAGACTCAACCAATTTCCGACCAAAATCAGTAAAAATGGTCAATTGGGCATGCTTGTTGCTGCACCGATTTTCACCCAATCCGATAGTAATTATCAAAACAGTTGGTTGATCGCTGAGACAACAGATGTATGGCCATATTAATTCCCGAAGATCCCCCCCCCCACACACACACACACAGAGACAGAGGTTTTTTTCTATGGACCCTGTAGGCAAGCCTCTGCTCTGCATCTTGCTGTGAACATTTACCAGCTTACCCGTCCTCTAATTGCTCCGTAATTGCACCTTTATTTTTCTCAGCCAGCCTAATGTTTCACATTGCCTTATACAAAAACCTGAATGCAACAGGCACTGTACCAGCCCTAAATCATTAAATGAGAGGCAGCCTGGGGGGAAATCTCCCCCTTTCCCCCCTGGCCAGTCCTCCCCTGCCCCAGTGACATCGACCTACTATCAAGCCTCCAGCTGCCTCTGATTGGTTGCAGCACTGTGGACCTGATTAGGAGCACAGGAAGTGCTCAGAAATCTTGCCGGTTGCTAAGCTACAGCGTGGTGATATGTGCCGATCTTAGCGATGGGCATGCCATCCCAGTCGGGACCCACACTGTAGCTTAGCAACAGATGAGATAGGTGAGCGTGCCACTGCTGCTGTAACCACCCGTCGATGGGTGGGAGCACACTGGCTCAGGCACCTTAGCTCCCAGCAGCTCCCCACAATGGCAGGGGCCGCAGGGCTATTGTTACACCAGTGTGAACAACTGTTGATAAGTTAGGCTGGATTTACAGTGGTCCATTGCAGAACACATGCGTTATAATGAGTGTAAATTGCAATAATGACTGGCCATAGACTTTAATGCAAAGCCTGCATGCAGCAAGTTAGAATAACAAGATCTGTTGCAACGCGCTACTGTGAACAGCCCATAGTATTATTCTATGGACAGAGAGTTGACATGCTGAATTATTTTGCAACACAACTGAACACTGTGAGCAAGCCCTACGTGTTTTTGGAAACAAAGAAAACCAGAGATTCCACCATGAGGAAGTCAGATCTGTCAGATTTCAACTACATATTGTAAGTGACAACAACATAGGAAAAAGTAATTTATAATGCATTTTATTCTTGGGCCCAGGGCCATTTTGGGGGGCAGGAGGGGTCGCAGCATGAGGGGAGAGCATAGATGCACATCGGTGGGGAGGGGGGCTACTCCCCCCTCCTTCAATTCGGGATCTCCCCTCAGCGCTCCCCTCCAGAATCAATCAGTGGAAGCAGCCACCGGGCAGGAACACATACCTAAATCCACCACGGAGGTCTGATTTCTAAGTGCCTCAGGCTACTTCCTGTTTAGACAGGAAGTAGCACCAGACTCTTAGAGTGTGGAACCTCAAGCGCGTGGAATGCATAAAGGTATGCAGGGTCGGACTGGGACACTAAGGGCCCACCAAGGAAGTTTCAGCCTGGGGCCCCCTGAGTGTCATGACGCACTGGAACATGGGCTTGGTCATGATGAGTCATGGGCAGACTTAAAAAAAAAAAACACAAAATAAGTAGCGGTGTTATTCACAGAGATTAGGTCCTACCAGATACATTTTAGATAAAATAATCAAGTAGTTACATGCCTCATGAAAATTCATCAAGTAGTCAAATGGCAGCAGATTTTCCGACAAAATGCAATCAGATTGGCGGCAGACCCCCTACAAAATGCAAATAGATTGGCGGCAGATATCCCCACAAAATGCAATCAAATTGGCGGCAGATTTCCCAACAAAATACAATCAGATTGGTGGCAGATATCCCCACAAAATGCAAATAGATTGGCGGCAGATATCCCCACAAAATGCAATCAAATTGGCGGCAGATTTCCCAACAAAATACAATTAGATTGGTGGAAGATATCCCCACAAAATGCAATTAGATTGGCAGCAGATATCCCCACAAAATGCAATCAAATTGGCAGCAGATATCCCCACAAAATGCAAATAGATTGGCGGCAGATATCCCCACAAAATGCAATCCAATTGGCGGCAGATTTCCCAACAAAATACAATCAGATTGGTGGCAGATATAATCACAAAATGCAATTAGATTGGCGGCAGATATCCCCACAAAATACAATTAGATTGGCGGCAGATATCCCCACAAAGGCAGGTAGCAGTTAGTGGGGGCCCCCATGGTGGAAGGGGGTGCAGTGGACACAGAGCGGCGGGGAGGGGGGGAAGCCTCCCCCCCTCTCTTACCTGGAGCCCCCCCAGCCCCCCTCCCTCACCTGGAGCCCCCCCAGTTTAGGTAGGCAGGTCAAGGTGTCCCCAGTTAGGTAGGCAGCCAGTTCTAAGTCCCCCCCCCAGCTTGGTAGGGGGGCAGTGGGAGCACAGAGCGGCGGGGAGGGGGGGAAGCTTCTCCCCCCCTCACCTAGGGGCTCCCCCTTACGCGCTTCTCCTTCCGCACTCCCCCTCCCTCCAAAATTGCAGCCAGCGGCAGTGAGCGGGGAATAGCTTACCGGCATGATGACATCAGAGGAGATCCATAGCTCTGCGTGCCGCTGGCTGGTCTCCGTCTCCTGCAATGCACTGACCAATCACGCTCTCGCAGTACTTCCTGTGGGAGCGTGATTGGTCAGTGCATTGCAGGAGAAGGAGACCAGCCAGCGGCACGCAGAGCTATGGATCTCCTCTGATGTCATCATGCCGGTAAAGCTATTCCCCGCTCGCTGCCGCTGGCTGCAATTTTGGAGTGAGGGGGAGTGCGGAAGGGGGAGCGCGGAAGAGAGGGTCCCTAGGTGAGGGAGGGGGGGAAGCTTCCCCCCCTCCCCGCCGCTCTGTGTGCCCAATTTACCCCCTTCCTGCGCTGTGCCCGCTCTGGGGCCCCCAGGAGGCGGGGCCCACCGATGTTTCCATCGGCAGTTCGGTGGGTCAGTACGAGCCTGAAGGTATGTGTTCCTGCCCCGAACTGTTCGCCGGCGAACGGGAACCGGCGAACTTCCGTGGTTCGCGATCGTGGAGAACCGCAAACTTTTCCGGAAGTTCGATTCGCCCCCATAGTGCATCATTAGGATCAACTTTGACCCTCTACATCACAGTCAGCAGGCACATTGTAGCTAATCAGGCTACACTCCCTCCTGGAGCCCCACCCCCCTTATAAAAGGCAGGCAGCGTCAGGCATTGGACTCACTTGTGTGCCTGCAGTAATTAGAGAAGGGAGAGCTGCTGCTGCTGCAAAGAGAGATATAGGGAAAGCTTAGTTAGACTCTTGTAAGCTTGTTAGCTTGCTCCTTGCTGATTCTTATTGCTAAAAAAAAGCACCCTTCAACAGCTCTTTTGAGAGCTAATCTTGTTCTTGTGATGTATTTTGTGTGTGTGTGTGTGTGTGTGTGTGTGTGTGTCCCACAGTCACTTGTGTTGCATAGACAGCCTTGGTAATTCCTACTGTGCCACTGCCAGGCCCAGCACATTCAGTGACTACCTGTGTGTGTGACAGGCAGCTGCATATTTGTAATCCCAATCACTACACCTGTTCACTGTTCAGTGCACCTACCTACCCATACCTTCGTGAGCGCACGCAATGTTAATACCACCAGTCATTGCACCTATTCAGGGTACCTGCCTGTGTGTGTGTGACAGGCAGCTGCACATTTGTAATCCCAATCACTGCACCTGTTCACTGTTCAGTGCACCTACCTACCTATACCTACGTGAGCGCACGCATTGTTAATACCACGAGCCATTGCACCTGTTCAGGGTACCTGCCTGTGTGTGTGTGTGTGTGTGACAGGCAGCTGCACATTTGTAATTCCAATCACTGCACCTGTTCACTGTTCAGTGCACCTACCTACCTACCTACGTGAGCGCAAGCAGTGTAATATACCACCAGTCATTGCACCTTTTCACAGTACCTGTATGTGACAGCTGCACATTTGTAATACCAATCCCTGCATACCTGTTCACTGCACCTGTGTGACCGCACGCTGTTTAGTATACCAGTCCGTGCATACTTGTTAACTGCACCTGTGTGACAGTTGCACAGTGTATTGTAGTACCAGTCACTGCTACCAGTTCACTACACCTGTTTGACCGCACGCTGTTTAGTACACCAGTCTGTGCACACCTGTTAACTGCACCTGTGTGACAGCTGCACATTGTATTGTAATACCAGTCCCTGCATACCTGTTCATTGCATCTGTGTGACCACACACTGTTTAGTATACCAGTCTGTGCATACCTGTTAACTGCACCTGTGTGATAGCTGCACATTTTATTGTAATACCAGTCACTGCTACCTTTCACTGCACCTGTGTGACTGCACATTGTATTGGTCAAGTCAATGCATACCTTTCACTTCATCCCCCCCCCCCCGATATGGACAAAACAGGTAGAGGCAGAGGCAGGGGTAGACCTATAGGCAGGTCACCTGGCAGGTCTGTTCGAGGTAATGCTGACGTGATTTCGTGCGGCCCTGGCCCAAAGTACAGTGCTCAGAAGAAGGCACGTCCCATCAACTCCCAAGATTGTCAGGACGTGGTTGACTATTTAACACAGAACACCTCATCTTCCGCATCCACCAGCGCTACTCCAAGTATCACTTCCGCTACATTTCATACTTTGCAGGAGTTATTTGGTGGGGAAATCACTGATTCACAGCCATTATTGTTACAACAAGATGAAGGCACTAAGCAAGTTACACCACCTCAGATGTCTGAGTTAGGCGACACTATAGACCTAAGGTGTGAGTAGGAGGAGCTTAAACTACCTGCTGTTGGTGCAGTTTTGGAGGTGTTTGATACAAGCGAAGCTTTGGAGGATGATTATGATGATGATACTGCCCTGGATGCCACAGGAGATCCTAAGAGACACGATGACCAAGGGGACAGTTCAAATTGGGGGTCAGATAGGAGTAGGAGGAGACGAATTTCTGAAAGAAGCAGGGGGAGCTCATCGTCAGAAACAGCTGGTGGCAGTCTCTGGCGCCATGTATCGTCACCTATGTACAGCCAGCCAACATGCCCTTCAACATCAGCTGCTGACGCCACTATAGTTCCTACACCCCAGGGTGGCTCAGCGGTGTGGAAATTTTTTTGTGTGTATGCAAAAGATTAGAGCAATGCCATCTGCACTCTCTGCCACCAAAAATTGAGCCGTGGGAAGGCCAACACCCACGTAAGGACAACTGCCTTACGAAGGCACATGCTGAAAGGCAAAAACTGCAATGGGAAGACCACCTGAGCAAAATCAGCACACAAAAGCAAAGCCACTCTCCTTCTCCTCTTCCTCATTCAGGTGCATCATCTTCTTTAGCCGCTTTCTCCCTTGCACCTTCACAATCACAGCCACCCTCCTCCACTCCGCCTCTCACCTTGAGCGGCTCCTGCTCCTCTGCCCACAGCAGCAGCCAGGTGTCCGTGAGGGCAATCTTTGAGTGAAAGAAGCCAATGTCTACCAGTAGTGACAGCTGGCTTGGCGGAACTGTTATCCCACCAGCTGTTACCATACCAGCTGGTGGACTCTGAGGCCTTCCGTAAATTTGTGGCCATTGGGACACCCAGTGGAAGATACCAGGCCGCAATTATTTCTCCAAAAAGGCGATACCCAAACTGTACCATGAAGTTGAGAGGCAAATGGTGTCATCTCTGGCACACAGCATTGTGTCAAAAGTCCATCTGACCATGGATGCCTGGTCTGCCAAAAACGGTCAGGGCAGGTACATTACTTACACAGCCCATTGGTTCAACCCGGTGACTGCTGGCAAGCAGGCAGTACGTGGCTGTGCAGCGGACGTAGTGATACCTCCACGGCTTGCAGGCAGGCCTGCTGCCACCACCTCTCCTCCTGCTACATCCTTTTCGTTGTTGTCGTCCTCCTCCTCGGTTGAGTGCAGCGCAACTCTACTGGTGCTGCGATCTCCTCTCCAGCTACACTGCCCCAGCTCCCCAGGGCCTATGCTGCATGCCAGATACGACGGTGTCACGCCATCTTAGACATGTCTTGCCTCAATATGGGGAGTCACACTGGAGCAGCTCTCCTGGCTGCTCTGAACAAGCAGGTGGATCAGTGGCTGACCCCGCACCAACTGGAGATCGGCAACGTAGTGTGTGACAACGGCAGCAATCTCATTTCGACTTTGAATTTGGGAAAGTTGACACATGTACCCTACATGACACATGTGCTCAATCTCGAAAGCAGTCTTACACGGCCATGGCACGCTTTGCCGATATTCAGCAGAGAAACAACTTGCCGATGAGACGCTTGATTTGCGATAGCCTGACCTTCCTGACGTTCCACCACCTGCTACAACAGGAGAAAGCCGTCAAACAGTATCTCTACAACTACAGTCAAAGGACACAGTCTGAGGAGATGGGGATGTTCTGGCCGAAGTACTGGACACTGATGCGAAATGCCTGCAGGCTCATGCGGCCGTTTGAGGAGGTGACAAACCTGGTGAGTCGCAGTGAAGGCGCCATCAGCGACTTGATCCCATATGCCATCTTCCTAGAGCATGCCATGCGTAGAATTTTGGATCAAGCTGTGGAGGAGCGTGAACAGGAACGGGAGGAAGAGTTGTGGGATCAATTCTCAGCAGAAGCAGATGAGTCCTCAACACCTGCGTCATGCTGTCCAGCCTGTTGAGGGACCCCAGTATAAAAAAACTCAAGGGGAATGAGCTGTACTGGGTGGCCACGCTACTAGACCCTCGGTATAGGCACAAAGTGGCAGAGATGTTTCCAAATAACCAGAAGGCAGAAAGGATGCAGCACTTGCAGAACAAGCTGGCAACTATGCTTTACAATGAGAAGACTAAGTCAGTCCCCGCACACAGCATCTCTGCCTGCACACCGTGTGACTGCCTGCCCCATGACTAAGTCGCTCCCCACACAGCATTTCTGCCTGCAGGCCGCTTGACTGCCTTCACCACCACCACCAACAGGGTCCACCAAGACTCCAGGCGGATTCCTGCTAGCAGTTGCCGCTATAATAATTTTTCTGGGGCGTGTACATGCCTGCCTAATTTTTTCTGGCTGCACCTCGGCTGCAGCAACAAAACAAAAGGCATGTACATGTGTCAATTCCCCTTCGTGATCGTTACCTTGCCGCGGTGAAGGGGCTTGCATATCACAATGAAGCAATGACCGCTGGCTATATGAGTGTCTCGGGGGGTGGCACACCAAAGATAATAAGGTCGCTGCTTCATTGTGGACAGACCAAATTCGATCAGCTGGACAGTCACTGTTGTTCTGTCATTGAGCTACCTCAGCCTGGTGATCATATGGGCTTGAAAACTGATATCGCCTGCACTCTCAACATGGTGCTGTGAAGAAACGCGGAAAAGCCGCCGCATGGACGCAGGATGAGGCGGCTTTTTC
Source organism: Hyperolius riggenbachi (assembly GCF_040937935.1). NCBI lineage: Eukaryota > Metazoa > Chordata > Amphibia > Anura > Hyperoliidae > Hyperolius > Hyperolius riggenbachi. Next base: position 90,135,743 of record NC_090647.1, on the reverse strand, counting down.
CGCAGATGGCATAGCGGAACGCGGAGAAACCGCCGCGTCTGACGCGCGGTTTGCGCGCATAGGCCTGCTACTGACAGTCTGACCAGGCGCGGGGAGGCCACCGCATGTGCTGATAGCGGTGCGTCTCACTCCGCGTGCAGGCCAGCAGAGACATTGCAAAGCGTGACTGGTGTGGCTGGGACTGATAGTCCACACAGGTTCAGAATGACGTGCGCGAGGCAGAGTTTATATGAATAGCCAGAAGAAGGTCAGCTGACCAAGCTGGTCAGCTGACATTTCCACCACTTATCATAGGTCCAGCACTTAGGGGAGGCGCTGGAAGCGCTGATGTATATATACTGGGTGCTGGTCATTTCTCTGGTGTCTGGCGTTGCGATCACAACGTGGTAGCACTCAGACCTTGTCATGTCTATGTTCTAGCATAGTTTCCAAAGGTGTTGATGATCACGGAGCTCACACCTTAGCGTTAGGAATATTGAACTGTATTATTTGTTATGACCTTCTGCTTGCCTGACTAATCCTCCTGAACTCTGATTCTGTACCTTGCTATTTCTGATATCCTGTTGCCAAACTCTGCTCGTTCCTGGACTCTGTATCTGCCTCCTGATTCTGTACCTTGCTATTTCTGATACTCCGTTGCCAAACCCTGCATGTTCATTGGATTCCGTATCTGTCTCCTGAATCTGCACTTTATCTGTCTGTGTGTTTACGACCTGGCTTGCTCGACCTCGAGAACTGTTAAAGGCAGTTCCCAGAATTGTTAGTGACACCCTCTCTCTCTGGTGTCACTCACACTCCGTCCTTCCTACTCTCAGCCTAGCTCCTCCCCCGGGAGAGTCTAGGCCAGCGGAGGGAACTTATTTCTGTTACACTCTACACTCACTTGTTATCTCAGGTGTCCAGAGGTTAGTAGATATATCTGATTATCGGTGATACTGCAGATCATCAATAATCGGGTATATTCTGTATTCTCGGTGATACTGCAGTTCACCGGTAATCAGACCCTCTCTGTGTTACACCGATCGTTACAGGTGCGCACCAGTCTGGCACGGTCGTCGAAACACAAACAGCTGTTTGCGGTGCGTTACACAGTGAGTTTGGTGTTTCAGTGTGAAGCAGTACTCTAATTACACTCCCTGATTGATGTATACGCATGCAAAATGTTTTAAAGCACTTTAGGCCTCCGATTTAGCATGCAATGTGATTTCTGTCCTTAAAACGCTGCTTTGCATCAAATCCAGATTTTCCCTGGGACTTTTGACATCTATCCCACTCATTCATGCAAAAACTCATATGTTAGACCTCTTGAAACATCTTTTCCATCACTTTTGTGCCAGCATAATTGTTTCTAGTCTTCAAAGTTCGCCTCCCCATTGAAGTCTATTGCAGTTTGCGAAAGTTTGCAAGTTTGCAAACTTTTGCGGAGGGTGGCGAACGCGCTCCGCGAACCGAAAATCGGAGGTTCGGGCCATCACTACCCGCAACTTGCTGCCACTGATTGATGCTGGAGGGGAGTGCTGAGGGGAGAGCCCGAGGTGAGGGAGGGGGACTGTTCTCCCTCGCCACTGATGTGTGACCATGCTCTCCCCTCATGCTGCGACCCCTCCTGCCCCCAAAACAGCCCTGAGCGGGCCCCAGAGGAGCAACGCCCCCCTAGGGTGCAGGGCTGCAGCCCCTATTGTTACGCCATTGGCCACATTCCTACAGAACTAAGCTGTGTTCCTTTTATCTTTTTTTCTCACTGTAAAGGTTAATAATACAGGGCGGTAAATAACAATCTGTCATCTGTAACCTAACGCTCAGTGATAATTAATTAGAGATTTTAAACTGTGGTTTAGAAAATTACATCTGAGTGCTGAAAATAGGATTTCAAGAAAGTCTCATTTAGAAGTAGGATTTTAGGTAGTTCTTAATTTTTTTCAGTTTATTTTCTTTTCAGGTTTGCTTGGAAGATCAATGCTTTAAAGAGGAACTCAAATGAAAATAATGTAATCAAATAATCAATGCAATTGCTTCATTTTTACAATAATTATGTCCCTGATTTACATTCTGACATTTATCACATGGTGACATTTTTACGGCTGGCAGGTGATGTCACTGGAAGCAGCTGCTGCTTGCGTTTTTGGCCGTTGGAAACAGCTTTAAACAGCTATTTCCCACAATGCAATAAGGTTCGCAGACCGGAAACTGTCAGGACCATGGTACTCACAGTTTCCTGTGGGAGGGGTTTCACCACAATATCAGCCATACAGCGCCCCCTGATGATCCGTTTGTGAAAAGGAATAGATTTCTCATGTAAAAGGGGTTATCAGCTACTGATTGGGATGAAGTTAAATTCTTGGTCACGGTTTCTCTTTAATGTCTAAAGCAGAAAAGAGCTTTTAAGCAAAATAGTACTGTGATTTAGTTTCACTGACATGGTGTTTTTGATTTATTAAGGGGAAGATGGGAGAATCTGTTTTCAGTGCTTAATATATTCATTCATTGTTCTTCTGAAATTTTTCCTTGGAAGAAATTTTATCTGGAGGAAGGTTATAATTTCATAGCTGACATTTCTCGTGAAAGGTAGATGGAAAATAACTATATATCACTGCTCAAGTTTTGTCAAGGAGTGGTATTAATTATGTGTTGACATCAAGGTTTCTTAAACTCTTTATTCAATCCTGAAATGACACTTGTGTCTGATTATCGAAGGTTGAAGCTGGGAATTTTACCTGACACAACCCAGTTTAAATCAATCCCGAAAGGCAAAAACATATTTCTGCTCTGGGTAGTGTGAAAAGGATTTAAAATATATTTGGGTTTTAAAGTGCACCTAAGGCAAGCCTTGGGTGCAAAATCACATACTTACCTTAGAAGAGGGATGCCTCTAGTTCCCATAGAGCAGGGGTACCCACACTTTTTCGGTTTGCGAGCTACTTTAAAAATTGCCGAGCTCAGGAGATCTACCACCAACCCCCCCCCCCCCCCTCCCCTTCATAAACACACACAGTGTCTCAACTCCCCCACCTCCCCCCACACCACACACACAATATCCCAGCATAGTTCGCAAATAACTGCAGAATCCCCCCTCCCCATCCCAGCACACAATCCTTTTTTCACCTTCAAACACAGCAGTCAGCTTCAGAAGGTTTCTGAAGCTATATTTGGCCACACTGTGTACTTTTCTCTGCCTGAGGGTAGGAGACGTCTGGAGGGGGGAAGACACTGCAAATCTCACAGGCAGCCTGGTGGGGAGGAGACTCTATACATGTCTGATCACAGGCAGCCTAGAGGGGAGGAGATGCTGTCTCGCAGACTGGAGGGGAGGAGATGTTGTCTCCTCATTTGCTCCTTTTTTGATTTCAGCCACGCCTCCCCCTCAGCTGCACTTCCCCTCTCCTCGGGTCTCTGCCCTTCAGACATAATCTCCCCATCCTTCCAGAACCTGTATGAGCCAAAACCAATTCCGGGTACAACCCCTGTTTGTACTTGGTGAAATAAATAAATGATTCTGATCCTATTGCTATCCCTAACATTCTATAACCACCAGTTGACTCCAAGGGTTCATTTAGATCCACTGGGATTTCAAGATTAGAAAGTAATAGAAGGTCTCCCAAGTAAGGTCACAGATAGCACTAAAAACCTGCAAGAGCTTCTTCTTACCTCATGCTATCCTGGACTTAAATGTTAAAGTGTTTCTCTACCCAGGACACTGCCTTAGTACAGTAAGACTGTATCTGAGCAATCCTATTGTCATTAAATTACTACCTCCCACCCCATTCTAGTCTGGAGGACATCATCATGAATAGCACATTAGGGGATAGTAAGGTTTAAAATGATGTAAGCATAATTCTGCCCTGTCCTTTGCCTAACGTAGACTCAGTAACACCATGGTAGGTGATAGACAGAAGAAGGCTATACTTCAGAAATAGGCCTGCTGGATTCACTCTGTGTACATGGCAAACCCAAGGGTATGAATGAAAGAGCACAGCTAGAATGTTTTTTGAAAAAAATTTATTGCTAATGTAAGATTTAAATATCTATGCTGTCTAGGTGCCAGGTGAAGTATATATTGTGACCTTTTATGCTTTCACAAGCTGGATTCTGGGTAGTCATTAGATTGGATTGAAGTGCTCTGGGAGTTGCTGGGAATCAGAGTGCCCCTTTACCTGGACTCTATATGAACTGTTGCAGGTTAATGTTATAGAATAAAATGTATTCGCACGCAAGGGTGTGATATAGTATATGTGTGTGGAGTGCGATTTAAAGAGACACTGAAGCTGAAAAAAAATTATGACATAATGATTTGTATGTGTAGTACAGCTAAGAAATAAAACATTAGGAGCAGACACATAAGTCTAATATGGTTTCCAGTACATGAAGAGTTAAGAAACTCCAGTTGTTATCTATGCAAAAGAGCCACTGAGCTCCACGACTTTCAAAGTCACAGAGAGCTCTGTCTTCTGAAGCTTGTTATCTCAACCGTTAGCCACTGCACTTTCTTTTTCTCTCTAGAGGACAGTTCAAATGTTCACTGGCCTGCTGTGTAAAATCATGTAGAATGCAGAGTAGTGTATAAACTGCAAATATTAGAGAAAGATGCAATGTTATAAAAAAAACAAAAAAAAACACTATATAACTGAAAATAAAAATATGAAACTCTTTTCTTTGACACTAATGTTCTATTATTATTATTATTTAGTATTTATATAGCGCCGACATGTTACGCAGCGCTGTACAGTATATATACAGTGGAGGAAATAATTATTTGACCCCTCACTGATTTTGTAAGTTTGTCCAATGACAAAGAAATGAAAAGTCTCAGAACAGTATAATTTCAATGGTAGGTTTATTTTAACAGTGGCAGATAGCACATCAAAAGGAAAATCGAAAAAATAACCTTAAATAAAAGATAGCAACTGATTTGCATTTCATTGAGTGAAATAAGTTTTTGAACCCCTACCAACCATTAAGAGTTCTGGCTCCCGCAGAGTGGTTAGACACTTCTACTCAGTCACCCTCATTAAGGACACCTGTCTTAACTAGTCACCTGTATAAAAGACACCTGTCCACAGAATCAATCAATCAAGCAGACTCCAAACTCTCCAACATGGGAAAGACCAAAGAGCTGTCCAAGGATGTCAGAGACAAAATTGTAGACCTGCACAAGGCTGGAATGGGCTACAAAAGCATTAGCAAGAAGCTGGGAGAGAAGGTGACAACTGTTGGTGCGATTGTTCGAAAATGGAAGGCGCACAAAATGACCATCAATCGACCTCGCTCTGGGGCTCCACGCAAGATCTCACCTCGTGGGGTGTCAATGGTTCTGAGAAAGGTAAAAAAGCATCCTAGAACTACACGGGAGGAGTTAGTGAATGACCTCAAATTAGCAGGGACCACAGTCACCAAGAAAACCATTGGAAACACATTACACCGCAATGGATTAAAATCCTGCAGAGCTCGCAAGGTCCCCCTGCTCAAGAAGGCACATGTGCAGGCCCGTCTGAAGTTTGCCAATGAACACCTGAATGATTCTGTAAGTGACTGGGAGAAGGTACAGTGGTCTGATGAGACCAAAATAGAGCTCTTTGGCATTAACTCAACTCGCTGTGTTTGGAGGAAGAAAAATGCTGCCTATGACCCCCAAAACACCATCCCCACCGTCAAGCATGGGGGTGGAAACATTTTGCTTTGGGGGTGTTTTTCTGCTAAGGGCACAGGACAACTTAATCGCATTAACGGGAAAATGGACGGAGCCATGTATCGTGAAATCCTGAACGTCAACCTCCTTCCCTCTGCCAGGAAACTGAAAATGGGTCGTGGATGGGTGTTCCAGCATGACAATGACCCAAAACATACAGCAAAGGCAACAAAGGAGTGGCTCAAGAAGAAGCACATTAAGGTCATGGAGTGGCCTAGTCAGTCTCCGGACCTTAATCCAATAGAAAACCTATGGAGGGAGCTCAAGCTCAGAGTTGCACAGAGACAGCCTCGAAACCTTAGGGATTTAGAGATGATCTGCAAAGAGGAGTGAACCAACATTCCTCCTCAAATGTGTGCAAACTTGGTCATCAATTACAAGAAACGTTTGACCTCTGTGCTTGCAAACAAGGGTTTTTCCACTAAGTATTAAGTCTTTTATTGTTAGAGGGTTCAAAAACTTATTTCACTCAATGAAATGCAAATCATTTGCTATCTTTTATTTAAGGTTATTTTTTCGATTTTCCTTTTGATGTGCTATCTGCCACTGTTAAAATAAACCTACCATTGAAATGATACTGTTCTGAGACTTTTCATTTCTTTGTCATTGGACAAACTTACAAAATCAGTGAGGGGTCAAATGGAGGAAATAATTATTTGACCCTTCACTGATTTTGTAAGTTTATATATTGTCTTGTCACTAACTGTCCCTCAAAGGAGCTCACAATCTAAACCCTACGATTATCATATGTCTATGTTTTTATATTATGTAGTGTAAGTACTTCTAGTAATTATCCATACTACACAACCAATTAATTATATCATAATTATTTTTTCACTTCAGTGTCTCTTTAACATTGTACAACTGAGGAAGGACTGACAGGTCTGCAACATATACTGTAGTGTGCCTTCTGTCTCAATACAAGCTTGATAGAAAAACAAGCCAGTGGGGTGCCGTTTCTTTCTTCCATAGTTTGTTAAGCAGGTACCTGAAAAGGCATCTTGATCGATGCTTTGACACCTGCTATCCCAGACCCAGTGTCCTGAGGGGTTCTGCATCAACAGACTACTTTGAATTGCATTACAATAAGTCAAATGAGCCCTCACAGGGACAGATCTTTACACTACAGGGAGTGCAGAATTATTAGGCAAGTTGTATTTTTGAGGAATAATTTTATTATTGAACAACAACCATGTTCTCAATGAACGCAAAAAACTCATTAATATCAAAGCTGAATATATACCCATTTTAATTATTTATTTTTTACCAGTGAAATCAATATAACATCTCAACATTCACAAATATACATTTCGGACATTCAAAAACAAAACAAAAACAAATCAGTGACCAATATAGCCACCTTTCTTTGCAAGGACACTCAAAAGCCTGCCATCCATGGATTCTGTCAGTGTTTTGATCTGTTCACCATCAACATTGCGTGCAGCAGCAACCACAGCCTCCCAGACACTGTTCAGAGATGTGTACTGTTTTCCCTCCTTGTAAATCTCACATTTTATGATGGACCACAGGTTCTCAATAGGGTTCAGATCTGGTGAACAAGGAGGCCATGTCATTAGTTTTTCTTCTTTTATATCCTTTCTTGACAGCCACGCTGTGGAGTACTTGGACGCGTGTGATGGAGCATTGTCCTGCATGAAAATCATGTTTTTCTTGAAGGATGCAGACTTCTTCCTGTACCACTGCTTGAAGAAGGTGTCTTCCAGAAACTGTCAGTAGGACTGGGAGTTGAGCTTGACTCCATCCTCAACCAGAAAAGGCCCCACAAGCTCATCTTTGATGATACCAGCCCAAACCACTACTCCACCTCCACCTTGCTGGCGTCTGAGTCGGACTGGAGCTCTCTGCCATTTACCAATCCAGCCACAGGCCCATCCATCTGGCCCATCAAGACTCACTCTCATTTCATCAGTCCATAAAACCTTAGAAAAATCTTGAGATATTTCTTGGCCCAGTCTTGACGTTTCAGCTTGTGTGTCTTGTTCAATGGTGGTCGTCTTTCAGCCTTTCTTACCTTGGCCATGTCTCTGAGTATTGCACACCTTGTGCTTTTGGGCACTCCAGTGATGTTGCAGCTCTGAAATATGGCCAAACTGGTGGCAAGTGGCATCTTGGCAGCTGCACGCTTGACTTTTCTCAGTTCATGGGCAGTTATTTTGCGCCTTATTTTTTCCACACGCTTCTTGCGACCCTGTTGACTATTTTGAATGAAACGCTTGATTGTTCGATGATCACGCTTCAGAAGCTTTGCAATTTTAAGAGTGCTGCATCCCTTTGCAAGATATCTCACTATTTTTGACTTTTCTGAGCCTGTCAAGTCCTTCTTTTGGCCCATTTTGCCAAAGGAAAGGAAGTTGCCTAATAATTATGCACACCTGATATAGGGTGTTGATGTCATTAGACCACACCCCTTCTCATTAAAGAGATGCACATCACCTAATATGCTTAATTGGTAGTAGGCTTTTGAGCCTATACAGCTTGGAGTAAGACAGCATGTATAAAGAGGATGATGATGTCAAAATACTCATTTGCCTAATAATTCTGCACTTCATGTAAGTTGTTTGTATGTAGATCTGGTACTGAGAAGACTGTTATAATGCCATCAACCTGCACTTGATGTGTGAACTCCGCCCCTGGAAAAGTAGGCTGGGCACCGTGTATCACTGGCAGAAGGTGGGAGGGGTAAAGGGGACTGTGTTATTTTACAGTATAATCTCATTATAGTAAACGCTGATATAGATAACATTCGGATTGTAACGATCGGTGTCAACACACAGAGAGAATCTGATTATTGGTGATCTGCAGTATCACCAAGAATACAGATGTATACCTGATTATTGATGATCTGCAGAATCACCAATAATACAAGTATGACTAACCTCTGGACACCTAGTAATGAGTAAGTGTTTTTGTGCAACAGTAGGCTATCTCTCGTGGGGCGAGAGACGCAGAAGTTTTGAGCATGGACCACCCGAGGAGCAGGTGGCCCTTGGCTGTGTGGAAATTATCTCTTAGGAGAGGGGATAGAGATAACCTGGGAGCCAATGATTCCCTGCAATACTGGGAATCAGACTATACTGCAGCCAACACCTGATGGAATGGTGTCACTGCTAGTACAGTAGACTGGGCACTCAGGGAGAGTGACAGCTTGGGTGGTCGGGCAGACCAGGTCGGCAACACACAAGCAGATCAGGTACAGAGAGAGGGAGAGAGACTGATTCGGTAACCGGGTACAGGCAGGGTCTGGCAACAGGAAGGCAGATATGCAGAGGTACCGAATCAGAGAGCAAGAGAAAGGTCGACAGAGCAAATGGTCATAACATATAAGTATAGCTAAGTCCTAGACTGGGGTGTGAGTTCCTTGGTCTCGACACCCTGGAACTGGTCTAAATGATAACACAGCAATGACACAGTATCCCTAAGCTTGGGTGTGAGGTCCTTGGTCACAACACCCTGGAACTGGTCTAAATGATAACACAGCAATGACACAGTATCCCTAAGCTTGGGTGTGAAGTCCGTGGCCACAACACCCTGGAACTGGTCTAAAGTATAACACATCTACTGACACAGTATCCCTAAGCTTGGGTGTGAGGTCCGTGGTCACAACACCCTGGAACTGGTCTAACATATAACACAAACGTAATCTGGCTAAGTGTGAATTCCCAGGTCCTCCTGGTTCTAACACACTGTGAGATCTGACTGGTCTGAGTGCTCACACGTTAGTATTCGCAACGGCAGACAACCAGCAATTGACAGGCGAGAAGTATATATAGTGCAGTGCTCCTCAGCGCCGCCCAGTCCCACTCAGCCAATCACCCACTGCGCTGGGATCAGCTGATCGCCCTGATCAGCTGATCCCTCTCCTATTGGCACAAAGGTCCTGCCTCCTAGCGCGCGCACACGTACAGGTAGCTCTCCATCTGTGTGCACTTATAGGCTCAGACAAACCAGACGCATGCCGCTGTGCGGAAACCGCCAGTCTGAACGCGGAGACAGCCACCCCGCTGTCAGGCCGCGCGGCGGCGTCTCCGCAAACCATTACACGGATATAGTAAACTAAGATGTCCAAGTCCCAGCCAAGCCCCATTATAAGTATATGGGTGTACCTCTTGGTATAGTAAACCCGGATATAATAGAACTTTTGTTGCAGTAAACCTGTTTTTTGGCCCCTTCTGTATTCTGTATCTGGCTATAGTGGAAAGTGGGTGGGTACATGAGTCATACGTCAGCCAGAGACCCATGAGTCATGGTGGGCTGGTAGCCCACAACTAATATCGATTGGAGGAATATGAACAGTGATGCATTGCCTCCTATTCAGGGGCATAGCAATAGGGGGTGCAGAGGTAGCCATCGCATCAGGGCCCCGAAGGGCCCTCCCTCAACTACAGTATTAGCTCTCTATTGGTCCTGAGCTCATAATAATCACTTCTATAGATACTTTGAATAGTGGTAATTATTAACAAGCTGTTCCCCATTCCCTTCTTGCACCTCTGACACTGTAGTTGCCATTGGCAGGTTTTGGTGCGCCATATCAATTGCTATGTATAGAGTGCTTGGGGGGCCCCATTGTAAAACTTGCATCGGGGCCCACAGCTCCTTAGCTACGCCACTGCTCCTATTAAGTGTTGACAAGTTGTGAATAATATAGCCGGCCAACAGTCATTTGCTGCAGTGCTGTACTATAACTATTGGGACTTATCCCTATCAGAGGGAAGCAGCTGCTGTGTGCATGTTGTATGCTGTATGTGTGATAAGCTAGGCAGACTGGGCTTGCGTGCATAGTGCATTATGATCAATTTCATTGATGGACTCCATGCGCACAAGCCTAGGTTTAATACATACACAAGTGAGGTGGGTTGGCTCCTGTTTTTAACTTTAAAGGGGAACTGAAGAGAGAGATATATGGAGGCTGCCATGTTTATTTCCTTTTAAAGGGGTTCTTCTGCGAATGAGGAGAAAAATAAAAAGTGGTTTATGCATAAACTATTAAACATCCTTCTAAAATAGTGTAAAAAGTTTTCTTTAAAAATGAATGTTTTCATCAATATAAGATGTATTGTAATTAGTGACATATGAAGGACTGGGAGGCTAATCCATTTGCTAGGGGTGTTTTTATTTTTTACTTTCTTTTACAACCATAACTGCTGCCTACATAGTTTTCAGTGGTATAACCCACTTCTAGCAGGAATTGCCGTTATAACCCTAACTGCTGAGCTCTGCTGAGCTGCTGAATATGTGTTTACATTGTTGCTAGGCAACCAGACCCGTGCAGAGACTCCTTTTGTGAAAAGAGTCATAAGCAGCTGGGAGAATCAGTCCCATCTACACCATATGATTCTTTGTCAGATTCGATTCAATTTGATTTGATTCATTGATATGATTTGATTCAATCTGACATGTCCGATTCATGATTCGATTCAATTTGACATGTATACTATTGTATACTTTGTGCTTGAGTTTGACCATTTCTGATATGGTAAACTTCTGATATGGTAAACCACTTTTCCTGGTCCTTTGGAGTTTACTATAAAGGGATTGCACTGTAACACATTATAGTCTAGCTGGTATCAAGTGCTTTGGTATGAGCAGCAGAAATACTGTAAATGTTTGACAAGCAATCATCTTATTTTTTAGGAGTTATTTATAAGTCACTAAAAAGCCCTGAACTGAAGGCTAGCATAAAACAGAATGTGCAAATGGCACGAAATTCATTTGTATGATGTAATCATTTCCACATGCAAAAAAAGCCATATCAATTGGTGTGAAATTCATGAAATGTCATGGGATGTGCTGCAATGTCAAATATTATCTTCCTTTCTTTCAAAAAGATTGAGAGTTTAAAGTATTCGTGGCAGAGAATTCATCAGAAATTCACCTTTGAAAGCAATTTTTAGACTTTGGTGGGGAAGTGTTGAGTTTGCAGGTCTGGGTTTATTTTCATGATTTTTTTTCCAGCATGGCTCTCATAAAAAGCATTATACAGCCATTTTTTTAAAGGGGAACTTTAGCCTAAACAAACATACTGTTATCAAGTTACATTAGTTATGGTAATTAGAATAGATAGGTAATATCTCTTACCCACTCTGTTTTAAAAGAACAGGCAAATGTTTGTGATTCATGGGGGCTGCCATCTTTGTCATGGGTATTAACATACAGCAAGAGGAGGCGCCCATAGAACGTGTGTAGATCTGCTCGTTCAATATATCCAATATACAAATTAAAATAAATAGGTAAAGAGAAGATGCTCTTACCTGATACAACAAATTGAGACAATGATATACAATATAATAATTTATTAGGCTAGCACCTTGACAACGCGTTTCGCGATAGACAATCGCTTCATCAGGTCATGTAAAGTGCTAAAAAGGAAACAAAGGATGGCTTTCAGACTAAGATGAAAATAAAAGAATTATAACATAGATGTTCATTCTTTATGCCGTTAGCAGCATAAACTTTTATGCTCCCACATTATACACTCTACAGGGCAGCCCTCCCTGATATATATACACTCTACAGGGCAGCCTTCCCTGAGATTTCCCTTACGCCAACCGGACATGACGTCATGCGACAGCACTCGTGCGCGCATGCCCAGGACTGTCCCTCCTCGCTTTCCTTTCTATTTTTAGATGCGGACCTGTGTCCGTGCGCATATGGCGCCCGGACTTTGCATTGCAGCTCGAGAGGTGAGTCCCCACTCTTCCACTTGCTATGCCCCCTCGCGTACCCGGTGTCCGCACATTTGACACTGGCCCCGTTCTTCCGGGCGTAACCCTGCCATCCTCCGGCCCCTATTTATCTCTGGGCGCATACTTATTGTTTTAATAGTTGGCTCTAGAAGTCTTTCCCGCTATACACTGGGGATCCCTCCTCCACCAACTTCTTATCCCCATAGAGCCCATTCTAGGGCAGAAACTATTTTATACTATGGGGCCCACTGTAGCGCAGTATGTTTAATTAATTGTACATGCTTCATCTATTTTATTATTTAGCCTTGTTGATATATATATATTGCATATTCGTTACAGTTTTCCTTGTATATTGTGTTTTATATGCTTGGACACCCATCTACTGGCCAAACGTATTATTTCATTGGTGGGCATGGTTTTTTGCGTGTGTGTACATATTTTTATATATGTATATGTGTATATGTGTATATGTGTATACACGTGTATGTGTACCTACAGTTTTTACAATTGTACCATTTGCTATTTTTATGTTATCCCTGCCTCTTATATAGATATTTATGTAAATCTCTTATTAATTATATATTACATGGATAGATTGGTAATATTTTATTTCATTATTGTTTAGATATTAATTAATATTTTATGAACATCTATGTTATAATTCTTTTATTTTCATCTTAGTCTGAAAGCCATCCTTTGTTTCCTTTTTAGCACTTTACATGACCTGATGAAGCGATTGTCTATCGCGAAACGCGTTGTCAAGGTGCTAGCCTAATAAATTATTATATTGTATATCATTGTCTCAAATTGTTGTATCAGGTAAGAGCATCTTCTCTTTACCTATTTATTTTAATTTGTATATTGGATATATTGAACGAGCAGATCTACACACGTTCTATGGGCGCCTCCTCTTGCTGTATGTTAATATCTGTGACCCTAGTATTTCTACTGGGGTGAGCACCCCTACTATCTGTAGGGCGCTCTTTTTTACTAGGAGCAGCGACCGAAAAAGGCCGAGTGGAGACGGTACTTCTCCACATGCACGGAAGGTGGTTGCTCTTTATATAGCAACCCACACTTGTGAGTATAATACTTTACTTCTTGCATATCTACAACATTGATAGACGTTATTACACGATACTGGGCTCCTGGTGTCCCTGTGTTTTTTGTTGTTTTCAACCAGCCCATATCTTTGTCATGGGGGCAGCCATCTTTTTCGTTGAAAGGAGGTGACAAGGAGCAGGAGACACAGTTCCAACTGTCCTGTGTCCTGATTACCCCTCCCAGCTGTACACTCTAGGCTTCAAATGTCACATCCAAAACAGCAGAACGAGAACAACAACATCAGAAATCCCATCATGCTTTACACAGCATCAGGGGAAAATGCCCGGGCAGTTTTCTTCTGTGCAGCTAAAAATAAGGCTTGTATAAGAGAAACAAAGTTCTGATGCTGTGAAACTGTTAAAGAAACACCAAGCCTTTTCAGTGCTGCTGAGTAGATTTTTAGTCCGGAGGTTCACTTTAAGAAGTCCCCACATCTAAAGTCCCTCATTGTGTCAGAGAAAAAGAAAGGCATTCATTCCTCACAAGCAAGTCATTTTTTTTTTCTTTTTGGCCAAAAGAGGTGCATTTTTTTAAATTAATTATTTCATTCACATTTTATTTGCATGTGTTAGACCTTAAGTGACGTGTGTATGTATAGTGGCAAGTATACAAATACCTATGTTGTGTTCCTTTTCTTCTTTTTCAGTTTGAAAGCGCAATTATTCAGCTATGCAAGTGACAGTTTCTCTCCAGTCGGGACCCAGTCAGACTATAACGGCCCTTACTGATAAGGAATTACAGCCATAACATATTTTCTGGCAGAGAAATGGGCTTCTAAGTGCAGGGCATAGATAAAAAAAGGACAATAGTTCATATACAGTGGCATAGAAACAGGTGTTGCAGAGGTCTCAACCACACCGAGGCCTTTAAGCCAGAGAGGCCCCATAGGGCCCTCCCTCAATAGCAGTATTAGCTCTTTTTGAAAAAATACTTTATTCAGACAGACAGATTAGCTGTTTATTGGTTCTGTGCTTGTAATAATCAATTCAATAGATGCCTTGCATAGTAGTTTTCATTAACAAGCTGTTCCCCATCCCCTTCTTGCACCTCTGACACTGTAGTTGTCATTGGTAGGTTCTGGTGTGCCGTATCAACTGTTATGTGTAGAGTGCTTGGGGCGCCCAATGTAAAACTTACACTGGGGTCCATAGCTCCTTAGCTCCACCACTGTTAATATATTTAGTTCTCTGCCAGGCTGTGTCATTGAGCTGAGCCTGAGACAAAACAATAAATCTATTTTTTTAAGTTTCTAAAATCGATTTTCTCAAAAACTACAAGGTCCTTTTGAAAAAAAAAATATTTTTTTTTACTTGCACCCACTATTCTCCTTAACATATGTAAGTATTGTGGTGGCAAAATAATGTATGGATGCTTTGCTATTAACTGCTAAAGTTGGCACAATATTACATGAAAATTATGCGAACATTTACTCAAAATTACAAATGATTACATTTACAGACGAAATTAAGTATGATTTTTTTTCCAAATCTTTGCACTACGATTTTGCATCATAAATGACAATGGCAATGCAAATTTACATCAATCCGAAATTTGTGTTCATCAATAGTAGTTTACAAGAGTAGGAGGAGTTATACAATTTTTTCTCTCATCAGTTTTTGTTTCATTTAAGGCTCAATTAATGGTAATGATTAGTGTAACTAATTATATACCGGTATTAGTAATTGTCACACTTTTGTTGCTTAGGGCCCTTTTCCACTAGCGGCGTTTGCGATGCTGAATCGCAAAAACGCAAACCGCTAGCGATTTTACAATCGCTACGGTTTGCTTTTTAACATGGGAATCGCGGTAGGTCATTTCCACTACCGCGATTCGTTTTTGCGGGGAACGCGAACGCGCGGCGGAGCGATAATTGCCGCGATTTTGCTATGCAGTGCATAGCATAGCAAAATCGCGGCCGCAAACGTCGGGGGAATCGCCGGTTTTGCGATTCAGCAATCGCTAGCGTTCAGCGTGAACGCTAGCGATTGCAGGTGGAAAAGGGCCCTAACGGCCTCTGGACATGCTTCTTTCTTACTTTTTACAGCACCATGAAAGATAATGATTTGATAGTCTATAATAATAATTTGTAATGTTGTCTTCATTGCCATATGCAAAATTACCTTTTCTTTTTTACCCAGAATTATCCAAGTGTCATAGAATGAATTATTGGAGGTCGGGGTTTATAAAAAAAAAAAAAAAAAAAAAAAAAAAAGATGCCCTGCAATTCCTAACCAATGATCCTCCATTACTACTGATCAATGATATAGCAATAACCCCTACAACCCCTGCAGGGGTGCAGCTAAGGTTTTTGTGGCCCCAAGCGGACTGTAGTAAGTGACCCTGTCCTGCGCCAGGGTGAAAAATGGGTGTGGCTATCCCGCATAAGTGGGCATGACCATGACATGTGGGTGGAGCGGGAGGGCGGATTGAGGCGGGGCTGTTTGCGGGGGAAAATGGATGCGGGGGGTGATTGAGGCGCGCGCAGCGCGCCGAAAGATGGGCGTGGCCATGACATTGTATGGGCGGAGCTTAACCGTAGCACAGCAAATATAGCCAACTATGACCATTAAATAATAAATGCAGCAACAGTTACCCCGGACACCAGAAAATAAAAACGCAATTTGTGCAACATTTCAGCAGAAAACAAACGCAATTTGTGCAACATTTCAACAGAAAACAAACGCAATTTGTGCAACATTTCAACAGAAAACAAACGCAATTTGTGCAACATTTCAACAGAAAACAAACTGAATTTGGGCCACATTTCAGCAGAAATCAAACGCAACTTGGGCCACATTTCAGCAGAAATGAAACGCAATTTGGGCACATTTTCAGCAGAAATCAAACGCAATTTGGGCACATTTTCAGCAGAAATCAAACGCAATTTGGGCACATTTTCAGCAGAAATCAAACGCAATTAGGGCAGATTTTCAGCAGAAATCAAACGCAATTAGGGCACATTTTCAGGAGAAATCAAATGCAATTAGGGCACATTTTCAGCAGAAATCAAACGCAATTAGGGCCACATTTTCAGCAGAAATCAAATGCAATTAGGGCACAGTTCAGCAGAAATCAAACGCAATTAGGGCCACATTTTCAGCAGAAATCAAACGCAATTAGGGCCACATTTTCAGCAGAAATCAAACGCAATTAGGGCACATTTTCAGCAGAAATCAAACGCAATTAGGGCACATTTTCAGCAGAAATCAAACGCAATTAGGGCACATTTTCAGCAGAAATCAAACGCAATTAGGGCCACATTTTCAGCAGATATCAAACGCAATTAGGGCACATTTTTAGCAGATAAACGCAATTAGGGCACATTTTCAGCAGATAAACGCAATTAGGGCTGCAAAAAGAAAAGAATTTACTCACCTGGCACTGGCAGAAGTCTTCTCTCCCCGTCTCCTCTCCCGGCCGGCTCCTCAGGCGCGCAATTCCCACGGAGCTCCCTCCCTCCTCCAATCTCCCGCGCTGATTGAATGCAGGGCTACGGGAAGATGGCCACCCGAAGCCCTGTACTGGAGGCATAAATAGTCTCCAGAGCAGGGCTTCGGTGGCGGCCATCTTCCCGTAGCCCTACTCTGCTCTGCCAGCCCCGCGGGGCTGTGGGAAAACAGTGACGTCACGCCGACGTCACGGAGCCGCCGAGGCCCCTAAGATCTTGAGGCCCCAAGCGGCCGTGTGGTCTGCTTTATGCCTCGCGGCGCCCCTGAACCCCTGTGATGGGCTATGGGGGCTGCTCCTCTTTCCTCTGCTGCAGACATCCCATAATACCTTTAACCTCTTCTGCTCCACTCCCAGAGCTCATGATCTCACAGTGGAGCATTCTCCACAGCTCCTGATGTTGGAACACATCCAATAGGGAGCGTTGAGCTGCAACTGGCTGCTTCACCTGAAGGTGGGTACACACATCAGATACAATTCTTTGGAAAATGAAAGCTCACAGACCAATTTTACCCCCTTCCATGTAGTATGAGTGCATTCCTACACAGTATATTCTATTGAGCTGAACTCCCCATGACTGAGATAAAAAATCTTTACAAGATGCTGTACACAAAGATGAGATGAAGAGATCAGTTCCTGCAAAAATTCAGGTGCTGCAAAATGCATTCATAGCGTATGATATCTGCAGATCTCATACACACCTTGCTTAATAGACATTCATCTGCAGATCAGATCCACCAGGATGGATCTTTAGATCTGCAGATGATTGTCTGATCTGCAGATGATTGTCCGTTAAACAAGCTGTGTATGCGATCTGCAGATATCATAGACTATTGTAACGATTGGCCATGCAGATCGTGGTCGTGACTGGAACCAGACTGGCAGATCCACGATCTCTGCATGGCAATCGTTTTGGTTCCAACAAAACCAGAAGATCACAATAGAAATACTGACGTCTGCACAACAGAGTAGAATAATAAATGTGTTTTATTTACAATAATGCAAGTGTACAAATGCAGATCACCATACACATACAATATACAATCAAACAACGCGTGGTGCACCACAAATACCAGAACCCTGACTATCTATCTATCTATCTATACAAATATATACAGCAACACACACAATATGAGAATATATACAATAATACAATATATACAGACACGTTTCAACTCAATCAGCACACAGAAGAATCGTCAGACTAGCAAGGATCAAATACCAGGAAATCAGAATGGATCAGAAGTACAGAATCAGAAGGCAAGAGATTAGTCGAACAAGCAGGAGTCAAAATACCAGGAGCTCAGGATACAGGACTGATGGCCAGAGTCACAACACTGCAGTAAACAAGACACAATGACCTAGCAATGTGCTGCTAGGATGTCCGGCCTTAAATAGCAGCACATTGATCAGGTGATCTATCAGGAAGTTCACATAGTTCCACCTGCTGGTGATCCGGGGAACTGCACAGTTCTCAGCAACAGGGGAGACACCTGCTGGTTGACAATGGAAGTTCACAGCACAGTTCATAAGTAATGCCACCAGCAGGACAACAGAGGCACAGATCATCACAACTATAAATGCATTTTGCAGGAACAGATCTTTTACAGGAACTGATCTTTTGCAGATACTGATCTTTTGCATGTGTACAGCATCTTTGTGTGCAGCATCTTGCAAAGATTTTTATCTGATGGGGAGTTCAGCTCAATAGAATAGACTGTGTAGAGTATGGCTCTCATACTAAATGGAAGGGATAAAATTGGTCTGGGATCTTTCATTTTCCAAAGACTTTTATCTGATGTGTGTGCCTAGCTTGACACAGAGTGAGCTCTAGAGGTCATCCATGTTGCCCCATCACACACACACGTACACACACACACAGGAAAAAAAACCTGAGGGGGGGGGGTGGCTGTTTAAAAAAATTGATAGGGGTTACCCAAAAAATAAGCTGATGTGGTCTGACATCGGGAGCTGTGGACAATGCTCCACTGTCAGACCATGAATTCCGAGAGTGGAGCAGAAAGGGTAATAGCTGCAGTGCAGGGAAATTTGGGTGGCCAGCCGTGATTGGCGGCAATGATGGCAACCTAATTAGCGGCGGTGCAAGGAAACTTGGGCGCCTGACCACGATTAGTGGAAATGATGAACACTCGAGGCCAAGATTAGCTGTAATTCTGTGAAAATTGGGTGATCGAGGTTGCTGCAATGATTAGCCACAAAAAAAGTGACATTTGGGCGCCCGAGGGTATCGATAAAAAAAAGCGAGCACCATTGCTACCTTAGATTAACCCCATTTTTTTTTTAGATCACCCATGTCCCCCAACCCCCCACCCCTTCCAAGGTTGGTCAAATTTGTCTGCACAGCATCCAGCAGCTTTTATCATTGAATCACATGGCGGCACCCTTTTTCCCATACTGCCGCTCGCATCCAAATGTCCTCCCTTTCTGACATGCTGGCACAGTGACAGCGAACAGTATGTAACAATCTTCCTAGTTGGCGTAGACAGCAAAAAAGAAAACTGAAATATGTGATAATCATTTTAAAGGGTTTTTTTTGGCTGCAGTTCTGTTGCACTCAGGCGTCTCAGCTCTCCTTCCCTCATGTCCGCTCCTGTTAAATGCTCTCTGAATTTTGCACATGGAAGATTAGGAAGATTCTTAGCATGCTTGGACTCCTAGTGACACAGAGCTTTGTGTGCTCTTCATCGAAAACTTGCCGCAGGGAGCTGCTATTTGAGTTGAACTCAGATTCATATTTTGACTTCAACCGGTGCATTTGTAATCTCCCAAAATGCTAATCTGGGAGATTAATAGATGTAAATATGAAGCCAGGCGCTCTTGCCTGACTCATTCTTGTTCAGATGAGTGGACTCACAGGACAAGTTTTTGGCATCACTGGCTGCTATTTAAAACCTTAGAGGAAGTCAGTGTGGCCCTGCATACAGTTTGTCTTTAAGCCTTTACTGGATTTATTAGCCTCTTGGCCTCTTTACGGGAAGGGAGGGGGGATTAAGTTAAGATTTTCTTAGCACAGGGACTGGCGTATAAATATCTCAGAAGGGTAAACTTTGAATTGTACATAATTAACCTTATTTCATTTTATATAGCATAGAGGTAAACTAACAGCTATAGGAACCTGTTGGCACTATTATACAGTAAATAGGCCACTCGTCTACTATAATAGAATGCAGAGCCGGGACAAGGTCCTCCAACACCCAAGGCTGAGACACCAAAATGCGCCCTTCCATCCCTCCCACCCAGCTGTCGCACACTGATTGCTATTAGACTGAGAGGCACCCCAGGGCCCCCAACACCTTAATCTCTAGTTATGTGGCTTGCAGTCACTGCCATGTATCCCCTTTTCTTATTTCTCTCTGCATCAAACTCAATAGAGGATTGATAGTTGAGCGACCTCTCCTAAACTGCGCCCTGAGGCTGGAGCCTCTCTCGCCTCTCCCTCGGCCCAGCCCTGATAGAATGAATGTGGTTAATACTGCATCAGTGGAAAATAGTAGTGACAGATTAATGATAATAATTAATATAATTTCTAATTTAAGAGCAGCACAGAATGTGCAATGAGAAGACAAACTAAGCAATTTGCTTAGTCTTATATTAATCCATAAGCCAGCCATGCAAAACAGAAAAAGCTTTCATGAATGACTTATTAAATTCAAACCGAGTTAATTTATGCAGTGTTTTCATATGCATTAATTCAAGTGCCTAATTAGGTGCTAATTAACACAAAACTTAGCTCATGCCTTTTAATTGTCAGTGAATGATGAAGTAAAGTGAAGCTATAAAAATAGTTTACCAGTGAGAAGAAAAGTGAGTCATGTGAGGTAAAACATAAAACAATTAGTGTCCTGAGCTATCCTTCCTCAGGTGTATGAACTTTACTGAAAATCATGTTAGGGTGCATACACACATCCAATTTTGATTGGCCAATCACTGACTAGTTTTAGCACTTCCTTGTAGTATGAGGGCCATAAGATTTTGAATACTCTGAACAGATTGTGTATGTACGCTCTCATACTACATGGAAGTGGTCAAATTGGCCAATTAAAATTGGATGTGTGTATCAGGCCTTAGATTGGGAACACTGCCCTCACAGATTCTCTATAGGTTCTGTATAGTTTTATTCAGGAAATTCAAGATTTCCACAGCACATCAATGATTCAATATAATGATGTCAGCAATCTCAGGATGATCTAATTTGCCGTACAAACATACAAAGCGGTGGCCTTAAAGTAAACCTGTAATAAAAAAGTTCCCCTAAGAGGTACATACCATGGGAGGGGGACGCTTCTGGATCCTAAAGAGGATTCCCCCGTCCTGCTCAGCCATCTGCATCCAGTGCTGGCTTTCCCGGACACAGAGCGGCAATGATAATAATAATAATGATAATAATAATAATCTGAACATTTGTATAGCGCTTTTCTCCTGTCGGACTCAAAGCGCTCAAGAGCTGCAGCCACTGGGACGCGCTCAAGAGGCCACCCTGCAGTGTTAGGGAGTCTTGCCTTGAACTCCTTACTGAATAGGTACTTGACCTAGCCAGGATTCGAACCCTGATATTTACAATTGCCACAGCGCACATGCACAGTAGCAGCTCTCCGGAAATAGCCAAACCCAGTCCGGTCCACTCTACTGTGCAGGCGCATACAGGTTGTGCCTGTGTAGAACGGACCAGATCAGGCTTAGTTATTTCCAGAGAGCCCAAGCACGCTGACAAGCAGCCAACAAGGAGATCTTATGAGGGTCCCAGAGCTGGATCTCCTGTACTGAGGAGGAAGATCTCCTCTGTAGGATTCAGAGGCTTCCCCCTCCTGAGGTAAGTAACCCCCAGGGGCTATTTTTTGTTACAGATTCTCTTTAAAGCAAAGCTGTGAGGTTTACTACAGGCATATTGGATTGCTTATCTAGGTAGGGGAAGCCTATGGAGAATAGGGGAAGGCTCTGGATTCTCCGGAGGCTTCCCCCATCATCCTCAGCCAGTCCAATCCAGTGATAGGACCCCGAAAGCGCGGCCCCACTGCACCAGCGAGGTAGCTTGGATCTGCTCGGACTCAGGGGGAAAGAACTAAGCCCAATCGTGTCCATACTACTGCATAGATGACTCTGCATGTGCAGTAGCAGTAGTAGTTTTCCACCAGACCCCGAGCAGGCCACGCTAGTGCGCATGCATGAGCTGTTGACAATCAGGGATGGTCGGAAATGCAAATTTATGATTCCACGGAAATTCTGATTATCGCCATTCGCCAATGCCAATTACCAATTTTGCAGATTTCCGTTTTCCAAGGGGTCCATTTTTTGGTCATTTGTTGCATTCTCTGATTGGCCAATTACTTCCGAGTTGACTCTATATTCTCTGTTGGGTCCAATGCTTCCAAGTTCGGTGACTGGGCTAAAATTACAGAGTCGTAAATGCTGAAATATTATTTCTGCGGAATCCAAATAAGCATCCTTATTGACAGTCGGCTTTTTGGGGGTTCCAACCCATTCGAGTTTGACATGTAGGAATTGATCACCGTCCGACTGAATAAAAAATGGATAGGAAACAATTACCTTGGTATACTGAGCTATAAATGACCTGTGTAAAAACGACAGCTGCAAATGAGTGTATAGTGTTCTACTGCATCGTTTTTTCATTACCGTATTTCAGATTTCAGCTTAATCTAATTTATCCCGGTTATCAATTTGTTTTAATTTCTTTTTGACATCATAATGTCAGACTTATTTTTCTTCAAGAGACCAAAACAAAGAAACAAAAACACATCAGAAAACAAAATACCCCCTACCCCTCCCACATAGATAGCTAGATGGGTCCCCAGTATTGGTGGCCAGTGGAGCCCCCCGTATTAGGTAGCCAGATGAAGCAAACCTCCCCCCAATACAGGTCGCCAAAAGAACCCCGATATTAGGAAGCCAGACAAAGCCCTCCCCAGTATAGTGGTCAGATGCAGTCCCCAGTATACAATTTATAGCCAGAGGTAACACAAGCAGCATAGGTAGCCAGCTGTAGCTCCCCTCCCCCCAGTATAGTTAGCCAGAGGAGCCGTCAGTATTAAACAGCCAGATGCACACCCCCACCCCCTCCAGCATAGATATCCAGCCGTGTCTCCTCCCTCCCCAGTATAGGTAGCTAGTATTAAGCAGCCAGATACACCACTATCCCCTCCAGCATAAGTAGCCAGCAGTAACGCCCAGTATTCGGTAGCTGCAGGGAATCTACTGAACATCAATAAATGGCATTGCACTGTTTTGTTTCAGTGCAATGCAATGGGCTGTCAATTGACCTCCGCTCCTGCCACGCCCCCAATCAATGTAAAACTTCCATCTGATCTCATCAATACTTTTGATCGATATTAGGTGAAAATTCAATTGGAAATTGATCGAAAAGGAATAATTTTGAAAAATCAATTCCCTGCAGATTCGATCACTCTTATTGATACAGGAAAATCGATAAGTGGGTGGGCATCTTAAAACAATGATGTAGCAGTAGTTGCTAAGAAGATTTCAAGCAGAACTTAGCTTCTGGCCTTTGTCCACAAGCCCAGTAACTGTGTACAAATATAAGTACTGACACAGCATCAAGCTAAAGTGCCTCCCACTGGTGGGAGAGGAGAAATGGCAGGAAGACGCTCTTACCAGGACTGCAGACATCACCAGTGCTGTTTGGCAGGGACATGCTGTTGAACTGAGCCACTAAGATCTGAAAATAGGAAAAGGTCATGGGGGAGACAACAGGGTGGGAGGGGGAGCTGGCAAAAGAAATAATATTACCTGCAATCAAGCTAATCTAAATTACCTTGAGCTTGCTTTTCTGCTCACTACAGAAGTCGGCTGTTAGCATCTGTATCACTGGGTTCTGCAACAGCATACTGCCCTGCATTATTGATTATTCTGATCAGGGTAAATAATCAATAGTCATGGGCACTCTTGTTTTACAGCAGCCAGAGCACATGGCTACTAATGACAGGCAACAACTGAAGCACTTAACACATCCTGCCACCTCTCCCTGCTAAAGTCCCAGTTGCAGCAAAGCAATCATTCTCTCTACTCACCCTGCTGCTCTGCATATTCACTCACTGCAGGCTGTGTGTAGAGAGCGAGGGGACACATTGTCCACGGGACATGAAGGGGGAGGGGTGCTACATCTAGTGCAGGAAGTAGTTCAGTTCCCTGCACTGCCGGCTGCTATTTTCCCGAATGTTGCCCAAACTATGAAAAACGGTCCCAGGTGGAAGAACACAGTGGCTGAGCACCACAGCGGCACCCCTAGCCATGGCTACACCCGGTGCTGTGAGCACATGCAGCCCTATGGTAGGTACACCACTGACACAGGATCGGATTTGCAGGCTTGTTCTGGGTCAAAGACTTTAATTTTAAAGGGGAAAGATCTGCAGGATAGCCTAGTAATTTGAATTGCTTAAAGGACACATCCGAGGAGAATAAAAAAAAACAAGATCTACTTACCCGGGGATTCATCTGGCCCCTGGCAGGTGATATGTCTCTCGCCGCAACGCTGATGTCCCAGGATCCTCTCTGTTGCAGATGCCAACCTCGCCAGGAAGCCCAAGGTAACTAGATCTTGTTTTTTTTATTTTCCTCTGACCTGTCCATTAAATAGAAATCAATATGGTAGCCTCCATATCCTGCTTGCTCCTTACAGATTTATACAGCTTCAGCCGTGACCGATTAGATGTAAATTTTCCTTAAACCATTGGAGAACATTATTATTCTTTTTTGTATTTATGAAGCGCCAACATACAGTATTATGCAGCGCTGGACAATAAATACATACAATGATACTGTCACGAAATGCATCTGCTGGCAAATTTCCTGAACTATTGATGAACTTCCTCCATTTCGCCAGCAGATGTCCTCTGTGTCCTCAGTGTTTGAAACTGCTTGAACTATTCTCTGCCACCAGCAGAGGTCTCACTCACAAGAACTGTTTTGCAGATTTAATGAGGGCAGGTCTGTGATCACCTGGACTTTGTCATCTGACTTTCTTGCACACTATATAAGCTGCTTTAACAGACCACCCTGTGCTAGCTCATCAAAGTCCGTTCCTGATCATGAGTTCTAGCCTCAAAGTCCGTTCCTGATCCTGAGTCCTAGCCTTCTTGTCTTGCTCAGCCTTGTATCTGTAATTATCGTGTTTGACCTGTTTTCTGTATCTGACTAACCTTTTGCCTAAGCGATTGTATCTTGTTTGTATCTCTGGTTTGACCCTGCATGTATGACGTTCCGTTGCCTGCCGATTATAATTCTGATGCTCTGCCTTTGTATATAATGTATATGATGCTCATGTGTATATAGTAGTCAGGTCTGGGGTTCAGTGTGCACACTATTGTTATGCTTGGAGACCTTTGCATATTATCCTATATGCAGGGGGTCCATAGCATCTGCAATACCTGATAGATTCTGCTTATGTGTTAGTTTCCAGCTGCTTACGCATCCTGATAGTACTATTCTCTGCATAGAACCTAATGCTAATTGTGTATGCATCCTGATGGTCAGATTCTCTGCATAAACTTAATCTCAATTGTTTATGCGTCCTGTTCATTTGACTCTCTGCATGATCTTAATGCTGATTGTTTGTTTGTTTGTAAGCTCTTTTGCATACTCTGTGCATGAACTTAATGTACGACATTTATGCTGTTTATCTCTTGAGACTGATTACAATAAATCTTTATGTTTATTCCTTTAATTCCATTCTCAGTGTTTCTTGCATACTGACAGAACAATCTTCCTTGCGATTCCCATGCATTGCACACCAATGCATCAGAATCATGACAGATACCAAGGAAGGATGACAGATGTAACTTAACAAGGTTATACAACATACGACAAAGCTTTACAAGGCAAACGGTACAAAATACATGATCATTGGATTTTAGACCGGTTAAGTAGGCCCAGTAATACAAGTTTGAGGCTGTCATAGGAAAGGAGCATACAATCATGTTGAACACATTAGGGAAGGGAGGACCCTGCCAAAGAGTTACAATATAAGGGGAGAGGAGATAGACACCCTAGGTAGGGCTGTAAAAAAGCATTCAGTAGATAGTTACTGTGTGGTAAGGGGTTGGAAGGCCATCTTGAAGAGGTAGGTTTTGAGGGCTTCCTTGAATGTGTTGAACATCCAACAAGTACCTTATTTTTTTACTATAAGACGCACTTTTTCTTCCCCAAAACTGGGGAGAAAATGTCAGAGCATCTTATACAGCGAATATACGGTTGAAGACTGCGCAGCGGAGCACTTACGAGCTGGCGTCTCCATCTGCAGCTCAACCCCACAACCCATGCTACTGCGGCTTTATGAATGGGAGATCAGCGAGGTTCAGTATGAGAGCAGGAGTGAGGCAGCCATCCACCCGCGGGCATACATACAGAGAACCGGCTGCGGGTGGGAGATCAGCGGGGTCCAGGGTGAGAAGGAGCAAGGCAGCCATCTACCCATGGGCATAGCACATGCTACGGTCTGCTGCTCTCGTTTGCCGCGTGCTGCTCTCCTTTGCCTCCATCTCCCTACATCTGCAGCCAGTTTAAAAAAAACATGCAGCTCTCCCCACTCCCGGCTCCTCCGTACTTCCTGGCTAATTGTGCTCAGTCACCGCATGACCCCAGTGGCGCACGTGTGATTTCAGGTTGTCCACGGGTGGATGGCTGCCTTGCTCCTTCTCCTGCTGGACCTTGTTGATCTCCCAAGATGTAAGAGCAGGAAGCAAACAGCCACCCCTCGTACTGCTGCCTCTGTAAATCAACAGGACACAAAGCCTTGCTTTCTAATGATAAACATTATATTTGGTATGTGTTAAAAATCCAGAGCATTTAATATACCGCCATACCAAAAACTGAGACCTTTTCAAATCTGGTGCCAGGGTTCCACATTAATTTCTGCTGGATGATGGAATAACCGAATGAAAGAATATTTGATCTATGAATCACCTCCTCTACACAAAATCCATAATTATTACAGTCTCCCCAAACACAGTAAGTTTTCATAACAGCTCTGTCAATCAAGCCTCTAGTACACAGGTATTCAGGCTTTATCAGCTGACATACAAATCCAATAGAAAAAAAAGACAGGGAAGCCTAAAGTACAACTTCAACTAAAAACTTGGTAGCAACAATTTTTTTTTTTTTTTTTTTTTGGGGGGGGGGAGGTCCATAAGAACCCCCCCCCCCCCCCCCGACCATAGACTACCAGGCTTGGTAATAATTATTGACCTCTAAACCTGCATCTTATGGTCCAAAAAATACGGTATTTTTCAGTGTGTGTATATATATATATGTGTATATATATGTATATGTATGTATATATATATATATATATATATATATATATATATATATATATATATACACACATATAGTGGCTTGCAAAAGTATTCGGCCCCCTTAAAGTTTTCCACATTTTTTGTCATATTACTGCCACAAACATGAATCAATTTTATTGGAGTTCCACGTCAAAGACCAATACAAAGTGGTGTACACGTGAGAAGTGGAACGACAATCATACATGATTCCAAACATTTTTTACAAATCAATAACTGCAAAGTGGGGTGTGCGTAATTATTCTGCCCCTTTGGTCTGAGTGCAGTCAGTTGCCCATAGATATTGCCTGATGAGTGCAGGCTTAAGGCTACAAAAAGATTTCCAAAGCCTTGAACATCCCACGGAGCACTGTTCAAACGATTATTTAGAAATGGAAGGAGTATGGCACAACTGTAAACCTACCAAGACAAGGCCGTCCACCTAAACTCACAGGCCAAACAAGGAGAACGCTGATCAGAAATGCAATCAAGAGGCCCTTGGTGACTCTGGACGAGCTGCCGAGATCTACAGCTCAGGTGGGAGACTCTGTCCATAGGACAACTATTAGTCGTGCACTGCACAAAGTTGGCCTTTATGGAAGAGTGGCAAGAAGAAAGCCATTGTTAACAGAAATTCAAATGTTCCTGATAGTTGCGCTCAATTCCCAAATCCTTCAATAGCTCCAGAGAACCAAAACAAATTGCACCTTAATAAATAAAAG
The DNA here is from genome assembly GCF_040937935.1 of Hyperolius riggenbachi. Classification (NCBI taxonomy): domain Eukaryota; kingdom Metazoa; phylum Chordata; class Amphibia; order Anura; family Hyperoliidae; genus Hyperolius; species Hyperolius riggenbachi. The sequence continues at coordinate 90,107,761 of NC_090647.1, read as the reverse complement.
AATATATAGTGTAGTCTGTTTAAGTAACATAAAGATTAGCACCCTTTTTGTGAAAGACACACTCTAGGAGCAGTGTTTACGTTAACCAGGGTTAGAGGCCCAACACCATCTAATTCACGCACTCCCCCCCAGTTATCCCTGCTCACCAGCAGTAATCAGCATCAAGCTTTACATTAATGCACCAATGTGCTGGAATTACGCTGTGTGGTCACCAAGGGTAATATGCTTAGGAGGTATCTGGAAACTCAAACAGGAACGATCATGTGTAAAACCGCAATTTAATAAAAACAATTAAAAGGTAATGCCCATACATAAAAAACACAAGTAAACAGCATATATGTCATCATCTCTGGGTCAGGAAGACTGCAGCATCCCGCATCCCCTTTCCACGTGTTTCGCTTGGTGCATCGGCCTTAGCAATACCTTACTGGTTTTCGTCATAAAATGACTCTGGAGTCATTTTATGACGAAACCGGTAAGGCGTAGCTAAGGCCGATGCACCAAGCGGGACACGTGGAAAGTGGATGCGGGACGCTGCAGTCTTCCTGACCCAGAGATGGTGACATATATGCTGTTCACTTGTGTTTTTTATGTATGGGCATTACCTTTTAATTGTTTTAATTAAATTGCGGTTTTACACATGATCGTTCCTGTTTGAGTTTCCAGATACCTCCTAAGCATATTACCCTTGGTGACCACACAGTTTAATTCCAGCACATTGGTGCATTGATGTAAAGCTTGATGCTGATTACTGCTGGTGAGCAGGGATAACTGGGGGGGAGTGCCTGAAGTAGATGGTGTTGGGCCTCTAACCCTGGTGAACGTAAACACTGCTCCTAAAGTGTGTCTGTCACAAAAAAGGGTGCTAATCTTTATGTTACTTAAAGAGACTCAGTAACAAAATTTTAAGCCTTATTTCTTCTATCCTATAAGTTCCTATACCTGTTCTAATGTGGCCTGTCTTACTGCAGCCTTTCCTACTTGCACTGTTTCTTTAATAAATCTTATCTCCTTTTCTCTGTCCTGTCTGTCGGGCTAAGGCTGGAATGTGTGGAATGTGCAGCACTGCTTGTCATTGGCAGAAGCTTTACACACCCCCTCCAAGCTCTGCATGAGTCACACAGTAAGCTAGTTCTCAGCCTATGATACTGTGGTTAGAAGCCAGTCTTTTGTTTGTAAACACTGCCTAAAGCTGTTCATTACAAGCCAGGATTGCAGCAGGGAGTGGCAGAAACAGCACAGAGAAACACAGGAGAAAATAAGGAATAGAATGGTATGCTTTTTATTGTAAGAATATTAGAGTACAGATTCTCTTTAAACAGACTACACTACATATTCTTTTATTTATTAAGGTGCAATTTGTTTTGGTTCTCTGGATCTATTGAAGGATTTGGGAATAGAGCACAACTATCAGGAAAATTTGGATTTGATGGACGTGGTTGTCTAAATAGTGCGCACCACCGGACTGTGAATAAATGAATAGTGTGGTAAATTGTGACTTTGGAGATTGTGGAGCGCAACCTGTGGGTACTGTATTTGATTTTAAATTGTTAACAGTAAAGCATAGGAAGTCCAGTTTGCAGTTTGCCACAAGCCATGTGGGGGACACAGCAAACATGTGGAAGAAGGTGCTCTGGTCAGAGGAGACCAAAATTGAACTTTTTGGCCAAAATGCAAAATGCTATGTGTGACGGAAAACTAACACTGCACATCACTCTGAAGTCTGAACACACCATCTCCACTGTCAAATATGGTGATGGCAGTATCATACTCTGGGAGTGCTTCTCTGCAGCAGGGACAGGGAAGCTGGTCAGAGTTGATGGGAAGATGGATGGAGCCCAATACAGGGCAATCTTGGAAGAAAACCTCTTGGAGTCTGCAAAAGACTTGAGTTTGGGGCGGAGGTTCACCTTCCAGCAGGACAATGACCCTAAACATAAACACAGGGCAACAATGGAATGGTTTAAAACAAAACATTTCCATGTGTTAGAACGGCCCAGTCAAAGTCCAGATCTAAATCCAATCGAGAATTTGTGGCAAGATCTGAAAACTGCTGTTCACAAACCCTGTCCATCTAATCTGACTGAGCTGGAGCTGTTTTGCAAAGAAGAATGGGCAAGGATTTCAGTCTCTAGATGTGCAAAGCTGGTAGAGACAGACTGGCAGCTGTAATTGCAGCAAAAGGTGGTTCTACAAAGTATTGACTCAGGGGGCCAAATAATTACGCACACCCCACTTTGCAGTTATTTATTTGTAAAAAAAAAAATTTGGAATCATGTATGATTTTCGTTCCACTTCTCACGTGTACACCACTTTGTATTGGTCTTTGACGTGGAATTCCAATAAAATTGAATGATGTTTGTGGCAGTAATGTGACAAAATGTGGAAAATTTCAAGGGGGCCGAATACTTTTGCAAGCCACTGTATATATATATATATATATATATATATATATATGCATATGCATATGCATATATATATATATATATATATATATATATATATATATATATATATATATATATATATATATATATATAGTATATATATTATTAAATATTATATAAATATAATATCTCTTGTACAATAAAGTAATCTATGTACAAATAAAAGTGTTATCATTTAATATCATTTAAACATATTGGAAAATATGTGTATGTGACTTGTAGGTACAAATGAAAGTGGTGTAAATAGCTTTGTATGTGTGAATGAGAAGAAAAATAAATTTCCAACCAAACTTCTTTTATTAGCCACCTGCAGAATAAAAGCTGCCTAAATCTAGAAGTATCAACACTTCGCTGTTTTCCCCTACAAATCACGATTACAACTGCAAACGGTGCAATGAGATTGCGATTTTATCTATACTCACTGTATGCGTTGTGACATGACTATTGTGCATTCAGACAGGTTTTAAGACTCAATTGCATTTGCGATTTCTGACAGAGGAGTGAAAAAAATGCAATAAAAAATGTTAATCCTTGCTGGATTACAAGAAAATTGCATAGCACCAGGACTGCAGTGTGGTTTTCCTGCACTCCTATATTTTTTACACAGCCTCAAATGTTATAAAGAAATGCAATTGATCCGACATTTTTGATTAGGTATAATCGGATTGCAATTGGATGGCACTTATGGAAAAGTACCCATGTGCCTTACATTATAATGCTGATTTACTTGTGCCTTGTTGGTCACAAACAATCCATAAAAATGCAGAAAATCACAGAGGAAAATAGGCCTTATAAGTGCAAACAAAAATTTAACTAGAGCCTGATCATCCACAAGTCATCTTAATCAAGTGCCTAGGACCTGGTGAGTGTTCAACATCTGGCTGACACCTCTGCTTGCCCTGTTCCCCCTCCCCACTTTACTAATAATGCCAGGTGACCAGCAGGGGGAGTCGAAGCATCTATCTTGCCTTGGGCTCCATTCCAAAAACCAAGAAAAAGTAGTGTACAAGGCCCCTTAAAGTGCTAAAAGATAATACAAACTTTATTGATATCAACACAGGAGTTGTTTCAAAGCACAATATAAAAGCAATTAAAATTTGCAAACATGCAAAATGTTGGACTGACTAGAGGTAGACTTCTGAATCTCTGCCATGCTCCTCCCCACGCGTACATTAACACCTCCCATCAAACAGCCCTGGTCAATAGCTGTGCAGCTCATAAAACAGAAAAAAACAGGACCTTTTGCAGATCAATCAGAAATTAGCATTACAGTTTCCCCATCAGGTAGAATGATTCCTCAAAATTGGCCTAAAGACAAAATTACTCATTTGATAGACCAATAGGATAAAGTGTCTCTATAGAGATTACAGAGTAACCCAGCAGCTTGGGGTGAGTACAGGGGACTAAAAAAGAGCAAAAAGCCCTCCTACTAAAAAGCAATGCTTAGTGTGATTTGCCTTCTTAAAACAGAAGGCATTTGCGATAATTCAGAGTTAAGTGTGTAACTGTGGTCTCCCATAATGCACCATTACTAAATATGCAAATTATCTCTCTATGCCCCTGAAGCCAGGCTTATATGCAGAACCACTGGTGTATAGCAATACAGACTTGCTATACACCAGCGCTTGTGGATGTAAGCCAGGCTTCCGGGGCATAAAGAGATAAATAATTCTTCGCATATTGAGCAGTGTGCATTGTGTGTAACCATAGTGACAAATTTAAATCTAAATTATCGCAAATACCTTCTGTTTTAAGAAGGCAAACCACACTCTGTAGAGATTAATGAGTGCCTGCGTCACTGCTATAGCACAGGCTCACCAGCCTATACAATAAAATGCAAGTGTCCCTGCGTCTGTCCCTGTGTCAGTGCTTTGCGCTACTGCGCATAAGCACTGACAGCCGTTGGGACAGGACGCAGGGCGGGCCGGCCAGCAGAGCGGGCGGATGGGTGCGTGTGTGGCGGGCGGGTGCGCTCGCGCTCTGACTGGCGGCAATGGTGGCGTGAAGAGACCTAGTGCCCGTTTTTAAACGGGCTTAGGTAGACTAGTGAGAAAATAAGCCACTTAACAGGGTCAGCACAAAAGCTCAAACTGATCCTTTAAGATTTTATAAAGCAATTAATTGCTAAAGTGCTAACATAACGCTGATGACAAAGATAGTTGCAACTAGTGTTGCATTGGCTCAGCAGCCTTTGATTGGATACTTCTCACCACTTTCTTCATGAGGCCATCTCCCGCTCAGGGCACATCAACAGTGCGTATTGGACCATTAAGTGTATTGCTGCGTGGGGGATTGTTTCGGTGGAGCCCGCAATCTAACCATTGTCAGCCAGTCAGCCAGTTGCATAGTGGCGATCAGCAAGGTCTTCCGAGGCTCACACATGCCGCGTTGTCCAGTCTCTGCCCACCTACGCGTTTCAGCCAATCGGCCTTCACCAGGGTGTGTAGGACCCGATTCCATCATAATCCATCTCTGGTTAACTGTACAATTTACAGTCACAAAGTGAACTTTAGTAAGTTCATATCTTTTTCCAGTTTTCTTTCACTTCATTGTTTTACTAGGAATTTTAGACTTTTAGTAAAACAACCTAAAAACAGAATCTTATTATGTCTACCTATCGGCCCTGGCACAGAGGGTGCGCAGACATCTGTAATAGATTGCTGTAATTTGCATGCTTATTGTATAAGCAATGTTTGTAGTAGTTATACATTTAGTATAGGCCAAGTAAAATAAAACCCTAATCCATTCATTAATAGGATGACAGACTTTGGACAAAATATATTTATTTTGAGTATCCTCCAGCGTATGCTACAAAGTGCTCTTTCCAGTGAGTAATTATATGTAATCATGGAGGTCAGATTTTAGCCTGACCAAGTAATGTAATTTTCATAAAATGACACATGTAATCTTCTCAAGGGCCAATGTATTAGCACAAAAGAAACCATTTCATTCATTTTTTGTCAAAGTGAAACTGATCACTACAGAAAATGTGCAAAATACCAGTGTTTCCAAAATGCCAGTGGGGCATGTGGCATCATTGCTTGTCATGTCTAAAGGTGGTCACACACGAAACAATAAAATGTTACATTTTCCTGTTTAATCCATACATGGTAGCAAGCTGCTCCTGTGTGGTCAGATCACAGACAAATCAGTCCAGCCCCCAGCCTGTGTCTCAGAGCTCTACAAGCAAGGTGTGGAGGAAGAGGCAGGAGGGAGAGAAACACTATGTGTGTGTAAGGCCTGGCAGATCTAGTCTTCCTTCAGCCTCTATACCCCAATATAACTCTGCAGTCTTCACCCCATGTGGCGCGTCCCCGCGTGAACAGGAGGTGACGCGATAGCACCTACCCCACTACGGTTACACCCAGGCCTTAATGCGCAAGGTATAGAGGTTGAGGCCGGCAAGGCAGGAGTACCACCAGAACCACTAGGCAAGGCAAGGAGACTGGGTAATATCAGGTAATAGTGCAGGATGCACTTGTGGAAGAGACTACGTAGATCACAGCAGGAGCTATGAAGATAAAGCAAGGTAGTGAGCAGGCAGCTATCAACTCTACAGGAGCTATGATAATACAGCAGGGTAGTGAGCAGGCAGCTTTCAACTCTACAACTAGCTATAGATTAGAGAGCAATATTGCTCAGAGCGCCTGCAGTTCTAAGCTTCCAATAACCACCACAATAAAACAAGACACAATGGTTGCTCAGTGCGACCACAGCGCTGAGCATCTGATGTCCACCACACTGAATAGACAAGGGCAGACAAACTGACAGGAAGGAAGGAATGTTTGCCAACCTAATCGCTACCACAGCGATAGCAAACATTCACACAAACAAGACAGAACAGGAAAGAGTGTAACTAATAGCAACCGCAGCTATAGTCAAGTCCACAGGATCAGAACTAGCAGGAAGCAGGAACGCTAGCCAATGGTGACAGCGTCCAGTCTAGCAGGACTGGAAGGACTTTAAGTCCACAGGATCAGAACCAGTTGGAGCGCCAGCCATTCAACACAGCAGTGAGGCTGCGCCCAGGCTAGCAGGTCTGGAAGGACAATGATGTCCACAGGATCAGAACTAGCTGGACCACTAACCAATCATACCATAGTGTTGGCTGTGTCCAGGCTAGCAGGACTGGAAGAACAATGATGTCCACAGGATCAGAACTAGCTCGAGCACTAGCCAATCACACCGTAGTGCTCTGAATTGCAGAGTGAATGCAGATGGCAATAACACTTATTGTGAATGCAATCAAAACTACGCAACTGAATGCATGCAGAGAAATCAGAACTGCCTGGTTGCAGTTCCACTGCAACCAACAGGACTTGCTACAGGAGAAATCCTGACAGTGTGTAATTCATTATTTCAGTAGCTAAGCCAGTGGTCCTCAAACTAAGGCCCATGGGCTGAATGCGGCCCCCTGAGGCTTTTTTACTGGCCCCCACACACAAAATGTATTACTTATAGATGCGGTCCACTGCATTTTTAAATATTGGTGGCCCGCATATATATTAGCAGTTCTGGCACCATTGTTCTACACAGTGGCATAATTTACCGACACCCCCCTCCACCCCCAAAAAACGAAGTGCGCCGTGGCAAAAATGGGTGTGGCCATGCCATCACATGGGCGGGGCTAACTGTAATGTAACTGTGTAACAGTAAGGCAGTGGGCTAATATAGGTAGCCAGAATAGTTGCCCCCAGCATAGGTTAGATAGGTAGGTGCCTCCAATATAGGTAGCCAGTATAGTTGCCACCAGTATAGGCTAGCTAGATAGGTAGGTAGGTGCCCCCAATACAGGTTAGATAAGTAGGTGCCCCCAGTATGGGTTAGATAGGTAGGCACCTCCAGTATAGATTACATAGGTAGCTGCCCCCCAGTATAGGTTAGATAGGTAGGTGCCTCCAGTATAGTTTAGATAGGTAGCTGCCCCCAGTATAGGATAGATTGGTAGCTGCTCCCCAGTAGGTTAGAAAGGTAGCTGCCCACCAGTATAGGCTAGATTAGGTAGCTGCACCCCAGTATAGGTTAGATAGGTAGCTGCTCCCAGTATAGGTTAGATTAGGTAGCTGCCCCCCAGTATACGTTAGATAGGTAGCTGCCCCCCAGTATAGGTTAGATAGGTAGCTGCTCCCAGTATAGGTTAGATTGGTAGATGCCCCCCAGTATAGGTTAGATTAGGTAGCTGCCCCCCAGTATAGGTTAGATAAGTAGCTGCCCCCCAGTATAGGTTAGATAGGTAGCTGCCCCCCAGTATAGGGTAGGTAGGTAGGTGCCCTCTCTCCCATAATGGAGGGGGGAGTCAGCCGTTGGGAGGCAGCCCGACCTCTCCCTCCCTTCCTCTCCCCGGGCCGCCCTCCATACTCCCCCTTTCCGACACAGAGTTAGTGCAGGGAAGCGCTGTAAATAGTCAGTAACTCACCTCCCTGGTTCCAATCGCTGCTCAGTTGCCGCTGGTCTTCTCCTCTACATAGACTCTTATACACATGCTGTGTGTATAAGCATCTATGCAGAGGAGAAGACCAGCGGCAAGTGATCAGCGGATGGAACCAGGGAGGTGAGTTACTATTTACAGCGCTTTCCTGCACTAACTCTGCAGTCGGAGGGGGGAGCATGGAGGGCGGCCCGGGAGAGGAAGGGAGGGAGAGGCCGGGCTGCCCTCCCCACGGCTGACTCCCCCCTCCATTACAGCGCCCCCCTCCCTCAGCGCTCAGGGCAGCCGGACACACACCACCTGGTGCAAGTCGCACCCCCCCCCCCACACACACACACACACAACACTTGTGGTTCCACTGGTTCCACATTGAAGCCAGAAAGCAGTCATTCGCTGGCTTCTGAGTTACTGGGTGAAGGGGATGATTTGTAAGAAGCATAATCACATATATTTTGGTCAGTGCTGTGCAGAAATGTTATGGATCTTTTGCGAAGGGGAAATGGAGGGTTGTGAAGTGTATGTTGCCACAGTGATTATGTGTGTATGGGGGAGACTGTGCTGCAGGCTTTTGTAGGTCATTGGGTGACATTATGGCTCACAAATGACTTGCTATGTTAGGTTCACAATATCTGCACTGTTGGGGGCATAGTAGCTGCACATGCTGTGTTGGAAGGCATACTATCTGACCTTGTTGTGCTGGGGGACATACTATCTGCACATGACATATTGGTAGCATAATTACTGCACTTTTTGAGTTGGGGAAGCTATCTGCACATGCTGTGTTGGGGGGAAGCTACCTGCACATGCTGTGTTGGGGGCATACTACCTGCACATGCTGTGTTGGGGGCATACTACCTGCACATGCTGTGTTGGGGGCATACTACCTGCACATGCTGTGTTGGGGGCATACTACCTGCACATGCTGTGTTGGGGATATACTACCTGCACATGCTGTGTTGGGGGCATAACATCTGCTCTGGTTAAATGGGAGACATGAGGGCTGCCCATGTTAATAGGCGCTGTCTACAATACATAGGCTCAATGTTATGTTTTTCTACATTTTATGTATACTCCGGCCCCCCAACTGTCTGAAGTATGTTGACCCGGCCCTTGACCGAAAAAGTTTGGGGACCCCTGAGCTAAGCAATGCTGTAGACTAAAGCTTGTACAAGCTCTAGTTTATTGGCTAATTTAAAAATAAAAACAGTAAGCTTTCAGCTTGTAAGCCTTGTTCAGACTCTATTCCTGCTGACTGACATACAACCAGAAGGAGGTAGGGAGATTTTTTTGCAACTATAAGTATCATCCAGATTTATTTATTAATTTATTACGGCAGTTAACTGTATGTTACTGAGTGGGGGGGGGCACTTGGGGGGGCACAGTGATTCCAAGGTGGGGGCCAGTGCTCCAGCGTGCCCCAGTGTAGCGCTGCCCATGAAATCTATTATGACTCTCCCAGGTGCATGAGGGTAGTATTTATTTAAAGAGACTCTGAAGCCTCTTAAAATTCATCTTTTTATTTAACAATCCCCTTATACACTATCACCCAATCTAAAATGCTGCTATTCCATGGCAGAACTCTTTGTTTAACCCCCCCTCCCCAAACACCGAGGCAAAAATCCACGACTTTCTTTGTTGTGGATTTTGCTGCCCAGGGAGGCAGAGGTTTGAGCTGTAGCTCTGCCTCCATTCGCATCAATCCACGTGTATCTCCGCCTTTCCCCCGCCCCTCTCTGTGAAAGAAAACTGAGAGGGGCGGGGAGAGGCGGCGATCAGCGCCGATTGACGGGAGTAGAGGAAGAGCTGCAGGCCAAAGCTCTGGGAAGTGCTCCCCCAACATTGCCTGGGGATTTGGGGGAGGGGGGTTAAACACAGCGTTCTGACGCGGGATAGCAGCGTTATAGATGGGGTGATAGTATAAAAGGTTAAATAAAAAGATTAATTTTAAGTGGATTCAGACTCTCTTTAATGCTCCCATAAAAAAATATTTTAAACTTTTAAACTTGTTATCTGTTCCCTGCACTCAGATGTGTTTCTCAGCCATTCAGAGTTTTACAGCCTCTAATGATTTATCAGGGAGAGTAACTCTACAGTTTGAATACAGAGAAATTCTCATTTTGAGCCTTGAATGCATGGTGCAGTTTTTTTTCTCGTCTGCCAGTAGTAAAGATGTTTATGTGCAGGCTCATTGTGGATGAAACAAAATGAGCGAATTACATGACTAACAGGGACGTAATAATAGCCCCTGCGACCCCTGCAACCACAAGGGGTCCCGGGGATGTGGGAGCCCACTCCTGTTCCCTCTTCCTACCCACATGTAGACTAACACAGGTAGTGGAGTAATGTTTACCTTCTCCAGCACTGTGGGTCTCGTCCATGCATCACAGCCGCACACTTTCTGCTGCCATTCACTGGCTGCCGATCACATGATCGATGTGATCTGGAGTCGGCAAATGGCAGCCAGAGTGTGCGGCTGCCACAACTTCTCACTTTGCAATGTATTGATTTATTTTTTCCACGCTACTTCTATTTTTCGGCAAAGTTCCTCTTTAAATACATCAGGCTTTTTAGAATCTATTAAAGCTGCAAGGCTTCCCATCCTATCTTGCCCTTTATTCTCAATACAGTCAATCTTTGGCACGCTTACATATTTATACTTGAAAATATTAACTTCTCGCCCCCACAGACTATCTTGTAATTTATGTTAACTAATCCTTTAAATATTTATTGCCGATGTCCTTGTTTGCTGACAGCTTGCTTAACCTCTCACTTGTTTCTCAGTAACAGGCTTTCCTCCTCATGTGACAATCTGTTCTCTCATTTTCGGCAGTAACCTTCCATAGTAAAATATCTGCCTCAATATTCTAAAGAGATACGTCTGCTGTATAATTGTGACTTTTCACCCTGGTGGTTGAGCTTAATGTTTCCAAGAGCAATTTGCCTCATTAAACCGCTGGCTTCCTTGAGCTCCTCCGATTCCACTCAGTAAGTTACATTTGATATTGTATATCTTTGGAACAGTTGGCAGGTCCATTCTACAGACTGAGATGGCTGCAGCAAAGCCCAATTACTGCAGACCAACTGTGTCTACAGCTATAACGAGCCCATAATTGCATTTGATTGTATTGCTGTTTGATTACAAGAGACATACAGCACTCAATTAAAGAGAAAATAAAGACAGCAAACAAACAACATTCCCTCATCGCTTGCTGTGGGAGTGTGCCAAATACGCCCTCCAGCACATTTTAGTACCTGTTAATAGAAAATGCTCTCTCATTCTTATGATTAGAGTAAGGCTTGGATGAAAGGTCGAGGCAGCAAAAAGAGGTTCTGAGGAAAAGGGTTTGTCTTGTTGACTTTTTTTTAGTTTATTTTACTTTCTATGAAGTTTTTTGATTAATTAACTTGGACAGCAGTGATTGAAATCTATGCCCTGTTTGGGAGTGGTTATCCCTGCCTGGGCATAGATTTCCATCACTCTTGCCACTCGGCCTCACACTGCTCTGTCGTTACTGCAGTTCAAATGCTCTGTTGTGACAATGACAGAAGAGCTCCAATTTCATTGGCTCTTGACCCTGTGATCGCTGTAAGCCAATCACAGTGATGGTCACAGTTCAATTTTTAGAAAAAAAAAGTCTCTTTGGGACTTTGTGTATATCTGTATATTTAGTCACGGTATTGTAATGAAACTTCTTAGTCTGGGTCTTCTTGGTTATAATATACCAGAGTTTAAAGAGGAACGATCAAGGAAACTGTAATTCTGTAAACCTCACATACCTATAGAGCTTTTAGCCAGTAACAATAAAAAAAAATTTAGAAGTCCCTGATCACAGCCTATGTGGAAAAAAAACCTTGTGTATCAGCTTTTTGTGACAAAGTCGGCATCGGGGCTAGAGCTGTACCATGTAGATAGGTTTCACTTCTCTGTCACTATTCACAGAGGAATGATTTACTGTTTGTTTCTGCCTTGCTCACATACACATTGCTTTCTCACAGATTATTTGAGAACAGGTGAGAGATGTTCAGGTACAAAGAAGGATCTGAAGAGAAGGACCTGTACTTGCATGCTTCTCCCCTTCCCCATTCAGAATGAGCTCTTCCTGGCTGCAATCTCTGTTTACTTTACACTGTGTGAGGCAGACAGAGATACAGGAACCGCTGATGAGTTATTTATCCAGTTCACCCCCAAGGGTTTTTACCCTAACGGACCAGAGCAATTTTCACCTGTCAGTGCTCCTCCCTTTTATTCCCTAATAACTTTATTACAACTTCTCACAAGAAAATGATCTACACCTGTTTTTTTGCCACCAATTAAGCTTTCTGTGGGTAGTACATTTTGCTAAGAATTTTTTTATTCTAAATGCGTTTTAATGGGAAAAATACAAAAATAATGGAAAAAATCATTATTTTTCAGATTTCAGCCATTATAATTTTAAAATGAAACATTCTCCAGTGGATAAAACCAACTCATTTTATTTGCCCACATTGTCCTGATTATTAAACCGTTTAAATTATGTCCCTATCACAATGTATGGCGACAATATATTATTTTGAAATATAGGTGTTATTTTTCAGTTTTTTTGTTGTTGTTCTGGCCATAATTACAAGCCCCTATGTAATAAAGTAAAATAAATTTTCCCACATAAAATATAGATTGAAAAAAAGCTGAGTCCCTAAGGCAACTATTTATTTATTTATTTGAAGCTGATTTTTTTTACAAGGGTTTTTTTTTTTGGGGGGGGGAGGGGGGTTGGAAGTGTAATGTATTAATTTATTAATACTGTGTATGTTCATATTATGTATGTGCATGTATGCGTAATATACTTTTTGGCCACAAGATGGCGCTAGTGAACACTCTCCGTAATAGGAAGTGATCACTTTTTTTTTTTTTTTACACTTGTAACAATTTCCTGTTTTTGTGAATGGACGTAGCCGCCGTTCGCGGTTACGTCCATTCACTCCAGGCACTGCGATTGGGTAGAGGACCGCTCGGTCCTGTTCCCCAATCACATAGCTCGGAAACCCGACGGTAATGGCGGCGGTAGCGGCGCGGACACGTGCGGAGCGGCGGCGGGAACGCGCAACGTATGAAAACGTCATGTTGCCGTTAATAGGCTAAAGCATGACATTTTAATACATATGCTTGCCATTAAATGGTTATACATTATTTATAGCTATATTTCTGCTCTCTATCATTCTGAAGACATTTTACTCATAGTATTACAGCCTGTGAAGATTATTTCTGTATGCTGGATGTGCTGAACACAGGCCTCCATAGTAATGCCCACAGTGAAAACTGTTCTCTGTAAATGCCCTATTTTCTTCAAATGAAAAAAATGAAAAGATGAAAAAAAGCCTTTGTACTGCTATCTGCTAGTAATTACTGGAAGTATGTGTGGCATAACTGGCATTTAGAATTTTAGATAACTTTGATAGTTGTCCTCTAAGATGTAAAACTACTTTGTATTTATTGGTAATAATGGGTTTAAATTGAGCTATGAAATATGAAGGATAGCAGTTAGTTAGCATGTCAGATACATTTTAAAGTAGTCTGTTTTGGGTAAACAAAGACCTGTGCTTTATGGCTGGTTTGCAGAATGGTTAACCTGTTAAGATCATTTGTTTGTTTTCTGCTAACAAAACTTATTTCATAATAATTCTAAAACTTGTTGGCTACCAATTGTTCTGAGCCAATAAAACAAAAACTTTATCCATGGATAAAGTTATGTGCCCCCTAACAACTAGTACAGAATGCAGCAGCCAACTGCAAAGTCTTCACTGGTTTCCAGTAAAATAGATCCACTTTGTACTTGGGTCCTATGTGGTTTAGAGCCTTAAATTTCAGCAGTCAGAACTTAAAATGGATTCTCCATTTAAATGCAGAAAAGTTGTAATGTGACATTAGTGATGTGCCTTTTCTTTATAGATTATTATTATTATTATGAATGATTTATATAGTGCCATCGTCTTCCGTGGCTCTGTACAATGAAAAACACAAAGAAGGGTACATAATATACAGACATTGCTATACATGACAAAAAAGGCATTGGTGCGTAATATAGAAGTGATAGACTTTGGCCACAATTTACTAAGATCATGCTGGTGATAATTAGGCTGGTGAAAACTTATCACCACACATCGATCGTATTTTAAGTGTTAATTCACTTACGAAGCTTGCGCTTATTAACATGTACTGATAAGCTTTCACAGTGAGAGTGTTATCTTGTCACTTCAGTCCTTAAGTTATCACCTCTGTAGTTATTCTTAATGCAGTAGATAGGAAGAGGAGGAGCACACAAAGGCAGCATTTAGCTCCACCCCTCCTGCTGCCAGGACAATTAAAGCTTGCCTGAGTAGGACTGCCAGGCAAGGAGAGAAAGTGTCTGTGGTGGTGTGTGTGGATAGGACTGTGTGTGTTTCTGCGTCTCTATGTGTGAAATTCTGTGTGTGTGTGTGTGTTTTTGTATGTGTAGTTGTGTGCATGAGTGTGCGTGCATGTGTGGCTTTGTGTGTGTGTGTGTGTGTGTATAAATAAATAAATTATATATATATATATATATATATATATATATATATATATATATATATATATATATATATATATATATATATATATATATTGTATATATGCTTGGTGTCTCTCTCTCTCAGCTTAGAATGCTTCACTTTACATTGCAGTCTGTATTAACACTCCACGTAACGACACCTCAGACCACGTGATAATTCCTCACACACTTTAGTCTTGCATTCCTCTCTGTGAATTAACATCCTGGCCCATATGCAATTCACTTTTTCTCCTGAGTTTTCCGCAAGGGGAGATCATTTTTCATCTTCTATTTAAAATAAGCCTTCAGCACTTTGCAACTGAAAAAGTACCAAACACAGAGTAGCTGAAAAAGTACTATCAAAATTATTTTGAGTATTTTCTTGCTTGCTGGTGGTCTAAAAGGCATTTTATTGACAATTTTGAAAATATCACCTAGGAGAAAACTCCTTATTTTAAGGTTTGCATGAGGTAAATTAATAAGACAGGAGATGAGCATAGTGAATTGTGGCCAATATGTAAGTAACAGTGAAAACTGTATTGTGATTAACAAAACATGCAGGGCCATATGCAATTCACTTTTTCACCTGAGTTTTCTCCTAGGAGAGAAATTTTCAACATCTTTTTAAAATAGATTTTCAGCATTTTATAATAGAAAAAGTACCAAAAAGTAAGTGAAAAAGTACTATAAAAATTATTTTGAGTATTTTTTTGCTCGCTGGTGGCTTTAAAGGCATTTTATTGACAAGTTTAAAAATATCACCTTGGAGAAAACTCAGGAGAAAAAGTTAATTGCATATGGCCCACAGTGTTTGACAAGATAAAAAAGGTAGAGAGAGGTCAGCTACTTTTTCTTGCATTAAAAAAGTAAAGTTACATCTTATGCCTTTACTATAACCTCATAAAAAGGCTTAGTTTTAATATTTTGCAAGCCTGATTTAAAATGAAAAAATCCAATTTCCAGTACATAAATGATTTCTATTTATCGGATGAGCACTGCTTCTAATTCAAAGATGTTTTCCAGAAACAGCCATTGCACTTGTCTTGACTTAAATTAGTTTTTTGCTGAAACAGTTGAGTTTTCTGCAGTCTTGGAAGTATACTGCAGTTAAATGAGTTGAGCTTTCCACCAAGTATTCCTCTTTGTTGGGTAATATAACAACATCAGCACTCCTAGGAAATAATCCCGTAATTCTGTCTACTGATCGCTCTGTGTGCGAGTTGTAGAGCGAGGCAAGAAAATGTTGCAACACTGTTCATTTTTCATGTATTTATTGATGTTCATCGTTAGACCTCAGGCTTGGCCACTCTACAGTTGTGTCAGTTGTCACAAACTGCATCTCATTATTACATTCCCAGTTGCAAAAAACAAAACAAAACAAAAACAAAAACTAATCAGTCCTGAGGCGGAGAACAGTGACACTTCCATGCTCTAAAGGAGAAGGTTTACGTGGGTTGACAGCAAGCATCCAATCAAATGCAAAAGAATTAAATATTAACAATTTGTACTTTCCTCCACCCTGACAATCTTTGTGTGCATGGGCTATATGCAATGTAAATTGCATGAGAATGTTAATTGCCCGATTAACTCATATTCATAGGTAGGGTCAGGTGTCATTGCTTAAAGAGTGCCCACATCTGATGGACCCATGAAAGTTTTGCTATGGGGCTCCATAATCTCTAGCTATGCCACTGAACGATAGTATGAATGGTTGTGGTGAATGAGGATGAAGGGTACAGATAGCTCTGGTAAAAGAATCAGAATAGCATAAGGAATAATGCCACACATCTCAACAATGTGTTCTGAGCCCCCCACATGGACATCAAAGCTATGTTCTGTAGTTGGGCCCACCCACAGAACAGCAGTCATGATTCACTCCACTATAAAGCCATGAGGCACAATTAAGCCTAAGAAAAGCCATGAAAGCAGTGGTCAGCTCTATGCTTCCCCCAAATCCACAACAACAGCGAACAAGAGCCCAAATAAAACACACCACAGCCAGGGGCAAAGAAGACGATGTGGATAAATAGAGGAGTAAAATAAAACATGAAAGCTAACCTTATACCAGTCCCTACAGAGAGAATATACCGTACATTGGCCCCATACTTGGGAAATCTCTCAAACTCCCAAGATAGGCAAATCCTGAGTGTCTGCAGGCTGAGTGCCCACAACCTGGAAATCGAGGCTGGGAGACTCAAACAGATGTACAATCCCAGAGAGAATACCTGTGGTCAACACTGTGAGCAGAAGACCCTCAAGGGTGAGGCTACCTTCCTGCTGCAGTGTCCCAAATATACTGCAACCAGGGAAACCGTCTTTAAAGAGACACTAATATTATGAAATTCTGTGTAATATGATAGCCCTACCTAAACCGCCGCATCCCCGCCGCTGAAATCTATCTAAATCCCCCCCTAACTCCCCCTCCCTCTCCCCAGCAAAATCCACAACTTTCTTGGTTGTGGATTTTGCTGCCCTGTATGCTTCCATGTGAGGCAGAGCTATGAGCTGCAGCTATGCCCCTACACGCGTCTGTCAGCGGCGGATCTCCGCCTCTCCCCCGCCCCTCTCAGTTAAGGAAGACTGAGAGGTGCGGGGGAAAGGCGGCGATACGGGCTGACAGACGTGCTGAGAGGAAGTGACTGGTGGTATTAAATATCACACTGCGTGCGCTCATGTAGGTAGGTGGGTGCACTGAACACAACAGGTAGGTATATGCAGTGATGGGTATTACAATGTGCACCTGTCACACACAGACAGGTACCGGAAAGGCACAGTGACACTGTGCGCGCTCACGTAGGTAGGTGGGTGCACTGTGAACAACAGGTAGGTATATGCAGTGATGGGTATTATAATGTGCACCTGTCACACACAGACAGGTACCGGACAGGCACAGTGACAATGCGTGCGCTCATGTAGGTAGGCCGGTGCACTGTGAATAACAGGTAAGTATATGCAGTGATGGGTATTATAATGTGCACCTGTCACACACACAGGTACTGGACAGGCACAGTGACACTGCGTGCGCTCACGTAGGTAGGTGGGTGCACTGTGAACAACAGGTAGGTATATGCAGTGATAGGTATTATAATGTGCACCTGTCACACACAGACGGGTACCGGACAGACACAGTGACACTGCGTGCGCTCATGTAGGTAGGTTGGTGCACTGTAAATAACAGGTAAGTATATGCAGTGATGGGTATTATAATGTGCACCTGTCACACACAGATAGGTACCGGACAGGCACAGTGATACTGCGTGCGCTCACGTAGGTAGGTGCGTGCACAGTGAACAACAGGTAGGTATATGCAGTGATGGGTATTACAATGTGCACCTATCACACACACAGGTAGTCACTGAATGTGCTGGGCCTGGCAGTTGCACACACAGTAGGAATTACCAAGGCTGTCTATGCAACACAAGTGTCTGTGGGACACACACACAGAAAAAAAAGATCGCAAGAACAAGATTAGCTCTCAAAAGAGCTGTTGAGGGGTGCTTTTTTAGCAATAAGAATCAGCAAGGAGCAAGCTAAGAAGCCTACAAGAGCCTAACCAAATTTTCCCTATAGGTCTCTGCACAGCAGCCATCCCTTCTCTAATTACTGCAGGCACAGGAGTGAGTGAAAAGCCTGACGCTGCCTGCCTTTGATAAGGGGGGTTGGGGCTCCAGGAGGGACTGTAGCCTGATTGTCTACAATGTGCCTGCTGACTGTGATGTAGAGAGTCAAAGTTGACCCTAATGATGCACTATGGGGGCAGATCGAACCAGAAAAGTTTGCAGTTCTACGCGAACGCGAACCACGGAAGTTCGCCGGGAAGTGTTTGCCGGCGAACCGTTCGGGCCATCTCTAGTCACAACATGCCACAGACTGAGAGAATCATAAATGAACTGTAAACCTAAAAAAAGTCCACAGACTGCTTACCCATTGTACCTCTATCTCACCCCCAACTCCCAGGACTCACCTTCCCCCTTCCATGTTCCCCATTTCATCTTGTCTTGGCGGTGCCTGTATGTATCTTGGTTATGCCGATAAAGCTATTTTTTTTATTTGATCTGATTTGATTAAGGGTGCATTTCAAAAAACAGAACAATATTTCTTACTAGTAAATAAACCATGAAAAAAATTGATTACAAAAAAAAAAATGTGCGCTCCCAGTATGCAGGAAACAAGCAAGGTACAATTTTACCATCTGAAAGAATAAGTGCATATTCTGAGAAAATTACACCATTCAGGCTATAATTGAAATGACAGTAAATCTGCCCATCTTGTCAATAATCAAATGTGCTTCTTTACTCTCTTTTTGAATGCCGATTGCGTCCTCACCCACCTCAAAAAGTAAACCATACACACATTGTTCTGATAGCATTTCACGTCTACCTAAAGGTGGCCATACATAGTACAATTTTAATTTTTTTGTAGATTAGATAATTTAGCTCGATTATTCCGTTAGATCGAATATAAAGATTTTTCCAGCATGTCCAATCAGATTTTTCTCGAAAAAAACGGGATAATCGTTTGAATTTCTTGATCGAAAAAAAAATATTTTCAACTTTCATTCAATTTGATCATTTAGATCAAATAAACGGGAAAATCGAGCGTTTTTATTGTATCGTGTATGGTCGCCATTAGACCCACTAGCAGTCTCTCAGAGGAGGAGACATGTCCGGCTGGCTGGAGGTTCTTCCCTGCAACAATATCAATATTCAAAATCAAGCCACTACAACCCTCCAAGGCCTGCATATTTTCAATACAGTAACTGCAGTTAATGTAGAAAGATATATTGCTGTTCACTTCCAAAGCTGTGTTTACTGTTTTCTGCACTACTCAGCACCTTCTACCTTTTGCTGCCATAGTTACCTTCTGTCTTGTACGAATCAGCACGGCATAGTGATTAGCACTCTCGCCATGCAGTGCTGGGTCCCCGGTTTAAATCCCAGCCAGGGCACTATCTAAACAGAGTTTGTATGTTCTCCTCATGTCTGTGTGGGTTTCCTCTGGGCACTACAGTTTGCTCCCACATCCCAAAAACATACAGATGAGTTAATTGGCTTCTTCCTAAAATTGGCCCTAGACTACGATACATACACTAAACGATACATATGGTAGGGATTCGTTTGTGAGCCCCTCTGAGGGACAGAAAGAAGAACTGTAACCAAGGATTGAACTTTATCCCAATCAGTAGCTGATACCCCCTTTCCCATGAGAAATTTTTACCTCTTCTCGAGTAGATCATCAGGGATTTCTGTATGCCTGATATTGTGGTGAAACCCCTCCCACAGTGTGATGTCAGGACCATGTGAGCCTTGTTGCATGGTGGGAAATAACAGATGTTTCCAACTGCCAAGCAACCAGTATCTCCCCTCTGTGCATATGTTTATCTATAAAAAACAACCTTTTAGCCTAACGCAATGTTAGGGGATGTGGGTAAAAATAATGGCAGTTAGTGCTGTGTATTTTTTTCATGTCTGCCAGTAGTAAAGATGATTACATGCAGGCTGATTGTGGATCAAACAATAAGAACAAATTACATGGCGAATATCAATCATTTCTTGATTCCTTTTCAAAAATTTTTTTTAATTATCTTTATTTTCAATTTTCAGTTTTTCCAAAATACAAATAACACATATATCCAATAAATAAAGGAAGGGCTACAAAAATACATAAATTATGTAAAAAAAAAAAAAAGGTTGCACTAGTGCATATATCCATTCTTTTTTAATTCAACTTTCTTCTTTCCATATTCTATATACCTCCAACACTTATGCTACACAAAGAGCATCTACAACACATAAATCCCTTCCTTATGTAGTTACCGATCCTTGTTACTTTCTGTTAAGGGATTCATCATACATCATACACCTTACCCACATATTCCTCGCCATCCATCCATCTCTCATACTCCCACTCACCCTTGGGTCAATCTAGTACGCCTCACACTTGTCTTTTACTGGTTTACTGTATCGGGGGCCCCAATTGTTCCGTCTTCCTTCTTTCCCTCTCTTACTCTTTTAAGGATTTAAACTCCTGTCATTGCCTCCATCTCTTCTCATGGCTTTCCTTATTTCCATGCACATAACTAGTTAGTTCTTCCATTTTCCAGACCCACTCAATTTCCCCAAACCATTCCCAGACCGTTGGACTCTGTGACGACATCCAGTGCTTGGCTATAAGGGTTCTTCTTGCATTTACCAGAAATCTCATCAAATATTTCTCATATTTCTTTATAGGCCAATCATTGCAGTGCAGCAGAAAAAAGGCGGGGTCCTCCGGAGGTTCTATCCCAGTACTTAACCGTACAAAGCCCCTGACTTCTGTCCAAAACGTCTGTATTTCTTTGCACCCCCAGAAGATATGCTTTCTTTCTCCCACTTAATGCGGATTGATGCGGCTGGGTCTTCTTTTCCATTTAATAATACATATGTTCTTGAAAGTGTCCCTCTATACTGGCCCCTTCCCATACATAGCTCATCAAATGGAGTAAGCTTCCTGCTCAATGCCTCCTTAGTACCACAACTCTTCAGAAAGAGCTTAAATTGGACACCTTTTCTATTTTTTTTACTTCTCACTTTGCAATTTACTGACTTAATTGTCTTCCCTTTTTGCTAAAGTTCCTCTTTAAGGTTGCATTCGAGAATGTTAATCAGGGTGATATAAAATTTTACATTGAGCAAACATTGACTGAATAATGTATAAATGAATATTGTGAAAAACAAGTTCATATACAGTATTCATTAAGTTATAATCAGTAATGTCCCTTATTTGCAGAGTACAATGTAACAGCAAACTAGGATAACTGCTTAAAAAAAAAAAAGTAGTATCCCCAAAACGAATCCCTTCAGTTGTCATTGTCATTTATTTATCATCTGGTAACGAGGCACTGTACAACTTGCAGATGTTGCCAAACCATTCCTAACGTAATTACTTTCTGTCCAAGGGTTACTTCTCATAGATACTTAGAGAGTTACAGTCATCATTAGTGCCAGGCATATTTCAGAGACTTTTCATGAAAATTGCTTTCTAAATGTATAATAAAAACTCTTCAAAACATGAACCACTTTAAATATTAAAACCATCCAGGAGATAGTTATATAATGTATGTGCATAATTGCACAGTGTACGAATATGTTCTATAGTAAAATTATGATGATTCTGATTATTAATTCACCAAAACAATTTAGGCTAGGCCACGACTGGTTTCGTTCCACCAAGAGTTCCTCTCTTAAGTTACTTTAACTCTAGTTGTAATCTACCTCATTTGGATAAAAGACATAAACTAAGAATAAATATGCCATCTCATATTTTATGTATTTTCTCTTCAAGGAATAAACATGCATTACTGCATTTAAATGGTAGTCAAGGGCTGTCTATGTAGTTACTCAAATGACTGTCTGCATAAAACTGCACTCATTTTCCTCTCTCATTCAGATTCTAAACTACTCATTTATATTTTTTTATTAATATTTATTTATCTAGATAGTAACATCATATTTTTCGTAGCTGTGTAATATAGACAATAATGGGTGACAAATACATACACAGCTCACAACTATTGCTCTGTAGTTACATCCAACAAGGTATGTACAAACATATATATACATGTTGGATGAAAAGTACAATAAGATAGCATGTTGTCAAACTATTGTGAAGGGGAACCCCACTGAAGATATATACATTGTAACTGGTTAGCATTTGGGATTGCAATGGCAGATTACCCTGCTGAGTCACTCACTACACGGACTAGTTAGCAGCATAGACTGATCTAGTCTTTGCATTCTTTGTCTAAACCAGGGATGTCCAACTACAGTCCTCAAGGGTTGAGGTCCTCACACATTTTTGGCACAGCTCAAATTAATTGATGCCACTAAATCAGGATACCCAATTTGTTATGGACCTGTCAGGCTTGTCTGGTCAATAACCACAGGTCAAGCTGTATGCTCATATGACTGACCCAGAGCCCAGCCCCTAAAACCTGCACAAACTCCTGCCTAACACAATACTACATTACACCCTGCAGGTAGATGTAGCATACAGATTGACAGATAGCTAATCACCAGACAACCTGAATATTCAACGCAATGCAATACTGGGCACCGTAGATATGAATATACAAGATAGTCAACTGAGGCCTAGTAGATGAGGCTATCCAGACTAGTGAGCCAAGTAGCAGAAGTGACAGGAGTTCCTGGTGACGGTGAGGGAGTCCAAATGGACACTTTCCAGAGATAGCGTAGTCAAGGCAGGCCAAAGTCAGTCCAGGCAGAGTTCATGCAAATCTGTATCCAAGCAGAAGTCAATCCAGGTGGCAAGACAGCATTGACAAGGTACAAGGCAATAGTCGGCAACAGGAATCAGAGGTTAAGTGTGGTCAAGATACAAAGCAATAGTCGGCAACAGGAATCAATCAGAGGTTAAACGTGGTCAGGATACAAAGCAATAGTCAGCAACAGGAATAAATCAGACAGTGAGCGCTACCCAGCAACAAGCCAAAGCTAATGCTATCATGGGCGATGATTGGGGGCGCTCACCGGGTTTAAATACTAGGACTAACTAATCAACATAAAGCAGAATTGAAACAAACCAATAGAATTCCAGAGAGTCAGCTATCAGCTGACACACAAGCAGGGAAGTCAATGTCACTGGTTACTTCGGCAGAGCGCATACTGAGAGCGCGTCCTCCATTTGGCCAATGAGCTCTGAGAAGCCTCCTGCCCTCCAGTGATGTCAGCGGCTTGCCGAGACCCGGAAGTGGGAGCTGCAGCTCTGGTCTTGGCATTCCGCCGCTGGCGTACACCGACGGACCTTACATGACCTTTTATCTATGTTTTTGTCACTTTTCCCCATTTATCAATTATCCTTTAATGACTCCACTTCTCACCAAAACCCCTTCCTAGTGCCCACTCTAACCTACACCCACCTTAAAGTGAACCAAATATATACCTTAAAAGAGAGAAACCTCAGGGTCCTATCGAGGCTTCTCTCGCTGCTGCTGCTGCTGCAAAGCCCGGCCCCCTTCACATCAGGACCATACTGCTCTTTTTCCGGAAGAAGGTCTGCGCAGTAGCAGCGCATGTGCAGTAGCACGGAGCCTGCGGCTCTGGCTTACTGCGTGTGCATGGTCGGGCTGAGTCGGCTATTGCATGACCATGTTGGAGCAGGAAGAACTGCACGTCCCCTTTAGGATTAGCAACAGTGCATTGTCACTAATATTCGGGGGGGCCGCGCTCAGCAACACAGCAGGGAGGGAAGCCTCAAAATGTACATTCTTTCCTAACACCAAGCCCTCACCTTGCCCAACACAAATCCCTATAGAGATGCTTTGTTGCCTTGAGACATGAATACCGTACTAATATTAATAAAACAAGAACTTCCATCTAAAATTATCTAAAATACAAAAATGCAGCAAGTATTTAGGTTCCTTTTATATTACCTTGTATTATTTTTTAAATCAGAATTCATTTGTTGTCAGGAAAAAGGCAAATATAAGGTCATATGTATCAATTTTTGCTTCTTTGGAAAAAAAAATGCAAGCTTGTAATTTGCAAACTCAGGCTAAGCATCATTAGTCTTTCCATACAGAAAACAAATGCCATCTAATCAAGTTTACACATTGAATTAATTTTGACCATATGCGCATTCTGTCCAAAATCTCTCCTTGACCTGCCAAATAACCCAAAATCTGTTCCTAATAGCATTTTCTTGGTACAAGTAACACACAACCTTGATAAATTCTGCAGATTTAACAAGAAACATTCACTAGTCTAAACTGGAGGACTGGCAATTTTTAAAGGACACCCAAGGCGAAAATAAACGAATGAAATAAACGATTGTATCTATCCCCCTTCTCCTAAAAAATGACTTTTAAGATATTCCACAGGTTTTTTTTTATGTCTAAACCTTCTTTTTAAGTTTTAACTGTTTTATTATTTTTGCTCAACATTCATTGAAGTATGCCAGAGCTGAAATTTATGAACTATTGATGCTTATTATCTCTTTCTTGCTCTCAGAAGCCATTTTCTGCTAGGAAAGTGTTTTATAGTTGGAATTTCTTATCAGTGAGGGTCACACTGTAGTCACTTCCTGTCTGAGTCAGGACTGAGTCAGCCACTTATATACCGGATATTTAACCATTTCAGGAAGAGAAAGAAAAAAAGGAACACAACATAGTTATTTGTGTGCTAGGCACTGTACACACCCATGTCTATCTCATCATGTCACATGTCACTTCGGGTATCCTTTTAAAGTGGGCATTAAAACTATTCTGCAGTTTAAAACAAAGTTAAAGAGTTATTCCAAAACTTTTGTATCAAGAATAGCTTGGTAAAAAAAATGTAAATAAAATATGCTATCACTATTATGTAACTGTATGTCATTAAATATTATCATTGAACTCCATTCAGAACTTGATTATTTTTTTTCAACAGGTACAATTTAAGTTGTTAGAATGTATTTAATTTGCTGGAAACCATAGTAAAAATATAAAGCTTAGAGTAAAACAAACACAGAAATATAATCTCTTGATGAATGCTTGTACATGCTCTGTTAATGTCCTGTCTTAAGTACTGTGACACCCTACACTGCGGCCTACCAAAAAACAGACTGGCACCTCTCCAGTCCCTACTGAACTCTGGTGTCCATCTCGTTCACCTCTCCATCTGCTCTTCTGATGCTGCTTCTCTCTGCTACTCCTTCCACTAGTTGCCAACTGCCCTCAAGATCCAGCTCAAACTCCTAACCTTATCAAATAAAGCTCTAAATATTTGTTCACCTCCTTACACTTTCTCATTAATCTCTTGAGACCATTCATCACGGAAAATACGCTCCTCCCATAAAACCCTCTTGTCATCCAGCCTGGTCACCTGCTCTTACACCCGCACCCAGGACTTTTCACAAACCTCACCACCTCTTTAAAACTCTCGCTTATAGCTTGTCCATCATGCACCAAGCCCAGAGACCTTCAAACATACTTTTAAAACACAACATTTTGGATAAATATACAGTGCTGCCCATAATTATTTATACCTCTGGCAAATTTTGGCTTAAAGTTACCTTTATTCAAACAGCAAGTAATTTTTTGATGGGAAATTACATAGGTGTCTCCCAAAGGTTAATAAGACGATGTACAAGAGGCATTATTGTGGAAAAAAAACATTTCTCAGCTTTTATTTACATTTGAGCAAAAAGTGTCCAGTCCAAAATTATTCATACCCTTCACAAACTGTCACATTCTGTGGGAAAATCCAAAGTTCTATACCATTCCAAATAGCCCAAGCTGTTCTAAAGCACCCTAATTACCCTGATTAATTGTGAACAGCTATTTTAATCAACTCCACGGTTGAAAAACAGCAGCTCTCTGCAGTTGGTTTGTGGAAAGTCAGGGCTAAGACAAAGGAGCTCAGTGATCAGGAAAGGGCTACAAGGCCATTTCTAAATGTTTTCAAGTTCCAATGGATACAGTGCAAAGTATTATTTTAAAAAAAAAAAACATAATTATTTGGGTTGAAAAAAGGCATACGTCCATCAAGTTCAACAAGATGTTCCACACTGAGGGGTGAAAAAGAATCCAAGGATCACCACCAAGGCCATCCTGGTGAATCTGGGCTCTGCTGGTGGCAATGTCTCAAGGTAGACAATCCAAAGGATGCTACACACTGCTGGGTTCCACGAATGCAGACCAAGGAGGACGACACTTCTCCAGATAAGGTGCACAAAAGCTTGCTTGGCCTTTGCAAATACTCATATGGACAAAGAAGAAGACGTCTGGTCTTCTGTGTTATGGTCAGATGAAACAAAAATTGAATTGTTTGGTCACAGCGATGTTTTTTTCATTTGGCGTAAAAAAAATGAGAAGCCATCAACCCAAAGTTAGTGTTGGGCGAACAGTGTTCGCCACTGTTCGGGTTCTGCAGAACATCACCCTGTTCGGGTGATGTTCGAGTTCGGCCGAACACCTGATGGTGTTCAGCCAAACTGTTCGGGTTCGCCCGAACTGCTCAATGCCCGGCCGAACAGGGCCCCTGTTCGGCCGAACAGGGCCCTGTTCGGCCGAATACGGCCCCCCTATGGGGTCGCAGGCATAAGGGGGGAGCATGCCCCGATCGGGGGGGGTCGGAAATTCCCCCACCCCCTCCGCTAGCGCTCCCCCCTCTGCCCGCTTCCCCATAAAAAAGTTGGCGTAAAGTTAAATAGTACTGGTGGTGGCTGCTGCAGTGGCTGGCTGGCAGTGGTGTGAGTGAGGAGGTGGAGTCCGAGTATGACGCGTTGAGGCCGGGCAGCGGGCGGTTCAGCGGTAGTACCCTTGTGGTACTTCCGCCCTTTCTCTGACCTCACGTCCTCTACGTGATGACGCGTACCCTCGTATGCGTCATCACGTAGAGGACGTGAGGTCAGAGAAAGGGCGGAAGTACCACAAGGGTACTACCGCTGAACCGCCCGCTGCCCGGCCTCAACGCGTCATACTCGTACTCCTCCTCCTCACTCACACCACTGCCAGCCAGCCACTGCAGCAGCCACCACCGGTACTATTTAACTTTACGCCAACTTTTTTATGGGGAAGCGGGCAGAGGGGGGAGCGCTAGGGAGGGGGTGGGGGAAATTTCCAACCCCCCCCCCGCGATCGGGGCATGCTCCCCCCTTATGCCTGCGACCCCATAGGGGGGCCGTATTGCGGTATGTTCGGGTCCCCATTGACTTGCATTGAGTTCGGGGTTCGGGCCGAACATGCCGAACATCTGGCCCGAACATCCAGGTGTTCGCCCAACACTACCCAAAGTACACACTATCCCCACTGTCAAACAGGGTTGTGGGAACCTAATGCTTTGGAGGTGTTTTTCATCCAATGGACTAGGGAACCTAATCACAGTAAACGGAACCATGAAATAAGATCAATACATGAGGATTTTCAACAACAACAGGCAGTCTGCAGAGAAACTTGGCCGTGGGCACCAGTAGACATTTAAGCTTGAAAATGACCAAAAACACACAGCAAAAGTGGTAAAGAAATGGTTAGCAGACAACAACATTAACATTTTGGAGTGACCCAGCCAGAGCTCTGACTTGAATCCAATTAAGAATCTGTGGAGGAAGCTAAAGATCAGTGTGATAGCAAGAAGACCCTCCAAACTGAAAGATTTGGAGCTCATTGCTAAAGATGAATAGGGAAAAATACCTGTAGAGACCTGCAAAAAGCTGGTCTGCAATTATAGGAAGCGTTTAATTACTGTAATAGCCAATAAAGGCTTGTCTATTGATTATTGAGAAGAGTATGAATCATTTTGGACTGGACACTTTTTGCTCAAATGTAAATAAAAGCTGAGAATTTGTTTTCCAATATTCCTCTTGTACATCGTCTTATTATCTTTTAGGAGATGCCTATGTAATTTCCCATCAAAAAAATACTTGCTGGTTTAATAAAAGTAAGTTTAAGTCAAAATTTGCCAAGGGTATGAATAGTTATGGGCAGCACTGTATATCCAGTTGTCATTGCCCACTTATACATACAATAGGCCAAACAAGTTACAATATTATTATTGGAATGTTAAAAGAGCAGCCCACCTTTCAGAAAAGCTTGCTATAACGTAATGTTTATTACATCACTAATAGTTCATATTCTTTTGTTTTCATACAACAATGCATAATATATGTGATTCCAAGGGCAGGACGCTGTCAACAGAGTATCACATACAGTTCAATTCCAAGTAAAGACTGATAAATGCTACAGCCACTAAAGTATATCACTGCCTCTAAGCTCCATACGAGAGGAGTGTGTTTACACTAAAGAGCACAGCAAGATCAAACACTGAGTGAGCACTGTTGACATTAACAGCTCTTCAGTGTAAAGAGTTAGACATAAAATGGTATAATTTCCAAAAACCACGATGCACAAAGAAGAGATTTTTGTGGAATTTTCTTGGTGAGCAGAACTCACATAAAGATTTTGCTTGCAAAAAGAGTTTCAGAGTTCCAGTACACTTAACCACTTCAGCCTTCAGTGTATTTTCACCTTATGCATCCAAGCAATTTTCAAATTTCAGTGCTCCTCCCATTAATTCACCAATAAATTCATCACTACTCATCACACCTCAATGATCAATATCTTGTTTTTTTCTGCCACCAATTAGGCTTTCTTTGGGTGGTACATTGTTAAAAATTATTTTATTCTAAATACTGTTAATGGGCTGCCGCTTGTCATCCAATGGCTCGGGGCACGCTCCTTGCTCCATACATGTGTCCCACATGGTTGCCTAGCAACGTGGGAGCGTGTGTGACATCACACACACGCCCTTACTAGTCAAGGGCGTGTGTAAGGATGGCAGATGGAGCGGACAGGAAATATATAGAGTGTACTGGGCACTGGGGGGGATACATTAAACATTAGGGGGGACAGGGTCAGCAAGGCGGCATCACAAGGCCTATTCCTGAACGAATTCAGCATGAAATTGATCGGGAATCGGCCTGCGGTGTATGGGCAGCTGACAGATCTCTCTCTAATCAGATAAGATTAGAGAGAGATTTGTCTCTTGGTCGGATCTGCCCATCCATCATTGCTAGATGTATGGGTACCACAACTCAGATCACTATCATAATCTTAGTGAGGATACTTGCTTTGTATGCTTGCATGGATTTGCTTCAACGTTTCAAAAACATATTGATTAGTAAACTGGTTCCTTGCACAAAAACTGGCCTTAGAATATGGTCAGGAAGGACATTAGATTGGGAGCTTTTCTAAAGGACATTTAGTGACATGACTATGTACTTTGTAAAGTTGTCAATGCTCTATAACTTCATAATGATAACGTACAACTGCATCATGTCTCTGAGCGTAAGATGACAAGACTAATTATAATGTGGCCATGCTTAATATTCTTGCCGGGAATTTATATGTACTCGTCATTTCATTTGGATAAAGGAAATAAAGGTGCTGAGTTGGGAGCGGTGATCAATCACAAAAAAAACGCTATCTGGATCATTGTTGAATAATTATTGATCTGCCAATTCTCTTTTAAGTTGTCATGTGTTAATAGCGAAAGGCATCAGTGTGTGACCGAGAGGACAAATGTGTTCTTGTCTGCAGCGCCAACAAAGTGGAAAGGTGCAGCTGATGAGGACATCCGATAAAAGAGCCGAGCCTGATTAAAATGTAATTGTTTTCTGAATTTATCTGCTTGCATTCTCAGAAGTTCTGTTGGGTGTCACACACTGCTGAGTTTCCATTTCAGAATAAAATATCGCACATGCTGCGTCTCGTAACTGCAGCACTTTACAGGAAAATATACAGCTTTGGTCTTTACTAACCCTGGAAATCTTTTCTTATCGGAGCAGTAATTGATCTACCAGCTTGCCACGTTCAATTGGCATAAGATTTCGGTATATATTAGAAGTTTATCAATTGATTCTGTTGGGGGCAGTAGATCAACGTCAGACTCCATCAAAGTGATCAAATTAGCCAGAAAGATTTATCCTGTATGACTATCATTAAAGCTTATACCCTGGATTCTTTTATTCTGAGTCACTGCTTTAGGGTTCACCTCCCAAACACCTAATTGCACCACTTGTGGCTGAAAAAACCCTCACATAAGGTATTAAACTCTGGTGAGTGTCCCGGATGATGGCATGTGAGCACTTTCAGATCAGGTCAAACACATCATCACACCAGGCAGCACTTTATGGGAATTTGGTGCGGCACACATCTCAGTCCTTGTTGAAAGAAGGTTGAAAAAATGTATGGCTGTCACATACATAGGCCAAAATGCACTACAATCATGCTGGTGATAAGGCAAGTGAAAACGTATCACCTCACATCAATCAGTATTTTAAGTGTTAATTCACTAAGGAAGCTTGCTTAAGGTGTAGTGATAATTTTTCACAGTGAGAATGTTGTTTTTTTACTCCAGTCCTTAAGTTATCACCTCTGTTGTCATTCTCACATGCAGTGGATAGAGAGGGGAGGAGCACACGCAGGCAGGATGTACCCCAGTGGTGTAGCTAAGAAGCTGTGGGCTTTGATGCAAGTTTTACAATGAGGCCCCCCAAGCACTCTATACATAACAATTGATAAGGTGCACCAAAACCTGCCAAGGACAACCACAGTGTCAGAAGTGCAAGAAGGGGAGGGGGAACAGTTTGTTAATGATTACTACCAGGGGTCGAGTTCTGCATGAATGCTCACTTTTTTTGGAGAGTGGACGCCGCCCGCCCTAGCACCCTGGAGGGGAGCAGCGCAGTGGAGAGGAGCATTGGGCAGAGCAGCGGGGAAGGGTGGACGTTTCCCTCCCCCCCCCCTTCCCTCACCTTGGGGCTCCTCTTCCTGGATCTCCCCTCCATAACGATTGCGGCGGTGGCTGGCGGCGATGGCTGGCGGCGATGGCTGGCAGCGGCATCAGTGGGCGGGACTTACCTCCTCCAGTGTTCCGGCGAGTTGACGCTGTGCGTGCGCGCGACGCAGAGGTTTTTAGGGTGAGTCCACTCACTTTTTCCAGGACTAGACCCCTGATTACTACTATTCAAAGTGTCTATAGAAGTGATTATTACCAACACAGGATCAATATAGAGCTAATACTGCAGTTGAGGGAGGTCCCTTCAGGGCCCCTCTGGCCCAAGGGCCCTGTTGCGGTTGCAACCTTTTCAACCCCTATTGCTACGCCCCAGCTCAACCCCTACCGCTGACAGGTTGATTACCACTAGCCTGTGTAGGACAGCCAGGGAAGGAGAGGCAGAGGCTGTGTCTGTGTGTGTGTGGTTGAGTCTGTGGTATATATATTTATATATATATATATATATATATATATATATATATATATATATATAGTAGATTACAAAAGTATTTGGCCCTCTTGAAGTTTTCCACATTTTGTCACATTACTGCCACAAACATGAATCAATTCTATTGGAATTCCACGTGAAAGACCAATACAAAGTGGTGTACACGTGAGAAGTGGAACGAAATTCATTCATGATTCCAAACATTTTTTACAAATAAATAACTGCAAAGTGGGGTGTGCGCAATTATTCAGCCCCCTTTGGTCTGAGTGCAGTCAGTTGCCCATAGACATTGCCTGATGAGTGCTAATAACTAAATAGAGTGCACCTGTGTGTAATCTAATATCAGTACAAATACAACTACTCTGTGGCGGCCTTAGAGGTTGTCTAAGAGAATATTGGGAGCAACAACACCATGAAGTCCAAAGAACAAACCAGACAGGTCAAGGATAAAGTTATTGAGAAATTTTAAGCAGGCTTAGGCTACAAAAAGATTTCCAAAGCCTTGAACATCCCACGGAGCACTGTTCAAGCGATCATTCAGAAATGGAAGGAGTATGGCACAACTGTAAACCCACCAAGACAAGGCCATCCACCTAAACTCACTCCGAACAAGGAGAGCGCTCTTCAGAGATGCAGTCAAGAGGCCCATGGTGACTCTGGATGAGCTGTTACATTAAAGTAAACCCACCCCAATGTATGGTCAAAAAGAGGGGAAAGAGGAATATGGGAACTGTCATGTTAGTTTGTTGTCTATACACATGTCCAGCCCTGCTATACACATGTCCAGCCCTGCTATACACATGTCCAGCCCTGCCCAGGCCTAGTGGTCTGTGTCATGTCATTTCATGAAGTGGTGTAGTAAGAAGGGGTAGTGAGGTAGATATTGCATTAGGGCCACCTACATTCTTTAAATACATCACTATTTTTGGTTTGTGGTATGATTGTGGCAGGTATGATGGAATGAAAATGGATATGTGACTTGTAATGGAAGAATGAAAAATGGGAATTCATCATGGTGTAAAAATTCATTGGGAGTTCATCCTCTCTGCCATGTATGGAGTCACATACTCGCACGGGTACAGCTACATCATGCGAACGGGGTATTGCGAGAGATCCGTTGGGATCATAGAAAGATCCGCTAAGTATGTTTTGAAGTTCATGGTGGAGAGTATGAATCACATTAGTATTACAAGTACTAGGAAAAATAAATAATTTATTGGATTTTTGGGAAAACATGATGCTCGCACATTTTTGTTTTTCTTTCAGAAACAACTTGCCAGACATCTATCCTGAGGAGGATAAGAGCTGACTACCTGACCAGAGGCCATCTGGAGGGGATCCATCCAGAGGGAGTCTGACCAGAGGCTATCCTGAGTCTATCTTTACAGAAGGATTTCCTACTGGATCCACTGTATTGGGTGAAATAGTTCGACTAAGTCCTGAATTCCAAGTGGGAAAAGAGACTTTTCATCAGTTTCATAGTTGCGTGTGTCGTCTGTTGAAGAATGGAACAAGATCTGGATCTTAGACCCAGGAAGATTGTATGGATTGTGGGACATTCTCATGTGTATTGGGCCCGTAGGAAAGCTATTAATAGTAGCTATGGGGAAAACCTTGGTTTATCTAAAAATAACTTTATGACCTATTGGGGTGGGCTACGATATTAAGGATATTCTAGATGGAGAGTTAGTTGTAAGTCACAATATGGGTTAATGTTTTTTGAATAGTAAAAGCCTTTATTTCTGCGATATCACCCTTTAAGTAAAGATTAGGATTAGGGTTTTTGTAAGTTAGATAATGGGTTGATATGTAATGAGCTGATATTTTTTTATCTCGATAACTAAATAAGGCCAAGTGCTGATGATCCAGGGATTTTTTCTGATTGCCATTTTGGAGTCGGGAAGGAATTTTTCCCTTTCTGGGGCTAATTACACTATGCCTTATAAGGGTTTTTGCCTTCCTCTGGACCAGCAGTGAAATGAGCCGGTGTGGTGCTTTGTTTTTGGTTAAACTTTATGTACACACATCTTTCTTCAACACAGATAACTATAACATTGTATATTTATCAGACGGTAAAATATATATATATATATATATATATATATATATATATATATATATATATATAGAGTCCAGGGGGGGTCAGCAGCTGTCACAAGCTGGAGGTTGAGAGTGCTCGCAACTGGGGATGCCCAGGCCCCCTTGAAGTATACAAAAAAAGCACAAGGAGTTGCAGCACACAGCTCTTTATTCAGAGCAAACAAAATTTCAATCAGCAAACAGTTTCGGTCGTCCCCGACCTTTGTCAATGCCAACATTGGCATTGACAAAGGTCGGGGACGACCGAAACTGTTTGCTGATTGAAATTTTGTTTGCTCTGAATAAAGAGCTGTGTGCTGCAACTCCTTGTGCTTTTTTTTTTTTTTTTTTTTTTTTATATATATATATATATATATACGTACGCATATGTGTTACTACACATATAATTCAGCAGGCCTTATCTCAGTGGGCGATTTTCATGGAACAAGTCTCCTATTTTCTGATACCTTGGTCTTTAGTAGATTCAATTTGGCCATAATTGTTTTGTGAAGGGTCCATGTTGCTATTGTGTTTTGTCTTATCCTGATTGTGAGTATAGTTGCCGAGTGTCCATATGTGTGATTAGCAGAGTCCTTCTAGTATGGTTAAATCT
This sequence comes from Hyperolius riggenbachi, assembly GCF_040937935.1. Classification (NCBI taxonomy): domain Eukaryota; kingdom Metazoa; phylum Chordata; class Amphibia; order Anura; family Hyperoliidae; genus Hyperolius; species Hyperolius riggenbachi. The sequence continues at coordinate 90,073,888 of NC_090647.1, read as the reverse complement.
GAAAGTAGCCATCATTACAGTTGTCCTGCTAGTCCTGACTAGTGTTGGGCGAACAGTGTTCGCCACTGTTCGGGTTCTGCAGAACATCACCCTGTTCGGGTGATGTTCGAGTTCGGCCGAACACCTGACGGTGCTCGGCCAAACCGTTCGGCCACATGGCCGAACTAAGAGCGCATGGCCGAACGTTCCCCGAACGTTCGGCTAGCGCTGTGATTGGCCGAACGGGTCACGTGGTTCGGGCCCGAACGCGCTCTGATTGGCCGAACGGTCACGTGGTTCGGGTAAATAAATACCCGAACCACGTCATATCTCCGCCATTTGTCTGTGGGTTTAGCTTTGGGTAGGCAGGCAGGGTAGTTCGCTCTCCAGCCACGCTAGCCAGGGTCCCCCCCAGTCATTGTGTGTCGCTGCTGGGAACAGTAGTACACCGCTCGCTCAGCCACACTATATATAGCATTGTTTACTGCCACTGTGTACCTCGCTCAGCCACGCTATATATATAGCATTGTGTTTTCTGACACTCTGTGTACACGGCTTAGCCTGACTAATATAGCATTGTGTGTACTGCCACTGTGCACCTCGCTCAGCCACGCTATATATATAGCATTGTGTGTACTGCCACTGTGCACCTCGCTCAGCCACGCTATATATAGCATTGTGTGTACTGCCACTGTGCACCTCGCTCAGCCACACTATATATATAGCATTGTGTTTTCTGACACTCTGTGTACACGGCTTAGCCTGACTAATATAGCATTGTGTGTACTGCCACTGTGCACCTCGCTCAGCCACGCTATATATAGCATTGTGTGTACTGCCACTGTGCACCTCGCTCAGCCACGCTATATATAGCATTGTGTGTACTGCCACTGTGCACCTCGCTCAGCCACGCTATATATATAGCATTGTGTTTTCTGACACTCTGTGTACACGGCTTAGCCTGACTAATATAGCATTGTGTGTACTGCCACTGTGCACCTCGCTCAGCCACGCTATATATAGCATTGTGTGTACTGCCACTGTGCACCTCGCTCAGCCACGCTGTATATAGCATTGTGTGTACTGCCACTGTGCACCTCGCTCAGCCACGCTATATATAGCATTGTGTTTTCTGACACTCTGTGTACACGGCTTAGCCTGACTAATATAGCATTGTGTGTACTGCCACTGTGCACCTCGCTCAGCCACGCTATATATAGCATTGTGTTTTCTGACACTCTGTGTACACCGCTCAGCCAGACTATATACCGTTGTTTACTGACACTCTGTGTACACCGCTCAGCCAGACTATATACCATTGTTTACTGACACTCTGTGTACACGGCTCAGCCTGACTATAAAGCATTGTGTGTACTGCCACTGTGCACCTCGCTCAGCCACGCTATATATAGCATTGTGTTTTCTGACACTCTGTGTACACGGCTTAGCCTGACTATATAGCATTGTGTGTACTGCCACTGTGCACTTCGCTCAGCCACGCTATATATAGCATTGTGCTTTCTGACACTCTGTGTACACGGCTTAGCCTGACTAATATAGCATTGTGTGTACTGCCACTGTGCACCTCGCTCAGCCACGCTATATATAGCATTGTGTTTTCTGACACTCTGTGTACACGGCTTAGCCAGACTATATAGCATTGTGTGTACTGCCACTCTGTGTACACCGCTCAGCCAGACTATATAGCATTGTGTTTACTTCCACTCTGTGTCTGCTGGGCCTGGGAACAGTAGTACACCGCTCACCCGCCACTGTATAGCATTGTGCTCTGTGTCGCTGCTGGGAATAGTGGTACTGTATAGCATTTCTGTACTGCCACTGTACTGCTGCCAGTCAGCGTGTACTGTAAGGATAAGTGAAATGAGGAAGAAATCCGGTGAAAGAGGAAGGGGCAAGGGAAGAGGTGTTTCCCCTGACGGTTCACGTACAGGCCACAGGGGAGCACCCAAGAAAACCCACTCAATACCGCCCATGTTGTCCAGGACAACAACCCTCACAAATCCAAAAGAACAGGACCAGATAATTACTTGGATGACCTCTCAAGCGTCCAGCAGTGGGTTAAGCAGCACCAGCACATCACGCACGAGGTCCGAGTCCTCAGCCAGTTACAAGGAGCCAGTGGGCACAAAGCTGACACAACCGGCAGCGACACCACGCACACAACTGCCAGATAACCAGTCCTATGAATTACCTCAGGACACAATGGGGTATTCGCAGGAGCTATTCCCAGCCCAACAAACTTCCACCTATGAAAGGTCAATGGAGGAACAGCCAGAAATGTTGTGCCCGGATTCACAACCATTAACTGTGGGAAATGCACCGTGCACTGAAATACAAGGCGAGTCCGAGGAGGACTCGGAAACCCAAATCCCAGAGCAAGTTGGGCAGGAGGGGTTGCAATTGCAGGAGGTCGGCCGACAAGATCTGGAAGACGACGTTGGAGTAAGCTGCGCAGAGGTTGTTCTGGGGAGCTCTACTCCACGGCGGCGGCCCCCTACAATGACATATGACGAGTTTGAGGAGATGGAAGAGGAGGGTATGGACAATGTGGACAGAGACCCAGATTTTATTTGTGAACGAGAACATCGCCGTCGTAGCAGCAGCACAGATGAGTCTGTTGAAGAACCCACTGCTGCACGAGTTCGCCTTGTGCCACAAGGTAGGCGGCGCGCAATTTCAGGCACCACAAGCGTGGAAGTTAGAGTGAGAGGCAAAAGAGGAGGAAACAGAAATCGCCAGCAAGGAGGCAGGTGCTCCAAAGTCTGGGCTTTCTTTGAAGACTGCATTGAGGATGTTACCATGGCGATTTGCAAGGTGTGCAAGACTCGCCTGAGCAGGGGGAAAAGTATTAACAACCTCTCCACCACCAGCATGAGCCGCCACATGCTATCCAAACATCCCACTCTGTGGGCAAACGCGGCAGGACAGGGTACCAGCAACACTGCCTCCCTTGGGTTCACCAGACTCACCACCAGACCCGCCTCAGCAGCAGCAGTAGCCCAGCCATTGCGTGGTTCACAACATTCACAAACATCAGACGATGCTGACACTGTCACTTTCCGGAGTAGTGCTCTTGAGGTCTCCCAGTGTTCATCAAACACAACAACCAACAGCCCTTCCGTGTGCAGCGCTACGGTTCAGTTGTCTGTGTCGGAGATGTTTGAGCGCAAGAGGAAATTGCCAGCAAATGACCCCCGGGCCGTGGCAGTAACAGCCAGCATAGCCAAGCTTCTGGCCTGCGAAATGCTGCCATATCGAGTGGTGGAGACAAACAGCTTCAAGGGCATGATGTCAGTGGCCATCCCACGTTACGTGGTTCCCAGCCGCTACCACTTTGCGCGCTCTGCAGTGCCTGAGTTGCATGAGCACGTGGTCAGCAAAATAACCCGAAGCTTGAAGAATGCCGTTGCCTGCAAGGTTCACCTCACCACTGACACCTGGACAAGTGCGTTCGGCCAGGGTCGATACATCTCCCTTACCGCGCACTGGGTGAACCTTGTGGAGCCTGGCAGCGATTCCTCACCTGCTACGGTGCGGGTGTTGCCCACGCCGCAAACAGCTGCACCGCCGTCCCTCCCATTGGATAACAACAGCAGCACCTACCTCTCTGACTCCTTCTCCTCCAACGCATCTCAAAGCTGTACCTCATCCGGAAACGCTAACCCAGCAGCAGTAGGATCGTGGAAGCAGTGCAGCACAGCTGTTGGCATGTGTCAGCAAGCGTTGCTGAAGCTGATCTGCCTTGGGGATAAGCAGCACACAGGGGAGGAAATTTGGAGGGGAATAAAGGAACAGACGGATTTGTGGCTGGCACCGCTGGACCTGAAACCGGGCATGGTTGTGTGTGATAATGGGAGTAATCTCATTCGCGCTTTAAGGTTGGCTAAGCTGAAACACATCCCTTGCCTGGCGCACGTGATGAACCTAGTAGTTCAGCGGTTCCTGAGGACATACCCAGGCGTGGCCGATCTTCTGTTGAAGGTGCGTCGAGTGGCCAAACATTGTAGAAATTCCAGTACTGCTTCGGGGGCACTCGCCAAGATGCAGGAGCGCTTCAATCTCCCCCACCATCGCTTGCTGTGTGATGTCCCAACGCGCTGGAATTCTACGCTGCACATGCTAGCCCGCTTTTGCGAGCAGAAGAGTGCAGTGGTCCAGTACATGACGGCGCAGTACCGAGGCGCATCCGGCCAGCTGCCAAGCTTCTGTGGATCCGATTGGGCCAACATGTTGGACCTCTGCCAAGTCCTCCAAAATTTTGAGCAATCCACGTTGCTTGTGAGCAGTGACAACTCTTCAGTCAGCATTACCATACCACTGCTGTGTTTACTGAAGAGGTCGATGTTAAAAATCAAGGAAACAGCTGTCATGATGCAACTGGGGGAATCTGAAGGAGAAAACGATCAGCGTGATGGTACCAACATCAGGCCATCCGCCTCAGGGAACGCTGGCCCCAGCAGCTATGACGAAGAAGAGGAGGAGGAACAGCTGGAGTTGGAGCAGGAATTTCATGCCACCACTGACGAGGGCCAGAGCGGTGCACGTTGGACTTCCACAATTCAACGCGAATGGTCAGCAGAAGCAGACCAGGAGGAAGGTGACGACTATGATGCATCACAACAACTATCACAACGCTCACAAGAGGATGATGAGGATTCTGGTAGGACTCTGGCACACATGGCTCAATTCATGCTAGACTGCATTGAACGTGACCCACGCATTGTGCGCATTCTGGACAACACCAATTACTGGGTTTATACCCTTCTGGATCCACGGTACAAACACAATGTTCCAAAACTGCTTGAAGAAAGAGTCAGACAGGTCAAAATGGAAGAATACCAGCAGGCCCTTGTGGAGACTTTAGAGAGGAGATTGACATCCTCCCCCTCCTCTAGCCAGTTGTACGCAGACAGACTGACTTCCGCAAACCCAGGACGACCAGGAGGGCAGCAAACAACGCAAGCCGCAGCTAGTACCCAAAAGGGAACGGTATCGGCAGTGTCCTTGGAGTGGGAAAATTTTCTGACACCCATGCAGCAGCAGCCCACTGAACAGCAAGCGTGCAGATCCACCTCCAACACCGATCGCCTGGAGAAGATGGTCAAGGACTACATGTCAGATGACGTAGCTGTGTCGAACAATCCATCTGCACCCTTCAACTATTGGGTATCGAAGCTAGACACCTGGCACGAACTGGCAATGTACGCAATAGAGGTGCTGGCTTGCCCGGCAGCCAGCGTTATGTCGGAACGCTGTTTCAGTGCTGCCGGAGGCATCGTCACAGATCGGCGTATCCGCCTCTCTACAGAAAATGCAGACCGTCTGACTCAAATTAAAATGAATCAATCCTGGATTGGAAATGACTACGCAACACTCCAGGACCCCAACCAAGTAACATGACCAATGAACATCTGGGATGGTGTAGCGTTTCCGGTCCCTGTTTATTGAACCTCTCATCTGTATTACATTTATGACTGCATGGCGGCAAAAAGCATTGCTGCTTTATCTGCACACTTTTTGTCCTCATGCAAGGCCTGGGTTGTTGTGTCTCAAAAACCGTGGCCTTCTCCTCCTGCGCCTGCTCCTGTTCCATCACGTCTGCTGCTGCTGGGTTAGCGTTGCCGCGTGGTCCCTGTTTATTGAACCACCTATCTTTATTACATTTATGACTGCATGGCGGTACAAAGCATGCTATCCGCACGCTTCTTGCCCTCATGCAAGGCCTGGGTTGTTGTGTCTCACAAAGCGTGGCCTTCTCCTCCTGCGCCTCCTCCTGCTCCATCACGTCTGCTGCTGCTGGGTTAGCGTTGCCGCGTGGTCCCTGTTTATTGAACCACTTATCTTTATTACATTTATGACTGCATGGCGGTACAAAGCATGCTATCCGCACGCTTCTTGCCCTCATGCAAGGCCTGGGTTGTTGTGTCTCACAAAGCGTGGCCTTCTCCTCCTGCGCCTCCTCCTGTTCCATCACGTCTGCTGCTGCTGGGTTAGCGTTGCCGCGTGGTCCCTGTTTATTGAACCACTTATCTTTATTACATTTATGACTGCATGGCGGTAAAAAGCATGCTATCCGCACGCTTTTTGTCCTCATGCAAGGCCTGGGTTGTTGTGTCTCACAAAGCGTGGCCTTCTCCTCCTGCGCCTCCTCCTGTTCCATCACGTGTGCTGCTGCTGCTGCTGCTGGGTTAGCGTTGCCGGTCCTTGTTTATGGAACCTCTTATCTTTATTACATTTATGACTGCATGGCGGTACAAAGCATGCTATCCGCACGCTTCTTGCCCTCATGCAAGGCCGGGGTTGTTGTGTCTCACAAAGCGTGGCCTTCTCCTCCTGCGCCTCCTCCTGTTCCATCACGTGTGCTGCTGCTGGGTTAGCGTTACCAGTCCCTTTTCCTGGAACCTCTTATATGTATTACATTTATGACTGCATGCCGACAAAAAACATGTTACCTGTGCAAAGAAAACAGACATTTCCCGCATTTAAAAGACAGTTTTCCCTTTGAAACTTTAAAATCGATTTTCTCAAAAACTATAAGCTCTTTTTGCTAATTTTTTTTTTCCTCTTGTACCCACTCCCAAGGTGCACATACCCTGTAAATTTGGGGTATGTAGCATGTAAGGAGGCTTTACAAACCACAAAAGTTCGGGTCCCCATTGACTTCCATTATGTTCGGAGTTCGGGTCGAACACCCGAACATCGCGGCCATGTTCGGCCTGTTCGGCCCGAACCCGAACATCTAGATGTTCGCCCAACACTAGTCCTGACCTTGAAAGAGTATCTATGACAGCGGTTGCAATTAGTTACATCTTTTTCTGCCTTGATTTGTAGTGTGTCTGTATAGATATTTACCATTACTGTGGTAAAAAGTCAATTAGCTAACATTCCCTTCCCTTACTAAATCAGTTTGTTTATCTGTTTGTCTGAGCAAGCATAACAGGCTTTGGTCAGTATGATTGGTGTGATGGATTACAATTTCACAGCACCACAGTTGCTTTGAGCAACCCGATTGGTATATTTAATATGGGATAATTGGAAGGCCAGAGATGTTGAGGGTCTCATGTAGCCATGTTCCCTGGTCTCCTGCTGTGATCTGTGTATTCCCTTTCACAGATATGTCCTGTACTGAGGCCTGTAGCTAAGTTTGACTTGCTTGGTGAGTTCTGGCAGTACTCCTGTATTTCTGATCTCAGCCTCTGTACTCTGGGCATTAAGGCCTGAGTATGATTGTAGTCGGGTTGGTGTTATCTTTCCACCCCCTGTTTTAACAGGAATGTGTAACTTAGAGTGAATACTACAGAGATAGCTTGGAGTACAGTGGCTGATGGAGGGTGGGAAGTCTGCCATGCCTCACAAACAGTTTATGAACTAAATTGTAGAGTCAAGACCACCCTCTCCAAAATCTCATATCTTGTTGCATAGCCACCTTATGCAGGAGTTAGTTGCCATCATAAGGGTTTTTGACTTTGGCCTATCTGAGGCCTAGTATTCAGACAAGCCTTTTCTAAAATAAGAGCAGATGGAAGTTTCTCTTGGAGTAAGTGCTGAGATAAGAAAGCTCCTTATAATAATCAGAGAGAAATATTCCTGCTGCGGGCTAAGTTAAACACATGCGTGTACTCCATGCATGCAGTCCGCATAAGATTTTTACTAAATTACATCAGGAAAGAGAATTGTTCTTAATTCTGATCTGCATCAGGAAAAATAATTTTTGGGTTTTTTCCTGAGTAATTTCTGATTTGGTTCTTTTCTTATTTTCTGATTTGTTTGACCATTAGATTGGCCAACATTGTTTAATTGGTTGTTTAAGGTTACAGGTTGGTTAATCATTTTCTTTGGTAGGAGTACTTTACCAAATAGCTATTCATGTTTTGACCATTAGGAGGCTTAGACCAAAATTTTGCCCACTGTGATGCTAGCTCTGCCTGCTTTAGGTATTGGCTTTAGTATGGTCATCTTCTTCCTTTGGAAGAAATGACCAAAGGGGGGACTGAAAGGATATGTAGGTATATATGTATGTATATGTATATATATGTATATATATATATATATATATATATATATATTAGTATATAGATTAATTTCATATACAAGCATACATGTATCTGATCAATGTGATATTAATGTGTCTATAGAACAATCAGCCACCCACACAGATCTGTGCAGGAAGAGCTGGCTGCATGAAATAGAGAATAGGCAAATTCTTCTTGCTGGGCAAAACCCCTAAGTGCCCCAAATGGGGACACCTGGAAGGTCATAAATAACATATTTCCCCGTGATCATTGAACTGTGCTATTTCTTGTAAATCACATGACTTTCTGTAATTATGGTGACATATGATGATATACTGCGCATGAGCAAATCCTGTATTGAGTAGGATATAAGGAAAGTAATTGCAGTAAAGAACTAGCATATTGTGTGCTCACATCTCCAGTGTCTGTGTGTGTCTTTTGTTAACCATTTTATGTCCTGGCGCCAGGAAATTAAGTAGTCTAAAGCATCTGATATCTGACAAGGCCGTGATATGAACTTACATAGCAACCACTCCTTTCAACGTCCACTCACTTTTTTTGGAGAGTGGACGCCGCCCACCCTAGCACCCTGGAGGGGAGCAGCGCAGTGGAGAGGAGCATTGGGCAGAGCAGCGGGGAAGGGTGGACGTTTCCCCCCCCCCCTTCCCTCACCTTGGGGCTCCTCTTCCTGGCTCTCCCCTCCATAACGATTGCGGCGGTGGCTGGCGGCGATGGCTGGCAGCGGCATCAGTGGGCGGGACTTACCTCCTCCAGTGTTCCGGCGAGTTGACGCTGTGCGTGCGCGCGACGCAGAGGTTTTTAGGGTGAGTCCACTCACTTCTTTTTCCAGGACTAGACCCCTGATTACTACTATTCAAAGTGTCTATAGAAGTGATTATTACCAACACAGGATCAATATAGAGCTAATACTGCAGTTGAGGGAGGTTCCTTCAGGGCCCCTCTGGCCCAAGGGCCCTGATGCGGTTGCAACCTTTGCAACCCCTATTGCTACGCCCCAGCTCAACCCCTACCGCTGACAGGTTGATTACCACTAGCCTGTGTAGGACAGCCAGGGAAGGAGAGGCAGAGGCTGTGTCTGTGTGTGTGTGGTTGAGTCTGTGGTATATATATATATATATATATATATATATATATATATACATATACATATATATATATACATATACATATATATATATATATATACAGTAGATTACAAAAGTATCTGGCCCCCTTGAAGTTTTCCACATTTTGTTACATTACTGCCACAAACATGAATCTCAATTCTATTGGAATTCCACGTGAAAGACCAATACAAAGTGGTGTACACGTGAGAAGTGGAACGAAATTCATTCATGATTCCAAACATTTTTTTCAAATAAATAACTGCAAAGTGGGGTGTGCGCAATTATTCAGCCCCCTTTGGTCTGAGTGCAGTCAGTTGCCCATAGACATTGCCTGATGAGTGCTAATAACTAAATAGAGTGCACCTGTGTGTAATCTAATGTCAGTACAAATACAACTACTCTGTGATGGCCTTAGAGGTTGTCTAAGAGAATATTGGGAGCAACAACACCATGAAGTCCAAAGAACAAACCAGACAGGTCAAGGATAAAGTTATTGAGAAATTTTAAGCAGGCTTAGGCTACAAAAAGATTTCCAAAGCCTCGAACATCCCACGGAGCACTGTTCAAGCGATCATTCAGAAATGGAAGGAGTATGGCACAACTGTAAACCCACCAAGACAAGGCCGTCCACCTAAACTCACAGGCCGAACAAGGAGAGCGCTCTTCAGAGATGCAGTCAAGAGGCCCATGGTGACTCTGGATGAGCTGCAGAGATCTACAGCTCAGGTGGGGGAATCTGTCCATAGGACAACTATTAGTCGTGCACTGCACAAAGTTGGCTCTTATGGAAGAGTAAAAAGAAGAAAACCATTGTTAACAATAAAGCATAAGAAGTCCCGTTTGCAGTTTGCCACAAGCCATGTGGGGGACACAGCAAACATGTGGAAGAAGGTGCTCTGGTCAGATGAGACCAAAATGGAACTTTTTGGCCAAAATGCAAAACTCTATGTGTGGCAGAAAACTAACACTACACATCACTCAGAACACACTGTCCCAACTGTCAAATATGGTGGTGGCAGCATCATGCACTGGGGTTGCTTCACTTCAGCAGGGACAGCCAGGGAAGTTGGTCAAAGTTGATGGGAAGATGAATGGAGCCATATATTGGGCAATCTTGGAAGAAAACCTCTTGGAGTCTGCAAAAGATTTGAGACTGGGGCGGAGGTTCTCCTTCCAGCAGGACAACGACCCTAAAGATAAAGCCCGGGCATCAATGGAATGGTTTAAAACAAAACATATCCATGTGTTATAATGGCCCAGTCAAAGTCCAGATCTAAATCAAATCGAGAAACGCTGTCCATCTAATTTGACTGAGCTGGAGCTGTTTTGCAAAGAAGAATGGGCAAGGATTTCAGTCTCTAGATGTGCAAAGCTGGTAGAGACTTACCCTAAAAAGACTGGTAGCTGTAATTGCAGCAAAAGGTGGTTCTACAAAGTATTGACTCAGGGGGGCTGAATAGTTACGCACACCCCACTTTGCAGTTATTGATTTGTAAAAAATGTTTGGAATAATGTAGGATTTTCGAACCACTTGTTACATGTACACCACTTTGTATTGGTCTTTCACGTGGAATTCCAATCAAAATTGATTCATGTTTGTGGCAGTAATGTGACAAAATGTGGAAAACTTCAAGGGGGCCGAATACTTTTGCAAGCCACTATAAGTAGAGCAAATATTTATCTACTTACATATGTGGTTTTTTTCTGAGATAGCATGGCTTAGAGCTCCTCTTTAAAGCAGGATTGTCAGCCATACAATCCACAATATCAAATGCCATTTATTACTGCTCTGTGTTTATTCAGTAGTCTACATCCTGACTCTGCATTGCAAGCATTTGAATATAATAATACATCTGTCTCCTGTAATGAATCTTATCTCAACCAGCCTGGCTCTATTCTAGTAGATTGCCAAGGAGAGGGAAGAATGTTTTCTCCCCTCCCACATTCTTGCTCCTCACTGATTGGCTGAGTGCAGTTCAGTGTGACATGAGGCTGAGAAGGAAAATACACCTCAGCCCTCTGCAGAAGCTGCTGAAATACGACCTACAGTATACTGTGCTCACATGTAAGTAAGCTACATATGGCAGTGCAGTTTCTGGGAGAAAATAACACCAAGATTAGCTTCAGTTAGAAGCAGTAAAGATGGAAGATGCGATTGAGATTGCGTGCAAAGGACCGTCACTACAAGAACTACAGTCTCTATTGCAGCAAGACGGCAGAGTAGTTTGATGAGAGGTCCTGTGTCACCAATTACTGCCTCAATAACAGAAGCTGTGTGCTCATGATGAAAAGCAGATGTAATACATGGATCATTAAAGAGAAGTGACAGGCAATCAGGCACTGCAGTTTCCCTGAATTTATTCCGTATCAAAAATCGTAAAAAAAATAAAAATAAAACGGTTTGCATCATACAATGGTAGATGTGTCAGTCATGATCAGACAACTTGTGCATAAAGTGACAGCAAACACAGGGGTGCTCAGCAGGACCCCGAATGCGAAGTCTACCCGAAAATTCGGGTGATTTTTAAGGTTTGCCAAATGCGAACCCGAACAATGCCTTCCATGTCGAATCCGAATGTCAAGTCTCCCGAATGTGCACACTCGAATTCGGCCGGATGGAGCTTTGGGTTCGGTTTCGGCTTCGGGATTCGGGGATGACGTCATTGGGCCAATCAGAAGTCCTCCAGCCGAGGACCAGGCAACCCTAGCAACCAATCAGAGGAGGGGAGCCTGGCCCTCCCCTCTATATAAGGCGGCGGCCATCTTGCGGATCCACGCACTTGTGTGACTGCTTGGTACTGAGAGATTCTCCAGTGTTGTGCTGTGTCTAAGCAAGTGCATTTCACTGCTAAACCTAGCGTTTTGCTTCCTAAACACATCCTAAACACATTTATTGTTGTCTTATTTAGTTAGCTAGTATTTTGATTGTTTTTAGTCAGCTAGTGTATAGTGTATACTGTGCTAGTCTAGTGTTAGTCTGTGTGCAGGCTAGGCCTGCTAGCCTAGGTAGCCTTAGCCTACTACTAGCTTAGGTAGGTTAGGGATTCTAGTTAGTTGTGTACTTAGTAGTACTAGTTTGGTTAATTAATTATTACTGCTGTAGTCTGTTACTTTATTAGTTTCAGTACTGTGTTAGTTAGTGACTGACTGTACAGGCCACCACCAGCATCCGTTGTGATTGACCTGTGACTGTCTGTCACCTGCCCAAGCCTATTGATTGATTGCGTCTGACCGTGTGTGACCGATTGTGATTGTCACCGACTGTCTGCCGCATGACTTACTTATAGTGTAGTACGCTAGGGTGTTTCTTCTTAGTTACCTGCGTGCATACTACTACTACTAGTGTCTACTACTATACTACTAGTACCCGTTCACTTATTTTTTTTTTTCACTGTTACTGTGTGATTTTATTATCATCTGTAGTGTGTAATAAATAAGAGTTACAACACACACAGGCCACCACCACCAGCATCCGTTGTGATTGACCTGTGACTGTCACCTGCCTGAGCCTATTGATTGATTGATTGCGTCTGACCGTGTGTGACCAATTGTAATTGTCACCGACTGTCTGCCGCATGACTTACTTATAGTGTAGTACGCTAGGTGTTTCTTACTTAGTTACCTGCGTGCGTACTACTACTACTTGTGTCTACTACTATACTACTAGTACCCATTCACTTATTTTTTTTTCACTGTTACTGTGTGATTTCATTATCATCTGTAGTGTGTAATAAATAATCCACACTATGCATTGCCTGCTGCCAGTGCCACATGTCACTCCTCCTCCTGCTGCTGTATTTATCCTCCTGCTGTCAGTGGTCCCACCGCCAGGGTCCACACAAAACATTGCCTGCTGCCAGTGCAACACGTCACTCCTCCTCCTACTGCTGCTGTATTTATCCTCCTGCTGTCAGTGGTCCCACCGCCAGGGTCCACACAATACATTGCCTGCTGCCAGTGCCACACGTCACTCCTCCTCCTACTGCTGCTGTATTTATCCTCCTGCTGTCAGTGGTCCCACCGCCAAGGTCCACACTATGCATTGCCTGCTGCCAGTGCCACATGTCACTCCTCCTCCTGCTGCTGTATTTATCCTCCTGCTGTCAGTGGTCCCACCGCCAGGGTCCACACTATGCATTGCCTGCTGCCAGTGCCACATGTCACTCCTCCTACTGCTGCTGTATTTATCCTCCTGCTGTCAGTGGTCCCACCGCCAGGGTCCACACAATACATTGCCTGCTGCCAGTGCCACATGTCACTCCTCCTGCTGCTGCTGTATTTATCCTCTTGATGTCAGTGGTCCCACCGCCAGGGTCCACACAATACTTTGCTTGCTGCCAGTGCCACATGTCACTGCTCCTACTGCTGCTGTATTTATCCTCCTGCTGTCAGTGGTCCCACCGCCAGGGTCCACACAATGCATTGCCTGCTGCCAGTGCCACACATCACGTTTTTTGTTTTTTTGTTTTTTTTTTATTGCACCTATTTCAATGTGATTTCCCTTTAAAAAAAAATCCGAATTCGCAAACACAAATTTTTTACCGAATTTTGAGCCCGACACCCGAACCGAATCTGAATCCAAACTGAATTTCGTGGTCGAAGGCGAATTCGAATTCGAATGTCATGCGGACCCGAATTCGAATGTACCCGAACTGAATTTTGGTACATCTGAGCATGCCTGAGCAAACATACAAAGTCAGATCCTGCCAGGATAGAGGCAGAGGGAGGTGGGTGCAGGGCAAGGAAACGGGCAGCCAATCGGCCGTTTCACACGTCGGTGCTTCTTCCGTGACTGTTTTCTCTTTATCTATATATATATAAAATCGGATGTATGTATGTGTGTGTGTGTGTGTGTGTGTGTATATGTATGTATGTATGTATGTGCCGCGATCACGCAAAATCGCCTTGACCGATTTGAACGGAACTTGGTATACAGATCCCTTACTACCTGGGATGATATGTTCTGGGGGTCTCGTGGCCCCCTGCACATGTGGGCGGGGCTACAAAGAGCCAATCAGATTTCACCCATTCAAGTCAATGGAGAAAATGTAAAAGGCTGCAATTCTCACAGTAATCAAGCCAGAGTCCCCACACTTGGCACAGTTGGTCACTTGGTGACCGAGGTTACAAATCCAGGAAAAGTGGGTGGAGCATAAAACAGCCAATCAAATTTCAGCCATTCATTTTTAATATGAAAATGTAAACTGCAGCCATTCTTAGACTGTTAATCGCAGGGTTCTTAAACTTGCCACAGTTGCTCACTGGGTGAATCCGAGTAAGATTCAAGAAAGTGGGTGGAGCCTACAACAGCCAATCAAAATTCACCTATTGATTTTCAAGGGGAATATTTAAACTGCTGCCATTCTTACACTGTTAATGGCAGAGGCTTCAAACTCGCTACAGTCTGTCTTTGGGTAACTGGGGTCCGAATTCACTAAAGGGGCGGGGCCACAAACAGCCAATCAGATTTCCTTGGTGGATAAACTGCTATCATTCACACATTTTTGATGCCAGGAACTTGAAAGCTCACAAACTTGGTCATTGAGTGAATGTGTGTCCAGGTTACAAAAAGTGGGCGGAGCCAAAAACAAATTTGACTAGGAAAATATAAACTGTAGCCATTCTTACACCGTTAATGGCAGGGTTCTCAAACTTTGCACAGTTGGTCACTGGGTGAATGAGATTAAGATTTTGGAAGGTAGGTGGAGCCTACAACAGCCAATAAAAATGCAGCTTTTGATTTTCAAAGGGAATATTTAAGCTGCTACCATTCTTATACTGTTAATAGCAGATGCCTCAAACTTGGTACAGTTGGTCACTGAGTGATTAGGATTCAAAATCAGAAAGGGGCGGAGCCACAAACAGCCAATCAGATTTGTTTATTTTTCAATGGGAATATACAAAGTATTGATACCAAGGACCCCAAAGCTGATAAACTTGATAGAGTGACTGTATATCAAGGTTAGAAAAAGTGTGCGGCGCCAACAACTTAATTTTTTACATGGCAGGGTTCCCAAACTTGACACAATTGGCCACTGGGTGACTGGGATTAATATTCAGAAATGTGGGTGGAGCCTAAAAACAGCCAATCAAAATGTACCTATTGATTTTCAAGGGGGAACATTTACATTGCTACCATTCTTACACTGTTAATGGCAGAGGTCTCAAACCTGATACAGTCAGTTATTGAGTGACTGGGATCCAAATTCACTAAAGTGGGTGGAGCCACAAACAGCCAATCAGATTTTTTAGATTGATTTCAGCCGTTCTGTTATTGGCAGGGTTCTCAAACTTGACACAGTTGGCCACTGGGTGACTGGGACTAATATTCAGGAAAGTGGGTGGAGCCTACAGCAGCCAATCAAAATTCACCTTTTGATTTTCAAGGGGAATATTTACATTGCTGCCATTCATACACTCTTAATGGCAGAGGCCTCAAATTTGGTACAGTCAGTCATTGGGAGACTGGGGTTTAAATTCTGAAAAGGGAGTGGGCCAAAAACAGCCAATCAGATTTGTTTAATTTCAATGGTAAAATGCAACTGATTGATGCCAAAGACCACAAAGCTCATAAACTTGGTCAGTGAGTGACTGTATGTCAAGGTTAGAAATAGTGGGCATAGCCAAAAACAACTTTTTACATGGGAAAATATAAATTGCAGATATTCTTACACTGTTAATGGCAGGGTTCTCAAACTTGACACAGTTGGTCACTGGGGGACTAGGATTAATATACGGAAAAGTAGGTGGAGCCTACAAGAGCCAATCAAAATTCACCTATTGATTTTCAAGGGGAATATTGAAACTGCTGTCATTCTTACACTGTTAATGGCAGAGGCCTCAAACCTGCTACAGTCTGTCATCAAGTGACTGGGGTTCAAATTTACTAAAGGGGTGGAACTACAAACATCCAATCAGATTTGCTTTTTTTTTTGGATAAACCGCTTCCATTCACACAATTTTGATGCCAGGAACCCAAAAGCTCACAAACTTGGTCATTGAGTAGTGACTGTGTGTCAAGGTTACAAAAAGTGGGTGGAGTCAAAAACAGATTTTTCTGGGAAATTGTAAACTGCAACACTTCTTCACTGTTAATGGCAGAGTTCTCAAACTTTGCACAATTGGTTACTGGGTGACTGGGATTAATATTCACAAAAGTGGGTGGAGCCTAAAAAAGCCAATCAAAATCACCTGTTGATTTTCAAGGGGAATATTAAAATTGCTGCCATTCTTGCACTGTTAATGGCACAAGCCTCAAACCTGGTACAGTTAGTCATTGAGGTTCAAATTCAGAAAAGGGGACAGAGCCACAAACAGTTTCATTTCTTGGGAAAATACAAATTATTGATGCCAAGGACCCCAAAGCTCACAAACTTGGTCATTGAGTGACTGTATGTCCAGGTTACAAAAAGTAGGCGGAGCCAAAATTAAATTTCACTGGGAAAATGTAGACTGCAGGCCTTCTTACACTGTTAATGGCAGGGTTCCCAAACTTTGCCCAGATGGTCACTGGGTGACTGAGATTAATATTCAGGGAAGTGGGTGGAGCCTATAATAGCCAATCAAAATTCACCTGTTGATTTTCAAGGAGAATATTTAAATTGCTGCCATTGTTACACTGGTAATAGCAGATGCCTCAAACCTGCTACAGTTGGTCATTGGGTGACTGGGGTTCAAATGCTAGGGAGGGGCAAAGCCACAAACAGACAATCTGATTTGTTTAATTTCTATGGGAATATACAAACTATTGATGCTAAAGACCCCAAAGCTCACAAACTTGGTCATTGAGTGTTTGTGCGTTAGGGTTAGAAGAAGTGGGCGGAACCAACACCAGTCAAATACATACCCGGGCAACGGCGGGTCATCAGTGGGTGGAGACAAATACAAATTTCACTGGGAAAATGTAAACTGCAGCCATTTGTACACTGTTAATGGGAGGGTTCTTTCTTAAACTTTGCACAGTTGTTCACTCAGTGAATGGTAAAGGGAGGGGGGACACCAAGATCCCAATAGTGTGATATTGTATAGATGATAATTAATAATGAGTAATATAAGAATTTAATACTCACAAACCAGGGTTACCATTAGGCAACCACTGTGAAGGCAGGTGGGGAGATTAACCTGACCCCACTCAGGATTAAAAGTCGCTCTCTGTAGATGGGAAGAAGATGGGTACAACCCTCCACCAAGGGTGGACTTAGCAATATGTAGAAGCTTTCCAGAGGCGCCAATAGAATAAAAGTCACTTAAACGAGCTTAAAACCGATGGGGCAGTGGTGGGCCTATCCCATCCATGCAGACAAAGCAAACAAAGGAAGGACTGTGGCATCAACAGTCAAACAACAATTGTACTTATACTCCACGGTAAAAATAGGCAACGCGTTTCACGGGCTCAATCCCGCTTCATCAGGCCAATCAAAAAGGAGCATACAGCTTAACAGCATCAAAACCACACTGAGCGCCTCTGTGACATTTATACTCCACGATAAAAATAGGCAACGCGTTTCACGGGCTCAATCCCGCTTCATCAGGCCAATCAAAAAGGAGCATACAGCTTAACAGCATCAAAACCACACTGAGCGCCTCTGTCACAGAGGCGCTCAGTGTGGTTTTGATGCTGTTAAGCTGTATGCTCCTTTTTGATTGGCCTGATGAAGCGGGATTGAGCCCGTGAAACGCGTTGCCTATTTTTACCGTGGAGTATAAATAAAATTGTTGTTTGACTGTTGATGCCACAGTCCTTCCTTTGTTTGCTTTGTCTGCATGGATGGGATAGGCCCACCACTGCCCCATCGGTTTTAAGCTCGTTTAAGTGACTTTTATTCTATTGGCGCCTCTGGAAAGCTTCTACATACTCAGTGAATGGGATTAATATTCAGAAAAGTGGGTGGAGCCTAAAAAAGTGTATAAAGCTTCACCTATTGCATTTCAAGGGAATATTTAATTGCTACCATTCTTGCACTGTTAATGGCACAGGCCTCAAACCTGGTACAGTTGGTCATTGGGTGACTGGGGTTCAAATTCAGAAAAGGGGGTGGAGCCACAAACAACCTATGAGATTTTTTTATTTCAATGCAAATTATTGATGCCAAAGACCACAAAGCTCACAAACTTGGTCATTGAGTAATTGTTAGGGTTAGAAATAGTGGGTGGAGCCGACACCAGCCAAATACATACCCGGGCAATGTCGAATCATCAGCTAGTTTATTATATAAAATTCACTGAAATCATCAAAACGTGGTCAGTACAATACATGCAGAGCCGGCCTTTGGGGGTGACAAGTGGGGCAATCACCCCAGGCCCCGCGCCTGAGGAGGCCCCGTACCCTCTGCAGCGGTGGGGAGAGCGGGCATAGTTGTTAAAACTCACGTGTCTTCACCGATGCTCACAGCCACTATCTATTTCCTCTCCCAGCATCTGTGTATTGGTAACAGCGCCCCCTGGGATGACGTGACCGCATGTCACCACAGGGGGGCACTGTTACCAATACACAGATGCTGGGAGAGGAACTAGATGGTAGCTGTGAGCATCGGTGAAGACACGTGCGTTTTAACAACTATGCCCGCTCTCCCCAGCTCTGCAGCCACCTTATCTAACCTGTACTGCAGGGCACTTACCTATCTAATCTATACTGCAGGGCTTCTACCTATATAATCTATACTGCAGGGCTTCTACCTATATAATCTATACTGCAGGGCACCTACCTATATAATCTATACTGCGGGGCACCTACCTATCTAATCTATACTGCAGGCTGGCACCTATATAATCTATACTGCGGGGCACCTACCTATCTAACCTATACTGCAGACTGGCACCTATCTAATCTATAATGCAGGCACCTATCTAACCTATGCTGCAGGCACCTATCTAATCTATACTGCATGCACCTATCTAACCTATACTGCAGGCTGGCACCTATCTAATCTATACTACAGGCACCTTCCTATCTAATCTATACTGCAGGCTGGCACCTATCTAACCTATACTGCAGGCTGGCACCTATCTAATCTATACTGCAGGCACCTATCTAATCTATACTGCAGGCTGGCACCTATCTAATCTATACTGCGGGGCACCTACCTAATCTATACTGCAGGCACCTATCTAAGGTATACTGCAGGCTGGCACCTATCTAATCTATACTGCAGGCACCTATCTAATCTATACTGAAGGCTGGCACCTATCTAATCTATACTGCAGGCTGGCACCTATCTAACCTATACTGCAGGCAGGTACCTATCTAACCTATACTGCAGGCACCTATCTAACATATACTGCAGGCTGGCTGGCACCTATCTAATCTATACTGCAGGCACCTATCTAATATATACTGCGGGGCATCTACCTGACTAATCTATACTGCAGGCACCTATCTAATCTATACTGCAGGGTACCTACCTACCTATCTAATCTGTACTGCAGGGCACCTACCTGTCTAATCTATACTGCAGGCACCTATCTAATCTGTACTGCAGGGCACCACCCTATCTAATCTATACTGCAGGCACCTATCTAATATATACTACGGAGTACCTACCTATCTAATCTGTACTGCAGGCACCTATCTATCTAATCTATACTGCAGGGCACCTACCTATCTAACCTATACTGGAGGCACCTACCTATCTAACCTATACTGGAGGCACCTACCTATCTAACCTATACTGGAGGCACCTACCTATCTAACCTATACAGTGTGTGCTTCCACAACGTGTATCCACAGCATATGTCTCTAGGCCCCGCATATGACACTCACCCCAGGCCCCGCATACTCTAAGGCCACCTCTGAATACATGTATTCTGTAAGTAGAACAAGTATTTATTGATATATGTGTTTTTTTTGTCCTATGATAGTATGGCTGTCCCTGCTGCTTTAACGACAGAGCTTGGATTTGCCTCCTCCTGGACATCATTTCTTCATATAATTTTCCTGTATATCCTTCTTTAGCTGTATATGTATGTATAAAAATGAGCATTACCTCTGCTAAGTAAATGAGAGTCAAAGAATCTCTAACCTTCCCAGACCACCTCTTAGCCTTTCTTGATTATACCCCGTTATATATATTTTCTTCATTAGTGAAGACTGTTATCAGGGCTTGAAAAGGTTTTCCTTTGCTTGCTCTTTATATAATGATAGAGGGTTAGATCTTACCTTAATAAACATACATGGCAATTCGCAGAGTAAATTTATCTCTGAAAGGTTACTTGCTTAGTAGTAAATATGGCAATATTGACAATATCTTACACAACTCTTGCCTCTTCCTACCTTTCATCTGGCAGAATTGAAAAATAGAATTATATACAGAATCTTCTCACCATTGTGCCATATCTTCTCACCATTCTTTGTATGGTTACATAAGAAGAAAAAAAGTCATCAAGCTCATTTTCTCAAGCATTTCTATTCTTTATCCTCTTGAGAACCAAGACAAGATAAGACAAATAACATTTATATTGCGCTTTTCTCCTTGCGGACTCAAAGCGCCAGAGCAGAGCAGCAGCCACTAGGGCGCGCTCTATTGGCAGTAGCAGTGTAAGGGAGACTTGCCAAAGGTCTCCTACTGAATTAGTGCTGGCTTACTGAACAGGCAGAGCCGAGATTCGAACCCTGGTCTCCTGTGTCAGAGGCAGAGCCCTTAACCATTACACCATCAGCCAACTGCTTACACTCTCCTAGTACCCCCCATGGAGATGGCAGGGCGAGTTAGCTGCATCAGGTAGACAGCAATGAGATCGTTAAAGCGGTTTAAAACCCGGACATAATGTTCAATAAAAACATGTTTTCCTACTTTTTATATGCCATACAGTTATCATATTTGCATTTGTGCATAAGTATTATTATTCATTTATAAGTTATAGCTTCCCAAAAGTACAGTTTTGCTTTATGAGCTGACTTTGCTTTTTATTATTAACTGCTTTTATTCATTCATTCATTCATTCATTCAGGCAGACATGGTTTGACTCTCTCTCTCTTTCTCTCTCTCTGTCTCCAGGAGCTCCTGCACAGTCAGAGAATGTGTCACATTTCACGCTTGATACATTTAAGTAAACACAAGATTACATTGTTTAACTTTCCATGGCCAGCTCTGAAGGCATTGAAGCTTCTAAAGCCTGTGTTAACCCTTTGAATGATGTTCTAGTAAAAAAAAAATGCTGGTTGTATATAATATGCTGTGAATAATCTATTAGAGCAAAGAAGAAATTCTGGGTTATATTCCGCTTTAAATTAACTTTTCAGCACTCTGCAATTGAAAAAGTACCAAAAAGTAGGTGAAAAAGTACTGTCAAAATTATTCTGAGCATTTTCTTGCTTGCTGGTGGCTTAAAAAGCATTTTATTGATAAGATGTGAAAATATCACCTAGGAGAAATTTTGGAGAAAACGTAAATTGGATCGGGCCCAATATTGTCTCAGGCCTATGCCCACGAGCTTATATACAGTACTTACTCATTTCTTTACATGGCTTCTAGATATCCCTTATATTGCAGTTATGTTAGCCAAACATAAAGATTTTAAAAAAAAAATTCTCAACACAAATTATTATAAAAAAAAAAAAACACCAAATGAAAGTCTGAAAGCATAAAATGTAATTAAGACCATACAACTAGACCAATTACATCCATTTAAATGTAAATTCATAAGTATTTCTGAAACAACTGCTTGCCCAGTAATCTCTAAGTGGCATGTACGGTAATCAGAATGCATTTCACATTGCCTTAGAAAAAAAATACATTATCTCAAAATGATACTAGCTTTCAATTTTATTTGTCAAGATCTTTTCACATAGAGGTTTCGGCAAGATAATAAATTATTGGTCTAGGACGGCAATCTCAGCCAGCGAGGTTTCATTTCGTCTTGCTATGGTGTGGAATTTGAAAAATGGTATAAATGTTCGATATCATAGGTCAAAGTATAAAAAATGAATGCTGTAAATCACAGTACATCACTACGGAAATCTGATTGTTACAGTGGCCAGCAATACATAAAATGAAAATGCAGTGATCATCATCTGATGTCTGCAGTCTTTGCCGTAGAATAGGATTCGTGCGCAATCAATTTAGAGCATCTTTTCTGTCTTCTGAAACTGTTTAAAGACAGCATTTAGCACATGGCGTGTTTACTGGATTTCACAGGTAAAATAAAAATGAAGATATATAAACTACAAAAAAATGTAAAGATTTAACGATCAACAAAAGGAATTAATTTTAGTGGAAGTAAAAAGACAAAAGAATCCAGCTCTGGCATTGAAACACACTATGCCAGTCAGTAATGAGAACATTCATTGAAACTATATCTGGGTCACCTCTGTAGGAGAGATGCAAGCTGCAAGTCAGGGCCGCACCGGCGAGAGATGCTCCACCCTCAGGGCGCAGTATAGGAGGGGGTGCACAGCTCACTCGGTTATCATTCCCCTATTGTGTTTGAAGCAGAGAGAACTAAGACATGGCAGTGACTGCAAGCCAGATAACTAGAGACTGCCAGGGGGCAGCGCAGCACTATTTTTTTTTTTTTCTTAAATCATGTAGCGAGCCTAGGGCTCGCTACATGATAGCCGCTGTACAGCGGCATCCCCCCGCCCGCTTCCATCGCCTCTGGCGATCTTTGATGAGGAAATCCCGTTCAAAGAACGGGATTTCCTGAAGGGCTTCCCCCATCGCCATGACAACGGGGCGGGATGACGTCACAGACGTCATGGACATCGTGACGTCCAAGGGAGTCCCGATCCACCCCTCAGCGCTGCCTGGCACTGATTGGCCAGGCAGCGCACGGGGTCTGGGGGGGGGCGGCACGGCGCGCCGATCAGCGGCGATTCAGCGTGGAGCGGCAGTGATCGGAATGCACACACAGCTAGCAAAGTGCTAGCTGTGTGTTGCAAAAAAAAAGAAAGTATGCAAATCGGCCCAGCAGGGCCTGAGAAATCCTCCTGCGCAGCATAGCGCGAGCTCAGCTCGGGCTTACCGCCAGGAGGGTTAAGGCGCCTCTTGCTCTAATAGTAATCATTGTATGACGGCTGGGGTGGGAGGGATGCAGGGGTGCACTTTGGTGTCTCAGCCTTGGACGCTGAAGGATCTTGTCCCGGCACTGCTGCAAGTATGGTGTGTGTAGTGCCCGGCATCTTGACGCACCATACTTCCAGCTTGCAGCTCTCTTACCGAGGTGACACAGATACTGTGTCACAGATCACTCCCATGTGTGATGCCCTCGAAGTGTGTGAGTTTACCAGTATCATACTTCCGCATCTATTGCAGCATTGGATGAAAGCCCAGCTTTAGCACTTTCAATGTGATCGGTTTCAAGATGTTTATGGAGCTTTAAAGTTGTGTATTGATTGACTCTACAACTGTTGTGGGCTGAGGTTTGCACAATTATCTGGCCAAATATTACCAACTACAGTACAATCAGAGCCATTTTGATGGGCAGTCAATCACCGCACGAAGTCTACTGCTATTCATGTAAAGCATCTTTTTAGCTACTAGCGATCTAGCAGGGACTAATTCTAGTGTGTGAGAGGCCTCAGGTGTGCGCCGGTGGTGGGCCCACAGATGACCAATCTTGATTAGGAGACCGGGCATTTTTTGCATAGGCTATATGCTTGCCAAATTAGTGTGGACTTTAGCAGAGTGTGGTCAGTGGAATTAAAACGAGCCATTCACCGTACTGAACAGTCAAATTCCGATTTTGTTAAAATGCAGTGTTCCAGAGGCAAATAAGGGATTTCATGTTCCAGTTTTTGTCTTCTGCAGCCATTTTCTTTTTAAATCAATGGCGCCAATTTCTGCAGCTAATAGCAAAGCCCCCGTACATGCTATTGTCACCAGGGGGAGGCTTGACCTCCTCTTCCTTCCAGGTCCCTCCACCCCCCATACCAGCCTGCATGGGGGACAAGGGGTTAAAAAGGCTCAGAAAGGGGGATCAGCCACGCTGTTCATTTACATGAAATGTATACAATGCATACACAGCACTCATAATGCAGTACAGTGTACCACAGCAAAGAATTTTACCATTTTCCTACTGATCTCTCTAAAAGTGGCCACTAACTGTCCCATTCCATTTCTAGCGAAAAATCGTTCGAGTGATCAGAAATTCTGATCGGATTGGTTGAAAATAATCTCAGTTGATGGGCACAATCCATTGTGAATGATTATAAAAATAGTCGTCCAATTGAATTTTTGTCAAACCAAAATTTGGATTTTCTTGATTGCATGTGATAGATAGGAAGCAAAGATTGGTTCGTTGATGGTGTAGTGAACGATTTTTCTTCCGATCAGAATTTCTGATCGCTCGAACGATTTTTCGCTAGAAATTGGACCCTTAGTGGCCATCTTAACATACATGGCAAATTTGGTCATGATCACATGCACGGGGGCTATTAACTGCAGAAGTTGGCGCTATTGACTTCAATGGAAAAATGGAACATGGTACCCGGAACACAGCCATTTCCAATTTTCATGTGCCTAGAACTCAAAGCTGGTGGACAAAAGGATTTCAACAGAATTGTTCCTAAAGAGGACTTGTGAGGAAGTATTCCCCATCAGACCTTAAAATAAACCTGAGGTGAAAATAAATTGATGAGATAAATAATTATATTTATCCTCCTGCTCCTAAAAATGACTTTTTTTTTAAGTATTCCAGGGTTTTTGTAACGATAGGTGTCAGCAACCAGAGAGATAATCTGATTCTTGGCGATCTGCAGTATCCCCAAGAATACAGATATACCTGATTATTGGGGATCTGCAGAATCGCCAATAATCAAGTATGACTAACCTCTAGACACCAGAGTGAAAAAGTGTTTTGGTGCAACAGTAACCTTTGGACCACCGGGGTAGCAGGTGGTCTAATAAGTAGAGAAGACTTTACTGCAGTCAAGGACACCTGAGAGGGAGTGCCAGACTGACAAGGAGCAGTGTCCCCTCTGTAGAGCAGGGGACCCCTGCGGGAAGGCTGAACACCCTGAGGGAGGGTGACAGCCAGAAGGTCAGACAGACTGGGTCGGCAACAGTGTATCAGATATGCAAGGTACCAAATCAGAGAACAGAAGAATAGTCAGGAAAGCCACAGGTCATAACAGGTATCAGAACAAGATCTAGTCTGAGGTGTGAGGTCCATGATCTCAACACCCTGGAACTATGCTAGAGAATAACACAGATGATATACAGTATTCCTAGTCTGGGGTGTGAGGGCCGTGATCTCAACACCCTGGAACTATGCTAGAAAATAACACAGATGATACACAGTATTCCTAGTCTGGGGTGTGAGGGCCGTGATCTCAACACCCTGAAACTATGCTAGAGAATAACACAGATGATATACAGTATTCCTAGTCTGGGGTGTGAGGGCCGTGATCTCAACACCCTGGAACTATGCTAGAGAATAACACAGATGATATACAGTATTCCTAGTCTGAGGTGTGAGGGTCGTGATCTCAACACCCTGGAACTATGCTAGAGAATAACACAGATGATATACAGTAACTGGCTAAGTGTGGATTCCCAAGTCCTCCTGGTTCCACCACACTGAAGGATCTGACT
Organism: Hyperolius riggenbachi; assembly: GCF_040937935.1. Classification (NCBI taxonomy): domain Eukaryota; kingdom Metazoa; phylum Chordata; class Amphibia; order Anura; family Hyperoliidae; genus Hyperolius; species Hyperolius riggenbachi. Next base: position 90,048,220 of record NC_090647.1, on the reverse strand, counting down.
AAGGTCTGAGTGCTAACACAAAGGCATTCGCAATGCCAGACAACCAGCAACTGAACAGCAGGAGATATATATAGTAGAGCACCCCACAGCGCCGCCCAGCTCCCATCAACCAATTACTGACTGAGCAGGAATCAGCTGACCGCCCAGATCAGTTGATCTTCCTCCTATTGGTATAAAGAGCTTGTCTTGCAGCGCGCGCTTAGCTCTCCATCTGTGTGCACTACTAGTTCCAGACAGCCCAGACACATGTTGCTGCGTGGAAACCGCCGCACTGGACGCGGAATCCGCCGCCTTATCGTCAGAACATGCGGCGGCCCCCACTCCATTCTTCCCATGTGCACCATTAGTTCCAGATAACCCAGACGCATGCTGACGCGGACAAACCGCCGCATCAGACGCGGAATCAGCCGCCTTACTGTCAGAACATGCGGCGGCTTTTCCGCTATTCATCACAGTACATCCCCCCCCCCCCGAGGAGTGGACTCCGGACACTTTCCACCAGGCTTTCCAGGATGTAAATCATGGAACTCTTTCTTCAATTCCTCCGCATGCATGCGGCAATCTGGCACCCAAGATCTCTCCTCTATGCCATATCCTTTCCAGTGGACCAGATACTGCACGGAATTCTGCACCAGGTGAGAATCCAGAATCTTTTCAATCTCATACTCTGGTTGGTCATCCACCAACACAGGGGGGGGGGAGAGGAGTCCACCTGTACAGCTGGTTTCAACAGGGACACATGGAACGATCTCACACCTTTCATGCTGGGTGGGAGATCAACAGCATATGTGACATTATTAATCTTCTTGGCCACTGGAAATGGTCCTTTAAATTTAGGACCTAGCTTGGGTGACAATTGTTTCAAGGCCAAATGACGAGTGGACACCCACACCAGATCTCCAGGGGAGAATCTCCACTCTACAGACTGATGTCTACCTGCCTGCTTCTTCTGGGTTTGGAAAGCTTTCCCTAGGTTCCTCTTAACCATTCCCCAAATCTCTTTCAAGGCCTTCTGCCAGTCCTCCAGAGCTGGAAAAGGAGTTGATGCGACTGGCAAAGGAGCAAACTTAGGTGATCTACCTGACACCACTTGAAAAGGGGAATACCCAAAAGAAGAGCTTTTCAGATTGTTGTGCGCAAACTCTGCAAATGGCAAAAACTTTACCCAATCAGTTTGCGCATCAGCAACATAGCACCTGAGAAATTATTCCAGAGATTGGTTAACTCTCTCGGTCTGGCCGTTGGTCTGAGGGTGGTAGGCTGATGAGAATGTGAGTTCCATGTCTAATTGATGGCAAAAGGACCTCCAAAATTTAGAAACAAATTGGACTCCCCGATCTGACACTACATTCTCCAGAATGCCATTCAGCCGGAAGATGTGCTGGATGAAGAGATCAGCCAGTTCCTGGGCTGAGGGGAGTCCTTTCAGAGGGACAAAGTGCGCCATCTTACTGAAACGATCCACTACCACCCAAATGACCGACTTGCCTTCAGACTGAGGGAGTTCACCCACAAAATCCATGGAAATATGAGTCCAAGGTTCATTGGGGACTGGCAAAGACTGTAACGCAAAGGCGGGACAAGGTCCTCCAAGGCTGAGACACCAAAGTGCGCCCCTCCATCCCTGCCACCCCAGCCGTCACACACTGATTGCTATTAGACTAAGAGGGCCACAGGGCCCACAACCTCCCAAACACCTTAATATCTAGTTATCTGGCTTGCAGTCACTGCTATGTATGCCCTTTTATTTTTTTCTTTCTACTTAAAACACAACTAGGAATGACAGCTGAATGAATTGTGCGCCCCCTCCTACACTGCGCCCTAAGGCTGGAGCCTCTCCAGCCTATGCCTCGGCCCGGCCCTGCTGTAACGTTCCCACGGGGGCCTGACGAGAGGGCTTACTCCTCGCACAGATCGTGCACTCCCTTACAAATTCCTTACAATCAGACACTAAACTAGGCCACCAGACACATCTAGCCAGTAGATCCTGAGTTCTGGTGGCTCCAGGATGACCGGCATTCTTGTGAGAATGAAAAAACTGTCGAATTTGTAACCGAAAGGGCAGTGGCACAAACATGACTCCCTCTGGCTTCCCCTCTGGAACATCCTGTTGATAGGGACTCAAAGTGGTTGACCAATCTCTCCAAGTCTCAGTGGCTGCCAGGACTACCTTTGGGGGCAGGATATACAAAAAGAGGGAGAACCGAGAGCCCGATATGGTGTAGTATGTTTAGACAATTGGTATAATGAGAAAGAGTAAAAATATATACTCACAAGCCAGGGTTACCTCCAGGCAACCACTGTATAAGCAGGTGAGGAGTTTTGCCTGTCCCCACTCAGGACTAAAAAGTCGCTCTCTGTAGATCAGGAAAAAAGGGGTATCCCCCTCCACCAAGGGTGGATGTATAGTACAGTACAGGTAGAACAGAGGCGCCAAAAGGATAAAAACAATGTTTAAAATGTTTAAAAGTAGTTGGGGAGGCAGTGGTGGATCCGCCTCCTTCAAGCAGACACAGAAAACTGTGCGATATAATCAGCATAAATTTATTAGTACACTCCAAGAAATATACAACGCGTTTCGCGGGTATGAGCCCGCTTCTTCAGGCAGTAAAAGTAGGAGTACACTATTGGGGGAAGAGACAAAGGCACGTATTGGTATATGATCTGACACATATGCTCAAAAATTAATTAAAATTAGTTTTTGTTCTGAGGTATACATTATGAACTGAAATAAGGTGTGGGGCCCTTTGGGATAGGTTCTTCTGAAGGTGGGTGGGGATTAAATGTGTGTTTTAACTAGAAAGAATGTGGAGGAAAGATGGGGGTTTTTTTGTATAACACTGGGAGTGATGGTTATTTATACTAGGGGAGGGACAAGAGCAGCCTTGGTGGTCGGTGAGTGGGTGGTCAGGAAAGGAGAGGGTTATGGATATTATTAAACTGAACTGTTAAATGTAGAAGGCCTTTGCAAGAAACTACATCCATATACTTAAATGTAAAACACAGAGGGAGTGAGTAATTTACATCAGAGTGAATTGGTCATAGAGAAAACGCATGTATAGGTGGATTAAGTGATAAAATCAAAGAAGAGCTTACCAGCAATCTGTCAGTAATACACCTGGCGCCTTGGTGCCTAGGTATTGCTTCCTGGTCGCTTAAATAGTGACTGCACCGCTCCCTATTGGTTGTGTGCTGAGCGGGCAGTCCTGGTTAATCAACCCGTGTATGTGGCCATTAGCGTCAGCGTATGTGATCAAAGGGCGCCTGAGTGTTTCCCTGGCAACGTCTTAGGTGGACGCGTGAGGCGTCCAATTCCGTAACGCTGTGTGCCGCCTTCCGTATTGGGCGGAGCTACATTCTGCATCATCATCGCCCCGCCGAGGTTTTTCACAGGCTGGGAGTGGGCGCTTGCTGTACGCATGTGTGGGGTTTTATATGCGCCATGTTGGAAGTGGGAAGCTTGCCAGAAGGGATGTTTTACGAGGGGTGACGGGCGTGTAAAGGACTTATGTCATAATTAATTGATGCCAAGGGCAGGGGCCTTTGATTCCATAGTATCAAGCCACTGTATAAACTTATCCCAGTTGTAGCCATAGATCGTATATAGTGCTATTGGTTTTTAGTGCACTAGTGGCCCCAAGTGGAGAAAATTGGTAGTGTTCATGGGAGAAAAACGTTTGTATGACAGATAAAATACATAATAATACACATTAAAATACAGGTCTATACAAATGTATTTTACAACAGAGTCTCAGGTTTAGTATTAGGGCTGATATACAAGGAAAAATTGTGATAAAAACAGCACCATTCACATTTGGACATAAAGAACAGAAAAAATGGAATATTCAACAACTTGGGGGATAAAAATAAAAGATAAAGCTGTTTACCAATACTGGTATTGGTAAAATACAATACTGGTATTGTATTGTATTGGTAAACAGCTTTATCTTTTATTTTTATCCCCCAAGTTGTTGAATATTCCATTTTTTCTGTTCTTTATGTCCAAATGTGAATGGTGCTGTTTTTATCACAATTTTTCCTTGTATATCAGCCCTAATACTAAACCTGAGACTCTGTTGTAAAATACATTTGTATAGACCTGTATTTTAATGTGTATTATTATGTATTTTATCTGTCATACAAACGTTTTTCTCCCATGAACACTACCAATTTTCTCCACTTGGGGCCACTAGTGCACTAAAAACCAATAGCACTATATACGATCTATGGCTACAACTGGGATAAGTTTATACAGTGGCTTGATACTATGGAATCAAAGGCCCCTGCCCTTGGCATCAATTAATTATGACATAAGTCCTTTATACGCCCGTCACCCCTCGTAAAACATCCCTTCTGGCAAGCTTCCCACTTCCAACATGGCGCATATAAAACCCCACACATGCGTACAGCAAGCGCCCACTCCCAGCCTGTGAAAAACCTCGGCGGGGCGATGATGATGCAGAATGTAGCTCCGCCCAATACGGAAGGCGGCACACAGCGTTACGGAATTGGACGCCTCACGCGTCCACCTAAGACGTTGCCAGGGAAACACTCAGGCGCCCTTTGATCACATACGCTGACGCTAATGGCCACATACACGGGTTGATTAACCAGGACTGCCCGCTCAGCACACAACCAATAGGGAGCGGTGCAGTCACTATTTAAGCGACCAGGAAGCAATACCTAGGCACCAAGGCGCCAGGTGTATTACTGACAGATTGTTGGTAAGCTCTTCTTTGATTTTATCACTTAATCCACCTATACATGCGTTTTCTCTATGACCAATTCACTCTGATGTAAATTACTCACTCCCTCTGTGTTTTACATTTAAGTATATGGATGTAGTTTCTTGCAAAGGCCTTCTACATTTAACAGTTCAGTTTAATAATATCCATAACCCTCTCCTTTCCTGACCACCCACTCACCGACCACCAAGGCTGCTCTTGTCCCTCCCCTAGTATAAATAACCATCACTCCCAGTGTTATACAAAAAAACCCCCATCTTTCCTCCACATTCTTTCTAGTTAAAACACACATTTAATCCCCACCCACCTTCAGAAGAACCTATCCCAAAGGGCCCCACACCTTATTTCAGTTCATAATGTATACCTCAGAACAAAAACTAATTTTAATTAATTTTTGAGCATATGTGTCAGATCATATACCAATACGTGCCTTTGTCTCTTCCCCCAATAGTGTACTCCTACTTTTACTGCCTGAAGAAGCGGGCTCATACCCGCGAAACGCGTTGTATATTTCTTGGAGTGTACTAATAAATTTATGCTGATTATATCGCACAGTTTTCTGTGTCTGCTTGAAGGAGGCGGATCCACCACTGCCTCCCCAACTACTTTTAAACATTTTAAACATTGTTTTTATCCTTTTGGCGCCTTTGGGGGCAGGATAGTCTCCGGATCGACAGACTGCACTGACTCGGGCTCAAAACACCTAGAGAGCGCATCGGCCTTGATATTCTTACTTCCGGGAGTATACGTGATTATAAATCTGAATCTAGCAAAAAAACAGGGACCACCGGGCCTGACGGGGGCTAAGTCTCTTAGCTCCCTCGATATACTCCAAATTCTTATGGTCTGTGTAAACCGTGATAACATGTTCTGCACTCTCCAGCCAGTGTCGCCATTCCTCAAAAGCTAATTTGATGGCTAGGAGCTCCCGGTTGCCGATATCATAATTTTTCTCGGCAGGTGAAAATCTGCAAGAAAAGTAAGCGCATGGATGTAGCTTGCCCTGCAATCCTGACCTCTGTGACAACACCGCTCCTACCCCCACCTCTGAGGCATAAACCTCTACAATGAAGGGAAAGGCGACGTCAACATGCCTCAGTATTGGGGCAGAACAGAACAGCTTCTTTAGAGTCGAGAAGGCCGTATGAGCCTCAGGTGACCAATGATGAGTATCAGCCCCTTTCTTAGTGAGACTGGTGAGAGGAGAGATGATGGTAGAGTACCCTTTAATAAATCTTCTGTAGTAATTGGCAAACCCCAGGAACCTCTGGAGTGCCTTCAGCCCCACGGGCTGAGGCCAGTCCAGGACAGTAGAAACTTTCCCTGGGTCCATCGAGAGACCAGAAGTGGAGAGGATGTAACCTAGGAAGGCTACCGACTCTAACTCAAAGAGGCATTTCTCTAGTTTGGCATACAGCTGATTCTGTCGTAACCTCTCCAATACCCATCTGAGGTGCTTGCGATGTTCAGCGAGGTTGGACGAAAAGATTAGTATATCGTCCAAATAAACCAGAACAAACTTCCCCAACACTTCCCTGAAAACTTCATTGATTAACTCCTGGAAGACGGCTGGCGCATTGCACAACCCGAAGGGCATCACCAGGTATTCGTAATGCCCATCGGGTGTGTTAAAGGCCATCTTCCAATCGTCTCCATCTCTGATGCGAACCAGATTGTATGCACCCCTGAGATCTAGCTTAGAAAAAATCTTGGCGTTGGTCACCTGTGTGAATAAATCGTCAATCAATGGTAAAGGGTAGTGATTTTTCACAGTGATCTTATTCAGTCCTCTGTAATCAATACAGGGGCGAAGACCTCCGTCTTTTTTCTTCACAAAAAAAAACCCTGCTCCTGCTGGTGACCGAGAGGGACGTATGAACCCTTTCACCAAGTTTTCCCTGATGTATTCCTGCATCACTAGTTTCTTTGGCCCAGATAGATTATAAAGATGACCTCTGGGCGGCATACAACCAGATCTCAGATCGATAGGACAATCAAAGGCACGATGGGGGGGGAAGTTTGTCTGCTGACTTTGGGCAAAAGACATCAACAAATTCTGCGTATTGTCTTGGTACACCTTCAACCTGAACGTTGGTATTACCCAAGGTTACTTTCGCTAAACAATGATGATCACAGTGGAACGACCAGCTCGTTAGCTGACCCGTAACCCAGTCTATCTGAGGTGAGTGAATTTGTAACTAGGGCATGCCAAGAATGACGGTGGAGGTTGCCATATGCAAGACCAGAAATTGCAGACTCTACCCATGTAAGACCCCCACCTTGAGATGCACATTAGGAGTCTGGGACAAGGGGTGGTTACTCTGCAGAGGAGAGTCATCTACCGCAGTGACCAAGATGGGTTGATTCAAGGGAAGCATAGGTATACCCAATTTTTTTGCAAACTCGTAATCGATAAAATTAGCTGCTGAACCAGAATCAATAAAGGCTTCCGTAGAAGCAGTCTGACCCTCCCATGTGACCGAACAAGGGAGTAACAGATGATCATTATGTAGAGGTAAAGACTGCGCGCCCAGGGTATTACCTCTGACTACACCTAGGCGGCAGCGTTTCCAGACTTCTTGGGGCAGTTCCGCACTATATGACCCTTCTCTGCACAGTATAGACAAAGCTGCTCCGTCTTCCTATGATTCCTCTCTGAATGAGTTAATTTGGAGTGACCAATTTGCATTGGCTCAGGTGGCGGTGAGGTAGGTGGAGACATGGCATAGGAGACATATCTAACCCTGTCTTTACCACGGGTTTGCTTTTGGTATCGTAACAGACGATCCACACGCACTGCCAGAGAGATTGCTTCCTCGAGTGTCTTAGGTCCAGGGTATCCCAACATCAGCCGCGAAACTGCGTCTGACAACCCCGATAAAAAACAATCTAGTAGTGCAAAAGCCCCCCACCTAGCCGACACTGACCACTTCCTGAACTCAGCTGCATAGACCTCCACTGGATCCTTGCCTTGACGCAAGGTTTTTAGCTTCCGCTCAGAGGTAGACGCAATGTCTGGGTCGTCATAAATTATGGCCATGGACTTGAAGAATTCTTCAACTGACCTAAGTGCTTCATGCCCTGTTGGTAAATTATACGCCCAGGTTTGAGCATCCCCTGAGAGTAAGGTTTTGATAAAGGTAATTCTCTGTGCCTCTGTCCCTGACAGATTAGGTCTCAATTCAAAATATGACATCACACGATTCTTAAAATTCTGAAACTCAGATCTATGGCCAGAAAACTTTTCCGGTACAGACATTCTCAAGTCTGTGACTGGAGGGGATCGCACTGAATTGACAGTCGTCTGTAGGACTTGTAGTGACCCAGATAAAGCAGAGATCTGGGCCTGTTGACCATCCATCACTCTGATAAGATTTTCCACCGAGGTGGTGAGTGTGTCCAGACGAGTGCTAAGTGCTTCCATATTGTTTTGGTCTGGCGTTCTGTAACGATAGGTGTCAGCAACCAGAGAGAGAATCTGATTCTTGGCGATCTGCAGTATCCCCAAGAATACAGATATACCTGATTATTGGGGATCTGCAGAATCACCAATAATCAAGTATGACTAACCTCTAGACACCAGAGTGAGAAAGTGTTTTGGTGCAACAGTAACCTTTGGACCACCGAGGTAGCAGGTGATCTAATAAGTAGAGAAGACTCTACTGCAGTCAAGGACACCCGAGAGGGAGTCCCAGACTGACAAGGAGCAGTGTCCGCTCTGTAGAGCAGGGGACCCCTGCGGGAAGACTGAACACCCTGAGGGAGGGTGACAGCCAGAAGGTCAGACAGACCGGGTCGGCAACAGTGTATCAGATATGCAAGGTACCAAATCAGAGAACAGAAGAATAGTCAGGAAAGCCACAGGTCATAACAGGTATCAGAACAAGATCTAGTCTGAGGTGTGAGGTCCGTGATCTCAACACCCTGGAACGATGCTAGAGAATAACACAGATGATACACAGTATTCCTAGTCTGGGGTGTGAGGGCCGTGATCTCAACACCCTGGAACTATGCTAGAGAATAACACAGATGATATACAGTATTCCTAGTCTGAGGTGTGAGGGCCGTGATCTCAACACCCTGGAACTATGCTAGAGAATAACACAGATGATATACAGTAACTGGCTAAGTGTGGATTCCCAAGTCCTCCTGGTTCCACCACACTGAAGGATCTGACTAAGGTCTGAGTGCTAACACAAAGGCATTCGCAACGCCAGACAACCAGCAACTGAACAGCAGGAGATATATATAGTAAAGCGCCCCACAGTGCCGCCCAGCTCCCATCAACCAATCACTGACTGAGCAGGAATCAGCTGACCGCCCAGATCAGCTGATCTTCCTCCTATTGGTATAAAGAGCTTGTCTTGCAGCGCGCGTAGCTCTCCATCTGTGTGCACTACTAGTTCCAGACAGCCCAGACACATGTTGCTGCGGGGAAACCACCGCACTGGACGCGGAATCCGCCGCCTTACCGTCAGATCATGCGGCGGCCCCCACGCTATTCTTCCCATGTGCACCATTAGTTCCAGATAACCCAGACGCATGCTGATGCGGACAAACCGCCGCATCAGACGCGGAATCAGCCACCTTACTGTCAGAACATGCGGCGGCTTTTCCGCTATTCATCACAGTTTTCTTTTATATTTAAACATTTACAAAGCAGGTCAAATGTTTTACTGTCTAATCAGTGGTAGCCTATTAAGTGTCCCAGAGTTAGACAAAGGTCAATAGTTCATGTATTTTAACTCTTCTTGCCCTCAGAAGTTGTATTCTGCCAGGAAAACTTTTATGGCTGTAACTTGCTTATCAGTGATATCTACTATATTTCCAACAAGACAGACGCAGAAGCAGTCACTTCCATACCTAGAAATTAACTATTTCAAGCAAAAAAGTAAAACAGCCTGGTTTTTAATATGTTTTGTACTGTACATACACATGTTTATTTTATGTCACATTTCGCCTCGGGTACACTTTAACCACTTACACTTGTCACACGGCTGTCCCCAGTACAGCGCTGCCTTAGATCGCAGCACTGTACAGACTTATTAGACGTGGTCCTGGGGCTGCCGCCACGTTCACGCCAATTGGCGTGAAGTGGTCGGCAAGAGGTTAATCACGGAACTGTCTAAAATGCAAAAGAGCAATAACTGCAAAACAGTCCTTATGATTGTCTCTGCAGTTTGAACCCACCCTAACATAAAAGCCTAAAACACTAATAAGCTAATACGATGGTAATCTTACCAAATTTAGTTTAACCTCTTGAGGACCATGGGCTTAAACCCCCTAAAGACCAGTCTATTTTTTACAAAAATGGCCACTGCAGCTTTAATGCCAAGCTGCAGGACCATACAACATAGCACACAAGTGATTCCAACCCCCCCCCCCCCCCTTTTCTCCCCACCAACAGAGCTCTCTGTTGGTGGGGTCTGATCGCCCCTCCAGTGTTTATTTTTTTTATTTATTTTTTTGCAAATATTTATCTTTATTTTTTTTTAATTATTTTTGCCTATTTATTTATTAATTTTTGTTCCCTCCCCGCCCATTGGCGTGACGCGGTCAGCAAGAAGTTAAAGATTAACTGTCGGGCATAAAATCAAAAATCAATCATTTATTTTTATCCGGTAAACAAGTAATAAGGATGCTTATCAGGCAATCCAAAAGTTCAAATCACTATTACTTTTCTTGTTGATAAATTATCATTCCCCAGTTTCCATGACTCTTATTTGGTACACTGAACATTTTGGTACACAAAAGAGAAGTTGCAGTGCATGCTGGGTTGACTTTTTTTGTTTCCCTACTTCCCCTCAGACTTAACTAATGCAGCTTGATTGGTCTGGGCGCCACATTACAAAAAAGATATTGCAGTTTTAGAGCAGGTGCAGAGACGAGCAACAAAATTGATACATGGGATGGAAGGTCTCGCTTACCAAGAAAGGTTAGATAAACTGGGTTTATTTAGTCTAGAGAAAAGACGCCTTAGAGGGGATCTAATTAACATGTATAAATACATCAGAGGGCAATATAATAGCTTGGCGGGTGAGCTTTTTGTCCCTAGGCCTTCTCAGAGGACTAGAGGACATGATCTGCGCTTGGAGGAAAAACATTTTAACCATTTATTTAGGAAAGGGTTCTTTACAGTAAGAGTGATTAAGATGTGGAATGCATTGCCACAGGAAGTCGTTATGGCAAACTCTATACCTGCATTTAAAGGGGGCTTAGATGCTTTCCTTGTGTTGAAAGACATCCATGGCTACAATTACTAGGTAATGCCCAATGATGTTGATCCAGGGATGTTATCTGATTGCCATCTGGAGTCGGGAAGGAATTTTTTTCCCCTTTGGGGCTAATTGGGCCATGCCTTGTAAGGGTTTTTTCGCTTTCCTCTGGACCAACAAGGATGTGTGAGGGAGCAGGCTGGTGTTGTACTTTGTTCTCTGGTTGAACTCGATGGACGTATGTCTTTTTTCAACCAAAATAACTATGTAACTATGTAACTATGAAACAATGCACTTTCTATAGTGAAGGGCAGGCAAATCAGGCAGAGGAGACTAAGGGCGGATATTACATCATGACTGGCTTCAAAATAACCACAGTAAATATGGAAACTGTCTAGAATAAGATTCTCTACTTTTCCTTTATAAAATTCACAGGAATCATAACGTGGACAGTGCAATACATATGTTATGCAAGTAGAGCAAGTATTTATCTACTTATATATTTGTTTGTTTGTTTCCTGAGATAGTATGGCTGACAGCTCCTCTTTAAAAGAACAGAATACAGATTTTCATTCATTTTTAACTCTCTCTCTACAGTGGTGTGATTTAATACCAATTCCTTACGTTTGCAATTAGCCAGCAGTGAATCCCCTTAGGGCTGCTCCTCTGGCATTAATATAGTCAGCTTATTTCATATCATCCATCGTTCCTGTCCTCTATACCTCCCATATTCACTGCTCATTGGCAAACACAATGCTTAAATTACAGTCATCAAGTATTCTATTGCTCAGCCCTGTTCACATTGGAGCCAGGCCTGTGTGCTGTGCTCAGTAATCCTGGACAATACGAGAGAACAGTAGAAATAGATCAGTGAGGCATGAGTGCATATTGAAACAGAATACAATCCCACACTAAGGAAATGTCCAATTTGCCATGATGATAGTGAGGCCGCTGTTCGGAGAAAAGGCGCAGTTATGTATATCCAGGATTCATTATCTTCCAGCAGTTTCTATACTCCTGTTTCTATCAACTTGGAAACGTACAATGGATTCCGCTACCACAAAGCCTACATTCATGCACCACCCAATAGATCAACTCTAAGTCTATGGAAGAAATGGGCTTTGCTCCATTATATTGCATCAAATAAAGTCCAGCATGGGGATATAAACTCTAGTTCTTTCTACCTATTCAAATATCATTATACTGTAATTTTTCTCAAAAACGAGGCACTATTTCAGTGCAAAAGAAACTGCCATTGTGGTTCTTCCCCCCCCCCCCCCCCCCCTAAACATTTCCTATAATGCAAATGCCAAGAAGTATAAAAAAATAAGTTTTTAACTGCACTGAGTATATGTTTGTTTTGCTTCAATAACACTTCAATGAATGTCATGTGATTTCGATTTTATTTCTTTATTATAGCACCAGGTAAGCAGGGATGATCAGTTCCTCCTACACTATTTTTCTGTGAAAGGAATACCTTGAGAGGCATGTTATTAACATACAAATTCCTAATAGACTTGTCTCAGTCATGTGATGTTATCTCACTTCTACTTCCTGTTTAGCTACACAGGAAGCGCTCATGAGATTTCATCACATGATCATGGTCACCTAGTTATAAACTGATCACATTCTTCACTGTGAATTTTCTCTCTTCAAAGAAAATGTCCTCTTCTGGCAGAAAAAAACCTCTTTTGGCAGAAATAACTTCAACCAAACGTTTCCTCTAGTTGCAGATCATGGGCTTGATTCACAAAGCGGTGCTAACTGTTAGCACGCCTGTGAAAACCCCCTTAGCACGTCTAAACAAGCTTTTCGCGCATAAAACTTTACGCGCGCAAAACTTTATGCGCGTAAAACTTTACGCGCGTACTGCACAGAGCACAGGGCGCACCGCGCGAAGTGCCCATTAAAGCCTATGGGACTTAGCGCGCGTAAAACTTTGCGCGCGTAAAACTTTGCGCGCGTAAAACTTTACGCGCGCAAAGTTAGCGCACGATCTGATTGAGAAATCCGGTGCTAACCTACTTAGCACCCTGGTTAGCGCGTCTAAAGACTTTAGACGTGCTAAGTAGGTTAGCACCGCTTTGTGAATCAAGCCCCATATGTGCACAAGAGTCAGGAGTAATTTTTGACCATTCCTCTTTACAAAACTGTTTCAGTTCAGCAATATTCTTGGGATGTCTGGTGTAAATTGCCATAGCATCTCAATGGGGTTGAGGTCAGTACTGTGACTGGGCCACTCCAGAAGGCGTATTTTCTTCTGTTTAAGCCATACTGTTGTTGATTTACTTCTGTGCTTTGGGTCGTTGTGCTTTTGCAACACTCATCTTCTGCTGAGTTTCAGCTGCTGGACAGATGGCCTTAAGTTCTCCTGGAAAATGTCTTGATAAACTTGGGAATTCATTTTTCCTTCGATGATAGCAATCCTTCCAGGCCCTGACACAGCATAGCAGCCCCAAACCATGATGGCCCCACCACCATACTTGACAGTTGGGATATGGTTTTGAACCCAGGACACCAGAGCTGCGGAAAGGGATATATCGGCTGCCAGGGGCTGGAGGAAGCCCCAGGTAAGTAGAACTTTTTTTTTCCTTGGATCTTCCCTTTAAGTAACAAAATTGCTCTCAGAAACGCTAGCATTTTTTAGAGCATTTTGCAATTGCAGGTGGGCCCCATACCTCACAGTACTACACATATTACACAATATAGGCTTATAAAAAACAAAAAGAGGGACACCGAGAGCCCAATATAGTGTAGTATGCACTGGTAAATGAAGGTGTGTGGAAAGAGTATGTGCAGTATACTCACAAGTCAGGGTTACTGCGTAGGCAACCACTGTAAAGGCAGGTGGGGAGATTAGACCTGTCCCCACTCAGATTAAGAAGTCGCTGTCCGTAGATCAAGGAAAAATGAGATAACACCTTTCCAGCAAGGGTGTATATGTATTGACCTATTATGGATACAGAGGCACCAGAATGATAAAAAGATCTAAAACGTGTAAAATTGAGGAGGTAGTGGTGGACTTATCTCCTCCGGGCAGACATAAGAAAATGCCGATCAATTTTCAGCAAAAAAATGTATTTACATTTTCCAATAAAATATGTGTTTCATGGCAGTGACCCGCTTCCCGAGGCAATAAGATGGAGCATATACAAAACAGGTCTGGTACTATGCCAAGCGCCTCTGTCTCTGCCCGAAGGAGATAAGTCCACCACTACCTCCTCATTTTTAAAGTTTTAGATCTTTTTATCCTTCTGGCATCTCTGCATCCATAATACGTTATATAGGCTTATAGCTGTATCCTGAGATTTTATTAAAGACAAATCTCACCGATTTGATTACAGCCTGACATGCTGTAATAAAAAAAAATCATCATATTTGTTTTCTGTCTCATTAGCTGAATGTCCACTTCATTTCAGAGCAGAAAATAAAATGAGCGCAATGGTTAATGTAATATAGACCAAGGGAGTAATCAATTAATATAATGAGTTCTAAACCTTTCACTGCACAACAGCCGTCTAGGAACTCTCAGTCCTGTGTAAAGAGCATCTGCTTTCCAAATCCTCAGAGTATTCTCACTGCAGCTTTAGGTATCTTGCTTGACATGCACGGTGGTGCCTGAAGTTACAAGTCAGCAATCTCCTGCAATGTTTGCTCGCCTGCAAGGTCTCAGCAGTGAGGAGATTAATGGCTTGTTCACAAATCTTTGACAGGACACATTTCCTACTGATTGCGTCATTTCTGGGACTGCACATTTTCATTTTGCCATGGAGTAGCTGCTATGCCAAAGTTGCTTTATTGAGATGGTCCATAAAAAAGAAATATCCATGTAAAGGGTGGCTTCTTTTCCAACCTTAGTTACAAACCTGTAAGAAGTGTGTGTGTGTGTGTGGGGGGGGGGGGGGGGGGTTGGATTATCACTTTAGTAGCTGTAAACCTGTGGCTGATCTAGAGGCTTCTTGGTTGGGAATACAGAGTCCTCGGTAGAGTCAATTGTTCCAATGCAGACAAAGATGACGGAGATGGTTCCAATGTAGACAGAGGCGTTTGGCTTGGCCCCAGACTTGTAATAGTTTTTACTCCTTTGATTGCCTGATTGTCAGAAACGCTGTTGCTTCCTGCTTCACCTGCTGGTGTCATCACAAGTCACCAGCAGGTGGCTCTGTTTGCTTTTCCTGGTTGCCTGCAGTTAACAGGCTCACCACTAGATGGAGTATCATGGGTTACACATGTCTCTGTTCCACAGGTGTCCGGGCAGGCTGCCAGCTCCTATTTAAGCTGGCCACTCCCTTCACACTAGGCAGATCCTCGTGTCAGTGTGACTACTGCTTGTTGGTCCACTCTCTTGCTCTGCTCTGTGTTTCCCCTTTGTCTGACTGCCTGGGTAGGCCTCTGGCTTACATCCTATCTTGCCTTGCTCTGTGATTCCAGTCTGCCTGTCTGTGTGAGCCTTTGGCTTGCGTCCTATTCTGCCCTGCTCTATTGCTCCTCTGTGTCCCAGATTAGCTAGAGTGTATTCTTGTCTGAATATTGTAGGGGTTCTGATCTTAGTGTATATTGACCCTGGACTGTGTTTGATGTCGATTCTGCTTGATGATTCTGTACTGTGATTGTTATATTTGTATATATGTATATAGCACTGTTCATATTAAACACTAATTCATTGCAAATCTGTGCCCTGACCTTTTGTATATGCTACTAAATGTGATCAGCAAATACCCTGCTAGCAGGAGTCGTGACAGTAGGATCTGCCAATACATTGATCACTGTGGCTATACAAAGGGTTCTGACAGTATCCGGTGTGCTGACTCCAGAGAATGGATCCCACTCAGGCGTATTTATATGTGCGTCTGGCTAAGAACCACAAGGCCTGTTGTCGAAAAGTATTCTCTGGACACTCTAAAGACCAATTGCATGAGCTATTTAGTCTTATGCATAGTCGTGTGGAGCAAGGAGTGTTTCGCATGGAGGAGGTACGACTGTTATTTGAGAATTGGAGTGATTTGTTGTTCTCTGTACCTATTCCTGATGACTATGCACCCCCTTTTGATCAGGATGATATAGAACTTAAAGATGAAATCTTTGCCCAGAAAATTAATCCCAATCAGGTGGATTCATATGTGCGCCTTGCTAAGGAGCATAAAACTACGTGTCAGATCATGTTTTCTGAATACTCTAAAGACCAATTAAGTGAGTTGTATGAGCTTGTGCAAGATTTTGTTGAGCAAGGAATGTTTTGCATGGAGGAAGTTCAACCGTTGTTGGATATTTGGACTGATCTGATGTCGTTTGGTCCCATTATCCAAAATGATGTACCTCCTTTTGATCAGGATGATATAGTTTGTTTGCTGCGTTGGCTGAAGGATGATCAAGCTGAATTTTTTGAGCATTATTGCGATGAGACCAGAGAGGTAGTACAAAAATGTGTGGAAGATGTGCGGTACCTTGTCGATATAGGAGTTTGTGTGTATGAAGAAGTTTCTCCTTTGCTGACAGCTTGGTATAAGATTCGTTCTCTCTTGCGTCCTGTTTTACAGGACTCTCAATT
Organism: Hyperolius riggenbachi; assembly: GCF_040937935.1. Lineage (NCBI taxonomy): Eukaryota > Metazoa > Chordata > Amphibia > Anura > Hyperoliidae > Hyperolius > Hyperolius riggenbachi. Next base: position 90,031,712 of record NC_090647.1, on the reverse strand, counting down.
TTCCTCTTCTGTTTCTCATTCCTTGTCCTCAGCAGCAGTATGTCCATTAGTTTCTAAGCCAGTAAATGTAGCTGTTCCAGTTTCAAAATCCTCTCGCAGAGCAAAGTCTAAAAAGAAGAGGTTCTTTCCTACCGCTTCTATACAGCATTTGTCGCCTGTCCATACTGTACTTCCAACGTCGACTGTGGTTGTTCCAGCCATTTCTACTTCAGCTGCTGCCTGTACTTTGATCCAGTCTGTGACCAACCAGCCTGCTAAAGACGGGGTAATACTTCAGCTTGCAGACAATTTACGTGTGAAAAATTGCAATCTTGTTCAACCTGCAAATGGCCAGCATGCTACAGACTGTGTAACAATTCAGCTAACCAACATGCAGGAGACTATGTGTAACAATTCAGTTAACCAATGTGCAAGGGACTATGGTAATGTTCAGCCTGTGACCAATACACATGCAATTTCATGCAACTCTGATCAATCTACAACCAATCAACATGTTACAAACTGTATTCCACTCCAGTCTGCAACCAATCTGCTTACAAATGATGGTAATAATGATCTGTCTGCCAAGAACTCACATGCAGTTTCATGCAATCTAGATCAATCTACAACCAGTCAGCATGTTGTAAACTCTGCTTCAATTTTGTTTTAAACTGCTCAGCATACAAATGTTTCCACAGATAATCACTCTGCAACCAGTTCACATGCAGTTCCATGCAATCTGAATCAATCTGTAATCAATCAGTATGCTATAGACTTTGTACCAGTCCAGTTTGAATCCAGTCAGCATGTTGTGAATTCTGCCTCAACTCAGTTTGAAACCAATCAGCATACAAATGTTTCCAAAAATAATTGCTCTGAAACCAGTTCACATGCAATATCATGCAATTCAAATCAATCTGCAACCAATCTGTGTAACAAAAATGGAGTTTCTGTTCAGTCTGCAACTAATCAGCATATTGTTTCTAAGGATAATTACTCTGGAACCAGTTCACACGCAATGTTATGCAATTCAAATCAGTCTGCAACCAGTTTCTATGCAAAAAATTCTACACCAATTCAGTCTGCAATCGATCCGCATACAGACGTTTACAAAGATGAACGCTTTGAAACCAGTTCTGATGCAATGTCATACAATTCAAACCAACTTGCAACCAATTTGTGTTCTAAAAATTGTGTTTCTGTTCAGTCTGCAGCTAATCATCATATTAAAGGGAACCTTAACTGGCGGGGAAAAATAAATTCACTTACCTGGGGGCTTTCCCAAGCCTCCTGCAGCCGTCCTGTGCCCGCGCCGGTCCTTCGGTGCCCTCCAGTCTCCCTCCGCCGCTAAGTTTCGTTTTCGGACGACTGCCAGTTGTCCTCGGGCAAAGCGTCCTCTTCTTCCGCATTCACCGTCGTAAAGAGCCGTAAAGCGCGTCCGCATGACGCCAAACGCGTCATGCGGACGCGCTTTATGGCTCTTTACGACGAGGAATGCGGAAGAAGAGGACGCTTTGCCCGAGGACGACTGGCAGTCGTCCGAAAACGAAACTTAGCGGCGGAGGGAGACCGGAGGGCACCGAAGGACCGGCGCGGGCACAGGGCGGCTGCAGGAGGCTTGGGAAAGCCCCCAGGTAGGTGAATTTATTTTTCCCCGCCAGTTAAGGTTCCCTTTAATGTTTTCAAAGAAAATCACTCTGGAACCTGTTCACATGCAATGTTATGTAATTCAGATCAGTCTGCAACCAGTTTGAATGCTAAAAATTGTACACCAATTCAGTCTTCAATCAATCAGCATACTGACGTTGACAAAGATGAGCACTTTGAAACCAGTTCACATACAATGTCATACAATTCAAACCAATCTGCAGCCGATTTGTGCTTTGTAAGTTGTGCATCAGTTCAGCCTGAAGTTAACCAACATGTAATAAACTGCTCTACATTCCAGCTTGCAATCAGTTTGTATACAATAAATCGTGCTTTGATTCAGTCTCCAGTCAGTCAACATGATATGCATGGTACTTTTCTCCAGTTTGCAACCAGTGAGTGTGCAACAGGTTGTGTTTTAAGTCCACCTACAGCTGATGGTGTATGGTCTCAGTCTTTCAGAGAGATGTTTGTTTTAGCACAACTACTTCAGCTCCTGCCAATAGTTCTGGCTCAACCATCTCAAATTCTTCCTGCTGTTCCTGTTCAGTCGTTACAAGCCTTGCCAGCTGTGCTAGAGCCATCATTGCAGACCTTACCAAATGCCCTTGCACAATCACCACAAGTCTTGTCAGTAGTTCCAGATCAGTTATTGCAAAACTTGTCTGCTGTTTCAATCTCCTCACTGCAAACTGTTCTTGATCGGTCATCACAAATTTTGCCAGCAGCTTCTGCACAACTGCCATTGGAAACTTTGTTATCCATACTTTTGGGTACTGTGTGCACTTCTGCTATATCACCAGAGACTTTGTGCATGCCCATTGTACCCTCAGAGACTTTGTGCATGCCTGTGGTACCCTCATAGACTTTCTGCATGCCTGTTGTGCCCTCAAAGACTTTGAGCACACCTGTTATTCCCGCAGAGACTTAATGCACATCTGTTATGCCCTCAGAAACTGTGTGCATACTTGTTATGTCCTTAGAGACTGGGTGCACGCCAGTGTTGGTCCCAGAGACTTTTTGCATTCTTTCTAGGTACCCAGAAACTGTGTACATCTTTTCTGTGCATTCAAAGACTTTGTGTATTCCTGCCATTTATCAGGTGATTTTGTTAAATGTTTCCATGTACCCAGAGAATTTTTGCATTTTTGCCATGTATACAGAGACTATGTGCTTTCCTGTCATTCACCCAGAAAAAATGTTCATTTTTGTTCAGCAGGTTGTTGCTTCCAGTCAGCCTTTTTTCCCATTTGTTGCCTACAGAATACAGCTGTCTGAAGATTGCTTTGGGTAAACTGGGGTTTTGCTTATCGGGGTCCTCGTTTCTGATTTTTTTGAACAGAGCCATGTTTGTTGCCGGCACTATCAGCAAGCTGCTGGAGCCACCTAACTCTCTCTGGATGTTTTTGATCTGCACGAGCTCTCTTTTGCTTAGTCATGTCCCTGTGTTACAGAACATTTGCTATTATGGTTTCCGCAGTCTTGGTGATCTTTCGGAACTGTGGCAAGCCTGTTCTAGGTTTCTCTCTCTTTCGGAGGAATTCGCCTTACTCGGAGATACTGGAAAGCACCCTGATGGGGTTGCCAGTGTCTTTGGGGAACCTGCATTGATACCTGTTGGCGAATGCTGTCTGGGTCAAGGCATCACTTGCAGTTTGTGGGTTTTCAGTCCAGTGCTCAAATGTGCAGTCATTAATTCCGGTGTCCTGGGGCTCTGGTTGGCAGCTGAGACGGTTGGTTATCGAAGTGGCTCAGGGGACCCTGGTGGTGGAATTCCTAGTTTTATTCAGAGTGATCCTTGGATTGGCTTGCTCCTCTCCGGATTCTACCTGGGGGGGCAGGTAACATTTTGGAGCATCCGGAGGCTGCTCTTGAAAGGGGGGGTAATGTCAGAAACGCTGTTGCTTCCTGCTTCACCTGCTGGTGTCATCACAAGTCACCAGCAGGTGGCTCTGTTTGCTTTTCCTGGTTGCCTGCAGTTAACAGGCTCACCACTAGATGGAGTATCATGGGTTACACATGTCTCTGTTCCACAGGTGTCCGGGCAGGCTGCCAGCTCCTATTTAAGCTGGCCACTCCCTTCACACTACGCAGATCCTCGTGTCAGTGTGACTACTGCTTGTTGGTCCACTCTCTTGCTCTGCTCTGTGTTTCCCCTTTGTCTGACTGCCTGGGTAGGCCTCTGGCTTACATCCTATCTTGCCTTGCTCTGTGATTCCAGTCTGCCTGTCTGTGTGAGCCTTTGGCTTGCGTCCTATTCTGCCCTGCTCTATTGCTCCTCTGTGTCCCAGATTAGCTAGAGTGTATTCTTGTATGAATATTGTAGGGGTTCTGATCTTAGTGTATATTGACCCTGGACTGTGTTTGATGTCGATTCTGCTTGATGATTCTGTACTGTGATTGTTATATTTGTATATATGTATATAGCACTGTTCATATTAAACACTAATTCATTGCAAATCTGTGTCCTGACCTTTTGTATATGCTACTAAATGTGATCAGCAAATACCCTGCTAGCAGGAGTCGTGACACTGATGGAGCAGGATAGAACCTGCAAAATGCATTGCATTGTGGAGTACTTAAAGAGACACTGAAGCGAAAAAAAAAATCATGATATTATGATTTGTATGTGTAGTACAGCTAAGAAAAAAAACATTAAGATCAGATACATCAGTCTAATTGTTTCCAGTACAGGAAGAGTTGAGAAAGTCCAGTTGTTATCTCTATGCAAAAAAGCTATTAAGCTCTCCGACTAACTTAGTCTTGGAGAGGGCTGTTATCTGACTTTTATTATCTCAACTGTAATTGAACTGTTTACTTTTCCTCTGCTAGAGGAGAGTTCATTACTTCACAGACTGCTCTGAAAGACTCATTTTGAATGCTGAGTGTTGTGTAATCTGCACATTTTATTTTCAGGTATATAGTGTTTTTTCTAACATTGCATCACTCATGCAATGTTAGAAAAAACACTATATACCTGAAAATAAAAATATGAAAATATTTTCTTTGCTGCTACTCTTCTAGTAATTATTCATAGTACACAACCATATCATTATATCATATTTTTTTTTTCGCTTCAGTGTCTCTTTAAATAAATGGTATCTTTGTTGAAACTTTAAGTAACACATGTTTTACTTATTTGGGGAGGCAAGTCTACCACTGCCGCCCTTTTTAAGTGTTTTTTTTTTTAACGTTTTACACTATTCTGGCGCCTCTGTTCAAGCTTATAGGCAGCACTACAGGCTCCATTTTTGAGTCTGCATGAGGGGGGGGGGGGGGGGGGGGTGGTGCTGCTAAGTTTAGGGGGCTGCCTAATACTGGGGCTGATCCGGTTATCTAAACTTGGGAGGTGGGCTGCCCAATACTGGGGTCTGATCTGACTTTCTAACTTGTGGAGGGGGGTTGCCTAATACTGGGGGATGATCTGGCTATCTAACTTGGGAAGTGGGGCTGCCTAATATGGGGGCACATCTGGCTATCTAGCTTGGGTAGGGGGCTACTTAGTACTGGGGGCTCATCGGGCAATCTAATTTGGGGAGGGGGAATACCTAAGTGATCTGGATGAACAAAAGAGCGCTCTATAGTGCATTAATCCAATTTTAATCATCTACGCCCACCCTGACGAATACGTAGTAATGCCAAAACGTGTAATTACTCTCTTCACCAGCGCCATGGCCAGCAGTGCATGGTGTCTGGGTGGTCGGGACTTCAGGTGTGCGCAGAGTGGGTGGGTCATTACGCACCCACCCTGTCTGATGAAGGCATGGTAATGCCGAAGTGCTTAATGACACTGGAGGCACATAGTAGCTAGGACCCACTCACCCTTTGCACACCCGAAGTCCAAACCACCTGCGCTGCTTGCCATGGTGCCGTAGGGGAGAAAGCCATACACCAACGGGAGGGGGATCCTGCCAAACATGAGTCTAAAAAAGTCTAAAGACTTTTTATAAGTGCAAATGCAGCTTTTATCTCATAAGCGCACTACTTTTATACTATACACTATAGAGCAGAGTTCCCCAACCCTGTCCTCAAGGCCCACCAACAGTACATGTTTTGCAGGAAACCACAAACCTGCACAGGTGGGGTAATTAGTGTCTCAGCAGAGCTGATTATCTACATCTGTGGATTTATACAAAACATGCGCTGTTGGTAGGCCTTGAGGACAGTGTTGGGAAACACTGCTATAGTGCACTCTTTTCTTTATCTGGATTGCTTTGCAACCCCTAAGTATTGGAGCTGTGTAACAGTGCATTGTAGTTTCCCATTGATTTTTGTGCATGATTGAATAGGGAAAATACTTAATACTAAGGGCCAATCTGACTATTTAACTTGGGGAGGGGGATGCCCAATACTGGGGGAGATCTGGCCATCCAACTTGGGGAGGAGGCTACCTAATACTGTGGGGAGCCTGTGTAATACTGGGGGTACATTTGGCTACCTATAGTGGGGGACCTACCTACCTAACACTGGGGCATATCTGGCTACCTATACTGGGGAGGGGGGGGGATGTATCTTACCTACCGAATACTGGGGCTCTATCCTGGCCCTAATTTATTTTTGTACGACTACAGATGTACTTCAAAATCCAGTTAAATCAGCAATATCATTAATCTCACTAGGCAGGAAGTCTCTGTAGCTCTCAACATTTCATCTAGATCAACTATAATACACAACACAAATGCCACACGTCAGATAATACATTTCCAAGTGTCATTGAGTAAACTTGCAGTTGGTTTGGCATTAGTCTCTTTGCCTGCCATAGAGCCAGTCAGAGTGTAACTTAAATAGGCTGAGCCCCCCAGCAAGCCTCTGCAGCCAGCCAACCCACTGCGCCTGGAATGGCTAATTAAAAAAAACAACAACATGGTGCCGTGTGCACTGCCCCTCAACCGCCCATGTGTGCAGCTCCCCACCACCACCAGATCTTGCAGAGTAGCGCAGCAGAGGAGCTTCATACTTTACCACGTGTTGGCAACGGGACAGGTCCGCCTTACTTCTCTGTGTAGCCTCTATGCAGCCTATCACCTTTGGCCCTGACACATGACCGGCATGGTGCCTTTATTAAAGAGGAGCTGTCAACCATACTATTTCAGAAAATTTGGACTGTGTCTATCTTGAAGCCAATCCTAACATTATTTCCTTCCTTACTCTTATCCTCTGGGAGGAGGGCAGGCAATGCATACCTAGACAGTCTTCAGACACTCTCACACAGCTCTGTAGTAAGAAGTGCATTGTCATAAATCCTCCCTGTGGAACTCTGCAGAGCTGGTTTATTTGTATGAATTGGATTTCAGAAGCTGCTGCAGGAGTGGGTCATTTTCTCAGCTGCTCAGCATGAGAAATATTGGCCAACCAGAGAGGGACAGATGTGTGGGAGGGGAAAATGGGAGGCAGAGCTATGAGCTGCAGCCCTGCCTCACAAGCATCTGTCAGCGGCGGATCTCCACCTCTCCCCCGCCCTTCTCAGTGAAGGAAGGCTGAGAGGGGCGGGGGAGAGGCGGAGATACGCTGCTGACAGATGCGTGTGAGGCAGGGCTGCGGCTCATAGCTCTGCCTCACACGGAAGCTAATGCGTGCAGCAAAATCCACGACCAAGAAAGTCGTGGATTTTGCAGGGGAGAGGGAGGGCGCGTTAGGGGAGATTTAGATAGTTTAAAGCGGCGGTAATGCGGTGGTTTAGTTAGGGTTTAGTTAGGGTTAAAGTTTTAAACAGATTTATTAAATAAAAATATGTTTTTTCCGAGACTTCAGAGTCTCTTTAAGATATACGAATGACATTTATTTATACTTGCAAAAAAAAAAAAGTATCTGTACCCCCTTCTGGTGTACAAATGTATATACCGGTAAAGCTGTGTGTATGCATCATTGCATTCCGGTTCTGGAGGTGTGTTTAGTTTACAGGGACAACAAAGGGATGATTTGCATATTCAGCAGTGATGCATCGTGAGAGACATCATATGCTCGCTCCAAATGGAATAATCGCAAACACCTTCTGTTTTAAGAGGGCACAGTTTTGTTGTGAGATTCAGAAACAGAGTCTGAAGACGGTTTATTAGCTGAAATCTTACTTAATTTTGTTTAAGTTGGCCAGTAAATGGTATCCTCCTAATTAAAAACTTCTTGCTTTTACTGATGGCTGAAATGGCACACTATCCCACTGCTACTACTGACTGTATAGTGTAATTGAACTCTTGGCAGAGGACGGGCAGAGGCACAAATGGTGCTTTAGTGCCTGGAGCAGCTGCCAGATGTCACAGAGGAATATCAGTTCTCCAAGTAAGGTATTCAGAAGGTCTAAACAGAAAGATAACAGCCCCAATGAAACAGAGATAGCTGCTTCTTCAGCTCTGGCCAGCGGAGATGACACTTAGAGATCAAAAATGTTGTTTAGGTGTGTAGATCCTCAGGTGGGGTAGAGTTTAACAGGTTTGCTTCGTAGCATCAGTGCGTCAGCAACAATCTGTTCTAAGTGTCCTCCTGGCATCAACAAACACAGCTATACAAAAGGCAAAACTTGATGACTAGTGCACATGTACTATGCCTATTAACTGCCAACATCTGGTGGCCCACAGTAGTGTTGGGCGAACAGTGTTCGCCACTGTTCGGGTTCTGCAGAACATCACCCTGTTCGGGTGATGTTCGAGTTCGGCCGAACACCTGACGGTGCTCGGCCAAACCGTTCGGCCATATGGCCGAACTAAGAGCGCATGGCCGAACGTTCCCCGAACGTTCGGCTAGCGCTGTGATTGGCCGAACGGGTCACGTGGTTCGGACCCGAACGCGCTCTGATTGGCCGAACTGTCACGTGGTTCGGGTAAATAAATACCCGAACCACGTCATATCTCCGCCATTTGTCTGTGGGTTTAGCTTTGGGTAGGCAGGCAGGGTAGTTCGCGCTCCAGCCACGCTAGCCAGGGTCCCCCCTGTCATTGTGTCACTGCTGGGAACAGTAGTACACCGCTTGCTCAGCCACACTATATAGCATTCTGTTTACTGCCACTCTGTGTACCTCGCTCAGCCACACTATATAGCATTCTGTTTACTGCCACTCTGTGTCTGCTGGGAATAGTAGTACACCGCTTGCTCAGCCACACTATATAGCATTCTGTTTACTGCCACTCTGTGTACCTCGCTCAGCCACACTATATAGCATTCTGTTTACTGCCACTCTGTGTCTGCTGGGAATAGTGGTACACCGCTCGCTCAGCCACACTATATAGCATTCTGTTCACTGTTCTGTGTCTGCTGGGAATAGTGGTACACCGCTCGCTCAGCCACACTATATAGCATTCTGTTTACTGTTCTGTGTCTGCTGGGAATAGTGGTACACCGCTCGCTCATCCACACTATATAGCATTCTGTTCACTGTTCTGTGTCTGCTGGGAATAGTGGTACACCGCTCGCTCAGCCACACTATATAGCATTCTGTTCACTGTTCTGTGTCTGCTGGGAATAGTGGTACACCGCTCGCTCAGCCACACTATATAGCATTCTGTTCACTGTTCTGTGTCTGCTGGGAATAGTGGTACACCGCTCGCTCAGCCACACTATATAGCATTCTGTTTACTGTTCTGTGTCTGCTGGGAATAGTGGTACACCGCTCGCTCAGCCACACTATATAGCATTCTGTTTACTGTTCTGTGTCTGCTGGGAATAGTGGTACACCGCTCGCTCAGCCACACTATATAGCATTCTGTTTACTGTTCTGTGTCTGCTGGGAACAGTAGTACACCGCTCGCTCAGCCAGAGTATGTAGCATTGTGTTTACTGCCACTCTGTGTACACCGCTCAGCCAGACTATATACCATTGTTTACTGACACTCTGTGTACACCGCTCAGCCAGACTATATACCATTGTTTACTGACACTCTGTGTACACCGCTCAGCCAGACTATATACCATTGTTTACTGCCACTCTGATTCTGCTGGGAACAGTAGTACACCGCTCGCTCAGCCAGACTATATACCATTGTTTACTGACACTCTGTGTACACCGCTCAGCCAGACTATATACCATTGTTTACTGCCACTCTGATTCTGCTGGGAACAGTAGTACACCGCTCGCTCAGCCAGACTATATACCATTGTTTACTGACACTATATAGCAGACTATATAGCATTGTGTGTACACCGCTCAGCCAGACTATATACCATTGTTTACTGACACTCTGTGTACACCGCTCAGCCAGACTATATACCATTGTTTACTGCCACTCTGATTCTGCTGGGAACAGTAGTACACCGCTCGCTCAGCCAGACTATATACCATTGTTTACTGACACTCTGTGTACACCGCTCAGCCAGACTATATACCATTGTTTACTGCCACTCTGATTCTGCTGGGAACAGTAGTACACCGCTCGCTCAGCCAGACTATATAGCATTGTGTTTACTGCCACTCTGTGTACACCGCTCAGCCACACTATATAGCATTGCGTACTCTGCCAGTCAGTGTGTATATTGCTGGGATCAGTAATACTCCACTCACCGTCAACCACTATATGAGCTCAACATGAGTTCCCCAGAGACCTCCGCTGTGAGCAGCACTCCCAACAACAGCAACAGCCAACGCCCCACGCAAGCTATAACATCCACCCCAGCAGCCAGTGGTCAGCAGCAGCCCTCCCCGGAGGAGAACGTTGTGTCCATCAGTCCGTCGCCAGAGCGATTAATGAGGGCTGCCATTGAGGAGATGATGGGGCCTGATGTGGAGGAGGAGGTCTGGCTCAGGCCAGCATCCCAAGTTAATGTTGAGGACGATGAGGGGTCTGTGTCTGGGGATGTTGGGGTGGCAGAGGTGGTGGGTGGGTCAGACTCAGGAGAAGAGTTGTATGATGAGGATGATGATCGGGACCATCTGTATGTGCCTCAGAGTCCGACCCCGGAAAACATGTTGTATCGTGTGTTTAGGTACTAAAATCTGCGTTCCCTCCCAGTAGTGTTGGGCGAACAGTGTTTGCCACTGTTCGGGTTCTGCAGAACATCACCCTGTTCGGGGTGACTATATAGCAGACTATATAGCATTGTGTTTAATGCCACTCTGTGTACACGGCTCAGCCACACTATATAGCATTGTGTTTACTTCCACTCTGTGTCTGCTGGGAACAGTAGTACACCGCTCACCCGCCACTGTATAGCATTGTGCTCTGTGTCACTGCTGACAATAGTGGTACACCGCTCACCCACCACTGTATAGCATTTCTGTACTGCCACTGTACTGCTGCCAGTCAGCGTGTACTTTAAGGATAAGTGAAATGAGGAAGAAATCCGGTGAAAGAGGGAGGGGCAAGGGAAGAGGTGTTTCCCCTGACGGTTCACGTACAGGCCACAGGGGAGCACCCAAGAAAACCCACTCAATACTGCCCATGTTGTCCAGGACAACAACCCTCACAGATCCAAAAGAACAGGACCAGATAATTACTTGGATGACCTCTCAAGCGTCCAGCAGTGGGTTAAGCAGCACCAGCACATCACGCACGAGGTCCGAGTCCTCAGCCAGTTAAAGTCTGGGCTTTCTTTGAAGACTGCACTGAGGATGTTACCATGGCGATTTGCAAGGTGTGCAAGACCCGCCTGAGCAGGGGGAAAAGTATTAACAACCTCTCCACCACCAGCATGAGCCGCCACATTCTATCCAAACATCCCACTCTGTGGGCAAACGCGGCAGGACAGGGTACCACCAGCAACACTGCCTCCCTTGGGTTCACCAGACTCACCACCAGACCCGCCTCAGCAGCAGCAGTAGCCCAGCCATTGCGTGGTTCACAACATTCACAAACATCAGACGATGCTGTCACTGTCACTTTCCGGACTAGTGCTCTTGAGGTCTCCCAGTGTTCATCAAACACAACAACCAACAGCCCTTCGGTGTGCAGCGCTACGGTTGAGTTGTCTGTCTCTGAGATGTTTGAGCACAAGAGGAAATTGCCAGCAAATGACCCCCGGGCCGTGGCAGTAACAGCCAGCCAGCATAGCCAAGCTTCTGGCCTGCGAAATGCTGCCATATCGAGTGGTGGAGACAAACAGCTTCAAGGGCATGATGTCAGTGGCCATCCCACGTTACGTGGTTCCCAGCCGCTACCACTTTGCGCGCTCTGCAGTGCCTGAGTTGCATGAGCACGTGGTCAGCTAAATAACCCGAAGCTTGAAGAATGCCGTTGCCTGCAAGGTTCACCTCACCACTGACACCTGGACGAGTGCGTTCGGCCAGGGTCGATACATCTCCCTTACCGCGCACTGGGTGAACCTTGTGGAGCCTGGCAGCGATTCCTCACCTGCTACGGCGCGGGTGTTGCCCACGCCGCAAACAGCTGGATAACAACAGCAGCACCTACCTCTCTGACTCCTTCTCCTCCAACGCATCTCAAAGCTGTACCTCATCCGGAAATGCTAACCCAGCACCAGCAGCAGTAGGATCGTGGAAGCAGTGCAGCACAGCTGTTGGCATGCATCAGCAAGCGTTGCTGAAGCTGATCTGCCTTGGGGATAAGCAGCACACAGGGGAGGAAATTTGGAGGGGAATAAAGGAACAGACGGATTTGTGGCTGGCACCGCTGGACCTGAAACCGGGCATGAAGCTAGACACCTGGCACGAACTGGCAATGTACGCAATAGAGGTGCTGGCTTGCCCGGCAGCCAGCGTTATGTCGGAACGCTGTTTCAGTGCTGCCGGAGGCATCATCACAGATCGGCGTATCCGCCTCTCCACAGAAAATGCAGACCGTCTGACTCAAATTAAAATGAATCAATCCTGGATTGGAAACGACTACGCAACACTCCTGGACCCCAACCAAGTAACATGACCGATGAACATCTGGGATGGTTTAGCGTTTCCGGTCCCTGTTTATTGAACCTCTCATCTGTATTACATTTATGACTGCATGGCGGCAAAAAGCATTGCTGCTATATCCGCACGCTTTTTGTCCTCATGCAAGGCCTGGGTTGTTGTGTCTCACAAAGCGTGGCCTTCTCCTCCTGCGCCTCCTCCTGTTCCATCACGTGTGCTGCTGCTGCTGCTGCTGCTGCTGGGTTACCGTTGCCGGTCCCTGTTTATGGAACCTCTTATCTTTATTACATTTATGACTACATGGCGGTACAAAGCATGCTATCCGCACGCTTTTTGTCCTCATGCAAGGCCTGGGTTGTTGTGTCTCACAAAGCGTGGCCTTCTCCTCCTGCGCCTCCTCCTGTTCCATCACGTGTGCTGCTGCTGCTGCTGCTGCTGCTGGGTTACCGTTGCCGGTCCCTGTTTATGGAACCTCTTATCTTTATTACATTTATGACTACATGGCGGTACAAAGCATGCTATCCGCACGCTTTTTGTCCTCATGCAAGGCCTGGGTTGTTGTGTCTCACAAAGCGTGGCCTTCTCCTCCTGCGCCTCCTCCTGTTCCATCACGTGTGCTGCTGCTGGGTTAGCGTTGCCGCGTGGTCCCTGTTTATTGAACCACTTATCTTTATTACATTTATGACTGCATGGTGGTACAAAGCATGCTATCCGCACGCTTCTTGTCCTCATGCAAGGCCTGGGTTGTTGTGTCTCAAAGCGTGGCCTTCTCCTCCTGCGCCACCCTCCTCCTGTTCCATCACGTGTGCTGCTGCTGGATTAGCATTACCGGTCCCTTTTCCTGGAACCTCTTATATGTATTACATTTATGACTGCATGCCGACAAAAAGCATGTTACCTGTGCAAAGAAAACAGACATTTCCCGCATTTAAAAGACAGTTTTCCCTTTGAAACTTTAAAATCGATTTTCTCAAAAACTATAAGCTCTTTTTGCTAAATTTCCCAAGGTGCACATACCCTGTAAATTTGGGGTATGTAGCATGTAAGGAGGCTTTACAAACCACAAAAGTTCGGGTCCCCATTGACTTCCATTATGTTCGGAGTTCGGGTCGAACACCCGAACATCGCGGCCATGTTCGGCCTGTTCGGCCCGAACCCGAACATCTAGATGTTCGCCCAACACTAGCCCACAGTGGACTGGAGGTAATGCTTGCATGGTGTTTGTTTTAAACATCCGAAAAGCCACAGCTGTTGTGATGGCTGATGCAGTTTCATTTACCATTTGCTACCTGTATAAGTTTTGCGAGTCATTAGGTGCATTTGTTCCAAAGCTGTAGTGCTGATCAATCTACAAAAAGGGTCAGTATCTTGTAGTCTTTTTTTAAATAACATTCCGAGTTTCTCAAAGCAGAACACAGATAGGGAAAGCCAGCTACGGACGATACATTTCAAGCACTGCTGATTCTGAAAGTTGAGGTTTCTGTAATCTTTTGGAACTCCACCAGAAACCTGGGCTTGCAGAATTTTATCAGGAGCCTCCAGAGAGGCAGGGGAGCATTGCACACTGAGGCCTGTTCCAGGGCTTCTGTAATGATTTCAGCCGCCCGGACGTGATCCTCACGTCCAGGTGGCTGCTCTGCTGCAGAGACGCGCTTTGGCGCGCTCCTGCATGTGATCGCAGGCGTGTCCCCGTAATGTCCCCCAGTAGCCCTGGGATCAGTGAACGGAAAAGTGGTTCCCGTTCACCGATCTAAGTTGCCAGCAGAAAAACCGACGGTTTCTAATCAGAGACCGCAGTTTTTCTAAAAAAAAATGTCCCCGTCCTCCTTGTGCTTCTGGTAAGCGAGAAGCACAAGGAAAAAAAACTCATCTTGTGGCCAAATAGTAAAACTACATCTACATACATTTTTCATGCCAATTTATACATATTATAATTAACTGTTTATTTCCCAAAACCAAAAAATTCCCCAAATAAAATTTTTAACGAAAAAAAAAATTACAATAAAAAAAAAAAAACAACATAAAAAGTTACCTAAGGGTCTGAACTTTTTGTTGTTTTTTTTCACAAATTTTTTTTATTGTTTTCAATATAAAAGTAAACAGATCCATATAAACATATCTGAAATATAGAACTGCATTGAAATGTGCACAACATAAGGTACATTCTATTCTGCAACCGCAGATCTTTGTCATAAAATTATCATAGGTGTCAGTGGCACAAGGCATCACTCACCAACACCTCAAGACAGTCGACAAATAGCTAGACATCCAACAATATGACAGTGGCCGCCATTCAGTTTTGGCGGTCTGGTAGCACTCGACTAAAGGTACCCTATTTTGGGTAAACAGCCTGGGGGTTGTTTGGGCTGGTAGCTCGGATTGAAGGGAATTAGTCCCAGACTCTATTGGTCTCCTAGATGCAGGGCTTCAGGAACTGTTGGGTAAATGGGACAGAACCATTTATAGAGAGAAGAGAGTAAGAGAAGGGAATTGGAAAGAAGGAGATTAGGGAAGGGGAAACCGTTCGCCGCTCCGTCACCACCCCACCTGCCCTTTCCCTACAGTATGGGAGCGGGGGTCAAATAGTAGTGAGGGAGGCTGGGAGCCAATGTGAGTATTGGGAAAAGTATGGCTTCCATACCTTTTCAAATTGCCGGAGCGAATCATCTAGAATAGCTTTCATCTTCTCGAAACAGAGCGCATGACTAAGTTTAGTTTTAAATGAGCTAAAGGGAAGTGCGGGGGTCCTCCAGGAGCCCGCTATCACTCTTTTTGCGGCGAGGCAAATATGTATTAGTAGTTTATGTTGAAATCTTGTGAGATCAGGAGGCCTAATACCTAGGAGGGCTACCTCTGGTAGCTTCGGAACCTGCGCTCGGATGGTAGTGTAGATCACTTGGTAAACTCTGATCTAGAGCCTGCGAACTTTCGGGCAAGACCACCACACGTGTGTAAAGGTGCCCCGCTGACCGCATCCTCTGAAGCATAACCCTTTGTTAGTTGGGCAGAATTTCTCGAGACGATCTGAAGGGTGTATACTATGAACATTTTTTAAATTATAAGTTTGTAAATAGTGATGGACGCAAAACTGAAAAAATGCACCTTTATTTCCAAATAAAATGTTGACGCCATACATTGTGATAGGGACAAAATTTAAATTGTGTAATAACCGAGACAAACAGGCAAATAAAATACATAGGTTTTAATTATGGTAGCATGTATTATTTTAAAGCTATAATGGCTGAAAACTGAGAAATAATGATTTTTTTTCCATTTTATCTTAATATTCCTGTTAAAATGCATTTATAAAAAAATTATTCTTAGCAAAATGTATCACCCAAAGAAAGCCTAACTAGTGGCGGAAAAAACAAGATAAAGATCAATAAATTGTAATAAGTAGTGATAAAGTTATTAGCGAATGAATGGGAGGTGAAAATTGCTCTGATGCATAAGGTGAAAAATCCCGCGGGCTGAAATGGTTAAATCTCATTAAATGGAAACTGTCCCTCTTTTTCCCATTACAATACTTTCAGGATTAGTCATTTCCCATAAAAGTACAACGTTATCTCGGCGACACGAAATGAGAATCTCTCTGCTTTGACGATTTAGTAAACATAAAGGAACTGGTATAATTACCTGCATGCTTTGCTCCACAAGAGGACCTGACAAGAGAGCATTTTTCTTGTATTAATCAACCACCAGTATATTGTCTTCTTTGCCTATAGTAGAGGAGCAACTCAAAATATGAAGAGTAAAAAGTACGGGTCTGTACTGAGATACATCAGAAGTGACCACAGAACATAACAAAAGCGCAATGAAAGAATAATACTAAAAATAAAATAAATGTTTGTTTTTTTTGGTGGGGTGGGGGTTAAGGGGGGGGGGGAGGTTGATAGAGGGCTTAATCAGTACAATAAAATCTCATTATAGTACACTCTGATATAGTAAATCTCTGGATATGGTAAACTCAGTCCTCAGGTCCCGACGAATGTGTCTGTATAAATATACAATGTATGACTAATTCTTATATAGTAAACTTCTGATATAGTAAACTACTTTTCCTGGTCCCTTGGAATTTATTATAATGGATTCTACTGTATTGGTATTTATACAGACTCCCAGTGCCAAAACAGAGATCAGGGGTTTTTTTTAGCCATTTTTCGGTTCCAGGCAAGACACCTTTTGCCACATACGTGAATTTTGGGCACCGTGAAAAATCAGGCACAGGAACAGTGCCAACAGTAGAATATAGGTACATTTACTGATACTCTACTATGTAACTAGTTAACCACTAAGGGGTATTCCGTAGAGATCTTGCAAACCTCCGATTTTCGGTTCGCGAACCCTGTTCGCGAACCTATTTCGCGAACCTCCACTGAAGGTTCGGTTCGCAAAAAAGTTTGCAAACAGCAATAGACTTCAATGGGGAGGCGAACTTGGAAAACTAGAAACACTTATGCTGGCCAGAAAAGTGATGGAAAATATGTTTCAAGGGGTCTAACACCTGGACCCCCAGGTGGCGGAGTGGGATACATGCCAAAAGTCCCGGGGAAAAATCTGGATTTGACGCAAAGCAGAGTTTTAAGGGCAGAAATCACATTGAATGCTAAATTGCAGGCCTAAAGT
This sequence comes from Hyperolius riggenbachi, assembly GCF_040937935.1. Taxonomy (NCBI): domain Eukaryota; kingdom Metazoa; phylum Chordata; class Amphibia; order Anura; family Hyperoliidae; genus Hyperolius; species Hyperolius riggenbachi. The sequence continues at coordinate 90,014,674 of NC_090647.1, read as the reverse complement.
GCTTTCAAACATCTTGCATGTGTATACATCAATCAGGGAGTGTAATTAGTGTACTGCTTCCCATTGACACACCAAATTCACTGTGTAATGCTCCACAAACAGTTGTCTGTGTTGTGACGGCCGTGGTGGACTACTGCGCAGTGCGCACCATGGCGAGATTGCTCTTTCTCACTCAGTGATGTCTGGTTAGGTAATGTCTGTCTGCCTTATCAACTTTCGATGGTTCTTTCTCTACCATTGTTAAAGCTTACATCTATTTTTTTTACATTACATTTTCTACTTGCTGTTCAGTACCTGCAACGAGAATCTATTATGGAGGGCAAGTCTGCCATTGTGACCAAGGGTAATGGCGGGGGAACCCTTCCTGGTGTGATTCCGGTCTGGAGTTGTAGCCTAACAAACGGTCGGCTACCACCACACATCCAGGCAAGGAGGGCAGAAGGCATGCCCGCCCCGAGGTAGTGACCAGAAATAACAATACGGGACTCGGGAGGCCTTGCTGTTTTTGAAATGAATTGACTTTAAATCCTTTAACGAGAATCAGTTTTGGAGGGCAAGTCTGCCATTGTCACCACGGGTAATGGCCGGGGAATCAAGGTTCGATTCCGGTCCTGTAACCATCTTAAACGTTACCTCTGTGGTGGAAAGCAGCGCAGCTGCTTTCACACCTGATGTCACCTCTCTGGCCAAGCCATCCCGGCTCAGCTGGGACAGGGATCTCTGTTGCAGCAGCATGGGTCCACACGCCTGCGCATGGAGCAAAAGGACCTTTACGTGGAGCTAAAGGACCTTGATGGGCAGAGGAGACAGATCAGCTGACTTTGTGGTCAGCTGACTTCCACCTGTCAATCTTCCTGTCAAATCTGCTGTCAGTATTTAAACCTGGAGTTGTTACTCTGTCTTTATCTGTTGTCGTGAACGCTTGTGTGTCAGCACTCAGACCATAGTTAGAAATACGGGATCTGGTACTTGTTCAGATCCCGGTCTCCAGAAACCAGATACCTCCCGTCCGTCTGATAAATCTTTTCCATGTTCACAGTGTAAAGAGGATTTTGTATATTATGCAGATCTCCTCAATCATAGAAAGTCCCACGTACATCCTGCACAACCTATTATTCCTGAGAAATCACATTCTGGTGAGAACTCGTATAGGGGAAGTGCGACCTCACTGGGATCAGAGATTAGTCTTGAGGTACAGCTTGAGAGCTACAATGCGGATAACATTTCCGAACTGTATTAGAGTGATGGCTCTATTTATAGTCATGGATCTGCTGCGCAGAGGTCGAGCTTGCTTATTGCAGCAAATCAAGTTCAGAAGTGTGAAACCGTGCAGTCCTCAGTTCCATTATCTGATCAGATTCTAAGTAATAAGAAACCACATTCATGTTCTGAGCATAATATAGATCGTGTCAATCATAGTAGGCCTCACTTTATTCATGTTCTGAGTGTGGGGACTCTTTTGTACCTGAACTGCAACCTGTGGTTAATGGGAAATCTCACGCAGGTGAGAAATTATACTTGTGTTCTGTATGTGAGGAAGTACTTCTCAGTCATGAGAAGTCTCACACTGATGAGAAATCACATTAATGTTCTGAGTGTGGGAAATGTTTTAAACATAACATAGATCTTGTCAATCGTAGAAACTCACACTGCGGGGGACAGCTTTATTCGTCTCCTGAGGGAGTAACATGTTTTGTAAATAACACTGAACTTTTCAACCATATACTTTGTTCCAAAATCCAGAATCTGAAACAGGACAGTCCTCGACTCTGGTACCTGATCAGGTGAAGTGTGGGTGTGAGATGAGGACGTCGCAATCATTGTCTCCTGGGGACCTGTCTGGGGCGTGTCCGGAGTCCACGCCTCGGGGGGGGGGGGGGGGGTAATGTAACGATCTTGAACGTTACCCCTGTGGTGGAAAGCAGCGCAGCTGCTTTCACACCTGATGTCACCTCTCTGGCCAAGCCATCCCGGGTGTCGCTTCCCGACTCAGCTGGGACAGGGATCTCTGTTGCAGCAGCTTGGGTCCACACGACTGCGCATGGAGCAAAAGGACCTTTACATGGAGCTAAAGGACCTTTATGGGCAGAGGAGACAGATCAGCTGACTTTGTGGTCAGCTGACTTCCACCTGTCAATTTTCCTTGCAGGTTGGTTCAGCCCCTCGGGCGGGGCTGCTTGAATCTGCTGTCAGTATTTAAACCTGGAGTTGTTACTCTGTCTTTATCTGTCGTCGTGAACGCTTGTGTGTCAGCACTCAGACCATAGTTAGATCCCAAAGTGTGCTAGAACCGGCCGGAGCCGGGGATCCACACTTAGCCAGATTCTGTTGATAGTTTAAAGTACTAATTGTCTGTATCTGTGTTCTAGCATAGTTTCCAAAGGTGTTGACGGCCACGGATCTCACACCTTAGCGTTAGGAAATTATACTGTATTATCTGTTATGACCTTCTGCTTGCCTGACTATTCTTCTAAACTCTGATCCTGTACCTTGCTATTCTGATACTCTGTTGCCGAACTCCGGCTTACCCTTAGACTCTGCATCTGCCTCCTGATTCTGTACCCCGATATATCTGATACCCTGTTGCCGAACTCTGCCTGTTTACTAGACTCCGCTTCTGCCTTCTGAATCTGTACTGTATCTGTCCGTGTGTTTACGACCTGGCTTGCCTGACCTCGAGAACTATCTCTCCTTTAGGAGATAGTTCGCAGATCTGTCAGTGACACTTCCTCCATTGGTGTCACTCACGTTCTGTCCTTCCCTCTCCCTGTCTGACTTCTCCCCGTGGAGAGTCCAGACTACGGAAGGAACTTGTTGCTGAGCAGTATTCCTATCTGCTCTTGCACCTGTCTTTCAGGGGCGGTCCCCAAAGTATTACTGTTCGCACCTTAACACTCACACTCGCTCAGGTGACCATTAGAGCCGTGTTATTTGTATCTCTTAGACTGCAGTAAGGTCTGAATCACCTGCTCCACAGGTGACCATTAGAGCCGGGTTATTTGTATCTTTTAGACTGCAGTAAGGTCTGAATCACCTGCTCCACAGGTGACCATTAGAGCCGTATTATTTGTATCTCTTAGACTGCAGTCAAGTCTGAATTACCTGCTCCACAGGTGACCGTTAGTACCGTATTTCTCTGTCTGTATCTTCCAGCCCCACTAGGGGGCCTTGTGTCTAGTCTGTTCTGTTGGTGTCCTGAGTGTTCCTTACCAACTCCTGTGGTAAGGTCCTGTAAAACCATTAGTGTTACGGTGGTACCAGACACACACTTACGCTCTGCTCTCGTTCTTGCTATACTGGTATTATTGGTGATTCTGCGGATCACACAATCGAGTATAGCGACTGTATTCTTGGTGATTCCGCAGATCACCAATAATCAGTCATCTGAGTAGTGGCATTAACCGTTACAGGTCCGAAGTGGGAGCCTGCTGAGACCCATGCTGTACCTGCCCTGACCGTGCTTTGCAGACCAGGCATCTGTGGTCAGATGGACCCTTGACCCAGCGGAAGACAAACCAAGTCAAAAGCATTTGCCAAGAATGTTTTATGGGGGGCAAGTCTGCCATTTTTTCAATTGTGTGAAACTATAGATGGTACTATTTTCTCAGTACCATGGTGACTGACCACGGGTAATGGCCGGGGAATCCGGTTTCTATTCCGTTCCGGAGTTGGAGCCTAAGAAACGGCTACCACCACACATCCAGGCAAGGAAGGCAGCAGGCATGGCATGCCCGCCCCGAGGTAGTGACCAAAAATAACAATACGGGACTTGGGAGGACCTGCTGTTTTTGAAATGAATTCACTTTAAATCCTTTAACGAGAATCTGTTATGGCGGACAAAGATGACACCACTTGCCTTTCACGAGAATCAGTTATGGAGGGCAAGTCTGCCATCCATTCAAGTGCAAGGTATGCACTGACTGCCAGGTATAATACAATGTGCAGTCACAGATGCAGTGAAAGGTATGCAGTGACTGCAAACAGCCATTTGTGTAGCGATGGCCGTGCTGGACTTGTGCGCACCATGATGAGAGTGCAGGTGATGGTGGCTTTACAGCCCATATGGTCGCCCGGCTGATGTAGCTGAATGACAGAACAGTGACTGTCCAGCTGATCAAATTTTGTCTGACCACAATGAAACAACAACCTTATTATCTTTGGTGTGCAACCCCCACCCGAGACACTCATATAGCCGGCGGTCATTGCTTCATTGTGATACACAACCACGGCAAGGTAATGATCATGAAAGGGGATGGGCACATGTACATGCCTTTTTTTTTTGTTGCAGCCGCCCGCAGTGCAGCCAGAAAAATTAGGCAGGCATGTACACGCAGCAGAAAAATTTGTATAGCGTATAGTAAAAATTCAGGAATCCGCCTAGAGTCCTGGACCCTGTTGGTGGTGGCGGAGAAGGCAGTCAAGCGGCCTGCAGGCAGAGATGCTGTGTGTGGGGACTGACTTAGTCTTCGGTCGGGCAGTAGCCCTCCGGGATCCATGCCTCATTCATTTTGATAAAGGTGAGGTACTGAACACTAGTGTTGGGCGAACAGTGTTCGCCACTGTTCGGGTTCTGCAGAACATCACCCTGTTCGGGTGATGTTCGAGTTCGGCCGAACACCTGATGGTGTTCGGCCTTTTAAGTTCGGGTTCGCCCCGAACTACTAATTGGCCGCCGAACAGGGCCCTGTTCGGCCGAATACTGCCCCCCTATGGGGTCGCAGGCATAAGGGGGGAGCATGCCCCGATCGCGGGGGGGTCGGAAATTCCCCCCACCCCCTCGCTAGCGTTCCCCCCTCTGCCCGCTTCCCCATACAAAAGTTTCAGGAAGTACCGGTCCGGTGGTAGTGGGTGGCTGGCAGTGGGCGGCACTGTGAAGTTAGTGACTGAGGAGGAGGAGTCCGGAGAGTGACGCGTTGAGGGAGGCCGGGCAGCGGGCGGTTCAGCAGTAGTACCGTACTACTGCTGAACCGCCCGCTGCCCGGCCTCCCTCAACACGTCACTCTCCGGACTCCCCCTCCTCAGTCACTCACTTCACAGTGCCGCCCACTGCCAGCCACCCACTACCACCGGACCGGTACTTCCTGAAACTTTTGTATGGGGAAGCGGGCAGAGGGGGGAGCGCTAGCGGAGGGGGTGGGGGGAATTTCCGACCCCCCCCCCACGATCGGGGCATGCTCCCCCTTATGCCTGCGACCCCATAGGGCCCCCAAAAGCGGGATGTTCGGGGAGTTCGGGGTTCAGCCCGAACATGCCGAACATTGCGGCCATGTTCGGCGAACTTTCCCGAACCCGAACATCCAGGTGTTCGACCAACACTACTGAACACTGTTGTGACTTAAGGTTCTCTTCTCAGTGACAATGCCTCCAGCTGCACTGAAGGTCCTTTCTGACAGGACGCTTGCGGCAGGGCAAGCGAGACATTGGATGGCAAATTGGGACAGCTCTGGCCACAGGTGAAGCCTGCGGACCCAGTAGACCAAGGGTTCATCATCGCTGCTCGCAGTGTCTACATCCACAGTTAAGGCCAGGTAATCGGCTACCTGCCGGTCCAGGCGTTGGTGGAGGATGGATCCAGAAGGGCTACGGCAAGGTGTTGGACTAAAGAATGTCCACATGTCCGACATCACCCCGAGATAACTGGAGCGTCCTGTCCTTGCCTGCGTGGACTTGGAAGGAGGAGGATTACTGCCAGTGGTACCTTTATTGCGTTGTACTGTCACATCACCCTTAAAAGCATTGTACAGCATCATTGCCAGCTTGTTCTGCAAGTGCTGCATCCTTTCCGCCTTCTGTTGAGTTGGTAACAGGTCCGCCACTTTGTGCCTGTACCTAGGGTCTAGTAGCGTGGCCACCCAGTACAGGTCATTCCCCTTGAGTTTTTTGATACGGGGGTCCCTCAACAGGCTGGACAACATGAAAGAGGTCATCTGCACAAAGTTGGATCCAGACGTACTCTCCATCTCCTCTTGCTCTTCCTGAGTTACGTCACGCAAGTCCACTTCCTCCCCCCAGCCACGAACAATACCACAGGAACGTGGAGCAGCAGAAGCCCCCTGTGACGGCTGCTGCGGTTGTTCTTCTGCCGCCGCCTCTTCCTCCTCCACAGAAACCCCTTCCTCATCCTCATCCGAGTCTGACTCCTCTCCTTCCCCACACGACTCCTCTTCCTCCTCCTCCCCCCTCTGTGCTGCCGCAGGTGTCAAGGAAACATCTGGTTCGGATGAAAATCGCTCCCACGACTCCTCCTGCCGTAACTGTTCCTGTTTACACTCGTCCACAGCTTCATCCACCACTCGACGCACGGCACGCTCCACGAAGTAAGCGTAGGGGATCAAGTCGCTGATGGTGCCTTCAGCGCGACTCACTAGGTTGGTCACCTCCTCAAACGGCTGCATGGTCCTGCATGCATTTCGCATCAGTGTGCAATTGTTGGGCCACAACATCCCCATCTTCCCAGATTGTGTCCTTCTACTGTAATTATACAGGTACTGGGTGATGGCTTTCTCCTGGTCTAGCAGGCGAGAGAACATGAGCAGGGTGGAATTCCAGCGAGTTGGGCTATCGCAAATGAGGCGTCTCACCGGCAACTTGTTTTTCCGCTGAATGTCCGCAAAGCGTGCCATAGCCGTATAAGACTGCCTGAAATGCCCACACAACTTCCCGGTCTGCTTCAGGACGTCCTCTAAGCCTGGGTACTTTGAGACAAATCTTTGCACGACCAGATTCAGCACATGTACCATGCAGGGTACATGTGTCAGCTTTCCCAAATTCAAAGCAGAAAGGAGATTGCTGCCGTTGTCACACACCACATTGCCGATCTCCAGCTGGTGCGGGGTCAGCCATTGCTCCACCTGTTTGTTAAGAGAAGCCAGGAGAGCTGCTCCAGTGTGACTCTCCGCTTTGAGGCAAGACATGTCTAAAATTGCGTGACATCGTCGTACCTGGCATGCAGCGTAGGATCTGGGGAGATGGGGCTGCGTAGCTGGAGAGGAAGAGGAGATGGCAGCACCGCTAGAGTTCAACTGACACTCAGCTGAGGAGGAGGAGGTTGACAGCGAAGAGGATGTAGCAGGAGGAGAAGGAGAGGAGGTGGCAGGAGGCCTGCCTGCAAGACGTGGAGGTGTCACAAGTTGGTCCGCTGCGCAGCCACGTACTGCCTGCTTGCCATCGGTCACCAGGTTGACCCAATGGGCTGTGTACGTAATGTAGCAGCCCTGCCCGTGCTTGGCAGACCAGGCATCCGTGGTAAGGTGGACCCTTGACCCAACGCTCTTTGCAAGAGATCACACCACTTGCCTCTCAACTGCACTGTACAGTTTGGGTATGGCCTTTTGTGAAAAAAAATTGCGGCCTGGTATCTTCCACTGCGGTGTCCCAATGGCCACAAATTTACGGAAAGCCTCTGACTCCACCAGCTTGTATGGTAATAGCTGGCGAGCTAATAGTTCCGTCACGCCAGCTGTCAGACGCCGGGCAAGAGGGTGACTGGCAGAAATGGGCTTCTTCCACTCAAAGACTTCCTTCACAGACACCTGGCTACTGCTGTGGGCAGAGGAGCAGGAACCGCTCAAGGGCAGAGGCTGTGTGGAGGAGGGTGGCTGTGAAGGTGCAAGGGAGAAAGCAGCTGAAGATGCTGCACCTGAAGGAGGAAGAGGAGAAGGAGGGTGGCTTGTCTTTTGGGTGCTGCTTTTCCTCAGGTGTTCTTCCCATAGCTGTTTTTGCCTTTTCTCCAGGTGCCTTCGTAAGGCACTTGTTCCTATGTGAGTGTTGGCCTTTCCACGGCTCAATTTTTGGAGGCAGAGAGAGCAGATGGCTTTGCTCCGATCTGAGGTACACACGTTAAAAAATTTCCAAACCGCTGAGCCCCCCTGGGGTGATAGCACTACGGTGGCATCAGCAGCTGACCTTGAAGGGCATGTTGGCTGCCTGTCCATAGCTGGCGATACATGGCGCCGGACACTGCCCCCAGCTGTTTCTGAGTACAAGCTCCCTCTGCTTCTTTCGTGGACTCTTCTCCTCCTACTCCTCTCTGGCTCCCCTTCTGAACTGTCCCCCTGGTCATCTCCTCTATTGGTAACATACGTGGCATCCGTATAATCGTCATCATAATCCTCCTGCCCAGCTTTGCTTTCCTCAGACACCTCCACAACTGCACCAACATCAGGTGCTTCTTCATCCCCCTCCTCACATGTTACGTCCATACTATCGCCACCTAACTCAGACGTATGAGGTGGGGTAACTTGCTTAGCGCCTTCATCTTGTTGTAGCAGTATTGGCTGTGAATCAGTGATTTCCACACCAAATAACTCCTGCGAAGTGTGAAATGCAGCGGATGTGGTGCTTGTTGTAGCGCTGGTGGCTGTGGGAGATGAGGTGTTCTGTGTTAAATACTCAACCACGTCCTCACAATTTTGGGAAGTGATGGCACGTGCCTTCTTCTGAGCACTGTACTTTGAGCCAGGTCCGCACAAAACACAGCAACACCACCTTGCACAGACCTGCCGGTGCCAGGTGGCCTTCCTCTGGGTCTGCCTCTACCTCTTCCTCTACCTGGTTTGTCCATTTTGTCCATCTCGGGAGGATGCTAGGTATATTCAGTGAGGTGGGTTCACTTAACCCAAAGGTAGTTATATGCAGTGAGGTAAGTTCACTCAACACAAAGGTAGTTATATGCAGTGAGGTGAGTTCACTCAACACAAAGGTAGTTATATACAGAGAGGTGAGTTCACTGAACACAAAAGGTAGTTATATGCAGAGAGGTGAGTTCACTCAACACAAAGGTAGTTATATGCAGTGAGGTGAGTTCACTCAACACAACAGCTAGTTATATGCAGTGAGGTGGGTTCATTGAACACAAAAGGTAGTTATATGCATATATAGTTATACTGTCCTGGAATTCTAGCACCTCATGAAACATGACAGGTGCTCAGAAAAGTCAGAGATGCTTCAAACTGAGGAAATTCACTTTTTGCACCATAGTTTGTAAACGCTATAACTTTTACCCAAATGAAAAAAAAATAAGTTATTTATTGATCAAAGACATGTAGCACAATAAATTTAGACAAAAATGTATATAGAAATTTTACTTTATTTGAAAAACGTCAGCACAGAAAGTTAAAAAAATCATTTTTTTGACAAAATTCATGTCTTTTTTGACGAATATAATAAAAACTAAAAATCACAGCAGCAATCAAATAGCACCAAAAGAAAGCTGTATTAGTGACAAGAAAAGGAGGTAAAATTCATTTAGATAGTAGGTTGTATGACCGAGCAATAAACCGTTAAAGTTGCAGTGGTCTGAATGGAAAAAGTGTCTGGTCCTTAAGGGGTTTTAAGGCTGCAGTCCTTAAGTGGTTAAACGATGTCCCTATCACAATGTATGGTGACAATATTTTATTTGGAAATAAAGGTGTACTTTTTCAGTTTTGCGTCCATCATTAATTATAAGCCCTCATATGCAAAAATAGCAGTAATATACCCATATACCCTCATGACATACATAATAAAACAGTTGAGTCCCTAAGGTAACATGTTATGTTTTTGTTTAAAATATACAGTATATCCACAGGGGGGAATTTTGGTGTCAGAGACGCTCGATAAATTAGTGCCCACTATTTGTAGATGCAGTTTGAATAGTTGGTGGCCCTGGCACCTGTAATTTTACTGGGCGCCTCTAGTGCCTAAATATCATCCTACAGTGAGAAGCGAAAATTTGGGCAACCTTGTTAATCGTCATGATTTTCCTGTATAAATCGTTGGTTGTTATGATAAAAAATGTCAGTTAAATATAACATATAGGAGACACACACAGTGATATTTGATTAGTGAAATGACGTTTATTGGATTTACAGAAAGTGCACAATAATTGTTTAAATAAAATTAGGCAGATGCATAAATGTGGGCACTGTTGTCATGTTTTTGATTACAAAACCTTTAGAACTAATCATTGGAACTCAAATTGGCTTGGTAAGCTCAGTGACCCCTGACCTACATACACAGGAGAATTCAGTTATGAGAAAGAGTATTTAAGGGGGTCTATTGTAAGTTTCCCTCCTCTTTTAATTTTCTCTGAAGAGTAGCAACATGGGGGTCTCAAAATAACTCTCACATGACCTGAAGACAAAGATTGTTCACCATAATGGTTTAGGGGAAGGATATAGAAAGCTGTCTAAGAGATTTCAGCTGTTTGCACAGTTAGGAACATATTGAGGAAATGGAAGACCACAGGCTCAGTTCAAGTTAAGGCTCAAAGTGGCCAACCAAGAAAACCAAAGACCTACAGCATCATCTTGGTGCAGATGGAGTCACTGTGCATCGTTCAACCATTTGGCGCACTTTACACAAGAAGATGCTGTATGCGAGAGTGATGCAGAGGAAGCCTTTTCTCCGCCCACAGCACAAACAAAGCCGCTTGAGGTATGCACATTTGGACAAGCCAGCTTCATTTTGGAATAAGGTACGGTTGACTGATGAAACTAAAATTGAGTAATTTGGGCATAACCAGGGCGTTATGCATGGAGGAAAAAGAACACAGCATTCCAAGAAAAACACCTGCTACCTACAATAAAATATGGTGGTGGTTCCACCATTCTGTGGGGCTGTGGGGCCAGTGCAGTGACTGGGAATCTTGTCAAAGTTGAGGGACCCATGGATTCCACTCAGTATCAGCAGATTCTGGAGACCAATGTCCAGGAATCAGTGACACAACTGAACCTGCGTCGGGGCTGGATCTTTCAACGAGACAACGACCCTAAACACTGCTCAAAATCCACTAAGGCTTTCATGCAGATGAACAAGTACAACACTCTGGAATGGCCATCTCAGTCTCCAGACCTGAATATAATTGAAAATCTGTGGTGTGAGTTAAGAAGAGCTGTCCATGTTCGGAAGCCATCAAACCTGAATGAAATTGAGATGTTTTGTAAAGAGGAATGGTCCAAAATACCTTCAACAAGAATCCAGACTCTCATTGGAACCTATAGGAAGCATTTACATTTAGAGGCTGTAATTTCTGCAAAAGGAGCATCTACTAAATATTGATTTCATTTCTTTTTTGTGGGGCCCAAATTTATGCACCTGCCTAATTTTGTTTTAACAATTACTGCACACTTTCTGTAAATCGAATAAACTTAATTTCACTTCTCAAATATCACTGTGTGTGTCTGATATCCTTTATAATAAAGTGTCTCTGTGTCCCCGTGTGTGTTTTGTAGCACTGCGCATGTGCAGGGAGGGACTCAGAGACACTGAAGGGGAGGCCGTGTGTGCAAGTGCGCTCGTGGCGGACGTGCGCGGCGGACGGGTGCGTGCATGCGCGCGGCAGGCGCAGAGACAGACCCAGCCCGTTTTTAAACTGGCTAAGGTCACTAGTATAATATATTTACCTGACATTTTTTATCGTAACAACCAACGATTTATACAGGAAACTCATGAGGATTAACAAGGTTGCCTAAACTTTCGCTTCCCACTGTATATACAGTATTAGTATAGACGCCTATGGTGGCACCCAAACTTCCTGTCTCCCCAGGATTTGGCTGCAATGTTGTTATGATATACAAACACTAACTTTGCTTACTTTTGGTGTTTTATAACACTACCCCACTGCCATGTTGATAGATGACACTGCTTATGACTTTCTAGAAAGAAAGCCACAATTTGCATAACACTTCCCCGTTTTCAGTGCTTCTGGGGCAGCAGAAAGATAAGAGAGCGTGTGTGCGGCACTTGCAAGATGGCTGACTGGCATGTCTGCTGATAGTATTCAACTTATATGATTATTATTGATTTATAAAGCGTCAATATATTCTGTGGTGCAGTACAAAGTAAGGAACGACCATGGTGTACATAATACCGACAATGGTGTACACCAATATACAAAATACATAATCAATACAAAATACAGAATTGGTAATGATAGTGATAAAGGTAACACAATGAATAAAATGTATAGTGAATTCCATCACACAGGGGAGAGATAATAAAATTGTCAGTTTTTGGACTACATTAGAAGTGTATCTAAATGAAATGAGCGGTAATGTAATAGGAAGTGATGGCGTCTAACGCACCGCTGCCCTCCCCTTACGTAATCCCTTAGAAGTATATTCCCATTTTGCCAACAGCAATTTGCAAGCTACACAACGCCAAGAAAGCAGCTGGCACACAGCAGAGTGATAGATTGAACAGCAAAAGCAAGAAGTTTTAAATCAGGATGATATAATCAGGATGACTGAACAGCAGTTACATAAATGGCAAATACTTCATTATCTTTAAAGATCTGAGTACTTTATACCACATAGCTGTCAATGTTTCTCACAAGGAAATTTGGCGTAGTTTGGTTGCTGGTATTCATTAGAATATTTATTAATCCCATTTTTAGGAAGTCATTTGGGTGGTGCGTTCATTAATTTGCCGTATCTCTCGGGGATGCTAGCGACAGGTTCCATCATTAGAGTCCTCTTCTCTGTCCCAAGCGCAGCAATTAAAATCCCACGTGAGAGAGTCTTACTCATCTCGCTGCATTGGCTCATTAGCTCGTCGTTGCTTAAATAGGACAGCAATTACGCAATTGTAATTCCTTCTCAGCTGGAGCTAAAATATGCACCCACACTTTGCATTTCATTCCAGTGACAATACTCTATATTTTCCCTATTATATGGCTTTATTTCAATAGATACCATTTAAAGGGACCCTGTTGTGGGAGGGATATGGAAGCTGCCATACATTGCCTGATGATCCTTGGCTTGTGCTCTGACTGAAGTGTGACCACAGCAACCGCATACTTCTATCACGTATGTGATTCAGACACTGCTGAAGCCAGAAAGATCATCAGGACAGCCAGGCAATGTGCATTGATAAAAAGGAAATCAAAGTGGCAGCCTCCATATCCCTGTCACTAATGGGGCAATTTAACCATTTAATGACACCCTAACGTATTAAAACATCATGCTTTACCCAATTAACAGCAACATGACGTTTTAATACGTCGCACGTTCCCGCCGCCGCTACCGCCGTGTGTGCGCCGCTACCGCCGCCGATTCCACCGGGATCCCGTGCTGAGTGATTGGGGAAGAGGACCAAACGGTCCTCTACCCAATCGCAGTGCCTGGAGTGAATGGACGTGACCGCGAACAGCGGCTACGTCCATTCACAAAAACAGGAAATTGTTACTGTTCAATAAAGTGTAAAAAAAAAAAAAAAAAAGTGATCACTTCCTATAACGAAGTGTTCACTAGCGCCATCTTGTGGCCAAAAAGTATATTACACATACAAATACATACATACACAATTACATACACATCATTAATAAAATTACACTTACAACCCTCCCACCCCCCAAAAAAACACTTGTAAAAAAATTCAGCTTAAAATAAATAAATAGTTTCCTTATGGACTCACCTTTTTTTAATCTATATTTTATGGGGGAAAATTAATTTTAATTTATTACATTGGGGCTGGTAATTATGGCCAGAACAAAAAAAAACAAAACAGAAAAATAACACCTATATTTCAAAATAATATATTGTCGCCATACATTGTGATAGGGACATAATTTAAATGGTTTAATAACTGGGACAACTGGGCAAATAATATATGTTTGTTTTATCCACAGGAGAATGTTTAATTTTAAAACTATAATGGCTAAAACCTGAGAAATAATGATTTTTTTCTTTTTTTTTGTTTTTTTCTCATTAAAACGCATTTAGAATAAAAATATTCTTAGCAAAATGTACTACCCACAGAAAGCCTAATTGGTGGCGAAAAAAACGAGGTATAGATCATTTTCTTGTGATAAGTAGTAATAAAGTTATTAGGGAATAAAAGGGAGGAGCACTGACAAGTGAAAATTGCTCTGGTCCGTTAGAGTAAAAACCCTTGGGGGTGAACTGGTTAAAGGAGATAGGTTTAGAAATAATGTGGCATATTTATAAACTTCTGGATTTTTTAAATGGTTTTGACTCTTCATGACATTAAAGGGTATTGAAAAAGAGCTAAAAAAAAAAAAAAAAAAAGAAACTTACTTTTACTTTTTGCATCATTCATTCAAACTGATCTTTTTTTTTAACTAGTCACAAATCTCTTGTTTTTCTTTACCATAAAGGAAACAAATGTTTATAAAGGCAGAATTTTAAGCACTCCATATCCTATATAATAATAGGCAACTGTCCCTGCGTACAGCATCATGGACAGTTATCTCTGTGTAGCTGGGTCTGTGCTTTTTGCTACTGCGCATGTGCGCAGCACAGACCCAGCCTCACACAAGCAGGAGGACAGGGTGGGGACAGGGAGGGAGCCAGGCGGGCGTGTGAGCGGGCAGCCGGCTGTGCGGTAGGTGCGTGCGCGGCCGACATGCACGATGGGTGGGTGCGCGCATGCGCGTGGCAGGTCACTAGTTTAGATATAACATTTTATTATTATTTCATTAACCACTTCAGTATCAGCAGTCTCTGGGGGAGATTTATCAATGCATTACCAACAGTTTTTTCTTCTTAATCTGTTCTAAGCAGCAGGGGGAACAGTTCTGCATGATAATAAGGACCTTCTAAAATCCTAGGTAATAATGGCAATTTAGCATGCATTTCTAGAGCTGCTCTACAGTTTAGAAAAGTGCAAATCCATCCCTGAACTGGTGCAGATTAAGAAGTGCTTGACAGCAGTTCTACAGATGTAGAACTGCAGGCTAGACATGAGTTGTGTGGTGCTCCTCCCCTCTGCTGAATTCCTCCTCAGAGCCTGCTGTTATCAATACAGCAGCCTGTGTTGGTTACCTCAGCAACAGCAATTGCCCTCACACACTACACTGTCTGAGAGACCTTCTGAACTCCTCCTATTTTACAACAGATTTAGAGGGAAATTACACTATCTAGTTATCTCTTAAGATGTCTGAGACAGTTCTGAACGTATTTCAGAAAACCTACCAATATTTTGTCTCAGACACTCTTGATAAATGTCCCTCTCTGTCCCTCTAACCTTTTCCTGACCGCTCTGGCTGGGCCACTCAAGGTTAGGACTCTCACTGAGTTGTCCTGATGCCACTCCTTTGATATACTCCTTTGATATCTCGGCTACCCTCCTCGAACCACACCAGTTTGCCTACAGAGAAAACCGATCAGTAGACGATGCCATCAATGTCAGCCTGGCATACATCTCGGAGCATCTTGACATACCAGGAGCCTACGCCAGGGTCCTTTTCCTGGACTTCAGCTCAGCCTTTAACACCATCTGTCCTGACATCCTGATCGACAACCTTACGTATCTTGGGGTAGATTCCCTCCTCTGCAAGTGGGTAAAGGACTTTCTCTCCAATAGAACACAACGGGTCAAACTTGGCAGTCGCTTCTCCAGCGAGAGAACCACAAACATTGGCGCACTGCAAGGGTGCGTGCTGTCCCCACTCCTGTTCTCTCTGTATACTAACAACTGCACCTCGGCCACTGACTCCGTCAAAGTCATTAAATTTGCAGACGATACCACGCTCATTGGCCTCATCGACAGAAATGGGGAGGACGCCTATCGAAAGGAAATTGAGAAGATCTGTAATTGGTGCAAGGACAACAAACTCGTTCTCAACACGGCAAAGACAGTGGAACTGATTGTGGACTTCAGGAAACTCCCTCCTGCCCCTCTCCCCGTGCTTATTGATGGGTCTGAGGTCTCCAGAGTTCAAAGCGTCCAGTTCCTAGGCACAACTATAACAAGCGACCTCAAATGGGGGCAAAACATTACCAGAACTCAGAAGAAAGCACAGCAGAGGTTATTCTTCCTGCGACAATTGAAGAAATTCGGTATGCCACGGGAGTTGCTTACCAGCTTTTACACCGCGACTATCGAATCCATCCTCTGCTGCTCCATCATCGTCTGGTATGCAGGAGCAACCGCCAGGGACAAATACAAACTTAACAGAGTGCTAAACGCAGCAGAAAAGATCATTGGCGCCCACCTACCCTCGCTAGATCTCCTCTACTCAATGAGAATGAAGGCAAGGGCCTCCAAGATCTTACTCGATCCCTCCCACCCAGGCAGGCGCTACTTCGAGCCCCTACCATTAGGACGCCGTTTCAGATCCATCCCCTCCAAAACCACCAGGCGCATGAACACCTTCTTTCCCCAAGCGGTCCTCCTGATGAACTCGCTAAACTCAAGACCCCCCCCCCACCACCACCACCACCAGGTCCGACCACTGAGACACTCTAGCCCTCAGGGAAACCCTCCCTCATAGCTGTAAACTCTGACCCCCCCAAGACTCAATCCTGCCATTGCTTTATATGTTTGCTGTTGCTTTAAATGTTTGCTTTGTATGTTTGCCTTGCGTTGTTATATGTTCCCGAACTGCCATTTGCCATGTGAACCACAAGCAATTCCGGGCACACCAATCGGTGTACTTGGCGACAATAAAGATGATTCTGATTCTGATTCTGTGTGCTTAAAGTCGTTGTCCTGTTGAAAGATGGGTCGCTGTCCAAGTCTGAGTTTAAAAGCGCTCTGGAGCAGGTTTTTATCCAGGATGTCTCTGTACATTGCTGCAGTCATCTTTCCCTTTATCCTGACTTGTCTCCCAGTTCCTGCCGCTGAAAAGCATCCCCACAGCATGATGCTGTTACCACCATGCTTCACTGTAGGGATGTTATTGGCCCGGGGATGAGTGGTGCTTGGTTTCCTCCAAATGTGACACCTGGTTTTCACTCCAAAGAGATTAATCTTTGTCTCATCAGACCAGAGAATTTTGTTTCTCATGGTCTGGGAGTCCTGCAGGTGCCTTTTGGCTTTTTACTAAGGGGTGGCTTCTATTTGGGCGCCGCCATAGGCACCCATCCAAATATTGTTTATTGCTATAAAACAGCAGGCGCTGGGGCAGCCCGCTATTTAATTTTCCGCCATAGTCAATATTTGTATGGGTGTCTGTGGCGGCTTCCAATTTTCCACGGGGCCTCCCCTGTCCATAATTCCAGCTTCCATCAACAACTACTCTGTGTATTGAATTAAAGTTTTATTAAAAGTGTAAAAAGTTACATCAGTGGAATCATCCACTATATTAACTTAGAAGCACCCAGAAAATTTCACTTGGCCTTATGAGCCCTGGCTGTGCAGAAAAACTCCAGTGAATACATTTTAGCCCTTATAAAATGGCACCATAACTTCAACTACAGATCCCAAACTTCATATCTTAGATTAGGAAAGGAATTTGTCTCAGAATGCAATTTTTTCTTATGAGAAAGAATTTCTAACCTACATTCTCGGTTGATACAATGATCTGCAATTGTGACTTAAAAATAATAAAAGTAATATATTTCATGTCATTTGATTGTTATATCAAGTACCAAGTAATTGAACTAAATTACCTTCAAACTTGATGTCTAATTTCACGGAATATAAAATGTTATAGGCTGTAATAGAGGGACATAAACTAGATATGATAGAATACGTATATCTGAAATTGAGCTAAATTGTTACAATTTGTTTTTTTTTGCAGCACTGCACAAAGAATATGTGAATTGATCACACGATTCAATGTATTATCCCATAAACTTTTTTTCACACACTTACACAAAGTAAGAATTTAATTTAACTTCTCAACAGTCAACACTTAAAGCATCACGTGTGTCTGAGATAGATGCTGGTCTTCCTAAGGACATAGTAGGAATTTGTCTGCACCATATACCTATCTGCAGCATTTTCAGCCTAGTATTTCAAACAAAGAAAAGTAACGATCACTGGGTGAAGGATTAAAAATAGAATAAATTACTGTTAGAGTAGGTTCACACTTATTTTAAAAACGTATCCGTGGCTCTGTTTTTTGGCCCGGATCAAAAACGGAGCCACAGATACAAATGTTAAAAATAGCAGCAGTCTTCACTCAGTTTCAAAATGGATCCATGTGCGTTCTGGTGATCCGGTTTGAAAAACTGAAGGCGGGGGGTCTGGACTAGTCGGGACTTCACGGACCGCACATGGATCCGGATACACGGAGGGGTAGTGGCAGGCAATGCAAAAACAGATCTCCCTCTACACAGACACGTAGGGAGATCCGGATTGCCTACTACCTGCGCCCCTCAGCACAGGTGGTGTCCCCAGGTATAGGCTAGAGGGGGAAGCAGCCAGGATGAGGGAGGCAGCAGTCGTCGGGGAAGGGGGTCGCTCCCCCTCCCTCACCTGGGTCCCTCGTCCCTGCTTCCCCTCCAGCTATTTGTGTAAAAAATTTTAAATGTAATGTCTGCAGCGAGCTTACCTTCTGTACTTCCTGCGCTCACTGCATCACTTCCTGCAATGCCACCCTCTGAAGTATAGTGGGCAGCATTGCAGGAGGTCAATCAGCGAGCGGTTGAACGCAAAGAGAGAAGGTAAGCGTCCCCGCTGCTGACATTACATTTAACATGTTTTCTACAAATAGCTGGAGGGGGAGTGGGGACGGGGGACCCTGGTGAGATAGGGGGGGGGGGTGACCCCCCACCTTGCCAACTATTGTCACCCCTGTCCTGACTGCTTCCACCTCCAGATCAGCGCCCCCCCCGGGCATATGTTTCCATGGACTGCAAACGTATGCTACACACATATTTAAAAAGTTAAAAACGGAGGGAAAAAAACTCCCAAAAAATCAAACCGGATCCGTTCCAAACGGATCCGATCTGCCGATCTGTAAACGGAACAGTGTAAGAGTACAATTACTGTAATGGTAAGGGATATTATTATTGTTACTAAACTTAATTTATAAAGTGCTAACATGTTACGCAGCACTGTACAATAGATAGGGGAGACATTAAACAATGTTACATGAGGACGTCATAGAATTTAACAATGGTACACAATATAGTGAAGTAACAAAGTAGGGATAAATATAGCAGACGAGTCACTGAGTCCATATGGTGGCAGAGAAGAGCACACTGGAAGGAGAGCCCTGCCAAATAGACGTATAATCTAAGAGGTGGGTAGAGAGGGGGACACATAAGAGGAGTGGGTTGAAAGATGTACCTCAAAAAAGGGCACCCCGGAAATTTGGGTGCCAAGGACACCTGATAGTAGTAAATTGGTAAACCAATATTCTACTAATAAAGTGTAAAAAATCAATCGTAAAATATCGGTATTAAATATTTTTTTTTACTATAGCTAAATCTAAGCCTATTCTCAAACTGAACCCTCCCACTACCGATGCCTGTCCTTAACCAACTCACCATGGCTAACCTCAAACCTCCTATCCCCTACGTCTAACAACCTCCTATCCCCTACGTCTAACTTAACTGTCCCCATCACCGCACCCCCCCCCCCCCCCACACAGCTAACTTCAACCCCTCCTACCCTGCAGCTAACCTCAACCATTCCCACCATCACCCCCTCTTTCCTCCTCCATACAGTTACCCTTAACCCTCCCTGCCATGGCTAACCTTATCCGCGCCACCACACCCCCCACGACTACCCATAACCCTCCCTCCCCCCCGGCGAACCTTAAAGAGAAACTGTAACCAAGAATTGAACTTCATCCCAATCAGTAGCTGGTACCCCCTTTCTCACAAGAAATCTATTCCTTTTCTCAAACAGGTCATCAGGGGTCTCTGTATGGCTGATATTGTGGTGAAAGAAACCCCTCCCACAATGTGATGTCAGGACCAAGGTCCTCCTGACATCACACTATGGGAGCCTTGTTGCATTGTGGGAAATAACAGCTGTTTATAACTGTTTCCAACTGCCAAAAAACCAAACAGCATCTCCTTCCGCTGACATCACCTGCCGGCAGTAAAAATGTCACCATTTGATGTCAGAATGTATATCAGGGAGAGGAAATGTTTTTCAATGGGCAAACACTGACTAAATCATTTGTACATAATTATTGTAAAACATAATCTTTTTTTATTACATTATTTTCACTGGAGTTCCTCTCTAACTGTCCCACTATTGCAACATTCTTCCCCCCATGGCTACCCTTAACCCTTCCTCCCCCATGTCTAACCTTAACCGTCCCAGCTAAAAACAAAAAAAAACGCAGGATGAGTTGCGCTCAAAGATTGACATGTGTTGATTCTAGAATCTAAACAATTTAAGGGGGAGCAGCAGCTGCAGTTTGGAGCTACTTACACTCCAATTAGAATTAAAATACATTGGCTTCAAAAAGAGCGTGGCATGTGAAAAAAAATGCAATTTTTTTTTCTGCAACCCAAAATTAGAACCCCCCAAAAATGACTGAATTGTGAGCAGCCCATAGCAATACACTGCATGTGCAGCCCTGCGTTCTCAATGCAAAATGGAGAATCGGACACATTTCAGCAGGTGTGCACACAGCATAAATGTTTGAGGCCTTAGCTCTGTCTCAGGCTGACTAGAAAGTCATATTTTTTTAACTCACAGTTGAAACATGATTTATATCTGTTTTGCTTGTACTTAATCTAAATTTCATTGTTTTGATGCGCTGCAAATGAATGATGCTTGATGTTAGTTTATATCAGCCAGTGGCGTAGCAAGAGATTATGGGGCCCCATAGTAAATTTTCCATAGGGCCGTCAGATCTAGGCACTCTCGGGCAATGCTACCCTATGGATATGAGTTGATTGGGCAGTTTACATTGCCATGCAATGTAAACTGTGTATAGTCCATGGGCACTGAGACAAAGTCAGAGGGCGGAGAAATAAAGGAGAGTTAATAGTGGGTACATTAAGTACCACCTGGGCCCCCTTTGCTCTAAGGCCCCATGGCAGTTGCTATGGCTGCTATGGCTATTGCTACGCCCCTGATATCAGCTGCATCTTCATGAAAGCATCTCCAGGCATCCAGCTCAGATGGCCTTCATGAATCTTTGTTCAAAGCTGTACAATGTAAGCAGCAATGGAGGAAATATGGATGATAACATCTAATGGCTAATGCAAAAAAAGCAAGCTTGCATTAATATATATATACAGCAAAGTCCCCGTTATCTGGAACGGGGGGGGGGGGGGGGGAGCTGGCCAAAAAATACTGACAGAGCCTCCAGCAACATCCTGTAGCTCCAGGTGGCTTTCTGGTGTCTATGCACAGCCCTCGATGTGTCACGTGACCCACGGGTCAGGTGACATGCCGAGAGCCATACACAGAGGCAACCAGAAAGCCACCAGGAGCCTGCCTGGAGCTACATGATGTCGCTGGAGGCTTGGTGAGTAATTTATCCAGCGGGGGACTCTTTTCTCTGAGAGGTGTAATCAGGTGGGAAATGAGTCTGATTCTGGCAAAGCACACACACTGGGGTTGATTCACTATAACAAATAGCATGCCTTATCAGAGTTAACTTTAACCTCTCCTACCCTGCAGCTAACCTCAACCCCCCCCCCCCCCCCCCCCCCCCACACACACACACACACACACACACACACACACACACACAGTTACCCTTAACCCTCCCTGCCATGGCTAAACCTTAACCAAACCATCTGTGCCCCCAAAAAATATGGAATATGTTTTTTTGAGTAGGAGGATAAAAACAATCCTGTTAGATTACTTCCAAAACTGGCTATGAGGTGTGGTAGGGACAGGAGTTTATGAGCCCCAGTCAGCGACGATTACTGTTCAGTGTACTCTATAAATCACTGTGGAGAATGTGTCTGCACTATATAAATGCATGATAATACTACAAATTGAAAATAATTATCCATTCAGTTTTTATTTAGACTGAATCATTATTGGAAGACATACAAAGGCTTCATTTTAGGCCTGCTCTAAGGCTGGAATGTTTTGTTCTCTCATCCTGTGCTGTTCTTGTAGTACGTTACACATCTTTGCTTACAGCATAAATTATTAACCATCCACCACAATAGTAAATGTTGGCCCGGAACTCTACTATAGATGTGTAAAATTTCCAGCCTGTTCTAATAATAAATCTGTTCACTCAGAGGTTTTGGCGTGAGGCACTCAGAACTGTCCAGCAAATATCTGCCAATTCTTTATTTATGAGGAGCTTAGCTGCCTTTAAGTGACGCCATGACAGCGTAATAAAGCCTACAGCACTTTATTGAAAGCAGAAGCCCTTTCTGTGGAAAACCACAAACAGAAAAAAATAAAAATAAAAAAAACACACAGCTGTGTAGCCACTATGTCTCCTTAGCAGAATGTCACCTCATAACAAGGTGTTATAGTGCCATTCCATCCAAACCCTTGTTTTGGATATTCACTCAAGCTGACACTGGTGGCATTTCCCTCACATATTGTCCTTGTGACCGCTTTTGTTTAAAATGTCCCACCCCCTTCAACGGCCATCTCAAATAAAACCACACCTCCTTGCTAAACAGCAATGATAGGTTATCATCTAGGAGGTGTGGCCTCAACAGGAAGAACAGTCACACCTTCCTGGCAGCTGAATGGCTGACATCAATGCAGTAGCCATGTGACATATCACTGCAGGAGACGTGACTACGTCAGATATGAGGTCCACTAGATGGGGAGGAAAGACATTACAGGCACTTGAATGCAAGCAAAAGAGGAGTACAAAACAGTTATTTTAAATGGTCTTGCGCAAGCATAACAGTAAAACAAACAAACAAACAAAAACCTAAACGCATTATAAACATTTTTAATATCTAGCTGTTCATATTACATGCATAACGTATCTACCTGATGTGGGGGCTGTGATGTAAGCCCAAATAGTACTTGAAACAGGAAGATCGGGAAAGCAGTAAAAACTTGACAGAACTTATAACTGTTTCCATACTACAAAAAGTGTTTTAATTTATTGTTGGTCCTGTCTGTGCCCACAACAGAAAGTGATATAATACCTTGATGGTGACACAAACAGCAAACAAGGAGGGAACAATTAGAAAACAGGCTCTAGCCATTTTTGCCACTGTCCAAAAACTGGTGCTTTAACTTTGTTTTCTGCCTTCTTAGGAGATGCATATATGTAATAAATTGACCATCCACAGAGTCCAACTCAAAACTTTTGGAGCCAGAGCCTTTTTCATGCTGCCGCTACCCTTTGAAATGCCTTGCCCTGCCAAATCAAGAAAGCTCCAACCCTGGAGTAGAGATGGCCCGAACGGTTCACTGGTGGACGGTTCCCGTGAGTTCGGTTCGCCCTCATCATGAGTGTCAACTTTGATCCTCTACATCAGTCAGCAGGCACATTGTAGCCAATAAGGCTACACTCCCTCCTGGAGCCACGCCCCCCCTTATAAAAGGCAGGCAGCGTCAGGCTTTGGACTCACTCGTGTGCCTGCATTAATTAGAGAAGGGAAAGCTGCTGCAGACTCTCATAGGGAAAGCTTAGTTAGGCTCTTGTAGGCTTGTTAGCTTGCTCCTTGTTGATTCTTATTGCTAAAAAAACACCCCTCAACAGCTCTTTTGAGAGCTAATCTTGTTCCTGTGTAGGAGCCTGAGACGCTAGGAGCCTGAGACGCAGGAAGCTAAGAAGCGCTGGCTGACACGAAAATAGTTCCGGCCAGCAGCGCCATTTTGAATAAATTAAAAATATTACTCCTGCCGGTAACAAACGAACTAAAGGCTCCGCAGCGGCGCTAATCAGGCGAAATTGCAGGGATATAAAAAAGGAATAAGGTAATATCCTTATATTGAAAAACGTTGTTGGCTTAAGGTTCACTTTAAAACGCTGCTTTGCGTCAAATCCAGATTTTTCCCCGGGACTTTTGGCGTCTTTCCCACTCCGCCATACCCCCCTCCAGGTGTTAGACCTATTGAAACATCTTTTCCATCACTTTTGTGGCCAGGATAAGTGTTTCTAGTTTTCAAAGTTCGCCTCCCCATTGAAGTCTATTGTGGTTTGCGAACGTTCGCGCAAACCGAGCTTTCGCGAACCGAAAATCGGAGGTACGGGCCATCTCTATCCTGGAGGCATTTGAATCAAAACAGGGGACCTGATTTACAACAGATGTGATGACTTATTTGACCACCAACTAAAGATGATAGAATATCGGTAAAGTGCTGCAAGTGATAATCTACTATCGGATTTTACAATAGAGCTAACTAACATCTGGGATCCCTGCACTTCTTCCTAATGATTAGTTTTTCCTTAGTGATCTCCATCTGAACACCTAACCTTAACGAGCCCAGGCAACATTAACTCCTTCCTGTTGTCTAACTCCCGCTCTTAATATTAACCACTTCCTGTTACAGAACTACAACTTCCCCTTAAATAGCAATCACTTATTGACACTTAGCTGTAACCCCTCCCTCAAAGAAAACGTACTCATTCTTGATGCCTAACCCACCGCCAACCTAAACACCTTAACCCTATTTTGGTGCTTGCCTATACAATAACTGAACATAGTCAACCAAATGTTCCAGCTTGCACTGACAAGCTACCATATTGCTGATAATATCCATTGGCTCCATAAAAGTGCCTAAAGGTGGCTATACATCAGGGCCATGTGCAATTCACTTTTTCGCCTAGGTGATATTTTTAAACGAGTCAATAAATTAATTTTAATATAACTTTTTCTTCAATTTTTTTTAGTACTTTTTCATTTCAAAATGATGGGAAGTTATTTTAAAATGATCTCCTGGAAGAAAACTGGGGAGAAAAAGTTAATTCCATATGGGCCCTTGTCAAAAATACTTTTTAACCACTTGAGGAGGACCATGGGCTTATACCCCCTAGTGACCAGGTGATTTTTTACAATTCAGCAGTCTGCAGCTTTAATAGTTTATTGCTCGGGCATAGCCAGATGAATCTTGCCTCCTTTTCTTCACACCAACACAACAGAGCTTTCTGTTGGTGGGATCTGATTGCTGCTGCAATGTGTTTTTTATTTATTTAATTAATTTTATTGTTATTTTGTTTATTAAAAACTGCTATTTTTTAAAAATTGTATCCCTCACACCCCCCTTCCCTGAGATCCAATAAGGCATCAGCCTATGAGAGGGATCAGATTGTGAGCCACTCAACTAATTGACAGAGCTGTCCCCCATACAGCGCTGCCCTTAATCGCAGTGCTGTACAAAAGAAAAAGACAGTCGTGGTTTTCTTTTCCCTAACAGCCTGCCACCTCTGATCATGTCTGGCAGGCTGTTTACGGAGTGGAGCTCCGTAATTCAATGGGGAATGCTTGCGCATCCACGTGCGCATTCCCCGCTAATCTTCGCCTACAGGACCTGATGCCATTAGGCAGTCCTGTAGCTGCCACTCTCCCACTGCTGGGCAGGAGGAGGGGGAGGTATTACTAGCCAGAGATTTCAGAGGCAGAGGGGAGGATAGTGTAAACTATCTAAACTTTAGATAAGATATATAGACAGGTTACTTGTTATAGTTAGTTTTTCATCTCGCATCCGCTTTAACATGCATTTTATTGATCAGTTTAAAAATATCACCTAGGAGAAAACTTAGGTAAAAAAAGTGAATTGCATATGGGACCTTATCTATAAAATTACTTTTCAGCACAATGCAATCCAAAAACGTCTCACAATGCATCAGTCCGGGCGTACGTACGAAAAGGGCGTCGGGAAAAAAGGGCGCGTGGTATAAACGATAAATGGAAATATCGTTTATAGAAATATTGTGTAGAATTTCGTTTATAAATAGTGTTTTAAGAATTTATAAATCACTAAATAATGTGTATGAGATCGGCAATTCTTAAAACGTTAATCTTCCCTGTTTGTACAGTGAAACTTATATTTACGTTTATTAAAAACCCTCCCTGTACCTATCCCTAACCCCTAGACCCCCTGTTGGTGCCTAAACCTAAGACCCCCCTGTTGGTGCCTAAACCTAAGACCCCCCAGTTGGTGCCTAAACCTAAGACCCACCAGTTGGTGCCTAAACCTAAGACCCCCCTGTTGGTGCCTAAACCTAAGACCCCCCTGTTGGTGCCTAAACCTAAGACCCCCCAGTTGGTGCCTAAACCTAAGACCCCCCTGTTGGTGCCTAAACCTAAGACCCCCCTGTTGGTGCCTAAACCTAAGACCCCCCAGTTGGTGCCTAAACCTAAGACCCCCCAGTTGGTGCCTAAACCTAAGACCCCCCTGTTGGTGCCTAAACCTAAGACCCCCCTGTTGGTGCCTAAACCTAAAACCCCCTATGGATAATAATGTTTTACAGACATTAATAAATAAAAAATGTAAAGAAAAAAATGTAAATTATTTTTTTGGGTGGATAATAATGTTTTAGAAATGTTTTAGAAATAGTGATTTAGTATCATAAACGTTATTCGTCACGGGCTCATTTTGTAAACTTAAATCATCACAAACATAGTTATAAATCCTTAAAAATCTCCGGGCGCCGTTATAAATCCTTAAAAATCTCCGGGCGCCGTTATAAATCCTTAAAAATCTCCGGGCGCCGTTTGTTAAAACGTTAATAATCTCCGGCGCCTTTTTTTCCCTGTTCAGCGCCCATTAAACGATATTTATAATGGAAGTGAATGGGGCGCCCTTTTTGTCCACTTGTCTCATGCGCCCAAATCTCCTGCTTCCCAGTCCGGAAGTATTTCACTTTTATATTACTTTGCTCACCATCATTTTAGTACTTTGGCTGATAGGTGCTAAAACAGTATTATAAAAGATAGTGAAAATAAGATATGATAGGATAATGCATACAGCCAAAGTCTTATGTGCTTCAGTCCTAAAAGGATGACCCCTGCATGTATTATATAAATGGGAAGTAATAATATTTTATGAACGTTCTCTGCCAAGAACTAAATAAAAGAGAACATTGAAATAAAATTTATAACATTTTATTACACCATGAACTGAAAGGTTAACCAAATTAATTAAGAACAATACTGAGAATTGTTCCACAACTGCTTGGCTGTAAAGTAATGAGGTCCCCTACAGCGATGTTACTCAGTATTATTACAGCATGGACCCCCTTCTCAAAGCCAGTGTTTGCCAAGCCACTGCCTTTCCCAATATAATTAGCATGCTCACTGCTTAAGGCAATATATATCTTCTAATTAAAACAGATTGTGCACTGAAAGTTCATGAGTCTAATTTATCACAGTGTTGAAATTGGTGTACTTCAGTATCACCTCCACATACACAAGGTTCTTTGTGACTTTAACCACTTTACTACTGAGTGGTTTTGCCCCTTCTGTACCGGAGCAGTTTTAACTTATCAGCTCTCCTTCCATTCTTTCACCTATAACTTTATTACTACTTATTACAACAAAACGATCTACAGGATCTTTTCAAAAAATTTGCATATTGTGATAAAGTTCAATATTTTCTGTAATGTACTGATAAACATTAGACTTTCAAATATTTTAGATTCATTACACACAACTGAAGTAGTTCCAAGCCTTTTATTGTTTTAATATTGATGATTTTGGCATACAGCTCATGAAAACCCAAAATTCCTATCTCAAAAAATTAGCATATTTCATCCGACCAATAAAAGAAAAGTGTTTTTAAAACAAAAAAAGTCAACCTTCAAATAATTATGTTCAGTTATGCACTCAATACTTGGTTGGGAATCCTTTTGCAGAAATGACTGCTTCAATGCGGCGTGGCATGGAGGCAATCAGCCTGTGGCACTGCTCAGGCGTTATGGAGGCCCAGGATGCTTCGATAGCGGCCTTAAGCTCATCCAGAGTGTTGGGTCTTGCGTCTCTCAACTTTCTCTTCACAATATCCCACAGATTCTCTATGGGGTTCAGGTCAGGAGAGTTGGCAGGCCAATAGAGCACAGTAATACCATGGTCAGTAAACCATTTACCAGTGGTTTTGGCACTGTGAGCAGGTGCCAGGTCATGCTGAAAAATGAAATCTTCATCTCCATAAAACTTTTCAGCAGATGGAAGCATGAACCCACTTTTGAACCACAAACAGCGGCAGAGGCGCCTGACCTGGGCTACAGAGAAGCAGCACTGGACTGTTGCTCAGTGGTCCAAAGTACTTTTTTCGGATGAAAGCAACTTTTACATGTCATTCAGAAATCAAGGTGTCATAGTCTGGAGGAAGACTGGGGAGAGGGAAATGCCAAAATGCCTGAAGTCCAGTGTCAAGTACCCACAGTCAGTGATGGTCTGGGTTGCCATGTCAGCTGCTGGTGTTGGTCCACTGTGTTTTATCAAGGGCAGGGTCAATGCAGCTAGCTATCAGGAGATTTTGGAGCACTTCATGCTTCCATCTGCTGAAAAGCTCTATGGAGATGAAGATTTCATTTTTCCGCACGACCTGGCACCTGCTCACAGTGCCAAAACCACTGGTAAATGGTTTACTGACCATGGTATTACTGTGCTCAATTGGCCTGCCAACTCTCCTGACCTGAACCCCATAGAGAATCTGTGGGATATGGTGAAGAGAAAGTTGAGAGACGCAAGACCCAACACTCTGGATGAGCTTAAGGCCGCTATCGAAGCATCTCTGAGAGAGGCGCCGAGCTCGCTGATATAATACAGATGCTGTGACTCCTACTGTATTTTGCCTGAGGAAGCGGGATTTATGGCCCGTGAAACGCGTTGCATTGTTTTTGGGAGTTCCGAATAAATTGTTGACTGTCTGAATCGCAGTCCTTGCCTGTATCTGTTTGGAGGGGGTTAGACCACCGCTGCCTCCTCTGTTTAACCAGTTGGTTTTTTAAGTTCATTTAATTACCTTTTATTCTTTTGGCGCCTCTGTATCTTGTACACTATAATTTAAATGGTGTAATAACCGGGACAAATGGGCAAATGCATTTCATGGATTTTAATTATTACAGTAGCATGCATTATTTAAAAACTATAATGGCCGAAAACTGAAAAATAATGATTTTTTTCCCACATTTTTTCCTATTTTCCCATTAAAACACATTTAGAACAAAATAATTATTGGCATAATGTCCCACCTAAAGAAAGCCTAATTGGTGGTGAAAAAAAGTTCATTTCATTGCGATAAGTAATGATAAAGTTATAGACAAATGAATGGAAGGAGCGCTGAAAGGTGAAAATTGCTCTGGTGCTCAAGGGGTAAAACCCCTCAGTGGTGAAGTGGTTAAAACTGTAATGGCCGCACATTGAGTAATTAATTTTTCAATTTTTTTCTTATTATGCCCATTAAAATGTATTCGAATAAAATAATTCTTAGAAAAATGTACCACACAAAGAAAACCTAATCGGTGGCTAAAAAAAAAACAAGCTATAGATGATTTTTTTGTGATAATTAGTTATAAAGTTATTGGCGAATGAATGGGAGGAGCGCTGAAAGGTGAAAATTGCTCCGGTCCAGAAGGGGAAAAACCCTTTAGTAGTGAAGTGGTTAAGCTATTTTGCTGTCAACTCCTCACTTCATAAATAATCACCTTGCCATAGGAACACACCATTCCTGACTGGCTGCTCCTTATGTTATGAAATTTCTGCACACCTCCCAACAGTTTGCGAAAAATAGGAGGGACATTTGAAGACACACCCCTGCCACACCTCTAACCATTCCCCAGCCACACCCCTCATCATGCATAACACAAAGAATTCTCTCTCCTTGCACAGGGGGATTTGGTTGCCAAAGAGGGACTGTCCCTTTGAATAAGGGACAGTTGAGAGTTATGACAGCTGGGAGCTAATCTGCAGCATCTCCTGTAACTTCCTCGGCTGCTGTCCATGCTGAGATGGGGAGACACACTGATAACAAAAATGGCTTTGTAAGCTGTGTGATGAGTGAAGACCATAAAACACATTGCTGGAAACTTTGTCCCCTTCACACGTAGACATTTCCTATAGCAAGGCGATAACTTGGAAGCAGGAGATTTGGGCGCATGAGACAAGTGGACAAAAAGGGCGCCCCATTCACTCCCATTATAAATATTGTTTACCGGGCGCCGAAAAGGGAAAAAAAGGCGCAGGAGATTATTAACGTTTTAACAAACGGCGCCCGGAGATTTTTAAGGATTTATAACTATGTTTGTGATGATTTAACTTTACAAAATGAGCCCGTGACGAATAACGTTTATAAAGATACTAAATCACTATTTCTAAAACATTTCTAAAACATTATTATTCACCCCAAAAAATTAATTAAATTTTTTTATCTACATTTTTTATTTATTAATGTCTGTAAAACATTATTATCTATAGGGGGTCTTAGGTTTAGGCACCAACAGGGGGGTCTTAGGTTTAGGCACCAACAGGGGGTCTTAGGTTTAGGCACCAACAGGGGGGTCTTAGGTTTAGGCACCAACAGGGGGGTCTTAGGTTTAGGCACCAACTGGGGGGTCTTAAGTTTAGGCACCAACAGGGGGTCTAGGGGTCAGGGATAGGTATAGGGAGGGTTTTAACAAACGTAAATATAAGTTTCAGTTTACAAATTGGGAAGATTAACGTTTTAAGAATTGCCGATCTCATAAACACTATTTCTAAACGAAATTCTACACAATATTTCAATAAACGATAATACTGTTTATCGTTTACACCACGCGCCCTTTTTTGATGTACGCGATTACTTAGGGTGAGGAGTTGGTAGTAAACCCCCCCCTCCCCCCCGTCCCCATGCAGGAAATGGTTCAGTCCTGTCAGGTTTTCTGTAGCTGCAGATCTCTAAACTGACAGGATGTTTTTAAAGCTCAGAGAAAGCTGTGAAATAATAGAATGCTTCTAATGATAGTGGTAATATGTACCCCAATATGCATGTTTACAAAATAAAGGATTCCATTTACCCCTATGTACCTTCCCTCTGCTCTAACGCACTTCACAGTACAGCATTTTTTAAATTTATGTGTTACTATATACTCTGTAAAGTACTGTAAAGAGGTCAGTGCTGTATAAATACACGATAATAATAATAATAATAATAATATTATAGGCGTATCACATGTGGGTGGAGAACAACATAAGAACTTACAG
Organism: Hyperolius riggenbachi; assembly: GCF_040937935.1. Taxonomy (NCBI): domain Eukaryota; kingdom Metazoa; phylum Chordata; class Amphibia; order Anura; family Hyperoliidae; genus Hyperolius; species Hyperolius riggenbachi. The sequence continues at coordinate 89,983,967 of NC_090647.1, read as the reverse complement.
CAGGCTAACCAGATTTGGGAATAGCCGGTTTAATAAATGTCTGTTCCTGAACCGGCTTTATAGTTTCAGTTCAGCTTCCACTAATTCTCAGATTGATTTGCATCCTGGATAAATGATTTTCTCATGACTGTTGTAAGGCCCAGTGGCCACCAGGGGTGCTGCCAGGGTCCTGGGGGATTCAGGGCACCTCTGATCACTAGGTCAGTGTCAAGCTGTGGTATGGGTGCTGGCTGGAAGGTTTGGGTGCTGTATGGGTGCTGGCTGGGTGGGAGATCTGGGTGCTTTATGGGTTCTGACTGGAGTGGGTGGAAGGTCTGAGGGATCTGTAGTTGCTGGCAGGGGTGGGAGGGCTGGTTGCCACTGCATTACTCACAGACCTCAGATCAGCAGTGACCAGAGAGAGAGGAGAGATCACACACTACCTGCCCGACTTCACTTCCACATTAGAAGTTCTCCATGGTAGCAGGTAGTGTGTGGCCTATCCTCTCTCTCCGGTCGCCACTGATCTGAGGTCTGAGTGAGGGTCCGGAGAAATGGAGGGGCAGCAGTGGCATGAAATTAAAAGGGAAAAGATGCAGAGATGCTCAACATAACGCCAATTTTCCAGTGTGAATTTTTCTGCAATTTACTTGAAGATTGGAATTGGGCCAATCCAAATCGTTCAGTTCCTTGCTGTTTATTAACCTCCTTGCCGGTTATCCCGAGCTCAGCTCGGGGTAACCTGCATAGGAGGATTTCTCCGGCCCCGCTGGGCCGATTTTCACAACTTTGCTAGCTGCGTGCAGTTTCCGATCGCCACCGCTCGCCGCCGATTCGCCGCGCCGCTCCCCCCCCTCCAGACCCCCTGCGCAGCCTGGCCAATCAGTGCCAGGCAGCGCTGAGGGGTGGATCGGGATTCCCTCTGACGTCCCGACGTCCATGACGTCATCCCGCCCGGTCGCCATGGCGACCGGGGAAGCCCAGCAGGAAATCCCGTTCTGAACGGGATTTCCTGCTTACGCTGATCGCCTTCGGCGATCAGAGTGGATAGGGAGATGCCGCTTGTCAGCGGCTATCATGTAGCGAGCCCTCGGCTCGCTACATGATTTAAAAAAAAAAAAATTTATAAAAAAGCTGCCCCCTTGCCGCCAGAATTGTAACAGCAAGGGGGTTAATGTCATTGGAAGGTGCAGGCAATTTGCAACAAAACTGACATCAGCTCAGAATATTTGCATTGTCTTTAGCATGAAGAAAAAACTCTTGCTGGTGAGGATACCGTGTACTGAGGATCAACATTCCCATGGGGAAAGTTTTAAACCTTCTCAGTTTAATAGATCTTAGATTTTAAAGGAAACCAGAGATGAATGCTTTGGCACAAAAAAAAACAACATTTCCCCGATAGATTTTACAAAAGAAATACTATACCTGGTATTTTCCCTGCTCTCGTGTGCCTTTTTTGTGTTTTTATAACTCCACGCAAAAGACAGTTCATCAGAAATGCATATTATTTAGTGGGCTGTGTACAAAATGAAATCACCATTTCTAAAAACCTCTTATGACTAACAAATATAGATTTAAAAAAAAAAGTTTTTCAATATACCCTTACTCCTCCCATATCATCACACCTCTCTGTGATGCTGTGAATATACAGAACAGGAAAGCAGAGCCAGAAAGGGGCAGGCTTTGGCTTGAAAAGACATCAGAGAAGACAGACTCAGCTATAATGATTCCTGAGCAAAGCGAGACGGAGAAATGCTCAGTCGGAGATTTTATCAGGGCTGATAACAAGCAGGCTGAGCAGTGAACAGTGAAACAGAGCAGGGTAGTTGTTTTCTCTAAAGTTCCCACTAATATACATGGTGAAATACATGAGGGTGCTTCGTCTCTGGTTCACTTTAAGGAATAGGTCTTTAAACAAAAACAAAAAAAAACACACACACACAATAGTTAAGAGCACTTTTAAGCAGCACCTGCTTTATAGTCTGCAGAAGCCTATCAGCAAATGAGAGGCACATTACGTGGATTCAAACTGTAGTACCAAACTATGCAAGGGCTGTAATGACCCCAATAAAGGTCTTTAAAATTGGTATTACATTGACTTTTCTATGTACGGTACCTATTTGTTTTCTTATTTTGCTCCAGTTCTGCTTTCAGACCTACATTGTATTTTGATTTTTTTTTGTGTGTGATAGTGTTGGTTGTTTTATGTTTTCCTTTGTCAAAAAAGTAGTGGGATGTGGGTGTCAAAAACACCCTCTAGTGAAAAGATACAGGAGACAAAAGTGGGATCCCAATGGTGTAGTATGTCAAAAACAATGGAACGTAATAAAAGTAAGACACTACTCACAAAGGTGGGTTGCAGAGGGGCAACTGACCGCAGGAAGCAGGTGGAGACAACAAACCCGACTCCACTCGGGGTGGTCCCTAGGGACCTGGATGCGGTCGCTCTCGTTGGTAAAAGAAAGGGGACAGATATCCGCCGTGGTCGAAGCCACGTGTGGTCTGTACCCACCCCTCAGACGGGTGAGGAAAGGGGGTATGATTGCACAATAAGGGTATAAGAGGAGTCCTGGTGTAATAAAAGCATCTAAAAGCAGTTTAAAAACGGGAAATAAATTTGAGGTAGCTTACCTCAGTGACAAAAAAAATCTTTGTATTTTACAAAGGTTTTTATTAGTAGCACAGGCAACGCATTGCGCGGGTCAGAGCCCGCTTCCTCAGGCCAATAACAGTGCCAAACTAAATGACAGATTCAGCAAAGGGAGCTAATAAAAACCTTTGTAAAATACAAAGATTTTTTTCGTCACTGAGGTAAGCTACCTCAAATTTATTTCCCGTTTATAAACTGCTTTTAGATGCTTTTATTACACCAGGGTGCCTCTTATACCCTTATTTTGTCAAAAAAGGCCTGTTGTAATGTCTTCTCTGAACAGTGCTTCATTGTGAAATGTAGATTTAGTGACAAATGCAATTCCAGCCTCTATTTAACTATATTTTTTTAAACCAAAGAATAAGGTAATTATATTGACGAATTATGTGAATTTAGTACTTGACGGGAGCTCATTAATGTTTTACAACCGTGCAATTATGTAACTGTTACCATCATGTTTTAATTCAATCATCACTATTTAATCCATGTTATCATAAAATGTTTAAAATCGTAGTGTAATTTAGTGGTGGTAGACATTGGAGCTTCATTAAAGCTTAAATTACTACTTTGTATTAATTAATTTAATAATGTTCATCCTTGTAAAGCTGAATTCAAGCCATAAATTGTATTTTAGTGTGAAGGAAGCTGCATAAGACGACCTTGGCACTACCATAGCCTGCAATGTTAATTGGGGCAATAATGTCCCGGGGTGCTTAGTTTCAGCACCACTTGGTAATAGATTCACCTTGACTTGGCAAGCAGAGGTGCAGCAATATGATGTTCAGCAAGAGGACACCATAGGTCAGTATGTAAGGATAGTGTTCAGTGTAGCGGCATTGAGGTTAGGGTTAGGTGTGGCAGCAGTGAGGTTAGTGTTAAATGTAGTGGCACATTAGTGTTAGGCTTAGCGGAGGTGAGGTTAGTGTTAATGGGAACCTAAACTGAGAAGGAAATGGATTTGTCCTTTTAACCACTTGAGGACCTAGGGCTTTCTACCCCTCAAGGACCGGCCACTTTTTTTCCATTCAGACCACTGCAGCTTTCACGGTTTATTGCTCGCTCATACAACCTACCACCTAAATGAATTTTGGCTCCTTTTCTTGTCACTAATAAAGCTTTCTTTTGGTGCTATTTGATTGCTCCTGCGATTTTTACTTTTTATTATATTCATCAAAAAAGATTTTATTTTTTGTCAAAAGTTAGCGGAAAATGACACTTTGTGAAAAAACACAATTAAAATCAATTTCCGCTAACTTGTGACAAAAAATAAAATCTTCTATGAACTCGCCATACTACTAACGGAATACCTTGGGGTGTCTTCTTTCTAAAATGGGGTCATTTGTGGGGTTCCTATACTGCCCTGGCATTTTAGGGTCCCTAAACCGTGAGGAGTAGTCTTGAAACGAAATTTCTCAAAATGACCTGTGAAATCCTAAAGGTACTCATTGGACTTTGGGCCCTTTAGCGCAGTTAGGGTGCAAAAAAGTGCCACACATGTGGTATCGCCATACTCGGGAGAAGTAGTACAATGTGTTTTGGGGTGTATTTTTACACATACACATGCTGGGTGGGAGAAATACCTCTGTAAATGGACAATTGTGTGTAAAAAAATCAAAAGATTGTCATTTACAGAGGTATTTCTCCCACCCAGCATGGGTATGTGTAAAAATACACCCCAAAACACATTATACTACTTCTCCCGAGTACGGCGATACCACATGTGTGGCACTTTTTTGCACCCTAACTGCACTAAGGGGCCAAAGTCCAATGAGTACCTTTAGGATTTCACAGGTCATTTTTGTTTCAAGACTACTCCTCGCGGTTTAGGGCCCCTAAAATGCCAGGGCAGTATAGGAACCCCACTAATGACCCCATTTTAGAAAGAAGACACCCCAAGGTATTCTGTTAGGAGTTAGGTGAGTTCATAGAAGTTTTTATTTTTTTGTGACAAGTTAGCGGAAATTGATTTTAATAGTTTTTTTTCACAAAGTGTCATTTTCCGCTAACTTGTGACAAAAAATAAAATCTTCTATGAACTCACCATACTCCGTACGGAATACCTTTGGGTGTCTCCTTTCTGGAATGGGGTCATTTGTGGGGTTCCTATACTGCCCTGGCATTTTAGGCCAGGGAGGTTAACCACTTGAGGACCGCAGTGTTAAACCCCCTAAAGACCAGGCCTTTTTTCTTAAAAAGGGCCACTGCAGCTTTAAGGCCTCGCTGCAGGGCCGCACAACTCAGCACATGATTCCCCCCCCCCCCCTTTTCTCCCAACCAACAGAGCTTTGTGTTAAATTTCCCTATTTTTTCCAACATTTATTCCCCAGCCATCCCTCCCTCCCCCCACTAGCCAATCAGCGTGATCAGCTGTCATAGGCTTCAGCCTATGACAGCCGATCACTATCCTGTCTCCCAGGGGGACAGCCATGTCACACGGCTGTCCCCAGTACATCGCTGCCGCGAATCGCATCGCTATACAAGCCAATTAGACAGCGGTTTCGCCGTCTAACAGTCTCCTAGCTGCGATCGCCCCTGGGAGACTGAAGGTGGAGCGGAGGTTCAGCGCACGCGATCTCCTGCAAAACAGGCCCCATGGACCTTACGCCGATCAGCGTTAGGTGGTCCTGGGGTGCCGCCGCGGCCACGCCCATCGGCTAAAGGTTAACATATGAGAGGCAAAGGATCAAAAGCCGGGTAAAAGGAATTGATTAAAAGAAGATAAATATGGCAGCCCATCCCTTTCCCTGCAGGGTTATGTCATTTTAAGCAGCCTAAACTGACTTAACTTCTCAATTCCTTTCTACAATGGGCCTGAAACAGCTGCATCAGGGGTGTAACTATAGGGGGGCAGCCCCTGCATTTGCAGGGGGCCCAGAGCTGGAAGGGGGACCCAAATACTACTTCACTTCCTCTGAGAAATCCCTCAGATTAGGTGTTTTTGTGCCTACATGTGAAGATTACAGTGGCCTACACTTGTTTTATGAGCCTTGCAAGATCGACCCCCAGAGTGTGAAGGTCACAAGAGGTAGGCAAGGGAATGGGTGTGAACACTAAGGAACCCCATCAAAGTTTTGCTGGGAGGCCCCTGATTTATAGTTACTCCCTGAGCTGTAGCCAAGTTGTGTATAATTAATAACCTGTAAGCACACTTGTATTTCAACAACTCTGGCTTTCATTGACACAAAGCAATGCTTTACATATATGGCAGTGATGCATCATGGGAGCTCCTACTTGCTCACATAACAGAATAATTTCAAATATCTTCTGTTATAAGAAGGCAAGTTTATATTTAAACTGTGAAGGGTGCCAAGTTAGTGATTCCAAGATGTGTGACAAGTCTTCATGAGGACAGACTCTGGGCACTATCAGACTGTTGTAAAAAAAAAATCTAATTCTAATCATGTGTATTAGCAAAATGATCTCTGTGCTTCTCTCTGAGCCCCCAATGTATATCCATTGTAGATTTAACATTCAGTGCAGGATACAGCATGGCAGCCAAAAAGGAAGTAGTATATTATTTCAAAAGCTCGCTCATTTAATCTATTGAGATAGCCAATAAATGGCATCATTCTTCACAAAGAAGACAGAGTAGCTGTGATTTCATGGACTCTTGCAGTTATTACTGAATAGAAAATATATATTTTTCTGGCACATCAGCATTTCAGAGTGAGCAGACTGTTCCCAGGCATCAGGAGGACGCTGATCCCATCAGCCTGGAATGTGGCAGAAGTGTTTGTAGGATGAAAAGGAAGGTTTGCTTTATCAATTGTGCAATCAGCTGCTTCTGTTAAATCAGTTTATTTACACCTCGGGTTCACTTAAAGAGAGCCCGAGGTGGGTTTGAAGAATATTATCTGCATACAGAGGCTGGATCTGCCTATACAGCCCAGCCTCTGTTGCTATCCCAAACCCCCCTAAGTTCCCCCTGCACTCTGCAATCCCTCATAAATCACAGCCACGCTGCTGACAAACAGCTTGTCAGAGCTGGCTGTGTTTATCTCTATAGTGCCAGTCTGCTGCTCTCCCCGCCTCCTGCAGAACTGCGGTCCCCGCCTGCATCCCTTCCCTCCCTGCTGATTGGAGGGAAGGGACGGGGCAGGGACCGGAGCTATGCAGGAGGCGGGGGAGCAGCTGAGACTGACACTACAGATGTAAACACAGCCTCACAGCACAGCTGTGATTTATGAGGGATTGCAGAGTGCAGGGGGACCTTAGTGGGGTTTGGGATAGTAATAGAGGCTGGGCTGTATAGGCAGATCCAGCCTCTGTATGCAGATAACATTCTTTAAACACACCTTGGGTTATCTTTAACCACTTAGCAACTTCTGCCACACTTTTCTACATCCTTGTTTATAAACACCTGCAAACACATGTAAACACTTGGTTCTGTTTTCTATTTTTAGAAAACAGAGTTAGTATAGCACCATCTTGTGGCCAAAAAGTCAAACTACTTCCAAATACACCATTACACACTTACCATAGAAAATTTAATGCATTTTCATTATTTTTCGAACTCCTTCACCCCTAACCCAAAATAAAATATTATCGCCATACGTTGTACTAGGGACACAATTTAAGCATTGTAACAACCGGGACAAATGTACAAATATAATGTGTCTGTTTTATCTACAATAGCATATTTTATTTTTAAACTGCAATGGCTGAAAGCTGAGAAATGGTGGTTTTTTTTTTCATTTTTTTTCTTCTTCTTCCCTGTCAAAAATGCATATAAAATAATATAATTCTTAGCAAAAACGACTGCCCAAAGAAAGCCTAGTTTGTCATTTCAGTGTGACAATTAGCGATAAAGTTATTACCGAATGATTGGGAAGAGCTTTTAAATGGGAAAAAACCTGTGGTAGAGAAGTGGTTAAAGTAAACCTCCGGACTAAAAATCTACTCAGCAGAACTGAAAAGGCTTGGTGTTTCTTTAACAGTTTCACAGCATCAGAACTTTGTTTTTCTTACCAAAGTATGATTTGTAGTTTAATTTTTAGCTAAGCTCCACCCATCAAAGAAAACTGCCCGGGCTTTTTTTCCCTGATGCTGTGCAAAGCATGATGGGATTTTCTATGTTGTTGTTCACCTTGTCTAGCAACTGGGAGGGGTGATCAGCACACAGGACAGTTGGAACTGTGTCTCATGCTCCCTGTCACCTCCTTTCAACCAAAAAGATGGCTGCCCTCATGAAATCAAACATTTGCCTTTTCTTTTAAAACAGGGTGGGTAAGAGATTATATTACCCATCTATTTTAATTAACATAACTAATGTAACGTAATGACAGTATGTTTGTTTAGGCTTAAGTTCCTCGTTAAGGACAGTTTTACACCTGACCTATGCATTTGCGGTGTGATGCCCTGCCCTTGTAGCATTGCACGGCAACACACAAATTGTCAATCATATGACCCTGCAGCAGGGAGCACCAACAAGGTCATGTGCATAGCGCCAGCTTCTCCCCACCCCTCGCAATCCCTCGCCCAGTGACGGATTCCCTGCAGGACAGGAAGTACGTCACTGGGCTTCCCGGTTTTCCCCAATATATTCCAATTGGTACATGCATGCGCATCTGTAATGCTACTGTAGGATTACATTATTATGTCAATATCGTAATTGTCAAGGAAATGCACAGTTGTTGCAAGAAACGTGAGTTTACTAAAGCAAAATATTTAAGGTAATGCAATGCAAAACATAAGTAATAGTAGAATTAGAATGTACAATGTACAATTGCAAACACAAATAGGAAAAAAACATACACATCCAATCTTTACAATAATAAGTAAACACTAATTAATGACTTATCTTTCAGCAATCATTGTAAAATCTTGCTCAGACCAATGGACCCGCAGAGGAAGTGACTTTTCCTTTCAATCAAATTGGCATGTGCTTCCCGCCTTGCACAGTACTCCAGAGAAGCATGCCTTTCACCCTTAATCTGTGGAACAGGAAAAAGCCCCCTCTCTCTTGTGTGTTAGCTGGCTATATACTAGCGAACTCCTCCCACAGATAAGCTCTTATAGTCTATTCTAACCTCAGCCACACCTACTCCTAGCTGAGCGGCAGCCATTTTGCTATTGTTAGAAGGAGACACATGGCCTGCACATGGTCTAAACTACATTTTACATTTGCACAATAGACACAAGGAAAGTCAATAAATATCATAGTACAACAGCGTCGCACCGCAACATGTTGATATTTCCTGCATCGCCCATTGACGTACATAACTTCCGCCGCTGTGTCGCCATGGAAGTCCAGCGGTAATGTGCTGTTGACTTTGCGGCGGCTCGGGCCCTTCATGTGCAATGCTGTAAGTGTGCTAGGCCCAATTGCCTGCATTGCCATTGTGTTACCCTGTGGTAAAATAGGGTAATGCACTGCAGGATTGCCAGGCAAGTGTAAAATGGGCCTCAAACTGATCAAAACCCAACTACAGTGCATTGTTCAACAATAGAGGTTGCCAGCAGACCAGCGTCCATGTTTGCTTGACATTGGCTAGTCATCTAGACAATCAACACAATGCAGCTGTGTGTGTGCCTGACCCACCCGCAAACTATTGCAAACTGGTTGTTACTTGTTATGCATCAGCTTCTTATAGTTATCAGTTTTAAAATTGCCTTTAGTTTTTGATTTTGCCTCATGTTCAGACATACAGCTTCCTTCCTGCCCAGTAATCTGCTAGCAGTAATTTTGTTGGAGAAGGAAAGCGGGGGTGAGAGTAGCTAGGAGAATACATTACTTGATATGTCATTATAATTAATATTTACAGGTATTAGATTATTACAATTAGGAATGATAGTTATAGTCCAGTCATTCTTAAATAAGTGGTATGTACCGCACAGCCCTACATTATCCACATAAACTGTTGATTACTGACTCCTCTGGTGATTCTGTTGTTTGTATAATATTTTAAGTGAATTTTCAGTAACAGATAAAGAAAAGTACAAACCCATATATTGTATCTCCACTTTGAATTCCAAATGATTCCGTAGCCAGCCTGCACAAAGCAGCAACACAGAACAATGTTCCATATTGTTGAAGAAGATCATAAGTTAACATATAACAGAGACTACATGTCTGTTTGAAAAATGGCTGACCAATAAGACTACATGTCTGTTTGAAAAATGGCTGACCAATAGTTTAGCTTGTATTGCAGGAGGGACTTATGCTGAAGTTCTCCACAAGCAGCTGAGCCTGGGCAATAGTTACACTGTAGTGGGCACCCCAGGATAGTAAGGTTGCAAACAAGCCATCGTACTGCCTAAACTTGGCAGAAGCCCTCCACAGCACCTCTGATTCATGGTTCAGTCTCCTTTACTGATCTGATAGACAGCAATGTCATGAAATGCTGCTAACTGTGGAAACTTCTGCATCCCGCTCTGTACCAGTCCAGAAGGTGGTGCAGTATGATATTGGTGGAGGGAGCGTGGTCAGTACACAACTGGACCAGGGACCAAGAGAAGAAAAATAATTTACTAGGCAAGTATACATTTTTGATGTTCAAGAAAGTGCTTGCAGGTTGGCACTGCAGTGCAACCACGAACGTGGTGAGCTGTGCACTGATGGCATGTCAATGTGGACTCCTCCTTTTCAGCTTCACTAGCGTGCTCAAGCAACCAGCAAGATGCATATGATGGATAGAAGAGATGTAAAGCTGGCACTGCTGTAAACGCTGATCTATTGGTACAAAATGATAAAATACACAGGAGCAAGCTTGCAGTATTCAAAAAATGGTGGCACACATACCAGTCGTGAGAGGAGGTACAGTGGTGGTGGTGGGTGCTGGGTACAGGATGCCTGACGACCGTTTAGCGCACTGCTGCGCTTCCGCGGAGGATACCCCTAGCCTCCATAGAAGCGCAGTAGTGCTGTCAAGAATACTTTTTTTTACCTGAAGATTTCATGTTTTACCCTATAAACCCCTTGCATACATGTCAAAGAAATGAAATAAGCAGAATATGTATACATACACGTTAGAGAGATTGAGCTGAGGAACATTCATCCCAGAGCAAAGGGAAGAGCCTTTGAGCTGAAATGACCAAAGTGGAATTCTGAGTATGTGGCCTGAAAGAAAGCATCAACTTTTTGTTACCCATTGGAATTACACAAGCAGCATAACCTTTTACAGCTTACTGTGTAGAGCCAATGTGCATGGTGGGGGGGGGGGGGGGGGCTGGTGATAGGCATGAAGATGGAGGTCAGTGTTAGGTTTGGGTAGGGAGGGTAGTGTTCTGCGTGGGGAGGGAGTTTAGTGATGGGCATGAAGAGGGAGTTTAGTGATGAGCATGAAGAGGAAGGTTAGTGTTCGGCATGGGGAGGGAGGTTAGTGTTCGGCATGAAGAGGGAGGTTAGTGTTGGGCATGAAGAGGGAGGTTAATGATGGGCATGAAGATGGAGGTCAGTGTTAGGCTTTGGTAGGGAGGTCAGTGTTCTGTGTAGGGAGGGAGGTTAGTGATGGACATGAAGAGGAAGGTTAGTGTTGGGCATGGGGAGGGAGGTTAGTGATGGGCATGAAGAGGAAGGTTAGTGTTGGGCATGGGGAGGGAGGTTAGTGTTGGGCATGGGTAGGGAGGTTAGTGTTGGGCATGGGTAGGGAGGTTAGTGTCATGCTTGGAGAAGGAGGTTAGTGATGGGCATGAAGAGGAAGGTTAGTGTTGGGCATGGGGAGGGAGGTTAGTGATGGGCATGAAGAGGGAGGTTAGTGTTAGGCTTGGGGAGGGAAGTTAATGATGAGCATGAAGAGGGAGGTCAGTGATGGGCATGAAGAGGGAGGTCAGTGTTAGGCTTGGGTAGGGAGGGTAGTGTTCTGCGTGGGGAGGGAGGTTAGTGATGGGCATGAAGAGGAAGGTTAGTGTTAGGCATGGGTAGGGAGGTTAGTGTCATGCTTGGGGAAGGAGGTTAGTGATGGGCATAAAAGGAAGGTTAGTATTCGGCATGGGAAGGGAGGTTAGTGTTGAGAGGGAAGGACAGGAAGATATTAGGGCTGGTGCACACCAGGAGAGCTTTTCTGAGCGCTTTGTGATTTTAAAAGATCCTACTAATGTTACCCTATGTGTGTGTTCACACTGGAGCGGTGTGATTTTGTAAAAATCCCCCATAGCATTGCATTAGCAAGAGTTTTTAAAATCTCTAGCATTTAAAAAGCTCTTGTGGTGTGTACCAGCCCTTCCTGGTACTTTGTAATACCTCATGCCAAAGTTAAGCTGCAACATAACTAATCATAGTAGTAAATGATGGATCGCTGCAACCACCAGTGTAGCCAACAGGAGCCTGGGATACCAAAACATCAGTTAGGCAAGGAAGGATATCCCGCTGCACCGTTGTAGGGTAAAAAAATTTCTCCAACTTTATTTAACACATCAGCAAAAACACAGACAACAGCTCACGCGTATTGGAGCTCTGCATGACTCCTTAATCATAGCTCATAGCTATCTTCTTATACTGAACTTTTCTCCTTGCCGCTATGTTCGGCTACATTGCAGCCAAACATCATAACCATTCCATGTGCCATCCCTATTGCTAAATGTGTGAACCCAGGGGGCAAAGATAAGGTTTCTACCTGCCAAATATTTTCTAATGGGCTGCACCGTTGTAGGGTAAAAAGATCTCTCCAACACAATCGGCAAAAACACAGACAACAGCTCATGCGTATCGGAGCTCTGCATGGTTCCTTAATCATAGCTCATAGCTATGATTAAGGAGCCATGCAGAGCTCCGATACGCATGAGCTGTTGTCTGTGTTTTTGCCGATGTGTTAAAATAAAGTTGGAGAAATCTTTTTACCCTACAACGGTGCAGCGGGATATCCTTCCTTGCCTATTGCATAACTAATCATAGCCTTGTAAAGTGGAGAGGTTTTGTTTACTAGATGTTTTCATCGGTTTTGGTAGAGAGACTTCTGCGCCATAGGTAAAAGAGCCTGTCTGTATTTATTAGAAGTTTCTGTATCTATTACCCAACCACCGCAGCTTTAGGTGTGATAACAACATTCTTGTCTATTAACAGTCTTGTGAACGTGGCAATTTATGACCAGAAGCATAAAAGGTTCAGGAAACAAACCCCTTTTAAAACAGCTGTTCTATCTATTCTAGACATTTTATATTGTGTAGCCGGTCTATAATATACTTCATGCAGAGTTTTAATTTGTATAATCCTGTCTGCTGAGGCAATTGTAGTTCTCATATGTAGCCTGCGCTGTGTTCTCCAATCGTCATCCGTAACCTCAGGGAGTTCTCTGTGCCAGCGGAGCTTTTGCACTGCAGATTTATTACTAAGCTTTTTCTCCAATAACAGAGTGCACTAAAGTTAGATTTCTTGTTTCTCCAGCCAAGAGCAATTTTTTAGAGTGTTTTTTTTTTAAAGATGGACATCATGTAGGTCTATTAGTTTTTTTTTTTTTTTTTTTTTAATGCTAGTTTCAGATTTTCATACTGTAACCACCTCTCTGCGCCAATCAAATGCTCTAACGTAGGATGTCCTGAAACTGTGAAGATTTTTGACCCCTCTTAGTACCCATAAATGCCCCTCTGTGAAATGATTTAATTTGGCCAGTGACAGATTATGCTACAATGGTTTGTTGAGAGACAGAGCCATCTTCACTGAGGGGGAGAGGCATTATTATTATTTATATAGTGCCATAGGCAAATGCAAGGGGAGGTGGGGGGGGATTACAGCTGCCCAGAATCCCCCCTCAGACCAGGGCTGGTGCAGTGTCTGGGGACGGGCACAAGTTGAGACACCAGAATGCCTGCAGGCATCTTGCAGCTCACAGCACCGCCCCCTTTCTTTCCCTGCTACAGTTGACTTTGGATGAAGCAGCAGCGTATGTACAGAGCTTGGAGCATCTCTGGGCAGTGCAGTTTCTAGGCTAAAATGAACCCAGGGCGAGGGCGTAACAATTGCGCGCCGCGCGCCCCCCCCCCCCCCGGTATAGGTAGCCAGCTATAGGTCCCCCCCCCCGAGTATAGGTGGCCAGGCATAAGTGAGCCAGTAAAGTTGCCTCCAGTATAGGTAGCCAGTATAATTGCCCCCAGTATATGTTAGATAGGCAGGCACCCCCCCTCCCCCCGGTATAAGTTAGATAAATAGGTGCCCCCAGTACAGGTTAGCTAGGCAGGTGCCTCCAATATAGGTAGCCAGTATAGTTGCCCCCAGCATAGGTTAGATAGGTAGGTACCCCCAGTATAGGTTAGTTAGGTAGGTGCCCCCAGTATAGGTAGCCAGTATAGTTGCCACCTGTATAGGCTAGCTAGGTAGGTAGGTGCCCCCAATACAGGTTAGATAAGTGCCCCCAGTATAGGTTAGATAGGTAGCTTCCTCCCAGTACAGGTTAGATTAGGTAGGTGCCCCCCAGTATAGGATAGATAGGTAGCTGCCCCTAGTACAGGTTAGATTAGGTAGGTGCCCCCCAGTATAGGATAGAGAGGTAGCTGCCCCCCAGTATAGGTTAGATAGGTAGCTGCCCCCGAGTACAGGTTAGATTAGGTTGGTGCCCCCCAGTATAGGATAGATAGGTAGCTTGCCCAGTATAGGTTAAGTAGGTAGCTTGCCCAGTATAGGTTAAGTAGGTAGGTGCCCCCTCATAATGGCGGAGGGGGAAGCCGGAACCGCGGGGAGGGCAGCCCGACCTCTCCCTCCCTCTCCCCGGGCCGCTTTCCATGCTCCCCCCTCGGACTGCAGGCAGCAGAGTTAGCGCGCAGGGAAGCGCTGCTGTACACAGTTGTTACTCACCTCCCTGGATCCGATCGCCGCTCCCGCCCTGCTGGTCTCCTCTCTGCCTAGCCGCTGATACACTCGCTGCTGCTTCCTGTGTAAACAGGACGCAGCGTGTGTATCAGTGGCTACATTGCAGTTTACACAGGAAGCAGCAGCGAGTGTATCAGCGGCTAGGCAGAGAGGAGACCAGCAGGGCGGGAGCGGCGATCGGATCCAGGGAGGTGAGTAACAACTGTGTACAGCAGCTCTTCCCTGCGCGCTAACTCTGCTGCCTTCAGTCCGAGGGGGGAGCAAGGAGGGCGGCCCGGGGAGAGGGAGGGAGAGGTCGGGCTGCCCTCCCCGCGGCTCTGGCTCCCCCCCTATCACAGTGCCCCCCCTTCCTCTGCGCCCAGGGCAGCGGCACGGGCCGCATGGCCCTAGAAACGGCCCTGTCTCTGGGTAACTTAAAGAGAAACTCCGACCAAGAATTGAACTTTATCCCAATCAGTAGCTTATACCCCCTTTTACATGAGAAATCTATTCCTTTTCACAAACAAACCACCAGGGGGCTTTGTATGGCTGATATTGTGGTGAAACCCCTCCCACAGGGGTTTACAGCTGTTTACAACTGCCAAAAAGCATGCAGCAGCTACATCACCTGCCAACAGTAAAAATGCAGCCTAAGGAGCCTCTAACTGATACCCTCTGACGAAGGGACCCCCAGAAACGGCGCTGTCAGGGTATTATACCTCTATGGGACATTGCATTGCCATATGCTGAGTGCTTGCTACTTGCATTTTATACATGTATAGTTGCTTCCTTGTATGCTGTTAGCTGTTCAATGTACTTTGCTGCTTACATAGGCTGCATGTCTCTAGGGGGATTGTGTTGTTTTACCCCAGTGTATACTATTTATGTACTTTATGTGTCATTTGCCTAAACAGATGTGTTTTTTGATACATTTCAATATAAATCTTTATGCAACCTACTTTGCTGGTGTGCGAGTCAATACTGTTTTATAACAGTAAAAATGTCACCATGTAATAAATGTCAGAATGTAAATCAGGGATTTAAAAGCTTTTACAATGGGCAAACACTGACTAAATCATTTATACATAATTATTGTAAAAATGAAGCACTTTTTTTTAATTACATTATTTTCACTGGAGTTCCTCTTTAACAGAGCCAGGTATGAGCACAGCCCTGTGCCCTGCTGTGTGCATGCTTGGCTTTACCCTTTATTACTAATGTCGGCTGTCCTCATTATTGTCTGTATCAAAAGTGCTCCTGATCTATTCCATTGTTGATCGGGAGCAGATTAGACATGTTGGAAATAATCATCAGATCCGGTGAGTTGGACGGCAAATTGCACTGTGTGTACCCTGCATGATTTCCTACCATATTATTATACTGTACTGCGCGTGGTTGAGGGAAACCCTTCCGGAAACCCCCCTTGAAAATCCTGGGTTTGCCCCGGAGTGCTGCCGCAGTTTTCTTCTGCAGCACTGTACAGAGTACATAGTCTTGTCACTAACTGTCCCTCAAAGGAGGTCACAATCTAATCCCTGCCATAGTCATGTGTCCATCAGAGTCTAGGGCCAATTTTACAGGGAAGCCAATTTACTTATCTATATGTTTGTGGGGTGCCGGGAGGAAACCACCTCAGACACACAAGAATGTTATACACTATGCTACTGTGCTGCCAACAGAAGCATGTGGATTGTCAAAATCTGTTTTTCCCTAAAGCGTGTTGCTATATTTTTACAAACAGATTAAAATGTGTCCTTGCTGCTACACTGGAATCTCTGTATCTAGGACACACCCATTTTTTCATGATAACTAACTGGTAGGCTACGTAGTGGATGTATAGATCTGGGTACGGTATTCTCTCAGTCCAGGTTGCAACTACCTTCTGTGAACAACAGGCTTCCGCTTTCACTTTAAAGAGCTCTCCCTCCAAGCTGGCTGAGTTGTGGGCTGTGACATCAGACGCACTGGTTCTTCCCTTGTCAGGGTGATATCCCTTTATCCCCATCAGTTCTTTCAGTGAATTTCCTGGGTCCTTCAGTTAAACAAAAGCATCCTCTTCATATAAGGATATTTAGTACACTGTAGGAAGAGAAACCACTCGGCACTCAGTATATGTTAATGGGGTGGGGGCCTTTTCCTGCCCTTAAAGCATATGCTGTATAATCTTCACCCTGGAAAACACCTTTTGTTGCAGCACTTAAAGTAAGCTGAAGGACGTGCTGCCGGTTCAAAATATGCAAGTTCATTGTACATAGGGGTAGACTGGGAACTGTCACTTTAAACGCATTAATCTTCTTTATAGCCACAAGTTACAAATTCAGCAGTCACAATTAGGTACATGAAACCTGGACCAGTGATGGTGTGAGGGTGCTCAGGGTTCGGGTGACCAGGGGGATGGATGGACGGCACTTGCTGTACACGGCTGTATTTATATTACTTGTGGCTGTAAAGAAGATTAAAGCATTTAAAGTGACAGTGCCCGGTCTACCTCTATGTACAATGATATAAGGATATATGTTCAGTGAGGTAATCAGGCTTAAAGCGGACCTGAACTGAGAACGTCCTCACTGCTCTAAAAGATACAAAACAGCATAATAACCTTTAAACAAAAAAAACAAAACAAAAACATTTCTTTGTTACAGCTGATACACATCCTAAAATAAATCTGTACTGTTTCTACTTCCAGATTCATGGAAGCAAACATATTCTTAAAAAGGAGCGGTCAGCTATACTATTTCAAAAAAACAACAACACTTTTATAAGTAGATAAATAGGTACATAGCATATGTATTACACTGTCCAGGTTTTGATTTCAGTGAGTTTTATATAGTAAATAAAGAGAAAACTGTTTCAGGCATTTGACATTTTGGGATACCTGTGTCTGAAGCCAATCCTGATGTAATTTCCTCCCTTAAGCCCCATCTACACGATACGATTCTTTGTGCGTTTCGATTACGATTCTATTTATGATCCGATTAAATCCGACATGTCCGATCGAGATTTGATTAGATTCAATTCGTCATTGTTTTGCAATGGCAAATCGAATTTAATCGAATCCCGTTTGGATATGTCTGATTTAATCGGATCGTAAATAGAATCGTAATCGAATCGCACAAAGAATCGTATCGTGTAGATGGGGCTATACTCTGGGGGGAGGGCGGCCAATGCAAATACAGACAGTCTTCAGATACTCCCACCCAGCTCTGCAATTGAAAGTGCATTGTCATTGTGTGACTCTGTAGCTTGAGAAGCATTAGAAATATTGGCCAATCAGAGAGGAACAGAGGTGTGGGAGGGAAAAACAGGAAAGAAATAGGCTGCATTAGTTAAGTCTGAGGGGATAGTAAAGGAGCAAAAAAGGACAACCCAGCATGCCCTGCAACTTCCTTTGTGCGGCAATGTAACAAATAAGAGCCAGGCAAACTGGAAAATGATCACTTAACAACAAAAGTAAGAGTGATTTTAAACTTTTGGATTGCCTGGTGAGCATCCTTATTACTTGTTTACAAGATAACAATAAAGAATTGATTTTTGATTTTATGCCTGACAGTTACGCTTTAATAGCCTGTGCTTTCAAATGAGCGTATCTGCCATCTCAGCTGTGGCAGTCATGTGACACAAGGGAGAGATAAAATTACAACTTGTGATTAGACACAAATGAGGGGGAATTAACCACTTGAGCCCCAGAGATTTATACCCCCCTAGTGGCAGGCCATTTTTTCTACAATTCGGCACTTCACAACCTTAATGGTTTATTGCTCGATCATCCAACTTGGCACCCAAATGAATTTTACCTCCCTTTCTTCTCACAAATAGAGCTTTCTTTTGGAGACGTTTTATTGCTGCTGCTATTTTTAGTTTTTATCATTTTAACCTGCCTGGCGTTCTATTAAGATCGCCAGGCAGGCTGCGGGAGGGTTTTTTTTTAATAAAAAAAAAACTATTTCATGCAGCCAACTGAAAGTTGGCTGCATGAAAGCCCACTAGAGGGCGCTCCGGAGGCGTTCTTCCGATCGCCTCCGGCGCCCAGAATAAACAAGGAAGGCCGCAATGAGCGGCCTTCCTTGTTTTGCTTACATCGTCGCCATAGCGACGAGCGGAGTGACGTCATCGACGTCAGCCGACGTCCTGACGTCAGCCGCCTCCGATCCAGCCCTTAGCGCTGGCCGGAACTTTTTGTTCCGGCTACGCTGGGCTCAGGCGGCTGGGGGGACCCTCTTTCGCCGCTGCTCGCGGCGGATCGCCGCAGAGCGGCGGCGATCAGGCAGCACACGCGGCTGGCAAAGTGCCGGCTGCGTGTGCTGCTTTTTATTTCAGCCAAATCGGCCCAGCAGGGCCTGAGCGGCAGGCTCCGGCGGTACTGGACGAGCTGAGCTCGTCCAGACCGCCCAGCAGGTTAATAAAAAAAAAAGACAGAAATGTTGTATAGAAAAAAAAAACACAGATAAGTTAATTGGCTTCCCCCTAAATTGGCCCTAGACTAGGATACAAATACTACATGATACATACATAGACATATACCCAGGCCAAGTAACTAGAAGTGCCCGACTGAAGTGAGATCTCGTCAGTGAAATGCTAAGAACAGGGTTGGTAATCACACATTTACACTCATCAGGAGATGGAGGCACCAAGGAAGGGGAGTGAACCACCTCTCCATCATCAGATGCCTGTAGGCACGTGCCTACAGTACCTTATGGGAAATCCGGCCCTGCATATGCCTATGGTAGGGATTAGATTGTCAGCTCCTCTGAGGGACAGTTAGGTGACAAGACTATATTACTGTGCATACACATACAAGACTTTTCTTTGTTGTATGTAAGACTATACTGTGTACAGCACTGCGTAAGATGTCAGTGCTATATACTTGCTGATGCCTATCACACGCTATCGCAGTGATTGGCTGGCGGGGGAAGGGAGGGATGGAAAGAAAAAATAAATAAAAAATAGGCAAATTTATTTTAAAAAAAGGAAACAAATATATATATATATATATATACAGTATATATATATATATATATATATATATACACACAAACATGCCAGCAGGGATCAGAGCCCACCAACAGAGCAGTTGGTGGGCAGAAAAGGGGGTGGATCACTTGTGGGCTGACTTGTATGGCTCTGCAGTGAGCACTTAAAGCTGCAGAGCACTAATTAGTAAAAAAAATAGACTGGTCACTAGGGGGTTGTAAGCCTATGGTCCTGAAGTGATTAATATACAATTACTACAAAAAAACAGCCTACTGGCGCCGATCATTGGCGGACAGGCTGATCGCTGGGTGGGCCCGCTGTGCACGCTGACGGGAGCAGGTGCTCGTGTGAGCTCCCGTCAAATCTCATTCTTGGTGAGATGACGTATATATGGCGTAAATATGCATCGCATAGGAACGAGAGAGCCGCGAACCTGCCGCCATTCTGCGTTAGGTGGACCACAAGAAGTTAAACAGGCTAAACTCCATACATAAATACATACAGGGTACAATTCTGTTTTCCTTCTGTCGGCCTCCAATTCTAGGGTTACTACAAACCATTTCAGCTAATGGCTCCATGACTAGAGCAGCAAGGGGGGGTGAAAGGGAGCACCCCTGTTTTATTTCACCCTTTACTTTAATTGCACATTAACGAGAAGCATAGGCTTTATTGAAAAAGGATGGACTATATACATAAGCTATAATTTATTTGATGTATTCTCAGTTTCATATCTATCTAATTATCCTATATATCATCAATGATTTGGACACTAAAATGGCAACTTCTGTAGAATAATTACTTTATCAGTGAGCTTTAATGTAAAGCATAACATAACTGATGGTTGACAGCTAAAAACTTTAATATAGCTACATTATAATTCTCCTGCCACAAATGTGCTCCACCACCATTTTGCGCCTCCCTTCCCTTTTTCATGTGTTGAACCGTCCCCCTGCTACACTGGTCCCCCTGTCGGTCTTCTCTT
Source organism: Hyperolius riggenbachi (assembly GCF_040937935.1). NCBI lineage: Eukaryota > Metazoa > Chordata > Amphibia > Anura > Hyperoliidae > Hyperolius > Hyperolius riggenbachi. Next base: position 89,963,666 of record NC_090647.1, on the reverse strand, counting down.
GCAACCACTGGTCTCCATCCCCTTTTCCTTCCTTTAGCAGCTTGGGCACCATTCCTCACTTAGCCACTGCAGTATTCTCCATCTTTTAGCCTAATAAGCCCATATGCAATTCATTTTGTCTCAAGAGTTTTCTCCAAGGAGATATTTTGACACCTTGTCCAAATGCCTTTTACACCACCAGAAAGCAAGAAGATGCTCAAAATAATTTCAACAGTACTTCTTCACCTAGTTTTTTATACTATTTCAAGTCTGAAGTGCTGAAGGTATTTCAAAGAGATGCTGATGAAAAAAATCTCCTAGGAGAAAACGTGGATATGGATATATTGCATATGGGCCCTTGTCAATAAAATGCATTCTAAGCCACTAGCAAGCAAGGAATTACTCAAAATTAGTTTGACAGTATGTTTTACCTACTTTTTCATTTGCAAAATGCTGAAAATTTATTTTAAAGGGAAGATTGGATAGTGTAAAATAAATATTGCTTTCCTGCAATACAGTAAAATGCATAAGCTGTGACTGCATTCAGTTTGAGTTCCAGATAAATGTTTGTTTAGACAGTGTTCCCCAACCCTGTCCTCAAGGCCCACCAGCAGTGCATGTTTTTTGTGGAAATCCACAGAGGCAGTTAATCAGCTCTGCTGAGACACTAATTACCTCACCTGTGCATGTTTGTGGTTTTCTGCAAAACATGTACCATTGGTGGGCCTTGAGGACTGGGTTGGGGGACTGTGGTTTAGGATACAGCAGGCAAGGGCTATAGCGTTTTGCTAGTTTGCTCCTGCTGTAGTTTCCCACAATTCCTGCCTCTGACCTCGAGGTCTTTAAAATGAACCGTGGTAGTCCTAGGGACGGGAAATAAGAGACAGCAGAGAGAGCCCACCTGAACTGAGAAGGATATGGAGGATGCCAAATGTATTTCCTTTTAAACAATGCAGACTTACTGACTTTCCTGCCGAGCCTCTGCCTCTAATACCCTAATGCTAGATACACACAATGCAATATCCCGTCAGATCAATGGGTCGAATCAAATTTCAACATGTCCGATCTGCTTCCAATAACTGGATGGATTTTGTGCAGTACTGATATTAAAATTGATCTCAATATCGATCAAGAGCAGATCAGACATGTTGGAAATTATTGTTTCGACCCATCGATCTGACGGGAAATTGCAACATGTGTGTCTAGCTTTAGTAGCAGACCCTAAACAAGCACGCAGATAGTGTTTTTAACTGAATTTTGACTAGATTAGCTGCATGCTTGTTTCAGGTATGTGGTTTAGACATGACTGAAGTCAAAGTTATCAGCATTATGCCAGGCAACAGGTATTGTTTAAAAGGAAATAAATATGGGAGCCTCCATGCACCTTTCAGTTCAGGTGTACTTTAAAACTTGGCAGATAAACTAACTACTCTACAAAAAGTGAATTATTGTTCCTATAGGGTGAATAAACCCAATTTCTGTTAGGGCAGGAACTGAGGGAACTAAAATGACACCTCTATAAAAATTTCTCCTGTCAAAGAATTTGTAATCCTGTCCAGCCAGGCCTGTGAGCCAGACATCCACACTATTCTGCCCATCCAGTCAGGTGACACCTGGATCCCTTGAGTTCAGTTTTTCAGCTTCCTGTTTCACCTGCTTGCTCATTGGCCAGTTGGTGAAAACAATGAGGGTGCAGTTTCCTTGACCTAAGAGCTGCAGGTGAAATAAGTACCCGGTACTTATCCATTAGCCGGGCGCATCCGGCAGGTGGCGCTGTTGTAGCGAATTTCATTCATGCTTAGTTAACGTTAGTGCTGTGTGAATGGAAGCGCCGCAGGTGGCGCTAATTACATTGATACGGCACATAACAATAACAGTGTTAATGGGAACTAATATGTATTTCAAGTGGCCGGAACTGTTACTTAATGCAATTAAAATGAAGGCGGCGGCAATGTAACAGATGAAGCCGCCGCCTTCGTCTGTTCTTCGTCTTCTTCTCCCCCTTTGCCCTCCTCTGGCTTTTATACAATGCTGGCAGCTGGGGGGGGGACATGCGTCTCCCCCCAGAGTCGTTCGTCGCAAGAAAACAAACAGGATTCCCTTCCGCGACGAACGACTCTTGGGGGAGACGCATGTCCCCGCAGGCTGCCAGCATTGTATAGAAGCCAGAGGAGGGCAAAGTGGGAGAAGAAGACGAAGAACAGACGAAGGCGGCGGCTTCATCTGTTAAATTGCCGCCGCCTTCATTTTAATTGCATTAAGTAACAGTTCCGGCCACTTGAAATACATATTAGTTCCCATTAACGCTGTTATTGTTATGTGCCGTATCAATGTAATTAGCGCCACCTGCGGCGCTTCCATTCACACAGCACTAACGTTAACTAAGCATGAATGAAATTCGCTACAACAGCGCCACCTGCCGGATGCGCCCGGCTAACGGATAAGTACCAAGTACCCTAATTGTTTAAGGCAGATGAATAGTGCTAGCTTTCATTGACTTTTTAAAAAATATTTTCTAAATTAGGCACAGTTGTGGGTGCTTCTTTTGAGAATCGGGGTTTTCCTGGTATACAATATTACACATGAACCTGCAGTAAGCAGGTCATATGCTCCAAGCAAGCATAGTAACTGCAATGAGGACCTGACGTGTAGGCTAATCAATAGGACATAGCATAGATTGTCTCACCCTACTTAAATCAAGAAAATTGGTCAGATAACGTGTCTGATCTCTATTTAGCAGGGTAGTTCCAAGTCCCCAGGCAATTCTGGTCATTCTTACTTGGATAGCATATAACGTATGTATCCTGTCTTTAACTGATATTAACATACAGAAATAGAGGTTTAAGAACTTTAGGAGAACAGACATGTTACTCCCTACCTAAAAACAATCCTATTAAATTCTAGCTGTCAGTATCCTATTTGCTCTAGGGTGGTGGGGAAACAATGTGGATCTTTGGATCTTCCGGCCAGTAGAATCCTCAAGGCACCCAATTGTAGTATGGTAAGTAGAGAAAGGAAGTCTCCTCTAATAATGGTCTTCATGTTCTAGTTGCCTCAGTGATGAGCAGAAAATTCTCCTAACATGTAAATCTCCAATTAACTAGGAAGCAGGCAGAACCCTCAGGCTGCCGTTCAGTTAGCTCAGAATTGGATAATAAACACAGCTGAAGACAAACTTACATGCACACTGCAGATTCCTCTTAGCAAGACCACTATCCCAGCCAACAAACTTAAAATATAAACAGGTGTCCCTGGACGTTGTTGTCTTCTTCCAGTTGGTGCGATTGCTGCCCCTGACTGCCAACGTCCCTGTGAAAACTTCCTTTGAAGATCCCCCAGTAGAGTATTAATTGCTCCCCTTTCCATAGAACAGTAAAGTCCAAGGTTGGTTAGCACACCCTATGTCAGTGCTGGGAAAACTATGGCCCGAGGGCCAGATCTGGCCTGAGTGCGCTGTAACTTCAGCCCGCCAACAGGCAGATGGGTTCCTCTCTGGCACATCCCGATGTCATGTGATGCCCTGTTGTGCTAACCCCTACTTACAGCCCGCTTGCGACTCTGCAAAGGGGGAGAATTTCAGGAATGCAGCCCACGGTCTGCAGAAAGTGGCCTGGGCCACGTAAAGTTTGCCCAGCACTGCCATAGGTAGATTTGCAGAAATAATTATTCCTCAATGCATAAGTCAACACAACCTTTGACAATTGTTTTGGGGCCAAGGAGGGTCCCGTTTCTGATGAAGGGAACACTCTGTGGCCCCGAAAAAAATTGTAAAACACTGTGTTGACTTATGCATTGAGGAATACATACTTCTGCAAATCTACCTATGGTGTGCTAAACAACCTGGGAATTTACTGATTGCACTGGGTGTTTGCTTTGCACCCCCAATTATGCACCCTCCTCCTACTTTACTTTCCATAGAACAGGCTTGGAACCAAGCACCCTATCTGTATGGCTCTCCACCCTACACTGCAACAGGAAAAAATCAGGGATGATTTGTTTGGGTGATCGTTTTCTAAAGTTTGCAAAGGGATTGGCAGCTGATGGCTTTCATTGCGCTCTTCACTATAATTTTCTTGCCCAATGGAGATATGCATGCATGGATAATTTTTCTGTTTAGGGCTAATGGCTGGGAAGACTCTAATTTGCTTTTTGTTTCTTCTATCGTCTTTAAAAACTAGGGACCATATGCAATTCATTTCTTCTCCTTGGTGATATTTTCATAACTTGTTAATAAAATGCCTTTAACAACGCCAGCAAGCTAGAAAATACTCAAAATAATTTGGATAGTACTTTTTGTCACCTACTTTTTGGTACTATTTCAATTGTAAAGTGCCAAAAAGATATTTGAAAAGAGAAAATAAAAAATTGTCTCCTAGGAGAAAACTCAGGGGGAAGACTTTTATTACATGAGGAATACTACACTGGGTACATCACTTAGACTATAAAGTAAGATTGATATGGTTATTCTTTTTTTGGCAGGCACTCAAGGTCGGGTAGAGAAGCATGAGTGCATTGCAACTACATCTACTTTGGAACTATTGGGTGTCATAACTGGCTATTTAGTATAGCAGTTAGTGCTAATTCAGTGGATGGATAGAATTAAAAATGATTCGGAAATGTGAACGTGCTCTCAGCTATGCCTGTCAACAGAGTATATAGTATTAGTGTGGACTTTCAAGTTACAGATTATTCACACTACCAGTACATTTTTTTACTGCATGTATTCTGATGCACTCAATTTTCTTCCTTTGTACTAGGCCTAGCTATTTCTGTTATACATACTAAACAGAACATGTCAAAACTTGCAAACTGCTAGTTAGATAAAGCATTTAAATAGATACTCCAGTGAAAATAATGTAATAAAAAAGTGCTTCATTTTTACAATAATTATGTATAAATGATTTAGTCAGTGTTTGCCTATTGTAAAATCTTTTAAATCCCTGATTTGCATTCTGACATTTATTACATGGTGACATTTTACTGTTGGCAAGTGATGTAGCTGCTGCATGCTTTTTTGGCAGTTGGAAACACCTGTAAACAGCTATTTCCCACAATGCAGCAAGGTTCCTAGACAGGAAACTGCCAGGAGTACGTACTCAAGAGTTTCTTGTGGGAGGGGTTTCACCACAATATCAGCCATACAGCGCCTCCTGATTGTCTGTTTGTGAAAAGGAATAGATTTCTGATTGGGATAAAGTTCAATTCTTGTTCGGAATTTCTCTTTAAGGCCTGATTCACACTGGAAGAGCTTTTCTAGCACTAGTGATCTGAAAGGCTCTTGCTAATGCAATGCTCTGGGTGGTTTTTATAAGATCACATTGCTCAAGTAAGAACACACACATAGCATTACATTAGCAAGAGCCTTTAAAAACACAAGCGCTTAGAAAAAGCTCTTGCAGTGAGAACCAGCCCTTACAGGCAACAGTGGGCATTCAAACATGCAAGGATTAGCCCACAACGCTCAGTGTATTCATCTATCTGGTCGCATTACATACAAGAATGCTCAGCTCAGTCATATGCTACATGAAATGCTTATGTTTGTATATCACTTTTTCCCACCAGACTCCAAGTGCTGAAGCACTGCAGCCACTTAGGGCTACCTCACAATACCAATGCTTTTTAAGTGCCAGTGATTTGAAAAGCTCTTGCTAAAGTGATGCTATGGGTGAATTTTTTTTTAATCCCACTGTTCAAGTGAGATCAAACACATAGCATTGCCAAGAACTTTTCAAATTACTGGCACTTAAAAGAAATGCTTGCAGTGTGAACCAACCCTAAGGGCATGGTCCGTAAACTACCCTGGCCCATTAGAGAGTGTTGCCCAAGATTGCTGGTTAGATACTGGCCCCAGCTTGGATTCCAACCCTGGTCTCTACAGATGGTCAATAAGACACAAATAATACCGATTTAATGCCAATGTATATGGTAATTTAATGCAAAGAGCTTTATCTGATTGTACCATTTCAAGCTAAATCAATTTCCATAAAATTAGAATAGAATTTTTTTTTTGCATCTCATTGTCCATACTTAGCCTCCTACATCAAAGGTGATGCCCTTAACCTACCTGGCGTTATTTCCAAATTCAGGGTCTAAAAGCCTTGTCATTTTTCCCAAACTTTTAGACCCTAAAAACAAGAAGTAAAAACATACCACAAAGAGATCTGCAGCAGCTCCTGCATATAACTCACTTAGGCATGGGATTACTGCTCTAAGCTGCGGATTTCCGTCCCGAGCGTGACTCAGGATTACCGCTAAGGAGGTTAAAGGATACCCGAGGTGACATGTGGCATGATAAGATATGTACAGTGCCAAGCACACAAATAACTATTATGTGTTCCTTTTTTTCTTTATCTGCCTGTAAGAGTTAAACATCAGGTATGTAAGTGGCAGTTCCTGTCTGAGTCAGGACTGGGTCAGACTACAGTGTGACTCTCACTGATAAGGAAATTACAACTATAAAACACTTTCCTAGCAGAAAATGACTTCTGAGAGCAGGAAAGACATAACAAGGTCAATAGTTCATAGATTTTAGCTTTGGCATACTTCAATTAATGTGTCATTGAGCAAAAACAATACAGTAAAAAAACTTAAAAAGTAGATTTAAATATAAAATAAAACTGTAGAATATCTAAAAAAAAGGCATTTTTATGAGAAGGAGGGTAGATACAATTGCTTAATTCATTAGTTTATTTTCACCTCGGGTGTCCTTTAACTAGTACACTATCCAGCTGCACTAGATGTAGGATAGTCAAGTGTCATATCATGTCTGAAGGTGGATTTAAGAAAAAAAAAAAAAAAACAGGATGCAGAGTTTTATTGGTCCCCTTTTGCTGGTGACCTGAGGAAATATAATTTAAAAAAATTGGACCTATAAGTGCCAAGAGCTAAATGGAGGATTTCCATTGTTCCAAATATTCAAGATGAGCATGAAAACTTCGACCTTCCTACATGTTACTGAAATGGGACTTTGTGTAATGATCACACAAATAATTAGTGACTAAACAAAAATATTTACATTTTAAAGTTAGAGCCCGTGAAACATACTAAATTAGTAGACAGAAGTACATAAAATTATACGAATGATCATGAAAATTGTAAAAGTTGTGCATGGCTTTACATGTGAAAACTTGTTCACTTTCAAAATGATTTAATTAATAAAACACACAAACTAGAAATTGAGAAAATATAGGTTTTACTGTTGAAAAACACAAATTAAAAAAATCTACAATGAAGAACAGAATTTCATAAATATACCTGAAACAGAAGTAAAAAAAAAATGCTTCATTAAAAGTAACATTCCTAAACACGAGTGTTGATCTTTGGCTCCAGTTATAGATGCAGCAACATAATGGCTCAAAGTCCACCAGAAGCGGGGTAGGGGACGTTAAGCCCAATCTACACGATACGATTCTTTGTACGATTCGATTATGATTCTATTTACGATCCGATTAAATCCAACACGTCTGATCGGGATTCGATTCAATTAGATTTGCCATTGTAAATCAATGGCAAATCGAATTGAATTGAATCCTGATCGGACATGTCAGATTTCATCGGATCATAAATAGAATTGTAATCGAATCGTACAAAGAATCGTATCGTGTAGATTGGGCTTTAGACATTTACTCCAGTAGTTTGTAGCCTCTGGATGGACCAGAGGCTTCCCAGATTCTCGTAGTACTCCCCCATCCCACCCCTAAATAAACACATCTAGACTGGTCATATAAAATGCGCACATGCCCAGTAGAATGAAGCTGGTTTTGCACAACATTTTTCCTCCGTGCACAAGCGCTTTTTTCTACTGGGCATGTGTGGACCTTACTCACACATGCCCAGTTCGGGTCACTAGTCCACAACCACTGCACTGGAACGGTGGGCTGCTGAAAGGATCTGGGCCATCAAGAGGTTTCCCCACTACTGAAGTAATAATCATCTTTTTTCGCTTCAAGTTCAAACATCATAGACTGTAGTTAAATTCAGAAATCCAGCCATTAGGGCATCCACTGGTTTCACTGGTTTTCAATAAAGATATATTATTTAACATATAAAACCTCAGTTACTGTATATAATTTGACTTTGTAAAGGATAAATATTTTAAGCGATTGTCAAGAGATTTTTCGGCTTACCATTTATCATTTCTTTAAAAAATATGAATTTCTAATCAAGGAAAAAAATATTAAAATTCCTATATTTCATACACGTCTGGAGAAACTGGCAGTTTGGGGTAGTACAAAAACTTTTGCTTTAGTTTTGTACCGAAAATGCTTACAAATCCACAGCTATGTGCCCAGCCCTTTCTGCCATGAGGACTCTCTGCAATTGTAATTCTAGCAATTCTAAGTATTAGCAAGAAAGTTGGCTATTAAAACAAGCAAGTGTAACCTTTATAGAAAAAGACTACAATCACAGTGATCAAGAAGGGGAGGAATGAAAAAAAAAGCCTCTGGTCCTTAAAGAGACTCTTTAACAAAAATGTCATCCTTTTTTCTACCATCCTACAAGTTCCTAAACCTATTCTAATGTGTTCTGGCTTACTGCAGCACTTTCTACTATCACAGTCTCTGTAATAAATCAATCTATCTTTCCCCTGTCGGACTTGTCGCCCTGTGTTTGGAAGGCTGCAAACTCTTCCGTGCTGATCTGTTATGCACACCCCTCTCCAGGCCCCTCTATGCACACTCTCGTGTGTGTTATTTGCATAAGCCAGCAGCGTCTCTGCTCTCTGATATCAGTAGGAAGAGAGCTAGATAAAAATCCGCCTCTGTTAGGCTGTGAAAGAAGCTGGCTAACACATACTTAGGAATTACAGACACCGCAGAGCTGTGTGCAGGAAGAAACAATCAGCCTGTCACTAGTATCCAGTGGAGAAGAGCTGCAGGGGGAAGAAGCTAAACACACAAATGATCTCTTGAGATTCAAAAGGAAGGCTGTATACAGCCTGCTTGTGTATGGATGTATTTTCTATGTGTGGACATACTGTACATCAACCTACTTCCTGTTTTGGTGGCCATTTTGTTTGTTTATAAACAAACTTTTTAAAACTATTTTTGACTACTTTTAATGCGGTGGGGAGCGGCGAAATTGTGACAGAGGGGAATAGGAGATGTCCCCTAACGCACTGGTATGTTTACTTTTGTGCAATTTTAACAATACAGATTCTCTTTAAAGGGACCAGAGGTGTCTGCCCTCATGAAAAATGTGGTACTAAACTCAGAACTTTCTCTTTGCTGTAAAAGATTAGCCACAGCATGATAACCTTCGGGGGGAAATTAATTACAATTTAGAGAAATCCTGAAGATTTAATGATTAGTATGTGTAGTACAGCTAAGAAATAAAATTAGGAGCAGAGACATAAGTCTAATATTTCCAATACAGGAAGAGTTACGGAACTCCAGTCGTTATCTATGCAAAAGAGCCAGTGAGTTCCATGGCTTTCAAAGTCGCAGAGAGCTCTGTCTTCTGAAGCTTGTTATCTCAGCTGTCAGTCACTGTATCTTTTTCTCTCCAGAGGACAGGTCAATAGTTCACTGGCCTGCTCTGTAAAAGCATTTAGAATGCAGAGTAGTGTGTTAAACTGCAAATATTAAAGAATTATGCAATGTCATAAAAAACACTATATAACTGAAAAAAATATGAGAATATTTTCTTTGCTACTAATGTTCTAGTAATTTATCCGTACCACACAACCAATTCATTATATCAATTTTTTTTCCTTCAGTGTCTCTTTAAACTTCAGTATTTCCTATACAGCCAGAGAGCCTCAGTGCTTTGATTCTCAGCTGCTGATAACAGCTTATTGGGCGCTTTGATCTAGCTAAACAAACACAGAGCACAGTGCAGTGAATTTCTTTAGCAACTAGATGTAGAATAAAGACTTTTCATTGTGTGCTGTAAGGATGTAATAAGAATCCTAAAAAAAAAAAATTGTGTAGAAGCTTGCGAAGAAAGCAACATTCTCCATTAAAGAGAAACTGTAACGAGAAAAACGTCCCCTGGGGGGTACTCACCTCAGGAGTTGGAAGCCTCATGATCCTAATGAGGCTTCCCCCGTCCTCTGTCCCACGGGGGTCTCGCTGCACCCCTTCAAAGCCGGCGTGACAAATACGACAGTGTGTTCAATATTTACCTTTCCAGGCTCCAGTGGGGGCGCTGTTTCAGCTCTTCTGACAGAGATAGGCGGAAATAGCCGATCTCCGTTGGGTCCGCTCTACTGCGCAGGCGACTTGCGCCTGCGCAGTAGAGCGGCCCAACGGAGATCGCCTATTTCTGCCTATCTCCGTGGGAAGAGCGGATACTGCACCTGCGCTGGAGCCACGGAGGTAAATATTTACATCGCCGCCGCTCCGGGAGGATTTTCGCCGTCACCGTGGGACCGAGGACGACGGGAGAAGACTCAATAGGATCCGGAGTCTTCCCCCACCCGAGGTGAGTAACCCCCCAGGGGACATTTTTTGCTACAGATTTTCTTTAATATGAATAATGATCCTGACTCAATATCAATTCTTTCATCCAGTAAATTCAATATTTTGGAAATTTTAGGGTGGTTATGCACAGTTGTCCTTGTTACAAATAGTGTACTTGCTTGTGTTAGTAACCATTTTTCTTGTTAACACTTAAAAAATTACTAACGCAGACGATCTTCAGGACATTTCTTGTTAACCTCCCTGGCGGTGTGATTTTTTCCAGATTTTAGATTTGGGGTTTTCCACCCCGAACCTGACTCGGGTTTACCACCAGGGAGGTTAAACAGTGCAGTGGCTATGTTCACACAGCTAGAGATTTAAAAAAAAAATGTAATGGGATCTGATGAGTCTGTGTGATATCAATGCTAACCTGTACAGACATAAGCACTCCTATGATGTTCTGGTGTGTTGGCTTCCAATTTACACATGACATTTCTGCAAATTACACTTAGTCAAATGAAGAGCTTCCTTGTATCCTGCTTTCTTAATGTATCTGAAAAGGCTGTCATAGATCACTTGACTTTTTTCAGAAATGCCATCATTATTAACTTCCTCTGTTTTCAATACGAGGGTGGACCAAGATCTTACGCTGGATAAACACATTTAATTACAGTCACGAGCAGGGATCGTGGCCCGATCTCAGACAACATTTCTTGAGTGATGCTGTACAGATGTATCAATAGCCTCCAGACTAGCGATGCATTCTGTTGCTCTAGAGGGGGAGGGGGTACAAAGGGAAGATAGATGCACAGTGCAGAATGGAGCAGGAGGGGTGAGAAGAGAGAACAGTATAGTCCACCAGGGATTAGGTGAGATGATCAGTAGATTTCTTGCTGATGCATCGCTGAGGGCCTCTGTACACACACTACATTCTTGACAGAGGCGGTCCATAAATAAAATTATTTGCATCTCAATGACCAACCTTCCTTACAACTAAAGGACATATCTTTACTTGAGACAACATCCAAAAGATAGTGCTTAATTTTTGTGCTGTAGCTTGATCGATCTAAAGTAGCTGAGGCAACTCCAGCTCAGAAAGAGAACATTTTCCCCATACAGTGAACTTCAACAGTTAGGCCCCATTCACACTTGCGTTTTGGCAAGTAAACGGACCGGATCCTGATCGGATCCTGACCTGATCCTGATCAGAACCGTACGGTTCCGATCCGGATCCGGTCCGTTTGCATCAGGCATGCATCAGGCTGCCATCCGGATCCGTGGGCAAAAAATAGCGAAATTTTAAGAAAAAAATGTTGGGATCAGCAGAATGTAGAATCAGGTTCCTCCGCTCCAGCACGTCTGTCACTGCTGCTCCACTCCAGACATGCTTGGCCCATGTGTCCCCATCCGAAATGGCCGCTTGGATACGCATAGGAAGTGGGGTAGAACGTCAGGTTTTTGTAGGCAGTGTGTTCTGTGCCTTCCGTTTCCCATTGGTTTCTGTGTTCCGGATGGTGCTGTCAGGCTCAGGTCCGGCTCCGGTCCGGGTGCGTGGGCCTGAGATCCAAACCCAAAAAATAGCGCATGTTGGAAAAGAGTCCGGATCCGATCCGGTTCCGGTACGTACGGAACGGACGCGTGTGAACGTCCGCATAGACTTTACATTGCTATGCGGAACGTACGTTCCGTTTGTACAGTATGCGGTCCGGATCAGATCCGGAAAATCCGGATAGCGAACGCTAATGTGAACCGGGCCTAAACAGAAGAGGAAATACTTTTTATGTGCCTCAAAAATGGCCTGTTCCTCAAAATTTTAGCAAAATTATAGTTACTAACTTTTGTCTAGAGTCCATTTGGGACAACGCTTGAATTTCTGTACGTGTTTTGGTACTCATTCCAAATAAAAAGATTTAAAGCTTAAATTTTTTCATTCTCCACAAACCTTGGAGAATTTATGGTGAAAATGCTTCCTGGGCCTTAATAAATAAAGCTTCTTGTCTCAGTCACAAAATTGACTTAAAGGAATACTATCGATTCACATATTTTTTTCAATTGACACAGGAATTGTTTGGGAAGTGCTGCTAAGTACTGGTGTATATATTTTAGTACCCTCTTTCCCTGAAAATAAGACCTACCCTTAAAATAAGCCCTAGCTGGAATTTTGAGCATGCTTGAAATATAAGCCCTACCCTGAAAATAAGCCCTAGCGGAAGTTAAAGAAGAGAAAGAGGCAGCCAGTAAGTGGAGACACAGTGGTGCAGTGCCAATCAGGCACTGATCCTGTCATCCCAGCACACAGCAAGGTTATCAGCTGTGTGCAGGGAAGACAGGGCAGGTGCCTGATCAGTACAGTAGCATACTTTAAAATCCATGAACATCACAATTCAAAGGAACAGGAAATGTTCTGCTGAGAGACACTTCCTAATAGAAATATAAGACATCCCCTGAAAATAAGCCCTAGCACATCTTTTAGAGCAAAAATTAATATAAGACACTGTCTTATTTTCGGGGAAAGACGGGTAGCAACTTCTTTGTTTACTGTTATCAAAATACATTTAAACTTTACTGACGCCAAAACTGACGGCTGATTGACCCATGAGGAGTGGGGAAATTCCCCTCACACTTGATCAGTTAACTCTATGTGTAGCTCTGTGTGTGACAGAGAGAGAAAGCTCCCAACAGCTGCAGCTCCTGTGTCCTGTGTTTCTGACTGACGTGTCTGAAGAGAGCAGAGGAAATGTAAGTAATTGTCACAGCTTTTTCATACTGTTTTTGCTTTCAGAGTTTGATATGTTTGATACTCGGTTTCTGTAGTCTGATATGCAACTCTGGCTGTGCATTGAAGCAGACACCCCTTCTGCAATTGATTTGTCCCAATATAGCTAAATCCTACCCTCAATAAATTACAGCTTTTGCCTCTGATATTTAACATGAAAAGTAGGAAAATGTTTACACAGCTACTTAGACATTATTTGCACACTGTCATTTTAGAACACTTGGGTATCGATAGTATTCCTTTAAAGAATGCAAAACACAAAATAGGCATGGGGGTGGGGGATGGGTTCTGGGTAATCTCCCTAGTGGTGGGAGCAGTAGTGCACTGGTCTCCACAGGCACATTTTCGAGGCGGGGGGGGGGGGCTGCCTACACTGTTCCTTCCCCCCCTTGAGGTGTATCTTGCAGAGCATGGTCCCGGGCAGTGTGAGCGCCCGGTACCTCGCCTGTTTTGCACACCTCTGTTTGTATGACGTAGAGAACACCAAGCTTTACTAAACTGCAAAGAATCATAATTTTCAATGGCAAATGAGAAGACTGTGTCCAATTTTTTGACATGGGATTCTACTGTTGGTTCTAGCGTTCACTGGGAAAGTAGTCTGTCTGAAAGTAGTCGGCTCCAAGGAAAGAATTTTTCTCTTTTGACCTCTCGTTTATCTTACATTCTAGTAGTTGGGCATGGTGGAAGGTGGAATCTAGATCTCATGTACAATTCTGGAGCAACTTCTCTGTGAAAGATTAGACAGGAAGCTGAGCCAGGCAAAAATGTGTCACAGTCGGTTGGTTAATACTACATGTGGTGGAAACATTTTGATCTAATTAATCACTATACAACAACTGGACAGTAATAAGAAATTTGACCACGCAAAGTCAAGAAGCCAATCATGTCGGTGAATGTGATAACTAAATCTAAAAGACGCACTATGGAGCCCCCTTGTGTTGTCACTCTGCACCTGCAGACTTCATTCTGAAGTAAGCCTTTTGTAGTCAGCTGGTTCATATATCATTTTGTTTTAACAGCAATCGCCATTCTTCAAATATTATATTACTTACTGTTCAGAGGGGTATGGCTACTAAGTTGACAGAGCACTGGCATTTTTGGAAAGAGGACTAAGTTTCCCACTTTGGCATGCTGACTGGAGGGAAATTAATATCAATAGTTTGTTGATATAATTGGACTAGTCCCAGTGGCCTGCCCATATGATCAGTGTCTTTATTCAAAAGCAGGTTGTGTGCGATCCAAGATAGAGAATGAAAGGTGAAGCAGCTAAAAAATAGATGGCAAGACCGGTATAGTACTCATATATGGTGGATAAGGAAAAAGCTATAAAGTAAAATAATAAATAAAATAAAAATAATCTCAGCTAGTTTATGAGCCTACAGGGCGTACATCCTGATCAGGAATAGCAACCTAATCTGGTGTATTCTAATGTCTCGCCATAAGGTTCATAGCACAAGTGATTCCTAACGATGTGTCAACAAATTGCCATAGTGCAATAACATAGCAGTCAGCATAGTTACCCCTTTAACAGCAAACTGAGAGATGCTGCTAGAGAGGATATTGCTCAATGACATGATCTTCAGGTCTGGTATTGGAGAGGGAGGCAGAATTTATCCCATAATCGAAACTGGGTCATCTCAGCATCCCAAGTCTTACTTTTGACACTGCACATCTATAAGTGAATCTTTTAACAACCCTTTTATAAAAAATTGGACTTTGGTTGGTTATCCTTTAGCATGTTAGACAATGTTCCTGATAATATGTTCAGCATATTTAAGTGTAAAAAGTTATGAATTCCAAGTTCATGAAAAACACCATCATTAGCCATTTGAAACCGTAAAGAAACGAGATATTGCAAGAAATAATGCCTCTGCCTTCAGCGACATCACTAGCAGAAAGTGAGTGTGCTCCGTTCTCCTGAACACTGGTCAACCACACAAAATGGCTTCCACCAGTGTGAGGAGATTGAACTTCCTCTGTTGCAACCAAAGCTACATCTACTATAAATTTGTGCAGCATCTCTTCAGACGTCCTTAGGAAAGAAAGACCATCAAAGGTCTTCTTTTAAATATTTTCTTTCTTGCCTTTCTTCCCTCCTGCCGTTCTTCAGCCAAACGTTATAGACTTCCACTGGATCTGTGTTCCAGTGCTTGTGAAAGGATATTGGGATTTGGTGGGAAAGAAAGTCCTTTGAATAATCAGCTGGTCGTGCCTGAAAAATAAACATCAAAATAATTAATTGTAATATTTCGCTCACTTGTGTATTAACCCTTCACTGAGCATCATGGCATATATGTTATGTGTGTGTGTTGTTCTTAAAAAACAACTGAAGTGAGAGGAAGAAAAAGGCTGCCACATACATCTCCTTTAAACATACCAGTTGCCTACCATACTGCTGATCTTTTATGTTGAATCACACACCCAGGGCTGGATTTCTGGAAGGGCCACAAAGACCAAGGCTTTGGATGGCTGCAGCCCAAGGGGGCACCAGCACGCAAAAGAAGAGATGTGCATATGAAAGAGAAGGGTGAATACGGGGAGCAACACATGAAAAGGAAACCGAGGTTCAAGGGAGCTGTTCATGAAAGAGAGGGTCTGCTGTACATGGATGATACACATGGAATGGGAAGGGTGCTGCGGCTCAAAAAAGGGGAGTCAACATACTTGGCCTAGGGGCACAAAAAGTATAAATCCGGCCTTGCACACACCTGAAACAAGCATGTGGAAAACGTAAAAAGTGTACCAGAGCTGATAAAGTTTTATACATACCTGGGGCTTCCTCCAGCCCCATCCACATGGATCGCTCCCACGCCTCCGCCCTCAGCCTTCTCCTGCTCCAGGACCGGGTCCTGTAACTTCAACCAGTCACAGCCAGTCTGTGCAAGAGAAGTGTGCACTCTACATATCTTTCTGGCGGCTACCGGAGAGATGCGTAAAGAGCGCACACCTCTCTTATGTTAGACTGGCTGTGACTGGTTGAAGTTACGGGACCCGATACCGGAGCAGGAGAAGGCTGAGGATGGTGACGTGGGAGTGATCCGTGTGGATGGGGCTGGAGGAAGCCCCAGGTATGCATAAAACTTCAGCTCTGGTTTCCTTTAAGTCAAACATCTGATCTGCATGCTTGTTCAGGGTCTATTACTAAAAGTAATAGAGGCAGAGGGCCAGCAGGACAGCAAGGCAATTTGCATAGTTTAAAAGGATATACATATGGCAGCTTCTTTATCACTCTCACTTCGGCTGTCCTTTAATTGCTGCCTTAGGACTTAAAGAAAACCTGAAATGAAAATAAATTTGAGATAATTAATTGTATGTGTACTAGAAAAGTATATAGAGCTATCCTGGTGTCTCAAGTTATTCTTCTTCTTGTATTTTCTGAAAAATGTGCACAGCAGCCATGACTGTGTGAGGTAAAACCTGGCCAATTCAGCTCCTAAAAAAAGCCCTTCTTGGAAGCATGATAGAATTCACTTGCTATTAGTGTTTGTACATCCAGATAAAGGTGTTTTGTTTTCTATGTATTTTTTCAGGACAGTAGGCTGAATTCAACTTTTCCACTGCCTCATTTGCATGAATGACAGCACTTTTTTAAACACTAGTGCAAAGGAAAAAAGATGGAAAGGGGCCCCAGGACTAGTACTAACATGTCAGGTGCTCTTTAACTTGAAAATTGTCACCTGCCTCAACTCAAAGCTGGACGGTAAAAGTTTATAAACTACCTAGAAAAAATAGAAAATGTGTTTTTTTTTTTTTAATTATTTACCTTACAAACGAAGTGCAATAATCAGACTGACTGCATCGGCCTAGGGAGTTATTCAATTTTCAAAGTCAACAAGATTAGTAGGCAAGTGAGAGAAAATCACTCATGCTGCGCCCAAAGTAACGCACTGTGCATCTGCACACAAAATCAACTTTCATTGGCTAATTGCACATGGATCGGAACCAGCAGAGGTGGGAGGGGTTACGAATAAAGATAGATGGAGATACATTCGAATAAATGTGGGTGGTAATTTTTCATCTTCTCTTTAAAATAATTATTTAGTGCCTTTGAAATTTTAAAATAACAAAAAGTAGGTAAAATATAAAATAAATTTCAATGCATTTTATTTTATGTATTTTTAATTTTACAATTATTCACGTTAGTGGTCCTTTAAAAGCATTGCACTTTTTTTTTTTTAAAACAAAAAGTAACACAAACTTAATATAAGCAAATTACTGGTGTAAGCTTATGATTATAATAGTTTAAAGCATGAAATTATGACAACAGAGTTCAGTTGTACAGGCTGGGGACATGCTGGGGACATGCTGAATGACCCCCCATGGGCCTCCCTTAATGACAGTTATTTGAGATCCACCAGCCAAGACAAGGAGAAGAAAACAGATCAATTCTAACTAGTAGGATTTATTATTTGTGTTAAGATCAGCACGTCATGTTCCCAGCTCTTTAAACAGTAGTTAATTACATTTGTGACAAAACACACAGAGTGGACGTTAAATGGGGAGTAATGATAAATGGGATTACTGCAGCAACACGTAGTTTTATTGTACTGTTGATGTTTTTTACAAGATCTATAATATGAATGATTTAAGCAAGTAATAAAAATGTGCTTGTGAAAGATTTTATTAACATTTAGTAATCACTGGAATTAATTCTGAATTAAAAATGGATGTACATGGGTCTATTAACTCTAGAAAGCTTGCGATATTTTTATGCTTTATCAGATTTTTTTGTAAAAAGTAAATCAGTCAATTTTTATTATTTTTTTTTTATTGCTGCCTGTTTGTCCACTGATATCATTTTTGCCTTATTTCCTATCCTTGTGAACAGGGGAGCCTGCAAACCAGGGGTATCAAACTCAATCATGTAAGGGGCAAAAATCTAAAACAGTCAAGCCTCGGGTCAAATGGCTTATTAAGATTTAACATAGCAACAGTGGTGGTGGGGGAAAAGGTGCTGCTCCTCCTCCTCCTCCTGCAGAGTAGCCCAGTGCAGCAGTTTAATATTTACCTTCTTTAGTGCTGCTTTGGGTCTCAAGCCACTGGCTCTGAACGCATGTCATGTGATTGGGAAGAGGTATGGGAGCACAGAACCTGTGACTGCCAGGCAGAACAGAAGAGACAACGCATTGCTGAAGCAGCTAAATATTTACTGTACTGCTGGGCTGCTCTGCTATGTGGGAAGAAGGTGTCGGGGGAGGTGCGCAGACGCGTATCTGGAGGCGTGCACATAGGGCACGTGCTATGGGCGCCCCTTGTCAATCACCCTGGGGGGCGCATCTGTGAGCAGAGAAATCACCCATTCCGAGTTCACGCTCTGCTGTCTACCGCTATGCTGCCCAGCGCACAGCCTGTACAGTGGGAGGAGAGGAGGACTGTGTTGCGATGTCCCGTTCCCAGCTTAAGCTTCTCTGGTTGTCCTGGCAATGTCTGCACGGCTCGCATCACCCTCCTGTCCTGATTGGCTGCATGGAGCATTGTGTTGTGTGCCGCTAAGGCTGATGGGGGTGGGAGATGATTGGAGGAGGAAAGTGTGTGTAGCTGTAGCCATGGGCATTATGACACACACACATACAGTGAGTGCTGTGCTGCTGAGAGCCTGAGGCAGGCGTTGTCAAAGAGGCAGAGCTGAAACTAAGTTATAAATCATAAGGTAATTAGAAATGAAGTAATGTAATAATTATTATCATAACAAAATATTCTGCAGCAGCAGCAATTACTTTCCCACATTTGATTTCACTCACCTAAGTTACAATTCATTATTACTATTTAGTATTTGTATAGCCCTAACATCTTTTACAGCTCTGTAGAGTATATTGTCTTGTCACTAATTGTCCCTTAGAGGAGCTCACAATCTAATCCCTACCATAGTCATATGTCTATGTATGTATCATGTAGTGTATGTATTGTAGTCTAGGGGGGAAGCCAATTAACTTTACTGTAAGTTTTAAGGATGTGAGAGGAAACCGGAGTGCCTGGAGGAAACCCACAAAGACACAGGGAGAACATATAAACTCCATGCAGACAGTAACCTTTGCACGCGGCAGATCGTGTGATAACTGCTGTGATAGCAGTTATCACGCTTTTGTGAATCGAGCCCTTAATGCGTTGGTATTGTATACATTGCTTTTTTACTCCATAGCAGTGCATTGTAGAAAAGCTTTCATTTAAAATGCGTATAGTAGGAACTGTGCCGTAGAAAAACATGGGAATTAGTTTGAAAATCAATTCCTCAAGTCCTTTCAGTTATAGCTGAGAGCAACTGATTAAGTGTAAAAGCACCCTTAGCTAAGTCGCACACTTTACCGGGCCACACAGTGGAAGGAGGATGAGGACGAGGAGGTCAGCGAGGGAGCAACAAGACTAACTACGGGGGCTGGAAGAGGCCCCAAATAAATAAAAGAACAATCTTTATTTTCAAGTCGGGTATCCTTGAGCCTGGCAGTTAGATGCATTGGGGGGGGGGGGGGGGGGGGGGGGGGCGTTGTTTTTCCTAGATACGCCTCTGGAGGTGCGTGTGTGTGTTTTACTAGCTACCAGGAGAGGGTTCAGGGTTTTGAACCAAGGAAGGGGGCCCCATGCTAACTTTGTCCCCCCGAACAAATGAGTCCCATGGGTTATTGCTGCACCCCGAATCAAACTGACAATGTGTCAATCAGAAATACTGTCGCTGATGTGCTCCTCGATGGGAAGGCAGTGTACTGTATTTCTTTTGCTGTTAACAATACTGGACATTGGAAGCTCACAAGGGCTTCATAAAATGACAATGAGGACCGCATTCGGCCCGTGGGCCTCGAGTTTGACACCTGTGGTGCAAACACTGTTTAGAGATTTCCAAACTGAAACGGAAGTCATTGAAATAAGGGTAAGGGCCCTTTTCCACTACGGCGATTCTGCAGAGTTTCCCCGCACATAATTCGAACGGGGAAACTCTGCCATAGGGGATGACGGGGCCGCGGCGGAATCGCTTGCAGGTGCGATTCGGCCGGAACCCCTCACAGAATTCGCCGCAGAGGCTGCGAATCCCAAAGCCGTGCATGGCACGGCTCATGGGATTCGCCTGCGATCCCGGCCACCCGCTCAGTGTGGCGTGCGACAGAAAATGCACATCTAATTTAACCTTTTAACTGCTTTTTTTTTTTTTTTTTAAGTGCGCTGCGGCACCACATATTTTTTGTCTCCCCTAAGCTGCCAGTGTGCCTCCCCCTGAGAAATGCAGGGCAGCACAGGGAGCACTAGGATAATGACCTGATCTGGAGGCAGGATTTTATTTAAGTATTTATATAGCGCCGACATATTACACAGCCCTGTACAGAGTATATTGTCTTGTCACTAACTGTCCCTCAGAGGGGCTCACAATCTAGTCCCTACCATAGTCATATGTCTAGGTATGTATCATGTAATGTATATATTTTAGTCTATGGCCAATTTTAAGGGGAAGCCAATTAAAGTATCTGTATGTTTTTGGGATGTGGGAGGAAACCGGAGTGCCCGGAAGAAACACACACAGACACGGGGAGCCACTGAGTGGCGCTGTAATGCTAACATTCTCCTTTGGGTCAAGCATTACAGAGCTGCTCGGTGGTGGATGAGCAAAGGCATCTGAATCAGGTACATAAAAAGCGCTCCCTGCGCCGCTCTGCATTAGGCCGGGCGAGGCAGCCCAAGTGTAGCCAGCTGCAGCAGCCCTGCCCCGAGTTCTCTAACATGAGATAACTTGGGCAGTGCTGCTAAAAGGTGAATAGATTGTTTTATAACATTCAAACGAATTTGCTAGTTTCAACTAGAGTACTGATAGCTCAAGAAAATTGATCTGTAATCTGCAGCGCCAAAGCAGCGTTTACGCCTCACTCCATGTGATCAGGATCCGAAGGATGATGTCAGCATTCAGCATGGCTCCCAGAAGGAAGAGGAGAACTGATATAGTGAACAGATCAGGTAAATATCAAAACGCTCCCTGTGCTGCTCTGCATCTGGGGGAGGCAGGACGAGTAAAGCTGGATCATGCGGCACCGCTGTGCTGAGCAGGGATGCTCAATGAGATGCAAATAATTTCGAGTTGATGCAGCATTATGTACATTTTGTATGCAAATTTATGCAGCCTGAACATGAACCAATCAAATCCTGCTGAGGTGACATAGGATTGGTCCGTTTTCAAGCTGCATACATTCCCATACAACATTTGCATAATCCTGCATCAACTCAAAATTATTTGTATCTCATTGACCATCCCTAGTGCTGAGTTATATAATGCAAGATAACTCCTGCAGGGCGGCCAAAAGGTTAAGGCCATGTGTAGCCACCATTCAGGATAAGGCTTTCCATGATGCGTCTGTACTAATGCCAGCTCTCAGAGGTAGGATCTGTCTATGATGGGAAGCGTGGAGTAAAGAAAAGCCCTATATGGTTACCAACCCTTCCCCGCTCAGTCCAGAGCACAAAATCAGTTTTTGGCTGGTTTTCTACAAAAGATGTTTTAATTTTTTTAAATTTTATTTTTTATGAATAGTTTAGTATTTCTATAGTGCTGAGATCTTCGGAAGCACGTTAGATAGTATATTGGTTTTTCACCAATTCTCCACCCGTGGAGCTCATAATCTAACCCTTACTATAGTCATATGTCCATAGTAGTCTAGGGCCAATTTGGGGGAAGACAACTGACTTATCTGTACGTTTTTGTAGATGTGGGAGGAAGTTCAAGTGCCCGGAGGAAACCCACACAGGGACAACACAAACATGTAAAACTGTGCAGATAATGACCTGGCTGGGATTCAAACTGGGGACGCAGCACTGCAAGAGGAGAGCGCTATACACTGTGCATTGTATTTAAACATTTCTTAAACTGAGGTTTAGATCAATCTAGTGTAAATGCGTGACAAATTTTAGCTCTGTTTTAAGCCCCATCTACACCATATACATTTTTGTGCGATTCGATTCATCGATTCGATTCAATCCGACATGTCCGATCGGGATTCGATAGTGTGGTCGAATGTCATTGCAAAACAATGGCAAATAGATCACAGTACCGATCGAATTGAATCCTGATCGGACATGTCGGATTTAATCGAATTGGATTGATGAATCGAATCGCACAAAAATTGTATGGTGTAGATGGGGCTTTACTTACATGTTTCTTGTTGCCATTGTTTAAAATACAAAATCTCTATCAACATCTCCAGGCTGTACTCAGTGCTAAAGCAGAGAGAGACATTTTTTCACCACACAGGAGCAACGATGGCTGTGTTACCCATGTCCCAGGACTGCTGCAGTAAATGCTACCTATACTGGGGGAGTCAAGTATAGGTACCCCCGGTATAGGAAGCCAGGCATAGTTGCCCCCAGTATAGGTAGCCAGGTATAGTTGACCCCAGTATAGGTAGCCAGGTATAGGTGCACCAAGTATAGGTTTGCCAGGTATAGTTGCCCCCAGTATAGGTAGCCAGGTATAGCTGCCCCCAGAATAGGTTTCACCAGGTAGGTGCCCCGAGTAGGGTAGCCAGGCTGTCCCACCCTCCCCGGCCTCCGCTCATTTGCCTTCAGAGGCTGCAGCCCCCTCCTCTGCAACAGTCCCCAGATCCTCTGGACCTCAGATTAGCAGTGACCCGCAGGACCCCAGAGTGAAGAGACAGGAAAGCAGTTCCCCTTGTAATGGTGCATATACAGGAAGCAAGTATTACCTACATATGCACCGCTACGGGATCCGCTCTCCCGTCTCTTCGCTGCGGCTCTGCAGGTCACCGCTGAATTGAGGTCTATGAGATCCAGGGACTGTTGTGGAGGAGATGGCCGCCCTCTCAGAAGGTAAACAAGCAGCAGCCAGGGATGGAGGGGGTGGACGGGAGGTTGCCCCTTGGAAGACACCACAAGTCATTCAGGTGGCGGTCCACCCGTTTATAGACTGCCATTGAGCAGAGACAATAAAAAATTAAATCTACTTTGTAAATGTTTGATCCTAAAATAAGACCATGGGATATGTGAAAAAGTCATGTTTTGGAGTAGGCGGATAGATACAATTGTTAATCACATCAATTTATTTTCACCTCAGGTTCTTTTGCATAAACAGATTTCAATTACTAGTGAGTGGTGCAGACCCTTCCAACATATATGGTACCTGAAAATAAATGCACTATCCATTTCATTACCTTCAGGGATCTGAATAGGACAGGGAAGCCTTCCATTACCTACAGTGTACCAGCAACATCATTTACCCAAATGCAATGTGTGGATTTTATCCACAGTAGCATTATTTACTTCATAGTGGGTAAAAATGCAAAGTATTTTTTTTCTGTCTTGTCCTTTTTCCCCCCCTGTAAAATGTATAGAATGCATAATATTGAGTACAAGAGCCGCTTCTCAAGGCCTAAATCCAAAGTAGACAACACTATTAAATCTGATTCAGTCCAAAATATAGATAATGTCCTTATGAACAATCCCCAGTTTCACATTAAGCTCAGTCACTACTCATTTTATGGCCACATCATATGCAAGAGAAAAGAGAAAAAACCAATCGTGTAGCTCTGATATCAATGCCATCACCTTCCCTGGGCGGTCACTCCTACCACCATTAGTCAAGTGGAAAAAAACAGACATCCTGGTGTGAGCTCAGGCACACTCCCACTAAATGTCTGCACTCACCCAGATGTCCGTCTATAGTTTCCTGAGGTGGAAATGATAACTTATGGAGGATAGTATTCCTCTTATTGACCTGTCTGCAGCACTGGAATCATGCACTGTCATAAACGAAAAAGACTCCTCATAGCGTAAAACTAAGTTTAATGTTAAAAGCAAGAATAAAAATATGCACTTACAAGTCTAGAGTGGGTAAAGCTACGCTGTGTTGATGTGTCGGCCATAAGAAGAGTAGCAATGGAGCTTTATGTGGACCTGGGAATTGTTCAGAAGGACATTATCTATATTTTGGACTGAAGCAGGTTTAATAATAGTGTTGTCTACTTTTACTACTTCAATAGATCACCAGATTGTTAAGAATGTGCAGCACATACACTGTAATTTACAGTGATAAGTCTACCAGAAGCACATACCTTTTTAATTTATATTGTAATAACATGCATAGTATTTGTTAGCGAAAACTTCGTACCAAAGAAAGTCTAGATTGTCACATACATTTTTTAATATTATGGGTGTAATAAGTAGTGATACCTTTATTGTTGAATCAATAGGGGCATTACATTAAATGTTAAACTGCCCTAGTCCGTAAGGTGAAAACAATCTCTAGATGCTTTTAAGTCAAAAGATCTGTACTGAATGAATGCCAAAATCAATGCAGTCCCATTGATCTGTTCTCTGTCTCATCTGCCACACACCACTAAACCATAAATGTATTACTGTCACAGTAGCGCTCTGATTGCTTAAAATAGTGAGCAATTATAGTCTTATTTGGAGTAACTGGAGAAGACTGAGCTGACAGTTTTGACATTAATAAATGTATATTGGTAATTTAATACTGCTCAATTTGCAAATAAAGTATAACTGCACATGATAAATTACAGGACCCAACCTGTGCTACAAGATTATATAAATGTGTATCAGCATTACACATTCGCTCAAGAATTCCAAGCTAAGACTTGGACTATTTTTATGATTCCTACTTTCCATATTGCCTAGACACACAAAAACTGTGTGATGCTGTAACAGCAATAGGCAGGCCATGACCAAAATGAACATAAGTGTATCCGACTGACGTAACACACTGTAACTTATATTTTTCCTTGGAATAAATGCACAAGAGTCTGATGTATAAAACATATAAAAACACTGCGCTAGTGTATACTGAATGGGTGTCCTCACGGTGGTGCGCTTATCTAAAATCAAATTAAACAAAATAATATTAAAACATCAAAGCACACATGCACAACCAGTACAATCAAGCAAAAGTACCGATCAATCTAGTCCCAGTTGTATCTTTGAGATATATTCAAACAGTTCATCACTCAGGTATGCCTTGGCCGGGGCGCGCAGATGTGGAAAGTGGAGGTGAAGGGAGGGAAGGAGTGTGGTGTTCTGTCTCTGGACTCTGGCGGGTATTGCATCGCACCTGAAGCTGGCCTGACTCTTGCTCGATTGCACGGTTTCTGCATGAGCGCTTTGAAAACCTGTACCGAAAAAAGTCCCCCCGGGGGGTATTCACCTCAGTAGGGGGAAGCCTCGATAGGGTCCAGAGGCTTCCCCCTACTGAGGTGTGGCCCACGGCGGTCTCGCTGCAGCCCCCGGAACGCACAGGCAACAAATCCGACAGCCTGTGCAATATTTACCTTTTCGGGCTCCAGGGGGGGCGCTGTTGCGGCTCTTCTGATGGAGATAGTCGAAAATAGTTGATCTCCGTCGCGTCCGCTCTACTGCGCAGGTGCAGGAGACTTGCGCCTGCGTAGTAGAGCGGCCCGACGGAGATTGGCCATTTCCGCCTGTCTCTGTGGGAAGGAGTGGATATTGCGCCTGCGTTGGAGCCAAAAGGTAAATATTTACAACGCTGCCGCTCTGGGAGGATTTTCACCGCCACCGTGGGACCGAGGAGGACGGGGGAAGCCTCAATAGGCTCCGGAGGCTTCCCCACCCGAGGTCAGTACCCCCCAGGGTAGTTTTTTACATTACAGATTTTCTTTAAGAGAAAGTTAGCGAGCAAGTAAGTGTGTGTGTGTGTGTGTGTGTGTGTGTGTGTGTGTGTGTGTGTGTGTGTGTGTGTATCTAGGTGTGTGTGTCTAGGTGTGTGTGTGTCTAGGTGTGTGTGTGTCTAGGTGTGTGTGTGTCTAGGTGTGTGTGTGTGTGTGTGTGTGTGTGTGTGTGTGTGTGTGTGTGTGTGTGTGTGTGTGTGTGTGTTTGTGTACTGTGTGTGTGTGTGTGTGTGTGTGTGTGTGTGTGTGTGTGTGTGTGTGTGTGTGTGTGTGTGTGTGTGTGTGTGTGTGTGTGCGCGCACGCGCGTGCGTGCTCAGTTGCTATATGGCTACCAGTCTAAAGGTGGCCACTAACAATATACAGTAATTCACCAAACAAGTAATGAAATGAATGAAAGCGATCTAATTTTCATATCAATTCCATCAATCTGATTGCGTTGGTTAAGAGATTTTCACCAGTTGGTGGTCCCGAACAATGGTTTCCGATCGATCATATGAATGATTGGAAATGAAAGATCGTTCGGTGAATTGTATCGTTAGTGGTCACCTTAACATCTTGCAGCACAAAAGTCCCAAGTTCAAGTCTCACGATGTGGTGTGCATGGAGTTTGTATATATTCCCTACACTTGTTTCTAAACTGTTAATCACATGAGTTACACAATTGCCAGACATTAATGCTAACAACTGTCATCACGAAGTCTCCGATGTTTCTAAACAAAGTATCTGCAGCCAATCATACTGTGTGAAGCATGGCTGTGCTGCTCTGTGTGTGGTAAGATCACATCCTGGGGAATAAAATATAATAATAATATAGAATATATTAATAATATAATAATATATTAGATCAGTGATAGGCAAACTTGGCTCTCCAGCCGTTAAGGAACTTCAAGTCCCACAATGCATTGCAGGAGACTGATAGACACAGTCATGATTAATAAAGGCAAATGCATTGTGGGACTTGTAGTTCCTTACCAGCTGGAGAGCCAATTTTGCCTATCGCTGAACGGGATGAAATATAAGTGCCATCATACCTGGTGAAAGAGTGGACTGTGAGTGATGGGAATGCCAAGCCCACTGGCACACATCCCCAGCACCATATCATCCGGGGCATCATTGCTGTAACACCGACATTTACTACCTATTATCTCCTTTGCCGCTCTTCTGCTGAATACCATTCTGTGGAGAAAGCAAGACACAGATCATAAGCGATAACAACAACCAGGATTTTCTATGCAATTTAAAAAATCATTAAGGTAAATGACCAAGTGGCAGAGACGGTCATACTCTGGCCCACATACTCCATGCTAGTTCCAGGGGGATGACGCATCTATTTGGCACTGCTGTTAAAGTGGATCCGAGGTGAACTTTTACTCATTGCATAATTGTATTCCTTTCCTATTGTTTACAGGGCATTCCTCAAGCCAAATACTTTTTTTGTTTTTGTTTTAATATTCGAATTCCCTATAAACTAAATAAACCACGCCCACAGGTTTTCAGAGAGCCTTGGCAGTAGCAAGGGCTCATGGGAGCTCAGTCTGGGCAGGGGGAGGAGGAGGTGTTACTAGCTATTGATTTCAGAGGCAGAGGGGAGGAGGGGGGGGGGTTTAGGTTTTTTTTCACAGTCTGAGTGCTGATGGTGCAGATAATCCTGCCCCTGTGTAATGTTTACAAACAACATGGCTGCTGTCATTGTATCACAGGATGAAATAATCATTTTCTATTAAATCTGTTTGCAGCTAGATTTGTTGTGTAAACTATCTAAACTTTAGATAAGATATATAGAGAAGTTACTTGTTATAGTTCGTTTTTCATCTCGGATCGGCTTTAAGCAGCTGCCTTGGCACTTGAAATGAAGGTTGTTAGAAATTAGCAGATTCTATTGCACATATTCAGGAAATCTTTTTAAAAAAATGCAGCTGATAACTTTTGAACTGCAAAACATTTTTTAAAAGCTGTGATTTATAAATGTAATTCCTATTGCAATGCCCAAATCAATGAAAGTATGTGGGGATTTAAAAAACAACAACCCAAAATACATCAGTACAATAGCAAACAAATACAAAGCCAGGGGTTTCTTTCAATGAAAACTGCACAAGAAAAAGTGTTCCAGAGATATTCTCGCCGAAATTCTGTGGAAATAAAGTAAGTTGTACTCCAAAATTTCCCAGTGGTGGTCACACTTAGGGCCAATTTCCACTTTGATCAGATTTCTGGACACTTAACATGCGAAAAATGTACATAATAGCCAATTGAAAATCATTGGGATGTTTAAACCAAGTGCAGGAAATTGGATGCGTTCCTATAAAGAAAAAAAATGCAGTTTGAAGTGTTTTTCCGGACAACTACTGCATTCCTCCCTGAAGCACATGTACTTTGGAGACATTTGTGTCGATTGTCCAGGAACGCGACATCACACACACAGAATGACGACATCTACTAGAAATAAGCCCTAAGGACCAAGGGGAAGTCTTTAAAGTGGATCTGACCTCTTGCAGAGGACAAAATAAGACAGAAAAATATACCCTGTATCTATCTAGAGAAATTTGCATGTCTAATGCCCCCTCATTTGTAACTAATCACAACTGTAATTTGATCTCTCAGCTGGCTGCCTTGGTAAAGCGGCTAATTTGTAAAAACAGGATGTTAACCTCATGTCTGCTTCCATGAAAACAGGAAGTAGACACACTGCAGATTTATTACAGAATTTGTATCGGCTGTAACAAAGAAATGTTTTTTTCTTTGAAGGTTATTTTGCTGTTGCTTATCTTTTAGAGCAGAGAGGAAGCTCTGAGTACAGGTCCGCTTTAAAGTAAAACTTAGCTCAAAACTTCCTCTCTGCTCTAAAAGATTTGAACAAATTTTACTTGGTTTCACTTTTGGTGAGAGCACAGAAAGGGTTAAGCCTCAGTGTTTACTGTATGCAGAGACGCAGTGCTTTCCTGCAGTCTATTCACAGTTACTATTAAAGGAGTCATCAGGCAAACAAATACAGCCCATTTACTTACCTGGGGCTTCCTCCAGCCCTCTTGCAGCTGACTGTCCCACGCAGACAGCTTCGTTCGCAGCTGCTGGCCTGGGTCCCCCACACAATGCAGAGGACGACCGCCTTACTGCGCCAAGCGCCGCCATCAATCAAGCCCACGTTGTCACAACGTGGGCTTGATTCACAGTGGCGCGGCGCACAAGCGCAGTAAAGACGACCTCGAGGTCGTCCTCTGCACCGTGGAGGGGACCCAGCCGGCAGCTGCGAAAAGAGCTGTCTGCGTGGGACAGGAAGCCCCAGGTAAGTAAATGGGCTGTATTTAAGCCCATGTATTTAAGTTTGTCTGATGACTCCTTTAAGAGCTAAATAGACACCTTGATCTGCCTTAACAAACACAAATCACAGAGCACTAATTTAATTCACCAACTATATGTAGAATAAAGACTTTTCATTGTGTGCTAAGCAAGAGTTCGGGACCAATTTCAGAAGGAGGGAAGTTAAGAGTGGAGTTCTGTAGTCAGTATTTCTGTAATCATCTACTGTTTTGACACACATATCAGGACTGTGACAGTTGTCTTTCTGTACAACAGAAAAGACTTTACTCTTTTCGATATCAATGCAGTGTTTCACAACCTACACTATAGGTTTTCATGTTGGGTTCTTTAGAAGGGTGCCACAGCTGTGAGATCTGTGATTATTTAAACCACAAAATAAGAGTTAAAGGGAACCAGAGACGAATGACCAGCTAAAATAGGAAAAGGATTTATACATACCTGGGGCTTCTTCCAGCCCCATAAGCCTGGATCGCTCCCACGCCGCCATCCTTCGCTTACTGTATCGGCGGTACCGGGTCCCGTCACTTCCGGCGGACGCGGCCAATTGTCCGCATGCACAGGGGCTCCCTCCATACCCTTACGCAGGCGGCTGCGCAGTATGCAGCCGCACGCGTAGGTATATGGAGGGAGCCCCTGTGATGCGGACAATTGGCCGCGTCCGCCGGCCGACTGGCGGTAATGACGGGACCCAGTACCGGCGGATCCAGGCAGCGGAGGATGGCGGCGTGGGAGCGATCCGTGCGTATGGGGCTGGAGGAAGCCCCAGGTATGTATAAAACCTTTCCTTCATTTTATATCTGGTTCTCTTTAAGCTTTGTTTGTTATACACAGAAAAGTAATCCAAGTAACTTTTATACTGCGTGCTTCCCAGCGGCCCTGGAGTTATTTGCAACCACCGAGAAGTAAATTTAATTAAAATGCAGCTGTCTAATTTTGCATACCCATGGGTCTGAAAACTATACAGTACATAAAAGTGTAGAATATTAAGTGAAACCAGTTTTGTTGATTTATATTAAAATTTCATCTTGCAGATTACATTAATCACTTACCCGCCTCCGCCGGTAATGTAATTGTAACCCCTCGCACTCAATCCATATCCGTAACGTTCTCCCAAAAAGACAGCTTCGCTGGAATCATAGCAACTGAGAAGCTTCTGTAATCTTGGGAGACTGAATAGAAATACACATTTTATTAAAGAGAGAAATCATTAAAATAACATTTTGTGTATTTTATGTAGGCATTTTTTGAGATTTAACCCTTGTTAGAAAAAGAAAGAGATAAAAACAAAAAGGCACTTTGTTAAGACCTTATGCATGTTTAAAAATCGCATACAATAGCAAGAAAAAGTATGTGAACTCTTTGGAATTATGGATTCCTGCACAAACTGGTCATAAAATGTGATCTCATCTTCATCTAAGTCACAACCATAGACTTAGATGCGGAAACTAACCCCACCCATATAAGTAAATGTTTCCATGTTTTCAATGAACACACCATGTAAACATTCACAGTGCAGGTTGAGAAAGTATGTGAACCCTTGGATTTAAGAACTGGTTGAACCTTTTTTGGCAGCAACAACTCCAACCAAAAGTTTCCTGTAATTGCAGATCAGATGTGCACAACGGTCAGGAGTAATTCTTGACCATTGCTCTTTACAGAACTGTTTCAGTTCAGCAATATTCTTGGGATGTCTGGTGTAAATCGCTTTTTTGAGGTCATGCCACAGCATCTCAATCGGGTTGAGGTCAGGACTCAGTCAGTTTCAGCTGGTGGACAGATGGCCTTAAGTTCTCCTGCAAAATATCTTGATAAACTTTAGAATTCATTTTTCCTTCGAAGTTAGCAATCGATCTGGGCCCTGAGGCAGTAAAGCAGCCCCAAACCATGATTCCCCCACCACCACACTTTACAGTTGGGATGAGATTTTGATGTTGGTGTGCTGTGCCTCTTTTTCTCCACACATAGTGTCTTGTGTTTCTTCCAAGCAACTTAACCTTGATTTCATCTGTCCACAGAATATTTTGCCAGTATTGCTATGGAACATCCAGGTGCTCTTTTGCAAACTTTAAACGTGCAGCAATTTTGTTTTGGGGGGGAGGGGGGCAGCAGTGCTTCCTCTGTGGCATCCTCCCATGAACTCCATTCTTGTTCAGTGTTTTACATATCGTAGATTTGCTAACATGGATGTTAGCATATGCCAGAGACTTTTGTAAGTCTTCAGCTGACATTCTAGGATTCTTCTTCCCCTCATTGAGCATTCTGTGCTGTGCTCTTGCAGTCCTCTTTACAGGATGGCCACTCCTAAAGAGTAGCAACAGTGCTGAACGTTCTCCATTAAGGGCCCATTCACACTTAGAACCGCAGAACGCCGGCGATTACCGCCGGCGTTCTGCGGGAGTGATTTTCCCGCGATTAGCGCGGAAAAATCACTGGACACTGCGGCGGTTTTGGAGCGATCGCGATTAGCGTGCTATGCACGCTAATCACGATCGCAAATCGCGGAACGCTCGTCGCCGGCAAACCGCTGCATGCAACGCGGTTGCGGTTATCGCTAACCGCAACCGCGGCAGTGAGAACACGGCCACTGGCTACAATGTGTAGCGGTTCTTGCAGAACCGCTAGCGGTTTGCCGCGAGCGGGAATCGTGCGATTCCCGCTCAGGTGTGAATGGGCCCTTATAGACAATTTGTCTTACCGTGGACTGATGAACTGCAAGGTTTTTGGAGATACTTTTAGAACCCTTTCCAGCTTAATGCATGTCAACAATTCTTAAAGGGAAGGTTCAGGGAGGGGATTAAAAAAATAAAAATAAATTTCCACTTATCTGGGGCTTCCTCCAGCCCGTGGCAGGCAGGAGGTGCCCTCACCGCCGCTCCACAGGCTCCCGGTGGTCTCCGGTGCCCGACCCGACCTGGTCAGGGCGGCTGCCAGGTCGGGCTCTTCTGCGCTCCATTTCCTGGCACTTCTGCGTCCCACGCCGGCGCGCTGACGTCATCGGACGTCCGCCGGGCTGTACTGCGCAGGCGCAGTAGTTCTGCGCATGCGCAGTACAGCCCGGCGGACGTCCGATGACGTCAGCGTGCCGGCGTGGGACGCAGAAGTGCCAGGAAATGTAGCGCAGAAGAGCCCGACCTGGCAGCCGGCCTGGCCGGGTCGGGCACCGGAGACCACCGGGAGCCTGCGGAGCGGCGGCGAGGGCACCTCCTGCCTGCCACGGGCTGGAGGAAGCCCCAGGTAAGTGGAAATTTATTTTTATTTTTTAAATCCCCTCCCTGAACCTTCCCTTTAATCGTAGGTCTTCTGAGAGCTCTTTTGTGTGAGGCATCATTCACATCAAGCAATGCTTTTTTGGGAAAAGCAAACCCAAACTGGTGTGTGTTTTTTATAGGGCAGGGAAGCTATAACCAACACCTCCAAACTCATCTCATTGATTGGACTCCAGCTGGCTAATACCTCAGCCCAATTAGCTTTTTCAGATGTCAATAGTCTAGGGGTTCACATACTTTTTCCACCTGCACTGTGGATGTTTACATGGTGTGTTCAATAAAAACATGGAAACATTTAATTATTTGTGTGATATTAGTTAAAGCAAAGTGTGATTGTCTATTTGTTGTGACTTAGATGAAGATCAGATCACATTTTGTGACCAACTTGTGCAGAAATCCATATAATTCCAAAGGGTTCACATACTTTTTCTTGCCACTGTAAGTGCACATATATAAAATATTTAATTGAGTGAGGCCCCTATCACACTAGCGTGTTTTCATAACAAAGCGTTACCCATTTTTAACACAGGGCGACGCTAAAGCAATGAAAGTCTATGGGACATTTCATACCTAATGTGCTACGATGGAAGCATCTGATTTGATGCGAGGTCATCACTGCGTTATGGGTCAGAATCTGCGGCAACGCATGTTGACTGGAAGTCATGTTAGTCAATGGTGCTGCAAATATTTTAAACTGTTTCAAATTACCGTTGCGGTGCACATGCGTGGAAGCACATTTTTTCAATGCATTTGCTTGCAATGGGTATGCACTTCTAGAGAGCCTAAGTTATGATTTGCTTTGCTGCTAAGAATTACACGAAGGCTCAATACTGCAGGTATCTATAAAGCTTGTTTTGATGCGATGCGATCATTGAAACCGGCCTAAGGCTTCATTGACAGTGGGGTGTTGTGTCGGACAATATAATCGAATTGCTAATGCAAATATCTTGTAATGGTACTTTCACACTGACGCTTTAGCAGTGCAGTGCGATGGAATCAGTTGCCATAACACGATGCCTGCAGGGCGGTACCGCATAAAGTGCAAGTTAACCCTTTTAACGTACTGTATGACTCCCTGTATACGTCGCACCACATGCATAATGCGTGATGCAACTTTTCACCTCTGCTTAAATCCTGGTTAGACTGAGAAGGCTAGGCAACGCCCCAGTGTGAAAGTAGTCTAAAGCACATACAGACACCAATCTTATAATACAAGTGTACATCAAAAGTCACCATATTTTACCAAATACAATTCCAAATTAACATAGTAGCAGCTGACTAACATGCACAGTACATCAAAAAGTGTTTGACAGACATTTTATAGTACAAATTGCTGCTATAGTAATGGTAATTCCATAGGATGTAAAATACTCCTTACAAAAAAAAAAGTTTTATCACATCTTCTAATGTAAGGACCACTATCACTAAAATGTAAAATACATACATGTAAATTCAGTATGGTTGTCCCAGAGTAAAATGCACTATATATTACTTTTCTCCTGTATTCCTCTTGCTTAGAGTAGGCAGTAGATATCTGACAGATCTGACAGGTTTTGGATTGGTACATCTCTTCATAGGAGATTCTCAGTTTTTTTTTTCCCATTTTCAAAACCACTTGCTGAATAACAGTTGCCCAGTCTAACTGCCAGAATACTGCGCCAATGAGTAGAGAGGCCAGCCATCATCTTTGTATAGATACTTTCTAAGGAATGCGTTTGTAAAGAATAAAGGAAACACTGAAACTTCCCCATGATTAGATGGACTAGTCCAAATCCCGTCAAATCTGCTGGAATAATCCTGGCCCCCCCTCGGCAGTAAAGAGTAGGGCTGCTTGTGATCAAAATTACGAGTTGCACTTATTGGCCAAGGGAGGGGGGGTTTAACTTACCCATGCCGCCGCCTATAGCCGATGTGCTCCACTCGTATTCCATGTCACTCCCACACTTCCTCCTTCAACCCGTAAGAAGGAAGCGTGGGAGTGACGTTTGGAGTGGAGCACATTGGCTATAGGCGGCGGCAGGGTCGGGCCAAGGCAGAGGCAAGAGAGGCTCCAGCCTCAGGGCGCAGTGTAGGAGGGGGCTCACAACTCATAATTCCCCTGTTGGGTGTAAAGCAAAGAGAAATAAGAAAAGGAGATACATGGCAGTGCCTGCAAGCCAGATAACTAGAGATTAAGGTGTTGGGGGCCCTGAGGCGCCTCTTAGTCTAATAGCAATCAGTGTGTGACGGCTGGGGTGGGAGGGATGGAGGGGCGCACTTTGGTGTCTCAGCCTTGGGTGCTGGAGGACCATGTCCCGGCTCTGGGCGGCGGCATGGGTAAGTTGACACCCCTCTCCCTCGGCCATTAAGTACTACTCAGAATTTTGATTACGAGCAACCCTAGCAGTGGAACACCAGGTGGCACAATAAAATAACTTTGCACCTATCACATTGCAAATATTTCCACCGTCATCATTGATGATTGCATACAATGGACATTAGCTTTCTGCCATTTGTCACCTGTGGTTTACCACAGAGAATGGCTGGATACAGTGATTTCCTCAAGACAGAGCTGTATGAAAGCCGCTGATTTGTATGCCTGATGAACACACAGCAGCAGGCCATCCCCTCAGACAGATTTAATAAAGGATAAACACATCTTCTTATCTAAACCATGTTATTTACCGCAATGAAAGACTACTGATAAATGGTGAATCTATTCTCCACGTGGCAGTGAACAGCCACCTCGGGATGAGAAATCGCTACAGGCACACAATTTACATAAAGTCTTTTTTTAGACTGATACAGCTATAAAAACCAATGTTCTCCTTTGAGATTGATAACTTATTCTAATGAAACAATATATATATATAGCACACCATGATCGTCATTACTGAGAGGCCTTTTTGTGCTGGTCTGTCCTTCACCAGGCACAGGGAATCTGAATTCTCTGCATGTCCCCTGTGTGGATTATGCGCTCTGACATTAGGGGGACGGCGACTATGTTCTTACATTCTCAATGACCCTTTTCTAATATGCAGAATGAGGTTTATAATAAGATTTCGTGTAATTGCAAAGTTATAGTTTGGAAATTATGAGCAATCTCAATTAATAGGGGAGAAACTGCTGCTTGGGAAAGGTCCTCGAAAGGTCCCGCTGGAACTGTCAGAGCAAAGAACATTTTAAAAGATAACGTTACGCTGAGCTTTCAGCTAAGCCATGCATGTGGTTTCTTTATTATTCCAACTGTGGCCAAATAAGAAAAAAAAAGAGAGAAAGCGGTCACTCAATTTGTCACATTCTTTTAATTCTATTACTATTGAGGCTACTGAAGCAGATATGAAATACTTTATGTCTGCCATTGTGTAGCACAGCAAGCTGGCTTTATTACTATTGCATGTTCCTGATATAAAAAAAAAGCACTGCTTAAAGTGAAACCAGGAAGTTTTAAGAAGGCAAACTTGTTTTGCATAACATTTTAGTAAGAGGGTTTTTTGGTCCTTTGTAGCCCCTTACACACTCCTAGGAGTTCTGGTTCACCATGAGCTTGTTGGATAGTCTGTAACTCTGGGTGTTTCAAGTCCCACAGAGCCATATTAATCCATGCCATACTGATGAGGATCAAGGACCAATCCAAAACAGTCTGTATGTATGTTGGATTATTGTGGCTCTGTACAATCAACAAGCTCTCACACCATTGCATTCCAGCGGTTCTGGAGGTGTGTTTATCTTACAGGGACAACAAAGGATGATTTGCATATTCAGCAGTGATGCATCGTGGGAGACATCACATGCCCACTCCAATCTGAATAGTCACAAATGCCTTCTACAGTATTTTAAGGCGGCAAATTGGTTTGCATAACATTTTAGTAAGAGTGCTTTTTGGTCCTTTGTAGTCCCTCACACACTCCTAGGAGTTCTGAATCCCCATGAGCTTGCTGGGTAATCGGTAACTCTAAAGTGAAACTCTAAGCCAGCGGTCCTCAAACTAAGGCGGAATGCGGCCCCCTGAGGCTTTTTTACCGGCACCCCACTCACAGAACGTATTACTTATAGATACAGTCCACTGCATCTCTAAAATATTGGTGGACCATATATAGAATAGCAGTGCTGGAACCACCCATCCACAGGGAAGCCAGCGAGCAGTCTTTGGCTGGCTTCCAATCCAATTCCCCATCAGGTGACACTGCTGTCCAATTGGATGGCAGGTTGTCACCTGAGTATGCTTCAATGTCTGGTGCAAAGAGGTTTTTCAGGTGCCCCGTAAATGAATGGCTGCTGCTGGGAGTTCTCCTCTGTGTGTGCGCATGTGAATGTGTGTGTGTAGGGGTGGATAATTTGGCGTAAAAATGCAAAAGAAAAAGGAATTTAGCTTCATATAGACTTTTGCTGCAGGGTCACAAACACACACTTGTGTAAGTATAGATTGTATGCATCCGTTACATACCGGTATATATGTTCTGATGGTGAAATGGAGATATTTATGTATGCATGTGCATTTATGTTTTATATATTGCTGTTATTGTAGCACTAAGCGCCTCTTTTCCTTTTTTCATGGTTGTAGGCACTATTTGGCCTGAGGAAGTGGGCGAGTTCCCACGAAACGCATTGCCTGTGCTTTGTAGTAATAAAAATAATTTTCTTATGAATTTGTCATCCTTAAAGTAAGCCACCTCATTTTTTCTATTGTATTTGTTTTTAATATATTTTATTGCATATTGGGCACCTCTTCAGCTTACCCTACACACTTGTGTACTTGTGTAACATTCCCGACGTACCTACGTCACACGTTACACAGGTTGTCAGCATGGAGAGTCACGATTGGTCCACGACAAGCGGACACCATACAACACTTATGCTACCAGAAAGTATAGTTGCCAAACATATTGGCTGTTTTTCACTTTAATTTCTGTTTTTGTCCCTTTGTATACTATGTTTGCGAGAAGCTCCCCCTTTCTATTCTCACACCAGACAGCTAACATTTTCCACAAAAAGAAGGAATGACTGGCACTTCAGCCTTGTGATTGACCAGCAAAAATATATAACAGGCTTCCAAAGGTTCACATACACTGTGCAACCGCCATAGCATCACTTTACATCAAACCAGAAAAATAGAGAAGGCGGGCACCAATGCTCGTGTTGCCTTAAAAACAGGTTTTATTGGCAGCAGATGGTAAAAACCAGAGGAGGCCCCCGATGGAGAGCGCTCCCCCCTACCTGACAGCTGTTTCACAACAAGCGTTGTTTCATCAGAGGTGTTTTGCGGGGGTGCAGAGAGGCCGGTGACTGCGTTCAATAATGGCCGCTCTATGTATCAGGCCGCGCGTCTGACGTCACCGCCCACTCCTCCCACCGTATGTGAGAGTCCTCCCCTCCTCCAATCGGACACTTTGTGTACAATATACGTAGCGCCGTAATGCGCCTATCCCTGCAGGGGGCGGGAGAGAATCGCCCAATCATGAGCCGCAAAATATGAAGGATACATGCAGCCTTCAATACGGATTCCGAAACATCCCAATTCACTCCACCTGCTGGGTGGCTATGACAACCACCAAGTACACATCGCCCATAGGAGGAAAGGGTTTCCCACATAATACAGTAGGGCATAAGAAGGCCGGAGTGTAAGTGGACACAGCATCTAGCAGAACAGCCACCACTAATATCTCATGGAAAACACAGAAACTAGTGCAGAGGATATGGGGAGCATACATTATATCCTACAGCAACCTGCCCCGTTACACACCATACAGTGTTCTGAAAGGGGGGAGAGAGAGAGAGGAAGAAGAGTGAAAGAAAAAGAGAACAGGACAACCCGGAACGGCAAGGCCCATGAACAACTAACAATATATAAATAAACCCCATACTTTAGGGCAAATACAATAAACCAATATTTCAGCAACAATGACAGCTAGAGAGAGTCAATAGGGCTCCAGAAAACAACTTAATTCGTTTTTATCATTTAATCCTAAACTTCCTACCGCATTGGTCACAGCAATAATTTTTGCCTCCCTCTGTAGAAGTACTTTAATTCTATTCCCACCCCTAGCTAGGGGTTTTACGGTACACAAACCCACAATTTTCATTGCTGTGACATCACCACCATGACAATCGTTAAAATGTTCTATCACCCTCGGACAGCCGTGTCCTGAACCACTCGACCTCTTATGTTCCTGGAGCCTTTCTCTCATCTCTCTGGTAGTCATTCCTATATAAAATCTACCACAAGTGCAATAGAGTGCGTATACCACATATTTCGTACTACAGGTAATAAAGTCCTTGATCTCAAAACTTTGACCACCCAGTATAATGCTTTTACGTTTCTCAGTGAAGGGGCAGGTTGAGCAATGCCCGCATGGATAATTCCCACTCGGCACAAAACCTGACAACCAAGTTGTCCTGTTTTTACCTTTAAATTCGCTACAAGTTACTGTGTCGCCAATTGTCCTGCACCTTCTAAATGAGACCACTGGGGGATCCCGTACCTTCTCTTTTAAAAAAGGATCGTCTCTCAGCATAGTCCAATTCCGATTAATGACTTCTTTAATCTTTCCTGCCATCGGAGAAAAGTCAAACGTAAAGAATGATCTCCTGGAAGATTGGTTCCCTCTTTCCCCTTGTTGATTTCTCGCTCTTTTCCAGTTCCTTGGTTTACTAAATGCTCTTTGCAGGGCATCCTCCACTACTTTCTCTGGGTATCCTCTTTGTAAAAACCGATTTCTCAAATCATGTGCTTGAATCAGAAAGTCTTCATCCGTCTTATTATTTCTACGTAATCTCATGAACTGGCTGAAGGGAATAGATTTCTTTGTATGGTCTGGGTGATAACTATTCCAATGAAGGACCGCATTGGTTGCGGTTACCTTACGATAACCTCTTGTAAAATAGCCTTGGGGTGATAGTCCCACCACCACATCCAGAAATGGCACC
Source organism: Hyperolius riggenbachi (assembly GCF_040937935.1). NCBI lineage: Eukaryota > Metazoa > Chordata > Amphibia > Anura > Hyperoliidae > Hyperolius > Hyperolius riggenbachi. The sequence goes on along the minus strand of NC_090647.1, from coordinate 89,924,391 downwards.
TCCTTCCCTCCCCATTCATTTGTAAACTTCATATTCATATCATTAACCTGAAGATAATTCAAAAACTCATCAAATCGGTCCCTGGTGGATGACCAAACGACCAAGACGTCGTCTATGTACCGGGACCACACCCTAATCGAGGAACGGAATGGACTGGTATCGCAAAGAACATAACGCCTCTCCCATTCGGCCAGATAAAGATTAGCGAATGTGGGGGCCACACAGGTCCCCATCGCTGTGCCTGATATCTGCCGGTACCATACATTGTCAAATTGAAAGGCGTTATGCTCTAAGACGAATTGCAGGCCAGCGCCTACAAAGTCCACCAACTGCCCACTCCATCCCGCCCCCCGCATAAGGCCCCACACCGTCCGAACCCCCATCGCCTGAGGGATACGGCTGTATAAACTCACCACATCGATGCTGGCCACCGACCAGTCATGCTCATATGGCCACTCATTAATTCTATCCAGCAATTCCATAGTATCCCTCAGTAGCGACGGGACTCCAGACAGCAGGGGCCTAAGGGTGTGGTCCAGGTACCGGGACAGGGGCTCCGTAAGAGACCTCCGTCCCGACACGATCGGCCTGCCCGGTGGCTCCACCAGGGACTTGTGAATCTTAGGGAGGAAGTACCACACTGGAGACACAGGAAAAAGTGGAAGATTTAGTAATCACTTGTTGCTCTACCCCTATTCTTAAAAAGGATCCAAGCTGTCTCTGGTAGATCAGGGTTGGACTCGATTTTAATCTAACATAACAATCAGTATCATTTAATTGCCGATACGCTTCTTTTTTATAGTAGTCAATACTCATAATCACAACATTTCCGCCTTTATCGGCTTTTTTGACAATTAAGTCCTCCCGTGATCTGAGCCAGGACAGTGCCTTAGTTTCCATAGATGTTAAATTTGGTTTATCTTCTGGATATATCAGGGCCTTCATTTCCCTCAGCACAGTTGGTTGAAAAATATCAAGAGAGGATCCCGCTGTTACTGGAAATGGTTTAACATATTTGCATGGTTTAAATACTTGCTGGGCTGCCTCAATCTGTTTATTTTCTCTTAATAAATCTTCCAGGACTTGCAAACATTGCAAGTCCTGGGTAGTTGATAACTCTGGAGGTATAAAGCCCCGATTCCCTATAGGGGAGTCTCCTTCAGGTTCACATCCCTCACCCTTAGATTGCTTGATGGCAAAAAATTTATCAATATTTAATCGCCTAATGGCCATGTATAGATCCACCTCAAATCTGAAATATTCGAATTGTTGGACAATTGCAAAGTTTAAACCCTTCTTCAGAGTCTGTAAACATTCATCAGGTATATGCTCCCCACTTATATTCACTATTTGCATTTCTTCAGTGATAGGACAGGAGTCCATTATTTCTTCGTTTCGTCCTGTGGTAGCCCCTTCCAGGTTACCTGTCTCTTCTCTCCTCCTCCCCCCTCGCCTGCCCCCTATTTTACAAGAGGTTATCGTAAGGTAACCGCAACCAATGCGGTCCTTCATTGGAATAGTTATCACCCAGACCATACAAAGAAATCTATTCCCTTCAGCCAGTTCATGAGATTACGTAGAAATAATAAGACGGATGAAGACTTTCTGATTCAAGCACATGATTTGAGAAATCGGTTTTTACAAAGAGGATACCCAGAGAAAGTAGTGGAGGATGCCCTGCAAAGAGCATTTAGTAAACCAAGGAACTGGAAAAGAGCGAGAAATCAACAAGGGGAAAGAGGGAACCAATCTTCCAGGAGATCATTCTTTACGTTTGACTTTTCTCCGATGGCAGGAAAGATTAAAGAAGTCATTAATCGGAATTGGACTATGCTGAGAGACGATCCTTTTTTAAAAGATAAGGTACGGGATCCCCCAGTGGTCTCATTTAGAAGGTGCAGGACAATTGGCGACACAGTAACTTGTAGCGAATTTAAAGGTAAAAACAGGACAACTTGGTTGTCAGGTTTTGTGCCGAGTGGGAATTATCCATGCGGGCATTGCTCAACCTGCCCCTTCACTGAGAAACGTAAAAGCATTATACTGGGTGGTCAAAGTTTTGAGATCAAGGACTTTATTACCTGTAGTACAAAATATGTGGTATACGCACTCTATTGCACTTGTGGTAGATTTTATATAGGAATGACTACTAGAGAGATGATAGAAAGGCTCCAGGAACATAAGAGGTCGATTGGTTCAGGACACGGCTGTCCGAGGGTGATAGAACATTTTAACGATTGTCATGGTGGTGATGTCACAGCAATGAAAATTGTGGGTTTGTGTACCGTAAAACCCCTAGCTAGGGGAGGGAATAGAATTAAAGTACTTCTACAGAGGGAGGTAAAAATTATTGCTGTGACCAATGCGGTAGGAAGTTTAGGATTAAATGATAAAAACGAATTAAGTTGTTTTCTGGAGCCCTATTGACTCTCTCTAGCTGTCATTGTTGCTGAAATATTGGTTTATTGTATTTGCCCTAAAGTATGGGGTTTATTTATATATTGTTAGTTGTTCATGGGCCTTGCCGTTTCCCGGGTTGTCCTGTTCTCTTTTTCTTTCACTCTTCTTCCTCTCTCTCTCTCCCCCCTTTCAGAACACTGTATGGTGTGTAACGGGGCAGGTTGCTGTAGGATATAATGTATGCTCCCCATATCCTCTGCACTAGTTTCTGTGTTTTCCATGAGATATTAGTGGTGGCTGTTCTGCTAGATGCTGTGTCCACTTACACTCCGGCCTTCTTATGCCCTACTGTATTATGTGGGAAACCCTTTCCTCCTATGGGCGATGTGTACTTGGTGGTTGTCATAGCCACCCAGCAGGTGGAGTGAATTGGGATGTTTCGGAATCCGTATTGAAGGCTGCATGTATCCTTCGTATTTTGCGGCTCATGATTGGGCGATTCTCTCCCGCCCCCTGCAGGGATAGGTGCATTACGGCACTACGTATATTGTACACAAAGTGTCCGATTGGAGGAGGGGAGGACTCTCACATACGGTGGGAGGAGTGGGCGGTGACATGAGACGCGTTGCCTGATACATAGAGCGGCCATTATTGAACGCAGTCACCGGCCTCTCTGCACCCCCGCAAAACACCTCTGATGAAACAACGCTTGTTGTGAAACAGCTGTCAGGTAGGGGGGAGCGCTCTCCATCGGGGGCCTCCTCTGGTTTTTACCATCTGCTGCCAATAAAACCTGTTTTTAAGGCAACACGAGCATTGGTGCCCGCCTTCTCTATTTTTCTGGCCAGACAGCTAACATCCCTGATGATGGTCCAATCATGTCTGAATATTTAACTGTCCTTTCCTATCTGTGAGCATTTTTACGGCTATTAAACGATTTAAGGTCGTTTTATGAGACAGTAGATGTTTTCCAGCCATTTAAGCTGTAATGTTTTCATTTACTTTGGAAATAAAGCGGTCTTCAAATGCGTTATTTTTTTTCTTAATACTGAATAAATCACTCACTTTCTGCAGTACAGCCATAAAACACCATGAATTACTCTGCAATAACGTCTCCCTCCCATATCACATTTATCAGCAGCTCTCCACAGTGCTTACCATTTTATCTGCTTTAAAAGTAAAACTTGTGAGAAAAAAAATGCTAACTTTATATACTTACCTCAGTATATGTAAGTCCCTGGATGCTCTGGAGAATTCCACAATCCTTCTTGAGCCCACACTGCTTGCCGGGACCCTTTTCTTCACCACAGCCACACTCTTGTCCGTGTATGAGAGGGGCAGTACTGTGGAGGCGCAAAGTCACTCAAGCACATGTGAGCGCGGCCGTACGGACCTATTTGACAAGTCCTTGTTAAATAGGTTCATAGGGTCCCGGTGGGGATGGGGAGGATGGAGGAAGCCTCCTCATTATCCAGAGGCTTCTCCCTGCTGAGGTAAGTATCTATCTCTTTGTTTTTTTTTCTTACAGGTACACTTTAACAGTTGCAGCAGGAAGTTTTGAATCAAGGTATCACCATATATTGGCTAACTTAAGGCGGAATTGTCACCATAAAAATCACATTTCAAAAGCAACTGGTCTCAGTGTATTAAAGGGAACCTTAACTGAGAAGGATATGGATTTTTCCTTTTAAAATAATACCAGTTGCCTGACTCCCCTGCTGAGCCTGTGTTTCTAATACTTTTAGCCACAGCCCCTCAACAGGCATGCAGATCAGGTGCTCTGACCGAAGTCAGACTGGATTAGCTGCATGCTTGTTTCAGGTGTGCGATCCAGCCACTACTACACCTAAAGAGTTCAGCAGGACTGCCAGGCAACTGGTATTGTTTAAAAGGAACCATCCATACCCCTCTCCGTTAAGGTTCCCGTGATAAAGAAGCGAATCCTACATTAAAAACTTTTTTTCTGCTGTTATGGTTTGGAGTTATTGCCATCGGCTGCCTAAACAGTTGCATGCTAGGGGGTATTTTTATCTATAATATATTCCTCCTCTTCCCATTATTTACCCCTCCTTCTAATGACATAAGACAGTGCATTTCCAGTGCATTTCCTAGTATAGACCTCAGTGGGAGTGTCTGAAGATTCTGGGACGAGGGCGGGTAACAAACACACAATTAGCAAGAGGAGGAAAAAAAAAAGAGTGAGGGAGGAAATGCCAGGATTAGCGTCATTAAAAGGTAACCAAGATGGAAACTGTCTAGAACAGGATTCTCTGCTTTTCCTTTACAAAAGTCACATGAATCATAACGTGGACAGTGCAATACATCTGTTATGTAAGCAGAACTAGTATTTATCTACTTATAGATTTTATTTCTAGGTTAGCATGGGTGTCACTTGTTCAATAAAGCAAACCTATGGACAAAAATGTACATACTTCCCTCAGTAGAAAGAAGCATCTGGATCCTGCAGAGGCTTACCCCCATTCTCCTCCAGCACTAGGACCCCCGACGCTCGCGGCCAAACTCCTGTACAAGAATGAGCAGGGCTGCACTCTACAGGATGGCTAGCGTTTGTGCAATAGCAGGAAGCTGCCGGACAGGTTTGGAAGAAAAAGCTGTGCCCGTTCGGCTATATGCTACTGCGCAAGCCATCCGTGCAGTGCAGCCAGGCACTGTCAACAAGCCTTTGACAGTGGGCTTCGGGATGTCCCAGCACTGGAACAGCAAGGAGGAGGGGGACGGGGAAACCTCTAGATTATCCAGAGACTTCTCTTTATATAGGTAAAAACCATTTGGAGCACTTTGTTTGGTACAGGAACACGTTAAATGAAAAGAGTAACTTTCTAAAAAGCTTTCTTCAGACTCTATTTCTGAAGGCTTTATAAGTTGTGCCAGTCAAAGAACTGGAACAATTTAAATTTTCCACATCTTAAAGGGGTTCTGTGGATATTATTAAAAACAAAAAGTGACACTTACCCTGGGCTTCTACCAGCCCCCTACTGCTGTCTTGTCCCGAATAGTCCTCTACGATCCTCTGTTCCCCGCCGCCACTCACAGTCCAATTACTTGTCTAACTAGACGAATACAACTGGAGGATCGTAGAGGACGGCCAGGGACAGGACAGCTACAGGGGGCCGCTAGAAGCCCCAGGTAAGTGTCACTTTTTGTTTTTAATAATATCCACAGAACCCCTTTAAACCATGGACCACATCACCTATGCAAGCGAAATGAAAGATTCTACCACTATCGGTATTGTTGATTGTAACGAGTAATTTCGGTTTAGTGAAAAGTCATGTAATTTTTCGCACTTATGAATCTAATCGCCATTTGGATTTTATGGGTAATTTTGTTTTTGTGTAATTTTGTGCAATATTTGTACAAATACATTGAAGTCTAGGAAGCATAAGAAAGCAGAATATCCCAAAACACATTTTCGCATAAATGCATTGAAGTCTATGGGCATGAGAAAGTTATAGTTCAAAATGCATCTTTGTACAATTATGGATCACAATTTTGAACAGAAACTAAACTAATTTCACAAAGATTTCACAGTACGATTTCGCACTTAAGTTCGAATTTCTCTGAAAAATTACTACTAAGAGAGATTCAAGCTTATCACTAACTACTGGCGTAAAACATGCCCTCTATATTGTATTATTTTACAAAGTCAGCAGCAGGAATTAGTGAGCAAAGTATTTTTAAGAGTCGCTGAATTTGCTTTCATCCGCGAGGAGGACTGAGAGAAACAAAGTTAATTGATGTGGATGTCCGCCTCTTGCTGTGATACTCCATGCTGTGCTCCATCCCCCTAATACTTCAGAGCGAGAACTTCCGCTGTGAAACAGGAAGTGTCACGAGGATGGGGTGAAGCATGGAGAGCCAAGGCAGGAGACTGAAATCTACGTAAATCAACTCTCTCTGTCTTCAGGAACATAAGCAGGTACAGTTACTCTTCTCATGAAAATGTGCTCATTAATCCCTACTGCTGACTTTGTAAAGTAATACAGGGCATGTTTTAGGCAAGTGGTCAGTGATGAGCTTGAATTTCACAAAGTAGCCACCAGACACGGGAGGACGCACAGCAATAGGAAAGGTGAGAGTTGGCTCTGCTGCCAAATAGAACAGCGCTAACAACAAGTTCATCACCCAATCAAGCAAAATTATCTGTCCTGTGATTGATCTGGCATTGTTTGCAGCCTCAATTTCTTAAAGGTTCGATAACGTTGATCGAATCTGCCAGTTATGAAAGGGTAAAATTGTCACACAATGGCCACAATGGAAGGGTAAAATCGTCACACAATGGCCACCTTTAGTGTTTCAGAAACAATATTTCTCAGCATTAGTGTCAGGCGAATCGCATTTCCAAAAAACAACCTGCAATAGTAGCATTTATGTTTTTCTCATAATCAGGGTTTCCATCCACATCAATCTGAGTTTTATGTAAGAGTGAACCGATGATGTATGCCCAGCACTTCTAATGACAAAGCAGATGAGATGGAGGTGCAAAAGTCTTCTGACGATTCGCTAATTCCAAGCACCAGAAGAAATGATGCTTACATTCAGCACTCCATTGTACATTCTTCACTGTAGCTAACCAAACCAACATTTTCAAGACCACCTGGGTCTCTTTCTCAAGACAATATACAGCAAAGCTTCCCTAGTGGCAGCTCAGCATGCACTCCTCAGCAACAATGTGCTTTCTTCAGGTGGCTGCAAATAAATGGGAAAATCTTTACACTGCTTCTCTACAATAATTCTCTAAGCATTGATCCTTCTGGTAAATGAATTGTATGTAATTCATTTTGCAGCCAAGTGCCGTAAACACTCCATCAGTGCGTATAGTGCCAAACTGCAGATTTCTAATGTGAGCACAGTGACGTTGTAGTTAGCACTCTCGCTTTGCAGCCCTGAGTCCCCGACTCGAATCTTAGCCAGGGCACTATCTGCACGAAGTTTGTATGCTCTCCCTGTGTCTATGTGGGTTTCCTCCAGACACTCTGGTTTCCTCCCACATCCCAAAAACATACAATTAAGTGAATTGGCTTCCCCCTAAATTGGCCCTAGACTACACGATACATATAAAGACATGACTGTGGTAGGAATTACATTGTGAGCCATTCTAATGGACAGTTAAAGAGAAACTCCGACCAAGAATTGAACTTTATCCCAATCAGTAGCTGATACCCCATTTACATGAGAAATCTTTTCCTTTTCACAAACAGACCATCAGGGGGCGCTGTATGACTGATATTGTGGTGAAACCCCTCCCACAAGAAGCTCTGAGTACCGAGGTACTTCTGGCAGTTTCCTGTCTGTGAACCCTGTTACATTGTGGGAAATAGCTGTTTACAGGTGTGTCCAACTGCCAAAATAGCAAGCAGCAGCTACATCACTTGCCAACAGTAACAATGTCACCATGTAATAAATGTCAGAATATAAATCAAGGATTTAAAATATTTTACAGTGGGCAAACACTGACTAAATCATTTATGCATAATTATTGTAAAAATGAAGCACTTTTTTATTACATTATTTTCACTGGATTTCCTCTTTAACCACTTGCCGACCAGTGGCTTTCTGGCTGATCTGTGCTGCGTAGGCTCTCCAGCCCGAAGCACAGATCAGGTTTTAGCCAGGGCGATCAGACTTACCCCCTTTTTTCCCCACTAGGGGGATGTCCTGCTGGGGGGGTCTGATCGCCGCCGGCTCTCTGCGCTTTGCGGGGGGGGGGCTCTTCAAAGCCCCCCTCCGCAGCGTTTTCAGCGCTCCGTCCCTCTCCCTCCCTCTCCCTTCCCCTCTGAGCTGCGCAGGACGGATATCCGTCCTGCGCATTGTAGGATAGGCTTCAGCCTATCAAATGACGGCGATCCCCGGCCAATCAGAGGCCGGGGATCGCCGATCTGCCTTACGGCGCTGCTGCGCAGCAGCGCCGTATGATGTAAGAAGCGGGGATTTCTTCCCCGCGTGTTTACATTTTGCCGGCGAGCCGCGATCGGCGGCTCTCCGGCTGTTCACGGAGACAGCCTCCGTGAACGGACATGGAAAGGCCGCTCGAACCGGCCGTTTCCATGGAAACTTGCAGACGACCAGTTTACGCCAATCGGCGTTAGCTGGTCGTCAAGAGGTTAAAGGGGAACTACAGTGAAAATAATGTAATAAAAAAGTGCTTAATGTTTACAAGAATTATGAATACATGCTTTAGTCAGTGTTTGCCCATTGTAAAATATTTCCTCTCTCTAATTTACATTCTGACATTTATCACATGGTGACATTTTTACTGCTGGCAGGTGATGTCACTGGAAGTAGCTGCTGCTTGCTTTTTTGGCAGTTGGAAACAGCTGTAAACAGCTATTTCCCACAATGCAATGAGGTTCACAGACAGGAAACTGCCTAGACCATGGTCCTCAGAGATTCCTGTGGGAGGGGTTTTACCACAATATCAGCCATACAGAGCCTGCGGATGATCCGTTTGTGTAAAGCTAAAGATTTCTCATGTAAATGGGGTATCAGCTACTGATTGGGATAAAGTTCAATTCTTGGTCGGAGTTTCTCTTTAAGTGACAAGACAATTTACTCTGTACAGTACTGGGGAAGGTGTTGGTGCTATATAAATAATAATTCTATGCCAAACAATACCCATCCCTTCTCAGAGCCAGTAAGTTCCCCACAGTGAGTATCACAGAGAACACCTGCCTTACATGTTAACCAAGCCAAGAATTACTGTTCTCCGCATACAATGATGGCAAGACAATTTAATAGATAAATTAACTTAATCAAATTATCCTTCTGGTCTCCCAAGGGCAATGAAGATAATCATCCTCCAGCTGCATGCTACTGGCATATGAGACTTTGGTATAGCGTATGTTAGGTTATTCCGGTGCATACGAGGGCTTGGATTATTACGAATTATATATAGTGTTATATATAATTCAGTTATCTCAGTGTCCATAAGCTGCAAGTTAAAGCGGATCCGAGATGAAAAACTAACTATAACAAGTAGCTTGTCTATATATCTTATCTAAAGTTTAGATAGTTTACACAGCAAATCTAGCTGCAAACAGCTTTAATAGAATATGATTATTTCTTCCTGTGAGACAATGACAGCAGCCATGTTGTTTGTAAACATTACTCAGAGGCAGGCTTATCTGTATCTTGAGCAAAAAAAATCTACTCCCCCCTCCTCCTCCCTCTGCCACTGAAACCTCTGGCTAGTAATACCTCCCCTTCCTCCTGCCCAGACTGAGCTCCCATGAGCCCTTGCTACTGTCTATAAGTGCCTTGGCTCTCTGAAAACCTGTGGGCATGGCTTGGTTAGTTTATAGGGAATTACAGTATTAAAACAAAAACAAAAGTATTTGGCTTGAGGAATGCCCTATAAACTATAGGAAAAGAACACAACTATACAATGTGTAAAAGTTTTCTTGGATCCACTTTAACAAGTGTTTTTTATGCCTTTTTGTCAAATGTTGTATGTTGAGTGTGAATAAAAGTTTATATTTTAGTGCAGACAAATAACCCATCTTCCAGAAAACATTTACTTATAGATGTAGTGACGCATACGAGACCATTGTACATTGCTCATATGTTCCTTGTATACATTCCTGAAACCTTCTGGAAACAGCTCTTCAATGTAGAAAGAGTTGACTTCTGGACTCAGAAAAAGTAAATGTTTCTGGTTATTTTTTATGATTTGTATTAAAGAGACACTGAAGCGAAAAAAAAAATATGATATAGTGAATTGGTTGTGTACTATGAATAATTACTAGAAGATTAGCAGCAAAGAAAATATTCTCATACTTTTATTTTCAGGTATATAGTGTTTTTTCTAACATTGCATCATTCTATAATATGTGCAGATTACACAACACTCAGCATTCAAAATGAGTCTTTCAGAGCAGTCTGTGAAGTAATGACCTCTCCTCTGGCAGAGAAAAAGTAAACAGTTCACTTACAGTTGAGATAATAAAAGTCAGATAACAGCCCTCTCCACGACTAACTTAGTCAGAGAGCTTAATGGCTTGTTTGCATAGAGATAACAACTGGAGTTTCTCAACTCTTCCTGTACTGGAAACAATTAGACTGATGTATCTGATCTTAATGTTTTATTTCTTAGCTGTGCTACGCATACAAATCATAATATCATCATTTTTTTTCGCTTCAGTGTCTCTTTAACTGGTAAAGAGTCTGTGCTGCTTGCATCACAGATATACTGGTAAGTATATCCCGTAAGTCATTTTTATCAGCTGATGTCCTGTATGTCAAATCACTGTATATCAGAGAATTCAGAGCCATGACAGGTTCCAGTACCATGGACAGCATTATAGGCCGACATACTGTATATTATCTGCTACATATACGGTTAAGATTCAGGATCTCTACAGAAATCTTGTGTGGCAATGGATCTCTGACAACTGCATGTGCATATACAGCAGTAATGCGATTGAAATGTTAAAGAGGAACTTTAGCGAAAAAGGGGAAAAAAATAAATTGGTACATTGCAAAGTGAGAAATTAGATAAATAGAAGAGAGATCAAGAAATTATTGACATTGTTCATATTGTTTGATACACAATGAGCCTGCATGTAATCATCTTTACTACTGGTAGACATAAAAAGAACTAGACAGCACCAACTGCCATTATCTATAACCACACCCACTAACAATGCGATAGACTAAAAGGTTTGTTTTCATTTTTTTTTTTTATAGATATTCATATGCACAGAGGGAGATACTGCTTTCTTGGCAGTTGGAAACAGCTGTTATTGCCCACAATGCAACAAGGTTCAAAGATGGGAAGCTGTCACACTGTGGGAGGGGTTTTTACCACAATATTAGCCATACAGACCCCCCTGATGATCTCTTTGGGCCTGTTTCCACTACACGCAGATTGGATGCAGAAAAACTGATCCAATGCAAGCCTATGGGCCTGTTTCCACTAAACGAGATTTTTCCCATAGGCATTCATTGGAGTCAGTTTTTCTGCATCCATTCTGCATCCAATCTGCGTGTAGTGGAAACAGGCCCTTCCAGAAAAGGTAAAGATTTCTAGTGATAAAGGAGGTATCAGCTACTGATTGGAATAAAGTTCAATCCTTGGTTACAGCGCCTCTTTAATGTTTACTTCCTGAGCCTTCAAGCTTAGTACTCGTCATTGAAGGTAATGCATAACTTTCAAATCCTCAGTTACAATGCTGTCTTTCATGTCATTTGTAAGGACTTATACAGTTTGGATAAAAAACTAAAGGATGGGAAAGTAACCACTCAGAAGTTCGGTATTCAAATGCCTTTTCTCCTTTTGAGGCTAATGCATTGATGAGGATACCCTAGACAAAAAATAACGTAATCAGCTACTGATTAAAAATGCAATTAAATGGCCTCATTGACTTTTGTGAAGTTCCAAAAAGCAGTAGCAGTCAATAGTTTGTAAATTAGCCATGAGAAAGCTGACCACTACTACGATCTGCCCTCATCAGACCCTGCTGCTGACACTTTCTGAAATGATGGAAAGAATTGTAGTGTGTGGACCGCCAGTTATCTTTTGATTAGCTACATTGTAGTTGATTGCTCAATAAAATCGATCTTTTGAATGACTGATGCAAAATCGACTGATGTATGGGCACCCTAAGAATTTTTGCGGAATCTTGAACAATCTGCTATCTATAACTAATTTCTGAGGAATAGTTATACCTGAAGCCTAGGTCCTACAGAAAATGGGACGAGCACAAACTGTTATAGCATAAAACTGAGGCATTTGGGTCTGAACATCATCACATACTAAACAGGGTAGGTCTCCTAGAAGACTGAGGGCCATATGCAATTCACTTTTTCACCTACGTGATATTTTAACAACTTGTAAATACAATTCAAATTTACACCACCAGCAAGCAAACAAATACTCAAAATAAGGATTACAGTAGTTTTCCACCTATTTTTTTGGTACTTTTTCCATTGCAAAGTGCTAGAAAGTTATTTTAAATGAAAAAATATCTCCTAAGAGAAAACTCAGGAGAAAAACTGAATTGCATATGTGCCCAGATGTCTTCTACTGACACCCGAATCATCTAAACCTTGCCATGTCTACTGCTGACACAATCACTAAGTTAATTTTTTTTAACCTAATGTTTATAACCATTTTTAAAGGGGCACTAAAGCGGAAAACTGTAAAATTTAAAATATGTGCAAACATATACAAGTAAGAAGTATGTTTCTTCCAGAGTAAAATGAGCCATAAATTACTTTTCTCCTATGTTGCTGTCACTTACAGTAGGCAGTAGAAATCTGACAGAAGAGTCAGGTTTTGGACTAGTCCATCTCTTCATAGGGGATTTTCAGCAAGGCTTTTATTCTTTATAAAGATATTCCCGAAAAAAGGATTTAAACAATGATGCTGGCCAGCTTCCCTGCTCCCTACACAGTTTTTTGGCAGTTGGACAGAGCAACTGCCAGTCACTAAATGCTTTTGAAAATAAATATATCCCTTAGAATCCCCTGTAAAGAGACGGGCTAGTCCAAAACCTGTCACTTCTGTAAGATTTCTACTACCTACTGTAAGTGACAGCAACATAGGAGAAAAGTAATTTATGGCTCATTTTACTCTGGAAAAAATGTACTTCTTATTTGTATATGTTTGCACATATTTTAAATTTTACAGTTTTTAGTTGTAGTGCCCCTTTAAGAGCAAACATATAATAGAATTAAGGTTAGAAAAGAATGGTAATATTGAAATGAAATTAATCAGGAACAACGTACTTATATTATATACTTACATTTTATAAGTATATACTATAAGTAAGTTGTTCCTGATTAATTTCATTTCAATATTACTGCAATTTTCTAACCTTAATTCTATTATATTTTTGCGCTTTGTGAGCTTAAAAATGGTTATAAACATTAGGTTAAAAAAAATTAACTTCGTGATTGTGCCAGCAGTAGACATGGCAAGGTTTAGATGATTCGGGTGCCAGTAGAAGACATTCAGGGCCATATGCAATTCAGTTTTTCTCCTGAGTTTTCTCCTAGGAGATATTTTTTCATCTTTGATTTAAAATAACTTTTTAGCACTTTGCAATGGAAAAAGTACCAAAAAAATAGGTGGAAAACTACTGTAAACCTTATTTTGAGTATTTGTTTGCTGGTGGTGTAAAAGTTATTTTATTTACAAGTTGTTAAAATATCACATACCGTATATACTCGCATACAAGCCGAATTTTTGACCCCCAAAATGGGGGTCAAAAGTTGGGGGGTCGGCTTGTATGCGAGTCTTCCCTGGTGGTCTAGTGGTGGGTGGGTGGGTGGGTGGTCCGCGCCCCGCTCCCCCCTCCCCGCTCCCCCCCGGCCGCCGCTGCTAATACCTGTTTAGGCAGCGGCCGCTTCCTAATCCGCGTTCCTCTTCTTAAGTGTCTTCTCAGAGTATCACAGCAGCGCGCCCGGCGCTGCTGCTGTGACGATGCAGGGGGCAGGAAAGAGCGGTTCCCTTGGCAACGGCGATACAGATCGCCGCTATAGGGAGCCGCGCTCTTTCCTGCACTCTACATCGTCACAGCAGCAGCGCCGGGCGCGCTGCTGTGATACTCTGAGAAGAAACTTAAGAAGAGGAACGCGGATTAGGAAGCGGCCGCTTCCTAAACAGGTAATAGCAGCAGCGGGGGGCGGGGGGCGGAGCACTACCTACCTATGCTGGGCACTAAACTGGGCACTATACTGGCTAAACTGGGCACTATACTGGCTAAACTGGGCACTATACTAGCTAAACTGGGCACTATACTAGCTAAACTGGGCACTATACTGGCTAAACTGGGCACTATACTGGCTAAACTGGGCACTATACTGGCTAAACTGGGCACTATACTAGCTAAACTGGGCACTATACTGGCTAAACTGGGCACTTTACTAGCTAAACTGGGCACTATACTGGCTAAACTGGGCACTATACTAGCTAAACTGGGCACTATACTAGCTAAACTGGGCACTATACTGGCTAAACTGGGCACTATACTGGCTAAACTGGGCACTATACTAGCTAAACTGGGCACTATACTGGCTAAACTTGGCACTATACTAACTAAACTGGGCACTTTACTAGCCATACTGGGGCACTATACTAGCTAAACTGGGCACTATACTAGCTAAACTGAGGCACTACCTACCCATACTGGGCGCTATACTGGCTATACTGGGCACTATACTGGCAATACTGGGCACTTTACTAGCTATACTGGACACTACCTACCTATACTGGGCACTATACTAGCTATACTGGGACACACTGGGGGGCTGCACCAATCCAGCATTTCCTACCCCCGGCTTATATGGGGGTCAATCATTTTTCCCTGTTTTTTTCAGGGAAAAGTTGGGGGGTCGGCTTATATGCGGGTCGGCTTATATGCGAGTATATACGGTAGGTGAAAAAGTGAAATAAGTATAGAATATAAGTAAGTTGTTCCTGATCAATTTAATTTCAATATTACCGTACTTTTCTAACCTTAATTCTATTATATTTTTAATCTTTGGGAGCTTAAAATGTAACATAGAAAAGATGTATTCCCATTCATTGATCTCAGGGGCAGCGTAAGGCGGCGGAGCGCACGCGGCGTCGCACCAGCAGCAGTGCAGGCTATCTGGACGGATATATCTGTCCAGATAGTCCTAAGTGGTTAAATCTGTTTTAACAACTTTTACTTTGAATACAGTTTTTTTTTTATATATATATTTTTTTAAAGTTTGTTTTACTTGAAATGCGATTGTTGAGCTGTGTAAAAAAATAAAATAAAAAATAGAACACTCCATCATCAAAATTGATCTATGTGAGAAGTCAAGCCCATGCGGCATTTAAAACGCTTTCTGTGAACAAGGCTGAATGGAACTCAGATGGTGTTGAACATACAGCCCATTAAACCCTAGGGGAAAATAACTGTGCATTGTGTATGGATGTTCAAATACAAAATAAACGATAAAAATACAAAAAATCATTTCAAAATAAAATAGGTCAGTGATACACCCTGGTGTGAAACTCAAATGGAGCATGGATTCATTCCAAATTCTTGCGTCCTCAAACTCTGTTATTGTCAAAAGAGAACAGTTGAGTACATAAAGAAAAGAAAATCCTTCTGCGGGTCTGATTGATTGAGTCTACAGAGAAACGCAAACAATGTACCTTTCAAATATGAAAAAGAAGGATTAAACTAGCCACATACCTGATCAGAGTATCATCATCCACAATGACCAACCAGCGTGCCTTTGAAATTTTTGACTTTAAAAATCTCTCCAAAATAGCAAAAGTCTTTCCACAGTGCCCTGTAGGGGAAAAAAAGGTTGATATTAAACTACAGGGGCACCTTATAAAGTGTTATGGACGTGGTCCTGAAATCAATAATCGAATTGCAAAAAGCACAGTGTAAAAAGCGCAGATAGCAACACATGTGCTTTACTCTTTATAAACCCATTGCAGGAAATTTACAACCTTGTCAAAGCATTCATTTTCAAAAATTGGTCACTAAGGCCTGGTTCACACTTGCACTACAGTGGCAAACTGATTACCCTCCGTTGCTACTCCATTTTCGTTTAGTTTCCCCACATAACCCCCCCCCGACCCCAAAGTGGATTTTGCCCCTTAGAACAATCAGTTTCTTTACTAGCGTGAAGAAACGTTCTGTTTTCTCATTACCCCCAATGCATCGCTTCAGCTTCCGTATCTGTTCCGCTGGGCTCGGTGGTCCCAAAAAGTCAGGTGCAGCAGGAAACTTGCGTTCTCTTCAGCGGATCGTGCGAAAGGGATCCGTGTGAATGAACAAATGTGAACAGATAGGTTAACATTTGATCCATTCGCATCAGTTAGGATCAGTTCTGCAAACGGACTTTTTTAATGCCATTGTGAACCGGGCCTTACCCAATTAGTTTGTTTAAAAAAAAAATTAAAAAAAAAAAAAAGACATCCATCAAATGCAACTAGAAAATAAGCAAAATGCATAGTTCTTGTGAGATGCATATAAAATGTTGGGAAGACCACTTTTCCGCATTTTCCGACCAGCTCTGGCTTGAATACTCACCTTTTCAAGATTTAAATTTTTAAAATGTTCACATTTAATACCATACAAAAGAGTTTGCCTTATTCATGCACACTTTTTTGATTGTTTGAGTTAGCATTCTATTTATCCCACAGCAATCCAGGAGGCCTGAGGCCTAATTCTAAAAGAAAAAAATAATTTACATTGTGTTACTGTGGAAAGCTGTTAAAACCACTGTTGGACTTCTTATTGTGGTCTATGTCTCCACTGTGAAGACCTTGGCCTCTGTAATTCACTTTTTCAAGTTTTCCCCTAGGTGATATTTTACACCTCATCAATAAAATGCCTTTTAAACCTGAATAATTGCCAGTACTTTTTCACCTACTTTTTAGTTTTTGTTTTCCTTTTCAATTTCAGAAAGCGATTTTAAACAGAAAATGAAAAATGATCTTCTAGGGGAAAATTTAGAAGAAAAAATGAATTGAATAATGGTCTTTACCTTGTTCATAAACCCCTGGATTATCCATTGATCCCCAGTAATTTTATTTGAACTACCAGACTACATTTCAGCTGTAATAAAGCAGCCATATACCTATTCTAATTGATTACTGATATAGTCACATGACAACAGTCCCCCTCTCTAAATTCAAAGGATACCAATTATTAGGGGGCATTATGGGTGTATTCATCAAGTAGCCCCAGCATCTTCTTCCGTGTGGGAATGTTGCTGTAGCTTTAAGGGGCCCATACACTCAGCCGATTTTCTGGCCGACCGATCGATACAGATCGATCGATCGCAAATCGGTTTGCCAATCGACCGATCGATGGCCGATTTCGATGGATTTCCATCGATCTGGCAGGGTGGAAAATTTAGGTCGATCTGATGAGATTGCTTATCATTTTGCATTGGCCTTAATGGAAATCTGATGGCTAAAAAATTCCATCAGATCGAATTTCAATAGATTTCAAACTGAAATCTATTGGAATTTTATCCTAGTAAAAAATGTTCTAAAAACACATCAGATAGATCATCAGATGCATTTCTTATCTATCTGCTGCCAGTCTGACGAGTGTATGGGCACCATTAGGCTGCTGCTTATAGTACACTGGTCTCATGTGTAGACATGTTTTTGAGCTCTGGCTGATAAGGCACCACCCACTGCTCTCAAGATACTCAGCTCCAATCATGCTTTACAATACACCAGCACAACAGTACTAAACACAGTAGCCATTAATTCAGTATATCAGAAATGTGCAGCATTGGACAAGGCACAGTTGCGATATTTGGAAAATCTTAATGAAATTTAGTAATTTATTAGGCAAAAAGATACTTAACATTGTATGTATATTTCATAATATTTCATTTTTTTCTGCCAGACATGGACTTTTATTGGTACAGTCTTTAGACTTCGGAAGCAAATCAAAATGTTGCCATGGGGATCGTTAACTCCCGCTACACCCAGGACTGCAAACAGGGCTACTGCTCTCAGTAAGGCCCTGCTGTTTATACGCTCTGTACTTCTCAGCCTTCACTGCATACAGGGCTATTGCTATCAGTAAGATACCGCTGTGCATAACTGCAATTTCCAGCCTGTAGTACCTTAACATAGCAGTGCCTTTCTTCACTAATCTTTAAGGAAGCATACACACATCCAAATTTGATTGGTGTATGAATGGCCAACTTCCTTGTAGTATGAGAGCAAACAGATTTTGAATACTATAAACAGATTGCGTAGATTAGCTCTCATACTACACAGAGGTGGCAAACTTGTCAATCATTGGCCAATCAAAATTGGAGGTGTGTACATGGCTTAAACCACTTCTCAATATCTGCACTCTGGACCCCGTTCCCTCTCATCTCAACCCCAGCTCTTCAACTCCTTAAAACAAATCTCTTAACACAAGCTTATAAATTGCCCTTGCCATATCCACTAGCCGCTCCATCTCCTCGACTAGTGCTTCCACCGCACTACACTGTAGACTGTATTCTAGATTGCGTGGTTGCAAGGTCCTCCCCCTACTGTTTTCTGTTTATGCCGTACTTAAACAAGTGAACATATACCTGCATCAGTTATGTTTTAAACCACACATCAACTATGTATGTATTTTGTACTTAATATTATTTATTCTATTTATAAAGTGCCAATATATTATGCAGCCCTGGACAATAAATACATACAATGGTAAAAAGGATGACAGACATAACAAGCTTATACAACATAGGACAAAGTTATTAAGGCAAACCGGGTACAAAAACATGATGAGATTTTGGGGTTGGGTAGGTTGGCCAGGAAATACAAGTATGTGGCGGTCATAGGAAAGGAGCACATGATCATGTAGAATACACTAGGGAAGGGAGGACCATGCCAAAGGCTTACAATTTAGGGGCAGGGATGATGGAAACACTAGGTTGGGCTGTAGATTAAGTATTCAGTAGAGTGTTACTGTGGGGTAGGGGGTAGTAGGCCATCTTGAAGAGATGGGTTTGGAGGGAGCAAGTCTG
This sequence comes from Hyperolius riggenbachi, assembly GCF_040937935.1. NCBI lineage: Eukaryota > Metazoa > Chordata > Amphibia > Anura > Hyperoliidae > Hyperolius > Hyperolius riggenbachi. Next base: position 89,905,488 of record NC_090647.1, on the reverse strand, counting down.
ATGGGCAGTTGAAGGTAGTTCCAGAGGGTGGGGGCGGCTCTTGAGAAATCCTGCAAGTGCACATGGGAGTGGGAAATGCGCAGGGCAGTTAGGCAAAGGTCGTTGGAGGACTTATGTTGCTTCATATTCCGATTGTACTGTTTGCTGAATAGAGTTGGGCCGAACCTCCGATTTTAAGTTCGCGAACCCTGTTCGCGAACTTTCGCAAAAGGTTCGGTTCGCGAAAAAGTTCGCGAACCGCAATAGACTTCAATGGGGAGGCGAACTTTCAAAGTTTAAAAGTTTCTATCAGCTGGAAAAATGATAGAAAACATGTTTCAAAAGCTCTAATACCTGGAGCCACACCTAATTGAGTGAAATACACATCTCTGCTGGAGGACCCACCCCCCCTCCCTCCTCCAAGCAAGGTCCTTTATACCATTTGCCTATCTACACTAATTAGTTATGGGACAGCTGCTACACACTCTGCTAGGAAGATTTTAATCTCCCACCTCCCACCTCCCTCCTCCCTCCTCTTGCTGGCCTGAAATTGCTGGCCTGAAATTGCTGGCCTGAAATTGCTGGCCTGAAATTGCTGGCCTGAAATTGCTGGTTCAGGCCAGCAATTTCAGGCCAGCTTCAGTTGGTATAGTGGATAGTGTGCTTGTCCACCATACATTGAGACCCAGGTTCAAATCCCAGCCAATGTGAGTTGGCTTTTATGCTACAAATCCTTAAAGGGAACCTAAACGGAGAAGGATATGGATTTTTCCTTTTAAAATAATACCAGTTGCCTGAATCGCCTGCTGATCCTGTGTCTCTAATACTTTTAGCCACAGCCCCTGAACAAGCATGCAGATCAGGTGCTCTGACTGAAGTCAGACTGGATTAGCTGCATGCTTGTTTCAGGGTGTGATTCAGCCACTATTGCAGTCACAAAGATCAGCTGGACTGCCAGGCAACTGGTATTGTTTACAGGAAACAGCCATATCACTCTCAGTTAAGGTTCCCTTTAAAGGAGAACTGTAGTGAAAGGTATATGGAGGCTACCATATTGATTTCCTTTTAAGCAATACCAGTTACCTGGCTATCCTGCAGATCCTCTGCCTCCAATACTTTTAGCCCTAGACCCTGAACAAACAACAGTTTGACATTTTTGTAAGATCTGACAAGATTAGCTGCATGCTTGTTTCTGGTGGGATTCACACTACAGTGGCTGGATAGTGTACTGGTTAAGGCCTCTGCCTTTGACATGGGAGACCAGGGTTCGAATCCTGGCTAGGTCAAGTACCTATTCAGTAAGGAGTTCAAGGCAAGACTCCCTAACACTGCAGGGTGGCCTCTTGAGCGTGTCCCTGTGGCTGCAGCTCTTGAGCGCTTTGAGTCTGACAGGAGAAAAGTGCTATACAAATGTTTGGATTATTATTATTATTATTACTGCAGCCAAATAGATCAGCAGGGCTGCCAGGCAACTGGTATAGCTTAAAAGGAAATCAATATGGCAGCCTCCATATACCTCTCACTACAGTTCTCCTTTAAGCAACCTAATGGTTCTATTGCATTGAGCATTAATGGTACATTTTCGGCTAGCTTCACTTACTACTGTAGTGGTACAGTGCTTAGGGTGACGTGTCCACTACACAGTGAGATCTGGGTTCGATTCCCAGCTATGGTATGATGTATACTGGCTTTTAAAGTAGTATAATTCCCTGCCAGAAGAGACCCTCCTCCCTCCGGTAGGAGGGAGGAGGGAATAGGTTGAAGGGTTGAAGGGAGGTGGGAGGTGGGAGGAGGGAGGTGGGAGGAGGGAGGTGGGAGGAGGGAGGTGGGAGGTGGGAGGAGGGAGGTGGGAGGTGGGAGGAGGGAGGTGGGAGGTGGGAGGAGGGAGGTGGGAGGAGGGAGGAGGGAGGTGGGAGGAATTAAAACTCTCTAGCAGAGTGTGTACCAGCTGTCCCATAATTAGTGTAGGCAGACAACTGAGTCAAATGGTATAAAGGACCTAGCTTGAAGGGAGGGTGGGCGGGTCCTCAAGCAGTGTGTTTGACCATAACATGGCTGCTGACAGTGAAATGGAGGGTAAAAATTTTGTTTTTTGATGCGAACTGGGCGAAGCGAACTTCCGCAAACGTTCGCCTGCGGGTGGCGAACGCGAACCACCGAAGTTCGCCGGGAACCGTTCGCCGGCGAACCGTTCGGCCCAACTCTATTGCTGAACTACTCGTGTATTTATGCGCCTCCACTACTGACCACGTTGTATTTTGTACATAAAAAATAAAGAGCAATAATAAAATGAAACAACAATCCATTGGCTATCACAGTTTAAACATAGCTATTTTGGAAAGTTAAACTAAACATGTGTTTAATAAGGTAGCAGAAGGCGTAATAGAGAACCTTACACAAAAAGGCAAAGCGGGTGATTTATTGCTAATTAAAGCACGGTCCAGGCAGCAAACCGTTCTTGCTATTCGTTAATACTTAATAATATTTTAGTTGTGACAGGTTCACTTTCAAGCAAGTGGAGCAATCAACTCCTTTACAAGCATGCTCGCTATCTCTAATTAATGAAATGGTATTGTGAAAGGAAATTAAATTAAAAGAGAGTTAAGCTGATAGATTCTTAAGTGAAATACAATGTAGAGCTGCAGCAAGAAAAATTCAATTTGTGAAAGAATTGATGTTCTTTTTAACGCTATTACACGTTTATTTTTAACCTGAGCAATATTAACATTCCAGGAAGTTCGCTTTATTCATTGTATTAAGTGAATAATAAATGAGAGCAGAAACAACATAAGCTCTCGTAAGTAACTGTGTCAGCTAATCTCTATAAGCAGATCGCTCATGGATATCGGAATTAATCAAGCAGTAACACTGCCCTTGCAGAAAACATTTGGTGCTGCATCAGAATAGATCAATTGATTCTCCTATATTTGAGGACAAGAACTGCTTAGCTAATACTCTGCCAGAACTGTAGATTGGTCAGGTGGTGAGCTCCAAAGCTCTGCCAAATTTCTTTGTCCAATTGGAAGGGGCAGCAAGATAAGGAAGTCTGACAACCGAAAACTTGGGCGTTCGAGATTGTTGGAAGTTAAAATTAAATAATGGCAATATGGGGAGATTTGGGCGCCTTGGCTGCCTACAATGCAAAATACTGCTACAAATAGCAGGAGTTTGCCTATGGCGGCACCTGAAAATTAGTGTGTTTTTTTTTCAGGCGGCTTGGCAGTGGAGGGGACTGGACAGCTAAGGATAGGAATGCGGCAGGGGGTGGCTTTGTGAGTCGGTTAAAGTGAACTTCCAGACTAAAAATCTTCTCCTGAAAAGACTCATGCTCCCTGTCACCTCCTTTCAAAGCAAAATATGGCTGCCCCCAAGAAATCACAAACATTTGTCTGTTCTTTTAAAACAGTGGGTAAGAGATTATAATACCTATCGATTTTAAATAACATAACTAATGTAACAATGCCCGTATGTTTGTTTAGGCTGGAGTTCCTCTTTAAGGTTAGCCATGGGGAAGGCTAAGGTTAGCCGTGGGGTGCGGACAGTTAAGGTCAGGTGTGGGTAGGGGGTGGTTAATGTTAGGTGTCCAAGGGGAGAGGTTAAAGAGGAACTCCAGTGAAAATATTGTAATAAAAAAAGTGCTTCATTTTTACAATAATTATGTATAAAAGATCGAGTCAGTGTTTGCCCATTGTAAAATCTTTTAAATTCCTAATTTACATTCTGATATTTATGACATGGTGACATTTTTACTGTTGGCAGGTGATGTAGCTGCTGCATGCTTTTTTGGCAGTTGGAAACAGCTGTAAACCGCTATTTCCCACAATGCAGCAAGGTTCACAGACAGGAAACTGCCAGGAGTACCACGGTCCTCAGAGTTTCTTGTGGGAGGGGTTTCACCACAATATCAGCCATACAGCGCCCCCTGATGGTCTGTTTGTGAAAAATAGATTTCTCATGTAAAAGGGGGTATCAGCTACTGATTGGGATAAAGTTCAATTCTTGGTCGGAGTTTCTCTTTAAGGTTGTGCATCAGCAGAGGAAGGGTTCAGTGTGAGAATATGGTTAGATTTAGCCGTAGTAACTTATCGGTATCAATTACCGATATTTTACTATCATCATTGGAAATGCAAGAGTAGAATAGTAAATTTACCAATATTCTACTATCAGCTATTTCTGGACGCCCCAAATTCGGACACCTTTTTTCATGTATGCCTGACAATCTGTAAAATAGGTCTAATCTGTGAACCAATTTCAAAAGTAACTCTCAGCAGTGGCATGCCAATAATTGCGATGCTGATTCAAAGGAACGTAATTGCCCCTAAACACACTTAAAACTTTTATCAGTTGTTTAAAACAACACTAACCTCGCCTTTCCCTAACACTAACCTCCTCCATCTAGCTGTGATATGGTCACCAGGAAAAAAACACTAGTAGAATATTGGTAAGATTACCAATATAGTACTATTGGGCAATGGGTAATGTGATGAATATACTACCAGGGTTGCTCGTAAACTACGCCAGTGCGAATCTACGCGTCGTAGTCCGCAACTACGCATCGTAGTTAGTAGGCGAAGTTTAAAAACTATGCTTACGTATTTACATGTAGTCGTAGTACCGCTATTCGAAGCGTCGCCCGCTACGCGTAGTTGACGCATGTATTGCGAAGTCAACTACGCGTGCGGTAACCACGTCTATACGGATCATTGTTTGTAATTGCGCATGCGCAGAAATATTATTGCCCTTCTATATGTATACAATTCCGCATTGGAAGGTGGAATGTACGCATATATTAGTTCACGCATGCGCATATTTAGCGGATTAATGCGGACATTCTTCCGCATACGGGCATAAGTGTCCGCATACACTACGTGAAGCTTTTGTATTTTAATGCATAGTCTACGAAATGCAAACGTAGCGAATGTTTTGATTTCGAAAAAGTAGATTGCGAAGTGTAATTGCTTAGAACTACGCGTAGTTCCAGCGTAGCGAAGTTGGCTGACTACGACTATCCCTGTATACTGCTAATAAGCACTGTGTACTATGATCGTAAAATTACCTAATTTTTAGCGATTTACAAAATTTGTATTTTTACGATTGCTAAACTTATTCCTATTCTCACTTCAACCTTCCCTCGATCATCCCCTATCGATGTCTAACCCTATCCGATTCCCTCCCACCCCATTGTAATATCCACCAATATCTGTACCGTCTCCTCTGCTAAAAACTTCCTGCGCTGACATTTCCACTACTCAAATTACGCCCTGCGCTTCGCTATAGCCGCAATGATCACTGCACCCTAATTTTACAGATTATGAATAGGATAATCTGTAACTGCTAAATTTATTATTATTGATTTAAAAAAGTGTCTACAAATTTTCCAAGATACAAAAGGTGAGAGGGCCCTGTCCTTGCAATCTTACAATCTACAGGAATAGGGGGAAACAAGAGGTGGGGATAGGGTAGTTATCTGCAAACTTTGCTCTCCAGCTGTTACGGAACTACAAATCCCATTATGCATTGCAGGAGCCTGACAGCCACATGATTCATAAAGGCAAATGCATTTTGGGACTAGTAGTTCCTTAACAGCTGGAGAGCCAAGTCTGCAGATCACTGGGATAGGGGGAAACAAGAGGTAGGGAAATGTACATTGGAAATCTAGCCATGCCCACATTTCCACATGCTAATTTTCTTTGCTTTGTACGGGTAAAGCCTAGTTACAAGCAAAGAGGTCTAGCCCAGATAAGACACTCTGTCCTGTGCTTCTCCTGCAGTTTAAACAGCATGATGATGCACGGCAAGCATCCACTCCTCTCCAAACCCCCTGCAACCTTCCCCATCTCTACCCCCCATGTTCCCAACATCAGATGATCCCTCTAATTAGATCAGTGCGAGCCCTGGAAGGTCCCCCTGGTCTGCATTCTCATGCCTTTAACCAGTGCTGCTCGGATACCCCTTTTCAAAATCCGAATCCGATTCGGATCCGGATACCCTGCTATCCGATCCGGGTCGGATATCCGAATTCAAAATTTTCCTATCCGAATCCGATTCGGATATCCGACCCCAGTATCCGACCGGATTCGGATATCCGGATTGATAACCGGAAGTGGCCTTTAAATTGCTTTAAAAAGGTTTGTAAGGGTCAATTAGGCATGTAGCATCATTCTTTTTCAAAGGGGAACACTAATTGATGATGTGGGGACTTAAAATCCCCCCCCACAAAAAAAGGCTGTCAAAGGGCCAAGTGCAAAGTGCCAAATGCAAAGGGCCAAGTTCAAAGGGCCAAGTGTCAAGTGCAAAGGGCCAAGTGCAAAGGGCCAAGTGTCAAGTGCAAAGGGCCAAGTTCAAAGGGCCAAGTGTCAAGTGCAAAGGGCCAAGTGCAAAGGGCCAAGTGTCAAGTGCAAAGGGCCAAGTGCAAAGTGCCAAATGCAAAGGGCCAAGTTCAAAGGGCCAAGTGTCAAGTGCAAAGGGCCAAGTGCAAAGGGCCAAGTGTCAAGTGCAAAGGGCCAAGTGCAAAGTGCCAAATGCAAAGGGCCAAGTTCAAAGGGCCAAGTGTCAAGTGCAAAGGGCCAAGTGCCTAATGCAAAGTGCCAAGTTTAAAGGGCCAAGTGTCAAGTGCAAAGGGCCAAGTGCCTAATGCAAAGTGCCAAGTTTAAAGGGCCAAGTGTCAAGTGCAAAGGGCCAAGTGCCTAATGCAAAGGGCCAAGTTCAAAGGGCCAAGTGTCAAGTGCAAAGGGCCAAGTGCCAAATGCAAAGTGCCAAGGGCAAAGTGCCATGTGCCATGTGCAAAGTGCCAAGTGCCAACATGTGCAAACACGTGCAAAAATGTGCAAAGTGCAAACACGTGCAAACACATGCAAAATTGTGCAAACACGCGCAAACACATGCAAAAATGTGCAAACACGTGCAAAAATGTGCAAAGTGCAAACACGTGCAAACACATGCAAAAATGTGCAAACACGTGCAAAAATGTGCAAAGTGCAAACACGTGCAAACACATGCAAAAATGTGCAAACACGTGCAAAAATGTGCAAACACGTGCAAAAATGTGCAAAGTGCAAACACGTGCAAACACATGCAAAAATGTGCAAACACGTGCAAAAATGTGCAAAGTGCAAACACGTGCAAACACATGCAAAAATGTGCAAACACGTGCAAAAATGTGCAAACACGTGCAAAAATGTGCAAAGTGCAAACACGTGCAAACACATGCAAAATTGTGCAAACACGCGCAAACACATGCAAAAATGTGCAAACACGTTCAAAAATGTGCAAAGTGCAAACACGTGCAAACACATGCAAAAATGTGCAAACACGCGCAAACACATGCAAAAATGTGCAAACACATGCAAAAATGTGCAAACACATGCAAAAATGTGCAAAGTGCAAACACGTGCAAACACATGCAAAAATGTGCAAACACGCGCAAACACATGCAAAAATGTGCAAACACATGCAAAAATGTGCAAACACGCGCAAACATGCAAAAATGTGCAAAGTGCAAACACGCGCAAACACATGCAAAAATGTGCAAACACATGCAAAAATGTGCAAACACGCGCAAACATGCAAAAATGTGCAAACACATGCAAAAATGTGCAAAGTGCAAACACGTGCAAACACATGCAAAAATATGCAAACACGCGCAAACACATGCAAATGTGCAAACACATGCAAAAATGTGCAAACACGCGCAAACATGCAAAAATGTGCAAACACATGCAAAAATGTGCAAAGTGCAAACACGCGCAAACACATGCAAAAATGTGCAAACACATGCAAAAATGTGCAAACACATGCAAAAATGTGCAAACACGCGCAAACATGCAAAAATGTGCAAACACATGCAAAAATGTGCAAACCCGTGCAAACACATGCAAAAATGTGCAAACCCGTGCAAAAATGTGCAAAGTGCAAACACGTGCAAACACATGCAAAAATGTGCAAACACGTGCAAAAATGTGCAAACACGTGCAAAAATGTGCAAAGTGCAAACACGTGCAAACACATGCAAAATTGTGCAAACACGCGCAAACACATGCAAAAATGTGCAAACACATGCAAAAATGTGCAAACACGCGAAACATGCAAAAATGTGCAAACACATGCAAAAATGTGCAAAGTGCAAACACGTGCAAACACATGCAAAAATGTGTGTGCAAACACATGCAAAAATGTGCAAACACATGCAAAAATGTGCAAACACGCGCAAACATGCAAAAATGTGCAAACACATGCAAAAATGTGCAAAGTGCAAACCCGTGCAAACACATGCAAAAATGTGCAAACACGCGCAAACACATGCAAAAATGTGCAAACACATGCAAAAATGTGCAAACACATGCAAAAATGTGCAAACACGCGCAAACATGCAAAAATGTGCAAACACATGCAAAAATGTGCAAACCCGTGCAAACACATGCAAAAATGTGCAAACCCGTGCAAACACGTGCAAAGTGCAAAAATGTGGAAAGTGCAAACACGTTCAAAGTGCCATGTGCAAAGTGGCACTTTGCACGTGTTTGCACATTTTTGCACGTGTTTTCACGTGTTTGCACATTTTTGCAGTTTGCACGTGTTTGCACTTTGCACGTGTTTGCACTGTGCATGTGTTTGCACGTGGCACTTTGCACGTGTTTGCTCGTGGCAGGCAGGCAGCACCTGGCCTGGTGTGTGTACAACACACACACAATCACATAGCAGGCAGCTGCAGCAGCACTGCAGCACACACTCTTAATGTCACATTTATGACATCAATCAAGCAAATGAATGATTTAACTATACTGTAGTGATAGTGAAGGGGTTAATCACTGAACAGCTTAGGTTTATAACTATGTACAGCCCTTTGTAGGGCACCAGCAATGGAGCAGGAGCATGTCTCTCAGGAAGCATTCAGCAAGCCAGGACGATCTGTCTCATCATGGCAGCCCTCCTTATTATACCAGGGGGGCTGGCCAGTGTTCCTTTCTGTGATTGGGAGCCAGGGTTTAGGCTGGGAGGCCTCTGATTGGCTTAATGAGGTCAGGTGGGGCTGGCCAGGGTTCCCCTCTGTGATTGGTTTCTGGTGCTTCTGCTGGGAGCCCTCTGATTGGCTCCCATGACATCTGGACCTCATGCAGTGTTTCACTGGTCCAGATATCCGCGGATATCCGTACTATCCGCGGATATCCGTATAGCCCAGCCAACTATCCGCAGATAGCTATCCGGATACTGGACCAGCTATCCGGAATCCGGATCCGATCGGATAGGCCTAAAAAAGTCGGATATCCGAGTCTATTCGGATATCCGGTATCCTGTTGAGCAGCACTGCCTTTAACAACTAACCAATATACAGCATTATCTTCATGCCTCTACATTAGGTATGGTCAGTGAGATGCAAATTTTCTGACGATAGTGCAAATTTATTTCAGATTTCATGGAGCTTGGAAATCAAATGCAATTCACTGCTGATTCTGACATCCTTCATGCTGCTTGAAAATGAGCAAAGTCTGGAAAGTAGCATTTCATTGATCATCTCTACACCAATGAAGAGGCTGGAAAATGATCATGAAAAGCAAAATTATATTTGTAGCCAAAAAACTAGCATAGGGAAATATTTCAAGCACGACTTATCTACTTACCTCTTTCAACATTTGGAATCCCCAAGTCTATTGTTGGGATTGTGGGGTCTGCATAGTCGCTGTAGTACTCAAGGTGCATGGCTGTCTTCTCCCATGTCTGCTTGACAACAGGTACTGTAAGTAAACACATTCATCAAAAATCATTCCCTAGATTAATCAGATAAGGACCGCGCTAATTGAAATATACGCCCTGTTTTGATGGCTATCTGGCTGCCAGGGCATAGATTTCAACACACCGACACCGCGTATTCTTGCCGCTCCTGACGATCTTGCTGCTGTCTCCCCGCCATAGCTCACTCGCTCTGCCTTCTCTATAACAGCAGAGCCCTGTGGCCCAGTCGGGAGCCCATTTCATTGGCTCCTGACCCTGTCTATCAACGTAAGCAACTCCCCTTGGCTTACATTGATAGGCAGGCACTTTCATTGGCTCCTGACCGGCTCACAGGAACTCTGCCGTCATAGAGACAGCAGAGTGGGTGGCTGAGGTTCCCGGCATAGCCGGCGGTTGCGGCGGTGATTTGCTGGTATTCGTCGTTATGCCGCCGTCTCTTGTACCAACGGTCTTTGGTCCTTAAGGGGGCAGAGACCGCTGGTACTTAAGTGGTTAACCTAAACAATACAAGAGACAAGACACAGAACATTTATATCTCTTTTTTCTCCTGAGCTGAAGCCACCAGGGTTCTCTCAGTAGGCAGTGTTAGGGAGTCTCACCCAAGGTCTCCTATGTCAGAGGCAGAGCCTTTAACTAGTACACTATCCAGCCACTGTAGACTTATTCACACAGACACACAAAATGACTCAGAGTACGCTGAACCCAGTGGCATATCTCTGGAAATGTGCGCCTACGGTAAGTACTAAAAGTGCACCCTGAATGAACCAGGAATGCACATTTTGGCAATATACACCGATAGACAATACACTATATTTAAGAATGAGACGTACTTCTGTCTTTGTGAAATTTTTTGCATGTTTTCACAGCCACGAATAGGTCTTCCTTCTTCACAGGTTTTCCCTAAAAGAAGAATCAAAGGAGGACAGAAATCAGATGATAACCAAGCATGCAATATCCTTCATGAGATCTTGCAGTATTTGCACTGAACTTCAACACAACTCCTAAAACATACAAGCGTGCACTGCTATATATGGCTTGCTGCAGAACAAGGCTAAACAAATAAAAATCAATGCTGCTCACAATAACAGCACAATAAATAGATTTATCTTGCCTGAAACGTGACCAATATATTGCTATGCAATGTTACATACATTTTCAAAAGTGCATTATCGAGTAAAGTGTAAATAACGTCAACTGTTCATCAGAGTAACTCAAATTAACCCCTACTATAGTCTAGGGCAACTTTGGAAGGGGGGCGCTAATCAATCTTATGGCATGTTTCAGGCTATTGAAGAAAAACAGAGCTCTTGTGTAGGGTTGCACGTAACAAAAATACGAGTAGCACTTGCTGCGGGAGAGGTGTGGTTAAACTTAACTTGCCGCCGCCTATAGCCGATACGCTCCATGTCACTCTCAAGATTCCTCCTTCGTGGAAGAAACATGGGAGTGGCGTGCGTTGAACACAAGTGGAGCTATAGGCTGCGGCTTGACTAAGTTATCACTCCATAAGCCCTGTTAGTAGATGGCAATCCTAGTCTGGCAGCCAGCCAAGCAGGAAGTGACAATCACTTCCTGTGGCCGATGCAAACCCGTGCACGGAAGCGTATAGCGAAAAAACCCAAGCTTCTGCGCATGCGCGACACGTAAAAAAGCGTTGGGTTTTCATATTGACATGCGTCGCCTTAGACTTACATTACTTCCGGTCTGCCGCACTTCACCGCAAGTCGACGCAGAACGTAGATCTATCCAAGCATTGGGGGTACAGCGAAAACGTCACTTCCATTACATCGTGTCGTACTGCGCCAGTATGAGTCTCCATACACTTCCATCACATCGTGCCGTACAGCGGCAGTATGAAAGTCTCCATACACTTCCATTGTCCTGCGGTAGGGTGCAGTAAATTTACCGCACCAGTGTGAAAGGGCCCTCAAAAAATTGCTTGGGTCTTGTACATTAATTGACAATCTACCCCGCACCACTACATTTTCATAAGAATGGATCAGAAATAGCCACCGAATTATAAAGAAGAAAAAAAGGGTAACCCGATCGGATTTCTTGCTCTAGTTAAGGAAAAAAAAAAGCTTTCAATTTTTCAGGGCAACTGATAGTTTTTATTGGATTGCAGTAAAATTGGATGATTTTATTGTATCGTGTGTAAACCGACTTATTTCATATGCATTGCTGCAAAGCCATGTGGGATCTGTGGCTACGTGCTTGTAAACAGCCACGTTAGCTAGTATTTACTACGGGCAGCCAATCTTTCTTTTCTGACAAGCAAATCTGGAATTAATTTGGCATATTTTTAGGTACCATATCCATCACATGTAAGTTTTTGATCACAGTAAATTACAAAATGGCCTGAATACATTTTTAGTACAATTGAAAAGTTCAATCAGACACAAAAATCAAACTCATGGGCAACATTGCAGAGGAATGACTTTATACATATTTTCCCTATTAAATAGAGACTAAATATTATCAATAATTCAATATAATGTGTTGAATTGCCAAAAAGGTTGGCAGAACTACAGAACATATTGTCAAATTATCATCTGGAACACAATGATTCATGAGAATTATGAAAAGTCTGGGAATTTTCTGAATGAAATCTTTACAAACAAACATCTGAACACAAACACATCTGGAAGTTTTCTAACAAAGAGGGTTTGTTTTGCAGGCTAAGAAAGTGAAAATATTGCATTTTCATAATTGTCATTGGTCCAAATATTTGCAGCTAGAGACAAACGGGACAACACATGAATATTTAACCCATTATCAGCTTCAATAGAGTTATCTCGTTTGAGATAAGTGCACTGCTTTAGACCTCATTTGGCAGAAGTCGTTGGGCTGTAAATTCATTCATAGAATGCTTTGATCTCTCTCTACTGGCAGAACATATAGAAACAAAGTCCTCTGTTATTGTCTCACACTGCCCCCTAGTGACAAGTGACCATACATACACATTAAAGCAGTACTAATTAGAAGCAAGGAAATGTATCAAATAAGAATTAAAAAAATGTGATAGAATAAATTGACCTGGAAAACTTGCAAGCCTCTAAATAAACTGTATCTTGTGAGAAAAAAAAGACACATAGGGACCAGGAGCCCGATCTGGTATGATATCGTCAGATCACCAAGAGGTCTACGTAATAGTGTAGTTGTTATACTCACAAAAAATAGGTTGCTCATCCTGCAACCATTCTTTGGGCACGTGGGGAAATACCATCCTCACTCGGCTTTGCTTCCGTCAGGGGTTTGGATGTGGCTTAGAGACTCAGTCGCTGCTCCGACAGAAAAAGTTCCTTTTGGAGGCCTTACAAAAAGAGAGCACTTCCCAGAGTGGGGGTGGTTCGTAGTTAGGAGAGGGATAGGAGACGCCCGTAGAGTCAAGAGCTGTTTGGTAAATCTCCTTATACTCTAAGTAGTTATAACCAGGGTAGGTAAGAATAACACTCTCCTAACTGTGCATTAGCATTAGTAGCACTAATACTATGGCCCCCAGGACTGCACATTTCACCTCCAGGCACTTGCTATAGACCTGAGGAAGCAGCTTACGCCGTGAAACGCGTTGTCAAGTGCTCATTTGAACAAATAAATCATAAGAAAATGTGTTTAAGATACCACGTCTAAGATACTGTTTCTTTAAGGTAGGAGAATTTTATTCTTACCTACCCTGGTTATAACTACTTAAGAGTAGAAGAAGATTTGCCAAACAGCTCTTGACTCTATGGGCGCCTCCTATCCCTCTCCCTCTAAAACTGGCTGCTTAACGGTTAAAGGACTACTACAGCAAAAAAAAAGCAGTTAAATCTGACAGAACCAAGAGGTTTTGGACTAGTCCATCTCCTCATGGGGGATTCTGAGGGTTCTCTCTCTCTTTTTTTTTTTTAAAGTATTTCCTAACTGGCAATTCTGTCAAAATGTAACCGCTTACTTTTTTCACTGTAATGTTCCTTTAATTTGTCTGAAAATGTATGCCTTGTTTTTCACAGAAAAAAAAACTGCTGGAACACTTCATTTCAATAATTAAGACATGATGAGATGGTATGGTTTGGGGCAGTGGAAAGTTTGCTCCAAAGAAAAATAAAAAATAAATAATTAGTATCAAGAATCATGATTAAAAAGACAAATGAGAGCTGCCTTCAAGCACAAGAAATAAAAATGGAAAGCTTTAGCATTAATTAACAAAAAAAAGGAATAAATGTCGTTTATGCATAAGAACAATCATCAGACAAGATCTTCCATGCCAATTCTTGAGCTACTTACAAAAGTCTGTTTTCTATGGTTGACTGCTAAGATGCGTGACAATGTTAATTTTAACATTATGAAGAACTGGACTATTTAAAATGAATTTTTCATCCAATACATGAGCACTGTGACTATAAACTGTTTTTTTTAAATTTAAAAGCTGCAGACTCCTTGGCTGTCTTACCACTTTCTTTAGATGTTACATTGAAAGGACTTAAAGGGAACCAAAGGGAACTGCCTGCGCAGTTTGCCGCGGACCACGTGGCGATGATCGACAGCGGCGGCTCGCGCAGGCGCAGTAAGGCCGACCCCGCGGTCTGACTCTGCACCGTGCAGCGAGACCGGGACAGCGGCGGGGAGCAGAGCGGTCGGCGTGGGACAGTCTGCTGCAAGGGGCTGGAGAAAGCCCCAGGTGAGTAAACCTCATTTTACTCATTTTGCCTTTTAACTCCTTTAAAAGACTACCACTCTTAAGAACAGAGGTTCATTCAAGTGTTTTTGATCAGGTATTGAAAACACCTGTGGATGTTAACGAGCAGCAATCTAGCATAATAAGCACCAATTAGGCAGATTTAAAATGACTGATACTCAGCTCCTTCTAGAGGAGCTAAAAAAAGATTTGTCAGATACGGGTAATGAAGTTTCAGCTCAGACAATAAGGCGCACACTGAGTAATGAAGGCCTCCATGCCAGAACTCCAAGGCGCACCCCCTTGCTGTCTCTAAGGAATAAGAGTCGACTGCAGTATGCCAAAAGCCATGTGGACAAACCACAAAAGTTTTGGGATAGTGTTCTGTGGACTGATGAAACAAAATTAAGACTGTATGGGCCCATGGATCAACGCTATGTTTGGAGGAGGAAGAACAAGACCTATGAAGAAAAGAACACCTTGCCTACTGTGAAGCATGGCAGGGGGTCGATCATGCTTTGGAGCTGTTTTGCTTCTGCAGGTACAGGGAAGCTTCAGCGTGTGCAAGGTACCATGAATTCTCTTCAGTACCAGGAGATATTGGATGAAAATGTGATGCAGTCCATCACAAACCTGAGGCTTGGGAGACGTTGGACCTTTCAACAGGACAATGATACCAAGCATACCTCCAAGTCCACTAGAGCCTAGGTTCTCAACGTGTGGTACGCGTACCCCAGGGGGTACTTATGATGGTTCCAGGGGGTACTCGGGCTTGAAAAACTTAACCAACAATAACAAATTTAGAGGTTTAGAAGATGATAAAACGTATTTAAACAATGCCAAATTAGTATTTTAGCTAATTAAAAGCAATAGTAATGCTTGGAAATTGTTTAGAACCAATTATCATGTACTACGAATAAATATATATTTTTCAAGGGGTACTTGTGATAATGTTTACTATGCTAGGGGGTACTTGGTGAGGACAGGGCTTTAAAAGGGGTACTAAACAATAAAATGTTGAGAAACCCTGCACTAGAGCATGGTTGCTGATTAAAGGCTGGAACATTTTGGAGTGGTGATCGCAGTCACCAGACTTGAATCTGATTGAGAACCTCTTGTGGGACTTAAAGAAAGCAGTTGCAGCGCGCAAGCCTAAGAATGTGACTGAACTGGAGGCTTTTGCCCAGGAAGAATGGGCTAAGATACCCGTAGATCGCTGCAAGACACTTGTGTCAAGCTATGCTTCACATTTAAAAGCTGTTATAACTGGAAAAGGATGTTGTACTAAGTACTACTACTAACAATGAATGTCACTTAGAGGTTGAATAAAATTGATAATAATGTGAGCACAGAAAATACATTTGTGGTTAATCCATTATAAATGTTATGCTATATTTGTCTGACTTACAAGTGCCTCTTTGATTTACCGTATTTTTCGGAATATAAGACGCACTTTTTCTTCCCCAAAACGGGGGGGGGGGGGGGGGGGGGGGGGGGAGGGGGGGGGAAGTGGGTGCGTCATATTCCAAAGGTACGGTATTTTCACCCCATAACATACTTACCGGATCCTGCCGCCATGATCCTCGCCTCCTTCGTCTGTCCGCCGTCATCCAATGTTGCAGCAGACGTCATCAGAGGGTCCAGCAATCCCATCCAGTATCCCCGCTCTTTAAGTGTCCAAGTCGCCGGCTCCTCTTCACTGCAGAGGCTGCATACAAGCATGATTGCAGCGAAGAGGAGCCGGCAACCTGGACACTTAAAGAGCGGGGATACTGGATGGGATTGCTGGACCCTCTGATGACACCTAATGGGACCCTCAGATGAAGGCTGCTGCAACTCTCGGGTGATGGCAGGCAGATGGAGGAGGGGAGGATCGCGGCAACAGGATCAGGTGAGATGCAGCAGGGGTGTAGTGTAGTGTAGTTTGGGTTGGCTGGAGGGGTTACTTAGTGAAGTGTAGTGTAGTTTGGGTTGACTGGAGGGGTTACATAGTGAAGTGTAGTGTAGTTTGGGTTGGCTGGAGGGGTTACTTAGTGAAGTGTAGTGTAGTTTGGGTTGGCTGGAGGGGTTACTTAGTGAAGTGTAGTGTAGTTTGGGTTGGCTGCAGGTGTTAGTGAGGGAAGTGTAGTATACTGTAGTGTAGTTGTAGTAGGGGTTAGTGAAGTAATGTGTAGTTGGTGGGGGCAGCAGGGGTAAGGGAAGTGTAGTGTAGCAGGTGTTAGTATAGATGGGCAGTGTAGCTTAGATAAAGACAGTTTTGGGGGAGTTAAGAGGTCCATAAGAAGCCCCTGCACCATAGACGCACCTAGGTTTAGTTTATTTATTTTTTCCTGATTTTTGCCCTCTAAATCTAGGTGCGTCGTATATGCTGGAGCGTCTTATATTCCGAAAAATACGGTAATTGTAAACAAGATGACTGAAATGATCAAAATCAATGTCAAACTGGCCAAAACACTCAATTTCAGTGGGGGTTGAATAATTTTATAATAATAATAATAATAATAATAAACACAACTGTTTAATGATTCCTGAGCAAAGCCAGACTGAATGCTCAGTCGGGAATTTTATCACTACTACTTCTGGGATACTGAGTCATTAAAGGTGGCCACTAACAATACAAGTTGCTGAATGATAGTTTATGAATGATCGGAATTGATCGTAGAAAAAGTAACAGCTATAATAGGCTGTCAGTAAGTACAGAGAGCAAGCATAGTGGCCCGTCACTGCATGGGGCACATCAGTGCTGTTGCCACACAAGTAAATGGGGCATGGAGCAACCTGTAGGACAACGTGAGGAGAAGATCCACACTTGTGATATGATGCAGCAGGTTCTCCTAATTCTAAATTATTAAGGGGAAATATTTATAAAAATATATAAAATAGACTAATTACATGCAAAGCGAGATAGTTCAAGCCTTTATTCATTATAATTTTGATGACTATGGCCTACAGCTTATGTAAACCCTAAAATCAAAATCTCAGAAAATGTTAATATTACATGAGATCATTTAACCACTTGAGGCCATTTTTCTGTAAATTGGCCACTGAGGCTTTAAGGCCTCGCTGCAGGGCCGCACAACTCAGCGCACAAGTGATTCCCCACTTTCCTCCCCACCAACACAGCTTTCTGTGTGTGGGGTCAGGATCGTTCCCCCCAGTGTTTATTTATTTTTTTTATACATATTTATGTTATTTATTTTTCAATACAGTTTCCTATTTTTTTTTTCATTTATTTTCTATTCCCCCTCCCTCCCCCACCAGCCAATCAGTGCAATCAGCTGTCATAGGCTTCAGCCTATGACAGCCGATCGCTCTCCTGTCTCCCAGGGGGACAGCCGTGTCACACTGCCTTCAGCTCTTCTGTATTGTTTGGTCTCATGTCTTATCTTTTTCTTGGCAATGCCCCATGGTTTCTTTATGGGGTTCAGGTCAGGCAAGTTTGCTGATTAGTCAAGCACAATCCCATAGTCCTTGAACCAGGTTTTGGTACTTTTGGCTGTACGGGAAGGTTCCAAGTCCTGCTGGAAAAGCATCAAGTCAGAATCTCCACAAGGCTGGTCTGTGGAAGGAAGCATGAATAGTGCTCCAAAATCTTCAGGTAGATGGTTGTGTTGACTTGAAGCACAGTGGACCAACACCAGCAGATGACATGGCTCCCCAAATCAACACAAAACGTGGAAACTTCACACTGGACTTCAAGCATCTTGGTTTGTATGCCTCTCCATTCTTCCTCCAGGCTCTGGGTCCTTGGTTTCCAAATGAGGTGCACAATTTGCTCTTATCAGAAAAGAGGACATTTGGACCACTGAGTAACACACCAGTTCGGTTTAGTTTTAGCCTAGGTAAGATGCTTCTGATGTTGTTTGTTGTTCCTGAGTGGATTCACAAGAGGGATAGGACATTTGAAGCCCATGTCCAGAACAGGGATGCTCAAATTCGGCTTCGGGAGATATCCGGATTTTTGCTATCCGGATATCTCCCAGTAATGCTGTGCGGGCTGGGCGGGGGGGTCAAGCTTACCTCTCTGACGTCTTCTTCGCTCGTCCCTCGGCGCCTCCCATGATGCGCTCCAAGCGCGTCACGTGATTACAAACACTTCCTCCTTCAACCCGGAAGGAGGAAGTGTTTGTAATCAGGTGACGGCCGCTTGGAGCGCATCATGGGAGGCGCCGAGGGACGAGCGAAGAAGACGTCAGAGAGGTAAGCTTGACCCCCCCGCCCAGCCCACACAGCATTACTGGGAGATATCCGGATAGCAAAAATCCGGATATCTCCCGAAGCCGAATTTGAGCATCCCTAGTCCAGAACCCATCTGTGTGTGGTGGCACTTGATGCACTGACTCCAGCCTCAGTTCACTCCTTGTGAAAGTCTGCACAACAATTTTAATTGGCCTTTTCCTGACAATCCTCACCAGGCTGTGGTCATCCCTGCTGCTTGTGCACCTTTTTCTTCCATACTTTTCCATTCCACATATATTTCTATTATGTGCTTTGATGCAGCACTTTGGGAACATCCAACTTCTTTTGCAATTACCTTTTGAGGCTTTCACACCTTTTTGCACAACTTTCCATAATTGTGATTCCTACTTAACCAGACTGAAAGACCATTTAAAGCCTCAGGAAACCTTTGCAGCAGTTTTGAATGAATTAGCTGATTAGAGTCTGACACTTTGAGCCTAGAATATTAAAAAGTTTCACAATATTCTAATTTTCAGAGATTTTGATTTTGGGGGTTTTATAAGCTTTAAGCCATAATCATCAAAATAAAAACAAAGGATTGAAATATCTCTCTATTCATGTAATGATATTTATTCATATATTAGTACAAAAAGCAGAAAAAACTGCTTTAAAATAATAATAAATATATTTTAATATAAAGTAATAAAGTAAAAGTAATAAGTGCTCCAGCCCGATATATTGGTATATATTTATATATTAAACACCCTATATGCACACTATAAAGTAAAGTCAATGGCTTATTCAGCCTCCTGTGTCCCCAAAGGGAGAAAGGACCATTGAACCATATATGCGTTATTGATCCAAGAAGATTCAGGTCAAGGTATGTTGAAAAGCATCTATTAGATGCAGAGCCTTAGAAACACTCACATAAGTGAGGTCTTCCATTTTGTGAGGCAAACACGCCAGTGTATGCAGAAAGCAGCTCACAGCATGTCTTAGTGAATTGAAGCCATTATCACATTTTAAAAGTAGAGATATATCGAACAGCTCACTAGCGGATAGCTTGCCCTGTACTACTTCTGGGTTGCAATGTCCCAGAGTAGTACGCATGCCCTGGCCTGGATGCGTTCGTTAGTATGCATGCCCTGGCCCGGTGGTGCGCGTCCTTAATTGGGCACCTGTGGCCGGATTGCTTCGTGGTAATCAGGGACACACACCGCCAGGCCAGAGCATGCGTACTACTCCGGGACATTGAGGCCAGACTGCCCTTAGAGATTTGCTGGTGAGCTGTTCATCAACATCTCTATTTAGGAGCTGTGTAGAAAAAAAAAATCACATTTTAGGTTAGAATTACACACAGAACTTGATTCACAAAGCGGTGCTAAGTGCTATCACGCTTGTGAAAAGCCCTTCAGCACGCCTAAAGTGCCTATGCGCGTGCTAAGAGATTTGCGCTGCACGGTGCGCCGAAAACATCACACGGCGTGTAAAAATCGTCACGCAGTGCGGCGGTAACGTCGCACCATTCTCGCAAATGATGTGACGTTTCACGTGCAAAGGCCAATTAGTGCGTGAATGGTGCGGCATTATCGGCGCATTGCTTGACGATTTCGGCGCACCGCACAATCTGTAATTGCTGTGAGCGTGCTAACCTAGTTAGCACCCTAGTTTGCATGCCCAAAGTCTTTAGGTGTGCTAATGAATCAGGCCCATAGACTTTAGAAAATTAATAAGTTGATAAACATCCAGTCACACCGTATAGGCATCTGAGTCCACTTGAAAAGGATATTTCAGCTATGAAGAGCTAAAACCTCTTTTGAGGCTGTTTTCGCTTTTTCATGTGAAGATCTGCATCTGCAAACCCCATCAAAAGATGACCCATTTTAAACATCTGTTAATGAACGATGAAGTTTCTCTTAAAGATTGACATGTTTCTTTCTAATGAGTTTGTCTTTGATGCTGTTCCTCTTTAATTGGGCTTTTTCTCAGCCTCACATTACTGCTATAGATGGGACGGAGGCCGTATCACACCCAGCTTGAAGGCAAAAAAAAAGAAAAAAAGAGGGGGGGGGGGGGGGAGGAGGGACACACAGCTTTACCTACGCACTTGTCAGGAAGATACTTTGTCACACTTTCATTCTAGAACATAGGAAGGTGCCCTTTTGAAACACCTTAATTTATTTTGCGTTCAATATACCAAGGAGAACCTTATTGCTAGAGTCACAGGTATTGAAGTAGTCTGTAGTTAACTCGCTGTGGTCTTACCAAAACTCAAATATCACACCAGGATGTAGCAGGATTTTGTTTGCCTGAGATAACAGCATTCTGTCCCCCCCCCCATCCCATCCCTTTGTCACCCATGTGAAGTAATCAGGAAGGAGCTACAAGTTAGCACCAGCTAGTCTTTTATATAAACTTTTGTTTTACATTTTTTAATTGGTCTTGTTGTAAACATACAGCCTTAGTTTAACCAGTTCTGGACCGCTGCTAGCTAAAACTACACTTGTGGCTGCCTATATCTGATGTGGCGTAGTTTAATGCTGTTGGCTCCTGTGCACGGGATGCGATCTAAACACAGCTGAGCTCCATACTTTGGTCAGTAGCCATTTTCATTGGCTCCTGACCCCCTAAACACTGTGAGCCAACCACAGCGATCAGGAAGTAGGGAATTGAAAAAAGGCTCTAGTCCAGCGGTGCCCACACTTTTTCAGCTTGTGAGCTACTTAAAAAAATTAGCAAGTCATAATGATCTACCCAGGAGCACACGTATATACAGAATGGAAAATGTAGTGGGGTCGGGATCTACCACAAGTCCTTTGCGATCTACCAGTAGATCGTGATCTACCTAATGGGCATCCCTGCCCTAGTCCTTAAATAAAGGGCCCAGAGCCTGCGTTCCCAAAATAGTTAAAGGAAGGATAGTAAACAGAGGCGCCAGTTACAATAAAATACACTAAAATCAGGATTAAAAAGGAAGTAGTGGTGAACTTACCTTTGGGTATATGACACAGGTAGTAACATTTCTGAACAGAGTTCTGTGTGTACCCAATGCAATGAACTTTAGACCGTACAAAGGATTTTTTTAATCCTGTATGTGCATAATTGGGTGAATTGTCACCAGCATATTATACAATGCAAGAGCCCTTGTTTTTGTCTTTCTAGTCAAATTTCTAAAAGCCTACGCCTGCTGTGCCACAGAGACTCATCTTTACCTGAAGAAGGACATTCCTGTGAAATGCATTAGTGTTTTATGTCATAATTAAAGCGGTTATAGAAATTTGACTACCTGTGTAATATAACCGGAGAGAAATCTGCCACTACCTCCTTTTTAACTGGCTTTTATTGTATTTTATTCTAAGTGGCATCTCTGTTTACCGATGTTCCTTTGAATTGCATTGTCCATCCTTGGTGGACGGATGCTACCCCTTTTTCCTCATTCTACAGAGAGACAAATTTTAATTCAAGTTGGGTCAGAAATATTCTCCCCACTTGCTTACAAATGTGGGTTACCTCAAAGGCAACCATTGTATGAGTATTACTCCTCCTCCAACTATACTACCATATTACCACCAAATTATTATACTATTATATTTTACTCAGATTTTCCTGAATAGTTGATGCAAGTGGCAGTCAGGGCTGTGGAGTCGGAGTTAGAGTAATTTTGGGCAGCCGTAGTTGGTGTCGTTGATTTCATAAACTGAGGAGTCTGAGTCGGATAATTTTTTTTACAAAATCCACAGCCCTGTTAAGTATTAGAGTAAGGAGTTGGAGTCGGGGCCATTTTGGGTACCCGGAGTTGGAGTCGGAGTCGTGGTTTCATAAACTGAGGAGTCGGAGTTGGAAGATTTTTGTACCGACTCCACAGCCCTGGTGGCAGTCAGTCACACTGTTTCCTCTTTATTCTCGCTTTTCCTCTGCTGCACCTCTCTATCAAGCTATTCACTGGCTACCAATGAACCAGATGATCCAGTTCAAACTCTTAACCTAAACCTCCAAAAAGGTCTCCACAATCTCTCTCCCCTGTACACTTCCTTAAAGGATACCTGAAGTGGCGTGTGACATAATGAGATAGACGTGTACTGTATGTACAGTGCCAAGCACACTAAAACTATGCGGTGTTCCTTTTTTTCTTTCTCTGCCTGAAAGAGTTAAATATCAGGTATGTAAGTGGCTGACTCAGTCCTGACTCAGACAGGAAGTGACTACAGTGTGACCCTCACTAATGAGAAATTCCAACTATAAAACACTTTCCTAGCAGAAAACTGCTTCTGAGAGCAGGAAAGAGATAAAAAGGTTCAATAGTTTAATTGCTCTGGCATAATTCAATGAATGTGTCATTAAGCAAAAACAATAAAACAGTTAAAAAGTAGATTTAGACATAAAACTGTTGAATATCTTAAGTCATTTTTAGTAGATGGAAGACAGATACAATAGTTGATTTAATTAGTTTATTTTCACTTGGGGTGTCCTTTAACTAGTTTCCAGATACCAAGCCAAGTGCAATTTCAGATCTGCACATGGCCTTCTTTTGTCCTCCTCTAGAATGACCTCCTCGCATTCACCTATACAAGGCTTCACCTTCTCTGGAATGCCCTTCCACAGAACATCCGTCACTCTCCAACCTTTGTTACCTTTAAACGCTTTCCGACAAGCATATGCTCTACCTTAGGCCACTTCCCCTTTGTCCAAAAGGCAAGTTGTACTCCTACTAGATATCCTAAAACACACTGTCTTCTGATTATAAAGCCTACAACATAATATTTTATACCAGTAAATTAAAAGCTACACGTCATTATGAATGCAGTTTACTCAAATTCTTAAACTTTGGTTTAATCCCCCACTGGCTCGGGGCACAATAATCAGGAAGAATATTTATCTTTTCACTAAACAATCATGAATAAACAATGTTGTGTTATGTATGCCAATCGGGTTTAAGTGAGTGGATAATTACTAATTGGGATGCCACAAATTTAATCTGCAGGTTATTTTAATTTACTTGTAAACACAGATGGTTGATTAGATAAGACAAGAGGCAACGCAAATGTCATTGAACCACAAAAACAATAATTGATGTTAGAATGTTGAACTTAAAGACTGAATCATCCAGCAAAACTTAAAGAGACACTGAAGCGGAAAAAAATATATTATATAGTGAATTGGTTGTGTACTATGAATAATTACTAGAAGGTTAGCAGCAAAGAAAATATTCTCATACTTTTATTTTCAGGTATATAGTGTTTTTTCTAACATTGCATCATTCTATAATATGTGCACATTACACAACACTCAGCATTCAAAATGAGTCTTTCAGAGCAGTCTGAAGTAATGACCTCTCCTCTAGCAGAGGCAGGGGCGTCTCTAGCCATTTTTTCACTCCAGGCGAGAAAACCTGTGGCGCCCCCCCCCCCCCCCCCTGTGAGGTGCCACTTGATGAAAATAATCGTTTTACCGTAAAATAATTGTAACGCAGCAATGATTCACTTAAAATCGTAATGCGGCAATCTTTCACTAGAAAATAACCATAATGCAGCAATGATTCACCATAAAATTAAATGCAGCAATGATTCACCATAAAATAATCGTAATGTAACCAGCGTTCACCAGGCAATAGTCGTATGTGGCCAGCGTTCACCAGGAAATAATATTATGTGGCCTGCGTTCACCAGGAAATAATCGTATGTGGCCAGCGTTCACCAGGAAATAATCGTATGTGGCCAGCGTTCACCAGAAAATAATCGTATGTGGCCAGCGTTCACCAGAAAATAATCGTATGTGGCCAGCGTTAACCAGGAAATAATCGTATGTGGCCAGCGTTCACCAGGAAATAATCGTATGTGGCCAGCGTTCACCAGGAAATAATCGTATGTGGCCAGTGTTCACCAGGAAACAATCGTATGTGGCCAGCGTCCACCAGGAAACAATCGTATGTGGCCAGCGTTCACCAGGAAACAATTGTATGTGGCCAGCGTTCACCAGGAAATAATTGTATGTGGCCTGCGCCAAGTGTTATGGGCGGGCTGAGGGGGGGGGGGTTGGTACTCAGGGCCAGCCAGGGCGGCATATAAAAAATTATCAAGAGCAGAGGGCACTCACTGTGAGGTGTCGCCTCGGCAGATAGTGTGTGTGCAGTGTAGCCAGTCGGCGGTGGCACTGGTCCCTGGTGCGTCACATGGTGCCTTCAAGCACTTGTGACAGGCGGGGGGCGGCGCCACACGTATAAACAAACTAGCGTGTGGTAGTTTGCGCTGCACAGAGAGGGAGAGGGGGTGAACTATTAGGCGGCGGCACAGCACGTATAAACTAACTAACATGCGGCTGCTCGCTCTGAAGGGAGAGGGAGGGGGCGGACCAGTAGGCGGCACCGGGCACAGGCTGAGCTGCCTGTCACAGCCGGCCCGGCGCTGAACTGATAATATGGGGGAAAAAAACCACACGCACACAGCGCAGCGAAAGAGCGCCCACGCCCACCCACGGCGCTCCAGGCCAAAATTTATAGTTGCCTGGTGACAGAGACGCCTCTGACTGCATCTGTCCCCTGGCTGTCTCGCTCCAGTGTCTGTGTGCAGCCAGTGACACAGGTGGGGGGTCAGACTGTCGGGGGCATAAGCTGGCTGGCCGCTGGCTCCTGGTTTGACTGGCGTGGGGCGGAGTTAAAAGCTGGGCCACACGAGGTAAACACTTTACCTGTGTGGCTACTGAGAAGAAGGGGCATGACTTTAAAGAAGGAGCCTGGCAGAGAAAAGCAGTATTGATTGCTCTATTGGCTGGGGAGAAGTGGAGGTGGAGGCACTGCTGAGCACATGGTAGCGTGCCGAGCACCAGGGACTGAGTCGGGAGGTAATATAATATAAAAAAAAAAAACATGGTCACAGTAGCAGCGGCGGGGGAATGCGCCTCACCACCTCATGGCGCCTCACCACCTCATGGCGCCCCAGGCAACCGCCTATACTTGCCTGGTGGGTGAGACGCCCCTGAGCAGAGGAAAAGTAAATAGTCCAGGAACAGTTGAGATAATAAAAGTCAGATAACAGCCCTCTCCATGACTTATGCTGGGAATACACGTTTCGTTTTTGCCTTCGTTTAAACCTTCGTTTCCATTGTGCCTTTTGTCCTTTTCGATCCCGAAATAATCGATCGTACGGTTAATATCACCACCCACGGTTTCGTTTTTTTTTCCGATTCTGATGGTTTCGTTTTTCCAATGATCGAAGACTGCAAAGAAACGAAACGTAGTACAGGGACGGACGGCATAAACGAATATATAATCGATCTGAACAGCCATCAAGCCTACCAATGGTTCGATTAGATGGATAAAGAGAGATAATATCAAACATGTTCGATCACTAGTCGTTCGTTTTTGGGGTCTATTAATCAAAACTATAATGAGATTATGACTATTTTCACATACGTTTTCAACACTCGATTCGTTCACCAAACGAATCGAAGGCTAAAACGAAGGCAAAAACGAAACGTGTATTCCCAGCATAACTTAGTGGGAGAGCTTAATGGCTTGTTTGCATAGAGATAACAACTGGAGTTTCAACTCTTCCTGTACTGAAAACAATTACACTGATGTATCTGATCTTAATGTTTTATTTCTTAGCTGTGCTACACATACAAATCATAATATCATCATTTTTTTTTCGCTTCAGTGTCTCTTTAACTCCTGGCTTTGGTCCTAACTGCGGAGTACAGATTGAGATAACACTGCTTTGATTTGGTGCCAGGTGCCACTGATAGTTAAAATATTGGTCATGTAGTATTACAGATATATTACTATAGACTTACCCTATCCTAATTGTCTCGCTTACCCCCTCCCCACTATGCCTACTGTCTAACACTTACCTCTCTTCCTGATACCTGATACTAACTTTCCCTCCTAATACCTTCCAATAAACAACAAATGATCGATATTGACATAGCCGTTCAGTTACACAGACTAGTAGACGATTGGCTACAAATAGCCAGTCGACTACTCAAACTATACCCATGTTATTTGCAGTAATAGCCGATTGGCTATATACTATCGAGCACACTGTGTATCCAAAATCACAGACTGGGCACTCAATATCCCACATTTGCATTGGCGTCTATGAAATACCTGCCGCAACGAGCACCAAAATCACCTGATCCTCAAGTACTTTAAAGTTGCATACCTTGGATTAAACGGGTACGCAAGCCAAACTAGTTTGAATATGTCTTATCTTTGCTACAAAATATTTCTTAAGCACTTAATAATTGAAAGTACTAAAAAGGAGGCAAGAAATACAAGAAGAACTATTTCGGACATCTTGTCTTAAGCATTTTTTTAAGTTGAGAAGAAAATGTATTGATATGGCACAAAAACACCTCCCGTGAAAACGCATAGAAGAAAAATGTATTAAATAGTGGCCAATTTCCTTAAAGCGTACCTCTAACGGTAAAAAACAAAAAATGTTAGATATTTACCTAAGCATAGTTTTTCCCTGGTTCACTTCCTAAGCTCATCCGGCGCTGTAGTCCTCAAAAAAAACAAGTTGTTCAAATAGCTCAGAGAAGCTCTTTTGTGTTTTAACTCATGTGTTTTAACTCTTCCTGTACTGGAAAACAGCATGAGACTTTTTTCTTTGCTTCTAATGTTCTATTTGTTATATGCACTACACATAGAATTCATCATCTCATAAGTACATTTTCACTTCAGATTTGATTTAAGAGCCTAATGCTGTTCATTAAGTAAAAGTAAAGGGACACAAGATCAGCTCACTCAGTCAATTTACTTACACACAGAGGAAGGCTATTGCTAAATGAAGTAGCACATCCTGTAGCGCTGGTGGAGGAAGGACTTTCTGTGCAAAACTCCGGTACGGATGTCAGTTCTTGCCCATCGACCTTGTGCCATATGTATAATGCAATCTATGGAACAGAAAGACAATGAAAAATCAGTACTGGAAAGAGACAACTTTTCCATTACTTAATTAGAATTAAATTTGAAAGTTGTAAGTAAAGGTTTAAATATATGCCTAAACACAAAGAAATACCATTTACTGTATATTCTGGTGTATAAGACTACTTTTTAACCCTTGAAAATCTTCTGAAAAGTCATGGGTCGCCTTATACGCCGGGTGTCATTGATGACGGGTGGTACGCCCTATCCTGTTAGACTCTCAGATCTCGCTGCTGAGGACTGTCTGTAGTGAAGCGGCGCAGGTGCACATGTGTGAGATCTGAGAGGCAGTAAAGGAGGTAAATAGGATACAAGGGTGGGCCAGAAGGGTGAAAGAGGCGTGTTTTATGAGCACAACGTGTTCTATTCTTCCATACTGCTATGATAAACAGGGAGACAAGGAGAGCTGACCAATCCACTTAGGGAGAGGCAGAGTTGACCAATCCAACCAGTCAATTGCCTATGTACTGTTATATACTGTACTGGGTACCACATACAGTACAGCACCAGTATCTGTTCATACATAGCACCGGTATATGATTTTTTTTTAATTTTTATTTGGTGTGCGTTGGAAGAGGGGGGGTAGTCTTATACAGTGAGTATATCCCAAACACTATATTTTAAATGGAAAAGTTGGGGGTCGTCTTATATGCCCAGTCGTCTTATATGCCCAGTCGTCTTATACACCGGAATATACGGTATATTTATTTAGGGAATGCACAGCCATAAAAGGCTTGAGCTTGTGTGTTAGTGTGCGGCATTTCTTGCACTATGGTGTCAATAGAACAGTTACTGACATCCTTGGGTTGTAATAAATGTGTGACTGCAACTCCCGATGATCAGATAACAGATTGCAACGGACATATTACGCTATGAAAAGGTGAAATTAACTGCATCGTATTTTAATTGTTGTGAAATGACCTTTTATATTTTTTGTTAATACAAGTTCCTTATTTTTATTGTTGATCTATAGTGCCAGCATCTTCCGTGGTGCTGTATAACAGAATACAAAGTAAAATAATGCAATCAAAACAATATAACACTTAATCCAGGACAATGGTAGATTACAGCTGATGCAATGAACACAACTACAGATTTTTACAAGTGGTGGAAGATTTATATGCACATTACGCAGCATTGAGAGACAAAGGGGAAAGAGAGCCCTGGCCAATTGACCTTACAATCTAATGGGTTAAGGCAGTGTTCCCAAACCCTGTCCTCAAGGCCCACCAACAGTGCATGGTTTTTGTGGAAATCCACACAAGTTGTTAATCAGCTCTGCTGAGACACTAATTGCCTCACCTGTGCATGTGTGTGGTTTTCTGCAAAACATGTACTGTTGGTGGGCCTTGAGGACAGGGTGGGGAACTCTAGGTTAAGGGATAGGACAATAGGTGAAGAAAAGCTGTGTATGAGATGGTAAAGTGGTGGTCAGTGGCCAAAGTGTCCTAAGTGAGATAGCATGCTTGCCTGAACAGATGGGTTTTTAGGTTGAGGCTAAAGATGGTAAGTGTGGGTGAGTATCATTAAAGATATAAAACTTTTATATACACGTTATGCAACTGTGTTATGTATTGCTCCCTATCTTAAGAACACATTCTATATTGTATGCATTGCTGGTTCTAGCTCTAGTGGGGCCCAGGAGCAAAGTAACTTGGGGCCCTCCTGAGCACCCTGACCGCTTCCATCATTACTTCCATCTCTACGCTGCCATAGGTATATGCCCCCCAGTATAGATAGCCAGACCTGCCCCCAGGGTTAGGTAGTCCCCCACAGTATAGATAGCCAGATGTTCTCCCCAGGATTAGACAGCCCCCCAGTATAGATAGCCAGGTGTGCGCCCCAGGATTAGGTAGCCCCCCCCCCCCCAGTATAGATAGCCAGATGTTCAGTGTTTTAGGCAGCTTCCCCCCATCCCCCTATGCAAAGCAGAAGCGAGCGGAAGCGACAGCAAAACACACCTGTCAGCGTCGCCAGGGACTTCAGCAAGTCTTCTCCCCATCACACAGTTCTGTATTTCCATGCTGACTCCTCTAGTGGTGCAGTAATGAGAGGCGCCACTAGGGGGCAGCAGAGAGGAAACATGGATCTGTGCGATGAGGAGAAGACTTTCAGAAGTTCCCAACAGCTAGACTGACCATACGTCCCGGATTGCCTGGGACAGGTCCCGGATTCGGGGTCCCCTGTCCCAGGCTGGCTTGGGTCCCGGGAAACGTCCCACATTTAGATGCAGGACGTCCCGGCTGCGGGAGTATGTGACGTCAATGTCCCGCCCCCCGACGCCCTGCTGCTACTGCTCCCCTCCCTCCGTCTTCTGCCTGCATTGGCTAAGGATTCCCAGCGCTGTCTGGACCCGCCCCCCGCCCTGATGCTCCTGCTCCCTCCCTCCCTGTCTTCTGCCTCCATTGGCTAAGGATTCTGTCGAGCAGGGCTACGGCAAGATGGCTGCCGAAGCCCTGTACTAGGGACTGTGTCTCAGGGGCTTCGGGCGCCATCTTGCCGTAGCCCTGTCAGCGCGGGAGAGAAGATCAGGAGGAAGGTGGTCCCGTGAGCAGCGCGCCAGAGGCCGGAGACTTCTGCCAGGTGAGTAAATGCTTTCTTTTCCAGGTGAAATGTTTGCCCGCATTGCGTTTATTTTCCGGTGAAATGTTTGCCCACGTTGCGTTTATTTTCCGGTGAAATGTTTGCCCGCGTTGCGTTTATTTTCCGGTGAAATGTTTGCCCGCGTTGCGTTTATTTTCCGGTGAAATGTTTGCCCGCGTTGCGTTTATTTTCCGGTGAAATGTTTGCCCGCGTTGCGTTTATTTTCCGGTGAAATGTTTGACGCGTTGCGTTTATTTTCCGGTGAAATGTTTGCCCGCGTTGCGTTTATTTTCCGGTGAAATGTTTGCCCGCGTTGCGTTTATTTTCTGGTGAAATGTTTGCCCGCATTGCGTTAATTTTCTGGTGAAATGTTTGCCCGCATTGCGTTAATTTTCTGGTGAAATGTTTGCCCGCATTGCGTTTATTTTGTACTGACATGTTGCCCGCATTGCGCTTATTTTGTACTGACATGTTGCCCGCATTGCGCTTATTTTGTACTGACATGTTGCCCGCATTGCGTTTATTTTGTACTGACATGTTTGCCCGCATTGCGCTTATTTTGTACTGACATGTTGCACGCATTGCGTTTATTTTGTACTGACATGTTGCCCGCATTGCGCTTATTTTGTACTGACATGTTGCCCGCATTGCGCTTATTTTGTACTGACATGTTGCCCGCATTGCGTTTATTTTGTACTGACATGTTTGCCCGCATTGCGTTTAGTTTGTACTGACATGTTTGCCCGCATTGCATTTAGTTTGTACTGACATGTTTGCTCGTGTTGCGTTTATTTTGTACTGACATGTTTGCCCGCATTGCGTTTAGTTTGTACTGACATGTTTGCCCGCATTGCGTTTAGTTTGTACTGACATGTTTGCCCGCATTGCGTTTATTTTGTACTGACATGTTTGCCCGCATTGCATTTAGTTTGTACTGACATGTTTGCCCGCATTGCGTTTAGTTTGCACTGACATGTTGCCCGCATTGCGCTTATTTTGTACTGACATGTTGCCCGCATTGCGTTTAGTTTGTACTGACATGTTTGCCCGCGTTGCGTTTATTTTGTACTGACATGTTTGCCCGCATTGCGTTTATTTTGTACTGACATGTTTGCCCTCATTGCGTTTATTTTGTACTGACATGTTTGCCCGCATTGCGTTTATTTTGTACTGACATGTTTGCCCGCATTGCATTTAGTTTGTACTGACATGTTTGCCCGCGTTGCGTTTATTTTGTACTGACATGTTTGCCCGCATTGCATTTAGTTTGTACTGACATGTTTGCCCGCGTTGCGTTTATTTTGTACTGACATGTTTGCCCGCATTGCGTTTAGTTTGTACTGACATGTTTGCCCGCATTGCGTTTATTTTGTGCTGACATGTTGTCCGCATTGCGTTTATTTTGTGCTGACATGTTGCCCATTGCGTTTATTTTCTCGGGTCCGGGGTAACTGTTATTGCATTTATAATTTAATGGTCATAGGTGGCTATGTTTGCTGCTTTGTGGTTACGGTATACTATTAGCATCACACAGTTTCTGCACACCCATGATGCAAAGTCTCGTTTGTCCACATCATGGCGTAAACACTGCTTTCTTATGCCTCGCTGTTACATCATTACGTTAGCTCCGCCTATACAATGTCATGGCCACGCCCATTTTTCGCAGTGGCGCAGCCCCCCCGGTCTTCATCGCTGCGCGCTCCTCAGTCCTCCCCGCTTTTCGCCACGGCGCACTGCGCCCCCCCCCCCCCCCCCCCCCACAACCCCTCCCCGTCCCAGGTTGGACCCACAAAAATCTGGTCACTCTACCAACAGCGCAGTCACATGAGTTTTACTGTTGCTTCTGTTCGCATAACTCTGCATACGGGCAGGCAAGGTGGGTGCACATGGGGGGGGGGGGGGGGCTTCCTCTTTCCCCTACCTGCTGCTGCTTCCCTCAACAGCCACAGTACTAGGTAGTCGGGCTGGATGAATTCAATTTTCAACTATCCGAAGATGGGACAGGCTTGGGGTCAATTTCCCCCCTTGCCTTAATGGTAGCACAGGCCCTGATTGTATGGCAGAACTTTATCCATGGCTTTAAGTGTATGTTCCAAATACTTAAATCCAGCCCCTGTGGTGCCATGAATGCAAATCTTTAGGGGAGAAGAAAGTCACTTTACCAAAATTCAGCCTGCATCCCTCTACACTGAGCAAGAGTAATAACATTAGTTAGTGGGTGAAGGGTCAGTCATGTGACATTGGTCAAGCTCCTCTGCTGGCATGGACTACTGGACAAGGTCTGGCACCTTTGCAGTCCAGGAAATGCTTTAATTTGAAAGCTAAAAATACATTTTTTTGTCATTACAGCAGAAAATGTATTAGGGACATGTTAGATTTACGACAGCATCACATCTGACAAAAACGTCATAAGCTAATTGCTGGCAATGACTAACAATGTCGAATATAAAATCAAATGGTCTCTTTTATGCGATAATCTTTAAATTGTACCTGTAATAAAAAAAACAAAAGTGCCCCAAATGGGGCAAGTAGAGAGAAGCGCCTGGATAATCCAGAGGCTTCCACCATCCTCCTTGCTGTTTTAGCGCTGGGCCTCCTGAAGCCTGTTGACAAGGGCTTGTCCACGGAGCTTGGCCACACTGTGCAGACGGCTCACACCTGTGCACTAGCAAGGCGCTGAACGGGCTCCCCTTTTTCCACCAAGTCTGAGCTGTGGCTTCTTGTTACTGTGCAGGCAGAAAAAGCCGCAAGCTTTGGAGGTCCCACTCTCAGCACTCGAACAACGAGGTGGAAGTAGACGGGGGAATCCTGTGGAGGATTTAGAGGCTTCCCTCTACTGAGGTAAGTAGTGGCTGGATAGTGTAATGGTTAAGGGCTCTGCCTCTGACACAGGAGATTCAAATCTGGGTTCAAAGCTTGGTTCAAATCTCGGCTCTGCCTGTTCAGTAAGCCAGCACCTATTCAGTAGGAGACCTCGGGCAACACTCCCTAACACTGCTACTGCCTATAGAGTGCGTCCTAGTGGCCGCAGCTCTGTCGCTTTGAGTCCGCCAGAGAAAAGCACGATATAAATGTTCTGTATCCGTAAGTATCTGATTTATTATACATATTTATGTATCTAATCTATTTTTTTTATCTCACAGGTTTGCTTTAACATTTCAGATCACTGTAAAGTGAACCTCTGTTGTGTTAAATCAACAGTATAATCCAGTACTGGATGATTAGATAAAATGATGTAACTTTTTTTTTTGTAAAGCATGCCTGTGTCATGCATTTGCCTCTGACCTGGTCACTGCTCCACCTCCTCGAGAAAAGGGCCTTTGCCATGTGCACAAAGGAATGTGGGAGATCATGATGTATGATCCACTCCTCTCTGCTTAGGCACATTACTTAAGGCCCGTACCCTCTATGCGATTTCTCCAACGACAGGCGGTTTTTTTTTCTGAGCAACGAGCAATTGTTTCCACGATCTTGTGATGTGTGTATAGACGCAATTACATTAACGATGTTTAGCGATGGGCAACCCAACGACAGTCACGGCCAATCGGATCTTTAAGATCCCCGATGACACCACACTGCGATCGATTGACTTCCTGTTCACGCCCGTGTTGTGTCCTGTCGCGTGTACCCGCTGGCCAGAAGATGGATCGTGGAACGTTCGTCAACAGGGAGACGTTACTGGATCCATCTTCCTCCGTTGGGTGGTGCGTATTCAGCTTAAAGAAAAAACGTAACCAAGAATTGAACTTCATCCCAATCAGTAGCTGATACCCCCTTTCCCATGAGTAATCTTTTCCTTTTCACAAACGTATCATCAGGTATGGCTGATATTGTGGTGAAACCCCTCCCAAAGTGTGATGTCAGGACCACGGTTCTGACATTACACTGTAAGAGCAATGTTGCATTGTGGGAAATAACACCTGTTTACAACTGTTGCCAACTGCCAAAAAAGCAAGCAGCATCTCCTTCCATTGACATCACCTGCCAGCAGTAAAAATACCACCATGTGATAAATGTCAGAATGTAAATCGGGGAGAGGAAAGAGTTTACAATGGGCAAACACTGACTAAAACATTTATACATATTTACTGCAAAAATGAAGCACTTTTTTATTACATTTTCACTGGAGTATCTCTTTAAAGAGAATTTGAACTGAAAATAAAAAGTAAAAATAACCATACACAGGTCATACTTACCTCCTGTGTAGTCTACTAAATCTCTTTCTCCTCTCCTGTGTCCTGTTTGTCCACTGTGATCAATGGAATTTTCCGTCCTTCGTTTTGAAAATGACCATTACCCCTAACAGCTTCCTGGTCAGCACACTGTTCAACTGTAATATCACCCACTTGAGCCATAGGAAAACATGGACATTACCTTGCACATTCAGTTTTAACTGACAGCAGCTGATATATAACTGACAGCAGCTGATATATAACTGACAGCAGCCGATATATTTCAGTTCTGACAACATATTGTCATAACTGGAAGGGATCCCTGTAAGAAGAAAATGGTGAGCTTCTGAGAGGAAATGATGGTGAGGTTAGTATGTAATATTTATTTGAAGCTAGGAGTACTCTTAAGGCTTTTGAAAGGGAAGCAAGGTGGCAGCACACTGATACCTAATTATTTGGTAGGCAAGTAAGACACGTCACTTATTTTTACTGCTATTAGGTGTATGCACTAGTTAGGCAACATCAGAATATATTGCAAAAAAAAAAAAATACTTGGCCAGAAGTATGCTTTAACCACTTGCCGAACGCCAACTACCTATTGGCATGGGCAAAGTGGCACCCCCAGGACCGCGTAACGCAGAACGGCGACGGTACCTGGGAGACGAGTAGCCGGGGATCGCGCATCCGCCGGCATTAGACTCTGCCCACCCGCGACGTCAACGGTGGGTTGTTAACCCTGCGATCGCTGCATACAAAGTGTATAATTCACTTTGTAATGTATACAAAGTGTATTATACAGGCTGCCTTCTGCCCTGGTGGCCCCAGTGATCGGGGGACCACCAGGGCAGGAGGCAGCCCCCCTAGTAAACACACACACACACACACACACACACACCACACACACACTGATCCTCCCCCCCTGCCCTGTGATCGCCCACAGCACCCCCCCCCCCCCCCCCGATCACCCCCTCAGACCACTGTTTGCACCCAATCACCCCTTAATCACCCATCAATCACCCCCTGTCACTATCTGTCAACACTATATTTTAGATTAGATCCTAAACTGCCCCCTCGGGGCTCCTGATCACCCCCCCCCCACACACCCTCAGATCCTCTCCAGACCCCCCCTGTGTACTATATACATCTATTCTCCCCTGTAATCACCCACTGATCAATCACCCCGTCACCCCTTATCACTGCCACCCATCACATCAGACCCTAACTGCCCCTTGCGGGCACCTGATCACCCGCAGACCCGCCCTCAGATCACCTACCAAGTGCATGATTTACATCTGTTTTTCCCTCTAACTACCCACTGAATACTCATCAATCACCCCCTGTCACTGCTACCCATCAGATAAGACCCTCATCTGCCCCTTGCGGGCACCCAATTACCCGCCCACACCCTCAGATTGCCCTCAGACCCACCATGATCACCTCACTAGTGCATTGCTTGCATCTATTCTACCCTCTAATCACCTATCAACCACCCCGTCACTGCTACCCATCAGATCAGACCCTCATCTGCCCCTTGCAGGCACCCAAACACCCGCCCACACCCTCAGATTGCCCTCAGACACCCCTTGCTCATCTCCCAAGTGCATTATTTACATCTGTTCTTCCCTCTAATCACCCACTGATCACCCATCAATCACCCCTTCACTGCTACCCATCAGATCAGACCCTCACCTGCCCCTTGTGGGCACCCAATCACCCGCCCACGTCCTCAGATCGCCCTCAGACCCTCCCCCTCTGATCACCTTGCCAGTGCATTGCTTGCATCTATTCTCCTCTCTAATCACACCCTGATCACCTATCAATCACCCCGTCACCCCTGTCCCTGCTACCCATCAGATCAGACCCTAATCTGTTCCTTGCGGGCACCCAAACACCCGCCCGCACCCTCAGATCGCCCTCAGACCCCCCCCCCCCCTGACCACCTCCCCAGTGCATTATTTACATCTGTTCTCCCCTCTAATCACCCACTGATCACCCATCAATCACCCCGTCACTGCTACCCATCAGATCAGACCCAAGTCTGCTCCTTGCGGGTACCCAATTACCCGCCCACACCCTCAGACCCCCCCTGATCACCTCCCCAGTGCATTGCTTGCATCAATTCCCCCCTCTAATCACACCCTGAGACACCCATCAATCACCTCCTGTCACCCCCTAGCACACCTACCCATCAGATCAGGCCCTAATTTGCCCCGTGTTGGCTCCTGATCACTTGGCCAAACCCTTAGATTCCCCTCAAACCCCCTTCCGATCACCTCCCCAGTGCATTGATTGCATCTTTTCTCCCCTCTAATCACCCCCTGAGAAACCCATCAATCTTCTCCTGTCACCCCCTAGCACCCCTATCCATCAGATCAGGCCCTAATCTGCCCCCTGCGGGCTTCTGATCATCTGGCCAAACCCTCCCCCGCCCCACCGCAGTGACAGATTTTTTTTTTCTGATCACTGCTGGTCTCTACGACTTAATTGTGGCTGAGACCCACCGTTATGCCACACAATACGCAACCGCCAATCCAAGAAGCTACTATGCCCAGCCTTTTCAGTGGAAACCACTCCAAGTTTCCGAACGTAACATTTTTTGGGGCCTTCTCCTTAACATGGGTCTAGTCAAAAAGAATGTAATGCGGTCTTATTGGTCTACGCACCCAATACATCACATGCCCATGTTCTCTGCTGCCATGTCCAGGTCACGATTTGAGAACATCCTGCGCTTCCTGCACTTCAGTGTCAATACAACCTGTCATCTAAGAGGCCACCCTGCTTATGACCGGTTTCACAAAATTTGGCCCCTCATAGACCACCTGTCATCAAAATTTGCAGATGCTTATACCCCTGAACAGTCATTTTGAGGCATTTGGTTTCTAGACTACTCCTAAAATGCCAGGGCAGTATAGGAACCCCATTTTAGAAAGAAGACACCCCCAAGGTATTCCGTTAGGTGTATGATGAGTTCATAGAAGATTTTATTTTTTGTCACAAGTTAGTGGAAAATGCCACTTTGTGAAAAAAAAAAATCAATTTCTGATAACTTGTGACAAGAAATAAAATCTTCTATGAACTCACCATACTCCTAACAGAATACCTTGGGGTGTTGTCTTTCTAAAATGGGGTCACTTGTGGGGTTTCTAAACTGCCTTGGCATTTTAGGGGCCCTAAACCATGAGGAGTACTCTAGAAACCAAATGCCTCAAAATGACCTGTAAAATCCTAAAGGTACTCATAGGACTTTGCGCCCCTTAGTGCACCTAGGCTGTAAAAAAAGTGTCACACGTGGTATCGCCGTACTCAGAAGAAGTAGTATAATGTGTTTTGGGGTGTATTTTTACACATACCCATGCTGGGTGGGAGAAATATCTCTATAAATGGACAATTGTGTGTAAAACAATAAAAAAATCTCATTTACAGAGATATTTCTCCCACCCAGCATGGGCATGTGTAAAAATACACCCCAAAACACATTATACTATTTCTCCTGAGTACGGCGATACCACATGTGTGACACTTTTTTGCAGCCTAGGTGCGCTAAGAGGCCCAAAGTCCTTTGAGCACATTTAGGCGTTACAGGGGTGCTTACAATTTAGCATCCCCCCCAAAAAATGCCAAGACAGTAAACACCCCACAAATGACCCCATTTTGGAAAGTAGACACCCCAAAATATTCAGAGAGGGGCATGGTGAGTCCGTTGCAGATTTCATTTTTTTTTGTCAAGTTAGAAATGGAAACTTTTTTTTTTGTTTTGTCACAAAGTGTCAGATTCCGCTAACTTGTGACAAAAAATAAAATCTTCTATGAACTCACCATGCCTCTTAGTGAATACTTTGGGGTGTCTTCTTTCCAAAATGGGGTCATTTGGTGGGCATTTATACTATCCAGGAATTCTAGCACCTCATGAAACATGTCAGGTGGTCAGAAAAGTCAGAGATGCTTAAAAATGGGAAAATTCACTTTTTGCACCATAGTTTGTAAACGCTATAACTTTTACCCAAACCAATATACACTTATTGGATTTTTTTTTTTTTATCAAAGACATGTAGCACAATAAATTTGGACAAAAATGTATATAGAAATTTTACTTTATTTGAAAAATGTCAGCACAGAAAGTTAAAAATTTTTTGGACAAAATTCATGTCTTTTTTGATGAATATAATAAAAACTAAAAATCACAGCAGTAATCAAATAGCACCAAAAGAAAGCTGTTTTCGTGACAAGAAAAGGAGGTAAAATTAATTTAGGTGGTAGGCTGTATGACCGAGCAATAACCCGTTAAACCTGCAGTGGTCTGAATGGAAAAGTGTGTCTGGTCCTTAACCTCCCCGGCGTTCTATTGAGATCGCCAGGGAGGCTGCGGGAGGGGGTTTTTTTTAATTAAAAAAAAACTATTTCATGCAGCCAACTGAAAGTTGGCTGCATGAAAGCCCACTAGAGGGCGCTCCGGAGGCGTTCTTCCGATCGCCTCCGGCGCCCAGAATAAACAAGGAAGGCCGCAATGAGCGGCCTTCCTTGTTTTGCTTAGATCGTCGCCATAGCGACGAGTGGAGTGACGTCATGGACGTCAGCCGACGTCCTGCCGTCAGCCGCCTCCGATCCAGCCCTTAGCGCTGGCCGGAACTTTTTGTTCCGGCTACGCTGGGCTCAGGCGGCTGGGGGGACCCTCTTTCGCCGCTGCTCGCGGCGGCGATCAGGCAGCACACGCGGCTGGCAAAGTGCGGCTGCGTGTGCTGCTTTTTATTTGAAGAAAATCGGCCCAGCAGGGCCTGAGCGGCAGCCTCCGGCGGTGATGGACGAGCTGAGCTCGTCCATACCGCTCAGGAGATTAAGGGGTTTTAAGACTGCAGTCTTCAAGTAGTTAAAGTAGGAAAACTGCTCTGTGATTCAGACATCATATTTAACTGAATTAGAGATTAGCTTTAAAACACTGTGTGACTGGATAGGGATTAATGTGCAATAAGATATATAATTTCTTGAGTGGGAATGTTCTCAAACAAAATGAAATGATATAAATCCAATGGTTTTTCAATAGAGACTAATACATATGGGTGTGAGTTGATGGAAGCCATTTCCTGGATTAATCACCATAATTATACTCACTGGAACACCATAAGTACTCCCTAAAGTAGCTCATTAATCAAGACACACAGAGAATGCTACAATCAGTGAAGATAAGTATAGGTCACAACAACCACAAGAAGGGTAATTATAGAGCGAAACATTACTGGTGCTGAAGATGGTACGAGCTGGAAATACACTACTAGAACGTAAGTCGGGAAATGAAAACACGCCACAAGCAGCATGATAAAGCTTTTACGAGGAGAAGTATTTTTGCAAATTTCCTTCTAAGCTTCACACTATGAAGGACGACCATCTTGTCTGCAGTGCTGATTTTGCACAATGGGGCTCTATGGGGTTTCAGTGGATCTCAGAATTCCAAATCCACCTAGAACTGGATCCCTAGCCTGCCCACCCATTTGTGTTAAAGTACGTCTTGATTTAGAGAGCTATGGAGGGCACCATCTT
Source organism: Hyperolius riggenbachi (assembly GCF_040937935.1). NCBI lineage: Eukaryota > Metazoa > Chordata > Amphibia > Anura > Hyperoliidae > Hyperolius > Hyperolius riggenbachi. The sequence continues at coordinate 89,865,734 of NC_090647.1, read as the reverse complement.
GTTTGTCTTCAAAGAGATGCCAAATTTCATGGTTGTAATTTTGATCTTCTAGCTAGACTACTTTCTGAATTCCATACCTGAAGCCCGTATATAGGAAAATGTGATTTTCCCCACCTACATGCTTCTTCTAGGCAAGTGACTCAGAAGGCATTAGATGTAGAAGGTTGGTATATAGCCAAGAAACTAATACTTTTAAAATAATCTCAGGGAGCTCTCTAGTACACACAGGTCTGTAGTACAAGATGCACATTAATGCTGTGGCTATGTGAGGGTGAGGTTAGACTTTGGGGACCTTCTGGGGTTGATTAGACATTTTTGAAACCAAAAATTTGAAAAAGGAGCTGTATGCTGGGAAAAGGGTTCTTTATCCAACTCCACGACATACACATTATTATGGACTGTAAAGAACAACACTAAATTGCAATATTTCCTATTATTATAATAATAATAAGATTGATTTAATAAGGTTAGGGAACATAAAAAATGAAGATCACCAGTAGTTCAGCAACCCTGGATTTCTTACAAAGAACAAACTTGTAAAAGGAAGTGTTCCCACAAAGAATCAAACTCTGAGCTGAGAAACACATTGAATTACAACAAAGTGGAAAATATTTTGTGTATCCTTTGTAAACCAATACATCTGCAACACTTGTAGCCAATTTTTGCTTGGCTACATTAATATATATTACAGCTACAGCTATATTAATATATGTATACTACCCTCAAATTTTCATATTTCACCTATAGGCTCAGAGCTTTCTTTTTGCATTGTAATCAAACACGAGATATTAGGTGTACAAGTAATCATTAATTTATACAGCACCTTTATTGTTCATGATGTACAAGATAGGAAACACACGTTCCATAACACAGCCGATGGCGCATAAAACAAAGTTGGTAGGTAACATAAAAGTCATCATGGCAAATACAGTGGGCCATATTTATCAAAACATTACCGACAGTTTTTTTTCTTCTTAAACAATTCTAACAAGTATGGGGACTATTCTGCACGATAATAATGAGATTCTTAAATCCTACTTAACCACCCTGGCGTTCTGATTAAATCGCCAGGGTGGCTGCGGGAGGGTTTTTTTTAAATAAAAAAAAAACTATTTCATGCAGCCAACTGAAAGTTGGCTGCATGAAAGCCCACTAGAGGGCGCTCCGGAGGCGATCTTCCGATCGCCTCCGGCGCCCAGAATAAACAAGGAAGGCCGCAATGAGCGGCCTTCCTTGTTTTGCTTATATCGTCGCCATAGCGACGAGCGGAGTGACGTCATCGACGTCAGCCGACGTCCTGACGTCAGCCGCCTCCGATCCAGCCCTTAGCGCTGGCCGGAACTTTTTGTTCCGGCTACGCTGGGCTCAGGCGGCTGGGGGGACCCTCTTTCGCCGCTGCTCGCGGCGGATCGCCGCAGAGCGGCGGCGATCAGACAGCACACGCGGCTGGCAAAGTGCCGGCTGCGTGTGCTGCTTTTTATTTGATGTAAATCGGCCCAGCAGGGCCTGAGCGGCAGCCTCCGGCGGTGTTGGACGAGCTGAGCTCGTCCAGACCGCTCAGGTGGTTAAAGTGGTCTAACACCCAGCATATCAACTTTGCTTTAAAAGATTGCTTACAGCTTAGAAACTATTATGCCAGATTTTTTTTAGCAGAAATTCACTGAATGGGTTAAACATGACATTTTAGTCTTGCATTTAGCTAGGAATCTGCGTCTGTGCTGAGGTTTAGATACAAATGTATCTATTTACAATGTAAATAAACACCTCTCAGAGAGCACAGAGGGCTTCCCAGACATACTTTTCAGATGTCTATTTGCATTCCAAACAAAGATACATTTGTATCTAAACCTCAGCACGGACGCGGATTTCTAGCTAAATGCAAAATGTCATGTTTAACCCATTCAGTGAATTTTTGCTTAAGAAAAAATCTGGCATAATAGTTTCTAAGCTGTAAGCACTCTTTTAAAGCAAAGTTGAAATGCTGGGTGTAAGACCGCTTTAATATAGACAGTTTAGTGTACAGTTAAGAAAAGTGCAAATCCATTCCTAAACTGCTGCAGATTAAGGAAGTGCTTAATAGCAGTTCTACAGCTTGTGCTGCAGTGCAGGCTACGCATGATTTGTGAAGTGCACCTCTACCCTGCTGCCAGGTGTCCTGTGTTGTTCTGAGCTTAACCTTTCCAGTGCTGGGCATTGATGCAATACAGCAGATGTATTGGGTACCTCCGCAACAGCAATGCCCTCACACACTGCACTGTCTGAGAGACCTTTCTAACCCCTCCTATTTTACAAAAGCTTTAGAAGGAAACCGCATTTAGTGATTTTTTTTTAAGATTTCACACAGTTCTGCACGGATTTTTTAAAAACCTACTAATATTTTGCCTCAGACACTCTTGATAAATGTTCCCCAGTGTGTCAAATGAAACATGCAGGACTTTCAAGAAATAAAAAGGAGAGAACTGTCTTCTTGCAGGTTTATTAATATGATGAGGTGGAAACAAGAGGTAAGGCAAAATGGAAAGCTGCATAATGGAGTCTCTGAGCCAGATTTATCAAAGCAATTGTGACAGTCTTTTCTTCTTATTTCCTACCTATTTTAACACAAATATAACCTCCATGTGTTCTGAGAGTAAATTATCTACTTACAAAATAAGATGACTTTTGCACTAGTTTCACATGAATTTCTAGAAATGTTGTACAGTTAGAACTGTGCAAAACCAGTGCTAATCTGTCGTTGAAATAAGAACTGGCTGCTACCACTTCTGAAACTCATGCAAAGCTGCCCCACTGAGGGATAAACTGTCAGCTTGTGCTGCATCTGTTTTTTTTTGCCCCACATTACTGAATTAAAGTACTCTAACAGTTGTCGCTCACATCTCTTCCTTGTAAGGCCCAGGCAGCAGCTATACTGTCAGATATATATATATTCTTTTATGACGGAGTATCTGGACATTATTCACTCCTTCCAACCCTAAGAAGGGCTCTGACTGCTGCGGTTTTCCCATTAAAATACTTTTGTGAGTGACCTTTTTCTGTTTTAAAGCTGCCATGGTACATCCTACTCTCACAGACTGCACTAATTCTGAGAATCCTTCCAATCTCCTCCTGTTTTAGAAATACATTTTACCTTCTTAAAATGTCAGACAGTTCTGCATGATTTCTAGAAACCTCCTAAGATGTTTCTCTCAGACACTACTGATAAATCTGACCCAGAGAGTTTTGGTGTCAGATTCCATAAGAAGCAGAGCTAAGTCAGGGGCTAGCTGAAAGGACTGGCTTAGGCTACATTTCCCAAATTTAGAATTTGAGAGTGCAATTAAAGGATTCAAGAGTTGCAGAATGCTGAACACATTTTAGAAGTGCCCACATTTTTTTGTGTTTAAAATTAAACTTGTACAGTCACAAGGCAAGTTTTGGAAATCTGGTCATATGACTACTGAAGAAGTAGACAAAAGACTATATCGGGGGGGATTGGAAAACAGACATGACTCACTGAGAATGAGAAGACTGCAGCCAGTTGTGGCAGTCTATGGGCCTCATCCAATTCCCTTTTTCTCCTAAGTGTTCTTCTAAGTCAGTAGAATGTCTTTTAAGCTAACAGCAAACAAGACAATACTCAAGCAAGAATAATTTAGACATACTTTTTTAAACTAATTGTTGGTAACTTGTCGATTGCAGAGTGCATAAAAGTTATTTTAAACAGAAGATGAAATTTAACTTTAAGGAGAAAACTTTGGGGATACAGATAATTGGATTGGGCCCTATGGGTCTTTCCATGGCTGGACTCCTGATCGTATTCTATACTTTAAAGCAAACCAGTATAGTGTGATGCGGGAGCAGTCAGTAGTATGTCCCTAGCTGGATGCCTCTGGATAGTCTACAGCAGGGGTCTCAAACTCAATTTACCTGGGGGCCGCAGGAGACAAAGTCAGGATGAGGCTGGGCCACATAAGGGATTTCACAATCGGCAGCTCCCACTCCCCCCCCCCACCCGGTCCCTTGCATTGATTTTTATTTCAAAATAAAATTCGCACTGAAGCAAACTATTTTGCTTATTTTACCTTATAGTCCGCTTCAAGTCCTCCCATTACAAGTAATCCGCCGTGTCCCTGCCGTAAAACTAGGGCTGCAGAGCCCCCAAATTGCCCAAGGGGCAATCCGCCGGCATTTCCTAGAAGGGGCAGAGCTTTCAGCTTCAGCTCTGCCCCTCCTGACGTCAATCGCGGCGCCGCCTCTGCCCGCCCCCTCTCACTCTTCCTTCACAGAGAGGGGTGGGGAGAGGCGGCGATCCGTGCGGCGATTGACGTCAGGAGGGGCAGAGCTGAAGCTGAAAGCTCTGCCCCTTCCAGGAAATGCCGGCGGATTGCCCCAGGGCGATTTGAGGGCTCTGCAGCCCTCGTTTAGCGGCGGGGATACGGCGGATTACTTGGGAGCACTGAAGCTTACTATAAGGAAGCTTTTGCCAGTGCGGGCCACAAAATATTGCATCGAGGGCCGCAAATGGCCCGCGGGCCGCAAGTTTGAGACCCCTGGTCTACAGTTTCCTGGATAATCATAAACCTCTTCTAGTATACAGTCCCTCTTCATCTTCAGGTCAAGCTCCCCACCATAGATGAGCATATCTGGACTCCGTATACATTGATTTTACTTGTTAATGCTCAGTGCAGATGCAAAGTTGCTCATGCATGGACCTTCATTCTACTGGTTACCTGCACACCTTACCTGTGCATGACCAGTGTTGATGAATTCATTCACAGCTGGGTACGCGATCAAAAGAAACCTATTCTACAAGCTTTTCCCAAATATCTCTGGTCTATGCAGAGGCTTCCCACCACTGAGGTATCCCATCCCCTGGGTTTCCTTTAAAAAATATTTGACATTCTCTTTTCCAGGAACATATACAGAAGTACAAATACAGAAAAGTTCTGCAACCAACGGTCTACACAGAGCTTCAAAAACATTTGTGCCTAAAGTTTAATGCCTGTTTTATTGCTTTAGGATGTGTGCCACCTTCAATAAAACCACCAGCATTTTACTGCAAACCATATTCAGATTGGATAATCCTAGCTAGGCAAGAAGCCATGGCTGGGTCAATCACAACTCAGAATACATTTCGGATTTATGCAGAAGAAACGTCTATTCAAGCTTTTCTCAAAATGAAACAGAAGTGTTGGGAGTTTTGCAGAATTAGTGTCAGCTGCTGTTAACAAATGGAAGAATTCAAAGCTCCATATCAATGGAAACCGGAGATTAATCCTTCTGCACAAACAGTAAATTTAAGAGCCGTTAAGAAGGATACATTATTTCAGCACTGTGCCAGCCGTGTCTGTTGCATATCAATCTGCCTTAAAAAGATTATGAAACAGATTCCAACAATTATCTGTGCAAACACAATGCAGATTACACCATTTCATCAAACAAACCAGGTTTAGAAGATGTATTAAAAATCTTAAATCATTTGTGGGACACATAGACCCTGACTGGAGAAAAGAAGATTCACAAAATTTGTCAGTGGGAAGCTGCAGTGACACAATTTGCAAAGTCCCATGCAGTGGCGTACCTAGGGCATTTGACACCCCCCCCCCCCCCAAAAAAAAAAGGTGAAGGGGCAAAAAATGGGAGGCGCTATAACATGCGGCGCGCGAAGCGCGCCGCGGCAAAAAAAATGGGCGTGGCCATGATCGGATGAGGGCGGAGCTAACTGTAATTTGACGTGAACCCGGGTGAAAATACACGTAATGTGTGCAGATTTGCCCAGAGAATACGTTCAATCATGTCTGCAGATTTGCCCAGAGAATACGTTCAATCATGTCGGCAGATTTGCCCAGAGAATACGTTCAATCATGTCGGCAGATTTTCCCAGAGAATACGTTCAATCATGTCGGCAGATTTTCCCAGAGAATACGTTCAATCATGTCGGCAGATTTTCCCAGAGAATACGTTCAATCATGTCTGCAGATTTGCCCAGAAAATACATGCAATCATGTCGGCAGATTTGCCCAGAAAATACATGCAATCATGTCGGCAGATTTGCCCAGAGAATACGTTCAATCATGTCGGCAGATTTGCCCAGAAAATACATGCAATCGTGTGGCAGACCTGTCCAGAAAACACTTCAATCGTGTAGCAGACCTGGCCAGAACATAAATGCTACCCCTGGCTGCTAATATAAATTAAAAAGAAAAAAAAAACCATTTACTCACCTGCAGCAGAGCTCCTGTTCCGGCCTCCGTCCAGTGCGCAGCTCCCACGATCCTCTGCAGCCAGCAACTCCCAAAGTCTCCAGAGCAGGGCTTCGGACATTTTACTATAGCCCTGCTCTGCCGCTGCGGTGAACTGATACGGCGTCTATTAGATGCCGAAAGTCAGTTCACGCTGGGGGGTGCTTGGAGAATTTTAAGGGGTGCTTCAGCACCCTAAGCACACACCCCCCCCCCGCCACTGCCCCCAGTATAGGTAGCTAGCAGTTGCCCCCAGTGTAGGTAGCTAGTTGCCCCCAGTGAAGGTAGTATAGTTGCCCCAATATAGCTAGTATAGTTGCCCCCAGGATAGGCAGCATAGCTGCTGCCCCCAATGTAGGTAGTGTTGCTGCCCCCAGTGTAGTTTGTATAGTGGCCCCCGTAGAGCTTCCCTCCAGTATAGCTAGTATAGTGGCCCCCATAGTTGCCCCAGTATAGCTAGTATAGTGGCCCACAGTTTAGATAGTATAGTTGCCTCCATTGTAGCTGGTATGGTGCCCCCCCCCCCCCCAGTATAGGTAATATAGTGGCCCCCATAGATGCCCCCAGTGTAGCTAGTATAGTGCCCTGTGCCCCCCCCCCCCCCCGTTTAGCTGCCTCCAGTATAGTGGCCCCCAGCTGCCAGCTAGTATAGTGGCCCCTAGTTTAGGTAGTATAGTTCCCCCCCTCCCCCCCCCCGTGTAGCTAGAAGGAGGGGTGACAGCAGGGATAGCGGCGGGGAGGGGGAAATATCCCCCCCTCCCTCACCTGGGTCCCCTCCTTTTTGGGGGGAGAAGAGAGGCAGAAGGAGGGGACCCAGGTGAGGGAGGGGGGGATATTTCCCCCTCCCCGCCGCTATCCCTGCTGTCACCCCTCCTCCTAGCGCTGCTCTTCCCCTCCTTAGTCAGGTGTAGGGGGGTCGTGGCGACACCCCCCTGGCTGACTGGTACCCGGTGCGCCCCGCCCCCCTGCGCCCTTAGGTAGGAACGCCACTGGTCCCATGCAGAACTCTGACTGAACTTCTAGCTTGTGATGTCTTTTGCTTGATACTTGAATGGTACAGTATCCTGCTATATCAAGGCCTGCATAAATCTGACCATCAGCATTGTTGCTTCTCCTGACCTAGATGTAGTGGGTAGCTTCCCTCTCCATGCCGTTTCACACCCACGTTCAACAATGAAACATTTGTGAGGTGCTTTTCTCCTGTAAGATCCAAAGCACATAAGCTTGTCTCAGATCAGAACATAGTGATGTGTACAGGGGAAATGTTATGTGATCATAAATGCCAGACTAAACAGGTGGCTATTCAGTTTTGATTTAAACATGTCTAGGGTTTGAGTTGTCTTGATTAAGTTTGACTTTGGTCAGGGTACAATACATTATAAGAGGGTAAATATAGTTAGGACAACATTAATACTTTCCTTGTAAACATGGGTGCACTGCATTTGGCACCATGTGCCTGGGTACAATTTTCAAAGTTACATTTCAAGTCAGCAGATTTCTTATTTATGTTTTGACTGACAAACACTGGTTCGTACGACAGCCGGGGCCCCAGTCCCTCTCACTGGCTGGGGCCCCCAAACCACCATGCGATACCCAGAGGGAAGTGCGGGTGGGCCCCGGACCTCTCACCCCCAGGGAATTCACCCCACTGCCTCTGAAATGAATGCTAACTGCAAAACACACAATTTGCTCACTCCCAGCTAAAGCACTTTCCTACCTTTATTTGGTCAGCAGGCGCCAGTCAGCCAATCAGGTGTACGGTCATACACCTTTTGCCTGCCGTAGGCAAAGGTGTATAACAGTACACCTGATTGGCTGACTGGCACCTGCTGACCAAATAAAGGTAGGAAAGTGCTTTAGCTGGGAGTGAGTAAATTGTGTGTTTTATGTGTTGACTGTAAAGATAAAGAGAACCCGAGGCGGTGCGCACATGGGAGGGGTGGGTGGGAAGTATGGGGGAGATTGGACACAGAGGCATGTTCTCTGCCTCATGACATGCCTCTGTCTCCCACACCGCTGCTCTCTGCCCCCCTATGCTATAGCCCTCCGAAATTAGTGACAATATTTGTCACTATTTCTGAGGGTAATGGGAGGAGAGGGATTCCCTGCTCAAAACTTCCACTGGGGCGTACTTGCAGGCTTTCCAGCTCTCTCTCCCTGGCCACATCCCCGCTTCCCTGACCCCAGAGGTCCTGAAAGTGCAAGGAAGACAGAGCAGGCCAACGGAGCAGCGGAGAGCGGTAAGGATGGCGGCTACTTGATCTGCCCAGCCCCCCGGATCAGGTAGCCTAAGTTTTTTTTAGTTATATGAGTATATGAGCCCTCCTCAGGCTCTATTTAATGAATTTCAATAACTTAACTGACAATGATATCAACTTATCAAGTATAATATGCAATGATATTGGACCTGCTGATTACATGGCTGAAATTGATGGATAAATCGCGATCAACATGTTCCCAATTCCTGCTTCAGCACTTGTGTACATGGATATCCATTTTGGCCTTCAAAGTGTGTTTTGAAGCAACTTACCTTTTAGGCACCATGCACAAGTTATCATGTAGGAGACAGCACCGTGCAGTGGTGCCACTGACTAGTATACTTGGAATGCTGTGCAATCACGTGACTTTGGTCTATACAGCAATAGGTAGCAAAAGTCTTCAGCTCTACTGGGGGATACACACTCCTACACTGCCAATTACTTATTTTTTATTGCTGCAGCTCTTATACAGTGGCTTGCGCACAGCGCTAATAATTTTCATAATCCCTCACTTGATTGTGCAATATAGTGGGCATTTTTAAGGTAGTGGGCATTTTTAAGGTTTTTTTTTACAGTGCAATGGGATTCCAAGGGATGGCAAAATAAATTAGAAATAGCAATGTGCGTGCTATGTGGGAAAATGCAGAAAGGTGTCAGATTTCTTTACTTATATGCAGTGGCATAGCAAAAGGGGGTGCAGAGGTTGTGACCGCACTGGGCCCTGGACCCGAGGGGTCCTTCTTCATCCATCTTATTAGTTTTTCATTGGTGCTATGCTGGTAAAGAACACTTCTATATGTGCACTGCATAGTGGTCTTCCTTAAAGTGGACCCAAATTAAAAATACAAGATTTCAGAAATCAAATCTACTTTCTAAATTATAATAATAAATAGCAGACTTTTTCAGCTGCATGATGACAAATATAAAATATTTTACATTTATTGGAGGAACCTCTTCCCCACCTTTCATATTGCCAGGATAGATTCTGGCAGACTGGTGGAGGAGATACAAAACAAAAAACAAAACATAGGCTGCTACTGATGATGTCACAGGGGAGGTGATCTCAGCTTGTGTGAGATTTCACATAGACGACGCCACTGTAAGGGAGAATAGCTGATGACAAACACAGCGATGAACTAAAACCTCCTACTAAGCTCAGAAGGAATAGCTGCCACCTGTATAACCCTAGTTATGACAAGAGAAGGTTGAAAAGCATGCACTGAAATGCTCACAGGCTTGAAGAAGTGTTTATTTATCTTTGTATGTGTCAGAGTGGTGCAACTAAATATTTTGAGTTAAAAGATGTTTGGTTTGGGTCCGCTGCAACTTTTTCCTTACTGTAAATACACCTCTGTGATACTGCAGCTATTCTTGATAGATTTTGGAGTTCCATATCAATCAATCTTAAATTTGGAGCGTTCCATTGACTTTCACTATGTGTGGTTGTTTACCCTGTGCAACAATACACACACAATTTTAACAAGTGTAAACAAAATCAGTCTTCTTGTACTTCTGGGCCCACTGCAGCTGTTTCTGCTTTTGAGCATTGGTTAGGGGTGGTTGAATAGAAAGGTTTACGCACTGAAATACTCTGCAGAATCTTGCACTTGAATGTTTGCAGGACTCCGGAGGCACCAGAAGCTTCAAATATGTCTGTTGCTTTGTAATGGCATTTTAGCAGTTGTTCTCTTAATCTGATGTACCGTATATACTCGCATATAAGCCGACTCGTGTATAAGCCTAGGTACCCACTTTCCCCACAGAAACAAGGAAAAGGGGATTAACTCATGTATAAGCCTTCTCCCAAATAGCCAAATGTGCCTCCAGTACAAGTCACCCTTCCTCCCCATAACCAGATGTGCCCCAAGGATGATACAGCTGTTTCTCAAGACGCCACTAGATGGCGTCATAGATATGAGACACAGCGATTGCCACACAGGAAGAATCCCTGATCATTGCACCGCTGACACGTTGCTTGCACGCTCCGCTCCACAAGCCAGGGGACACAGGTAATCTTGAGTAGTGCACTCTGAACACCATGTTGCAGGGGATGGGAGGCACGGACACAGCAAGGAGATAGCTGGCAAGAGCAGGATCACTAGTACATGATCCTTATGCTCCTCTGCCAGTAACAAAACCTGCTCCGCCATCCGTTCTGCTCCACTGACTCGCATATAAGTTGAGGGGGGTAACTGTTCAGCTCTGTTGTGCTGAAAAATTAGCCTTATCCGCGAGTATATACAGTATTTGTTTGGCAGAACCCATCCTCATTTTCCTTTTATTCGCACACATTATCCATTAGTTTAATTAAACCAGCCTGGCGTTCTATTAAGATCGCCAGGCTGACGACCAGACGGTTTTTTTTTAATAAAAAAAAAAAAACTATTGCATGCAGCCAACTGAAAGTTGGCTGCATGAAAACCCACTAGAGGGCGCTCCGAATGCGTGCTTCTGATCGCCTCCGGCGATCAGAAGTAACAAGAAAGGCCGCGATGAGCAGCCCTTCTTGTTATGCTTTCCTCGTCGCCATGGCGACGAGCGGAGTGACGTCATGGACGTCAGCCGACGTTCTGACGTCAGCCGCCTCCGATCCAGCCCTTAGCGCTGGCCGGAACTGTTTGGTCCGGCTGCGCTGGGCTCGGGCGGCTGGGGGGACCCTCTTTCGCCGCCGCTGCGGCGGCGATCAGGTAGCACGCGCGGCTGGCAAAGTGTCGGCTGCGTGTGCTCCTTTTTATTTCATTAAAATCGGCCCAGCAGGGCCTGAGCGGCAGCCTCCGGCAGTACTGGACGAGCTGAGCTCGTCCATACCGCCCAGCTGGTTAAACAAAATATTTAATCTTTATGACACTTAAATACAATTTTCATAATAATTTGGAATGTAGTGTACACAATGCTGTAACAACAAAATAAGTAAAATGGAGACAATTTTGTTTATATGCATGAAAAATTGTAACTCCAGGGAACTGCCTGTAACTTAGTAGCAAAGAGATATTGGGAATAAGAAACAAAAATCTAAAATAATCTGGGTCACTTGCAAGCCGCTAATTAAATTGCAGTTAATAGGTTAAATGCTTCTATAAAATTGATTTTAACATGCACACAGATTCCCATTCAGTTTCATTCCGCTCCTTATTTTTCTGATTGCAGCAGGTTCTTTTCTGCTGTGTTTTGATTTCAATTCTGAGAGCTTTGAACTCTGTAAGTGGCTGACAGGCTGAGATTAAATGCAATTCAAACATGTTTGTCAATGCGTTGGAAAGGCAATGCACTTGTGCTGCCATCCTTTAAACTTGAATAAACATCAGAGAACATAAATGCTTAGAATCACTTGTCACAGATTCAAGCTCATTTTCTAAATGTTGTGCTATAACTTCTTTCACATTTCTACCGAGAAGCAGGTTGGATATTGTGGCACAGTTCTGACTGCCTCCAACAGCGTAGTCATTAGAGATGGAACAAACACTTCGCCTGGCCCTGTGACCAAGTGTTCGCCAACAAAAATCACCTGCGGCTACTTCCGTGTGGGCGAGGTCTTTAAGTGGTGCGCGTCCTTAATCGTGTGCCTTATGACATATGTATGACAATGTCGCACACATGCGCAGAGAGCTCCTGGCCACGGGCGCATGCTCAAGGATGTGCTCCACCGGCCAGCGTATTACTTCAAGTGGTGTGAAACTCTGACATAACAGTCGATAAAAATGTGTTTTCCTACTTTTTATTACTCATACAGTTATCATATTTGCTTTTGTGCACAAGTAATATTGGCTTCAATTCATCAAGCATTACCGCATTCGGTAATGCTGAAAACAGCTGACTTAACGGAGAACTTAAGAAAATGTTAATTCATCAAAGCGGTTACCGAATGAGAAGCTGAAATGACAGAGCAATGAGATAAATTACCGACTTGTGCTCAACACATGTCAGCAAATGTCAGTAAATGTTAATACATCAAGGTTACCACATTCGCTAACACATTCGGTGATTATCTCCAGCTCTCCCCTGTCGTTACAGGCTTCGAAAGCCTTCTGTGTGAATGTTTTCATGATTAGCAGGAGCAGGCAGCCAATAGAAACAGCCCCTGTTCTCCTGCAAGTGCCGCTGATAGGTCACACAGGCTTCTCCACACAAGCTTCCAGACCTCCTAGGCAGTGAGCAGAGAGAACGGTGGTGTAACCCTTTGAGTCCCTGTTTGAATATGCAAAGATGCAAGTGGTGAAATCACCAAGCATGGCATTTGTAATGTCTCCAGGAAGTTTATCTACGTTGTGGCAAATAAGTAAAATGTTAAGAAACACTGATGGACAGATTCAGAGCAGCAGAGGCAGTATAAGTAACAGTAAATATAACACGCTTACATGTAAAGGGATGTCTGGATGCCTTCTATTGTTATCAGCTTGTAACAACACAGAGACATTCCAAGCTGCTCTGCACCACTCTGCTGTTATCTAACAGCCTTTGATGAACTGAAGCGGTAGTACTTCGGTAACTTAACGAACCTCTACCACACATGGGAAAATATTGATGAATTAGCACAGTGAAGTGTAAAATACCGAATGCGGTATTTTAAGGACTGGGATTTTGTTATCGAACACCCTTTGATGAATTGAAGCCATAGTCTGTTTACAAATCACCGTGGCGCAAGTGTCTAGTATAATATACTTTGCATGCAAACCATATTGGAAGCTAAAGTACCTCCTAGTTTAATAAATGTTAGCACTTGTCTTGGATGCAGGGCATGCATTTTTCAGTCTGGCAGAGGCGGTGTATGCCTATGCGATTAACCATTCAATTGCAGCATGTGTTTAGGGATGCGCAGCCTTTCCCCCCACCTTTCCTTAACTTTGTAACCATGTAACTGTCAGGTTAGCTGCTTCCAGCCCCTCCTCCTGAGTTTCCTGTTTGCATGATTAGTAGCAGATTTGCATATGATTTGCATCTGAATTGAATGCGAAGTGTGTAGAGAGTCTATATAGGTGCTACACACTGAGCTGGTGGTCATTTCAGATGCAGCCTCAGTGGTATGCGCTGGCGTTCCCCTCGCTGTTTACAAATTGCAAGTTTCCAAAGTGTAGTTTATTTGCCCTGCAAGCTGCCAATGCATTTTATTCCAGCTGCTTTTTATTATATATTCAAATCTTCTAGTGACCTGTTCTGAACTATGTGTGTGCTTGAAGCACAGAGAGAGCTTCTCAGAGAGTGTTTTCAGTTGTTTACACACAAATGTAGGTATGTAAACAAAGATACTGTTATCTCCAGTCTGGATGCAGATGTCAAGATTTTTCTGGGATAATAGTTGGACCTGGACTGATCCTCCATTCCCACGCAACGGCTCACTTTCACTTCAATTATGTGTGCGCAGGCACAGTAGAGATTTTCGCAATTCTGGCTATAGAAACACATACAAGGATACGTATGGCCAGGGTGCAGTGAACGTCGACTTAGAAGTTGGCTTCCACTGCGTAAAGAAAAGTGATCTACAGCAGGGAAATGGAGGATTGGTCCAGGACAGAGTCCAGGTCAGCTGCAGGGGGCTGGCAGAAGCCCCAGGTAAGTGAAACTTTTTTTTTAATGTTACTTCAGTTCCGCCTTAAATGCTTTGTCAAAACTGATGTAGACACAGGTACTGTTCGTTGGCGAACAGTTCAGCACAGGGCCAGGCAAACGGTTTGTTCCCTCTCCATTAGTCATATAAGACTGATCCAGCAGTCAGTTATGAATATTCCACAACTTTCAAGAATAACTTTGACTAAAGGTACATATTTAAGCAATGAATCACCCAAGAGATCTGATAAATACGATTAGATTTAAGGAAAATAAACCTCGATGTCCCAAAACTAATGATAATGATTCTAATGGTGATAGTTGGATGACACAATTCACTAAGCATTTCCACATTCCATAATGCTGAAAACAGCTGATTTTACCAATCACCTTCCCAAATTCTAATTCAGTAAACCTATTACTGCATATAAAATTAGAATTACCGGCTAGTGAAGTAAATTACCGACTTGTGTGGTAATTGTCTCAAGAAATTGCAATTCTCAAAGATTTACGCATTCAGTAAATCAGGAAAAAAAGTGTTTGATATTTTTCTCCAGCTCCTACCAGCCCATTACTCCCTCTCTGAATGCTCTCTGTGTGGTAACATTAACAGACAGCCAAAACGGAAAGCCAGGCAGCCAACAGGGAAAGCCACACAGCTCTTCTCATCTTGATTAGATCCAACATGGTGGAAGGCGGTGTCTTCACTGTAGCAGAGCAGGCGAAGGAGACATTTATGAGACTTTTCTGCATCCCTTTAGATGTGATAATCTGTATTCTGGCATACAGAAGAGCTCTCCCTGGTGGCTGCTGCACACCTAAAGGCATGTCAGAGATGCACTGGACAGAACACCCCGACTCATACACACAGCTCCCCTGCCTCAACGCGGACCTGCTCCATGGCTGATAAGTGACACTTACCAAGCAGGGCTTAGTGAATTGAGGCATGTTTTTTTCTGTAAATTACTGAACTTCTGCTTTATGCGGAAAATCTTTAGTGAATTTTAAACAAAAGTGTAAAATACCAAATGCGGTATTTTACAGACCAAAATGATTTTACCGAACTGCCTTTAGTGAATTGAGGCCATTTTAGTCAATCAGAAATAACGTTTTTTACAATTGCTTATGTTCAATAGGAAGAACACGCAGCAGTGAATCTTTTAGCAACTATAAAGACCTTTTTTGTTTGGCTGTAACTCAGACAAAGCTTTCTATGCTACCTCTGCACAGACATGTCATCAGCCCGTCTCACATGCAAGGTGAATGAGCGGGCAGGGAAAGGGGCAGAGGGGTGTTGGTCTAATATAGGGTGCTTAAATGATGGTGTGTGGTTAGATTGCTAAATGGAAAAAACCCACCAGTGTTTGTTCCGGAAAACATACGTTCTCAAACCTACAAATCATGCTGTGAATGCAGGTTTGCATGTACCTGTTTCTCTATAAACCACCATCCCTAATGTGCAACGTTAACGTCCATTACAGACAATAGGCTCGTATCAATATACCAAAAGACGGCAGACGACTTCCTGCTTTGTAAAGATTCAGCAAATGAGGCAAGTCATTAACCTGTTCCCTATTGACCATTGGCAACGGAAAGCGCTTATTTCAATCCTCCCTCCGTGAAGCAAAACAGATTATTATTATTATTTATTGTATTTATCAAGCGCCAACATACAGATCATTTTAAAACGTTCATTTTGAATTGAAAAGTGCAAAAACAGGGCGTATTCAAACGTCCATTTTGCATTAACTAGTAAAGGTAATTTTGAGAACATTATCTTACAAAAACAAAAAAAAGGCTGTATACTAAACGTGTGTAAAACAGTAGAAGTTTATGTATTTATTGTTTTAACAAAAGTAATGATCACCAGGTACATTTTTTTTCTCAAGAGTATGTAGCTGAGAATTTTCCTGCCATGGTCTGTCTCGAGGAGAGTTCATCCTTCGTCTCCTTCCCTATTGTGTCCAACTCACTATCCTCTAGATTGTAAGCTCACAAGGGCAGGGACCTCCTCCTAGTGTTTCTTACTCTGATGTAATTTATCATAACGTGCAGTATTGGTGTTGTCTCAAAAACCACACAACAATTTATGTATTTGTATTGCTGAATGTCCTGATTGTACAGACATTTAAACTTCTCAGGTTCCTATGTTCCCCACTATTTGTTTTGTACTACGCAAAAAGTTTTGAATGAGGATGATACCATTTATTGACTACATTCCTGCATATACTGACAACATGTTAAAGTGGACCCAAATTAAAAATACAAGATTTCAAAAATAAAATCTATTTTCTAAATTATAATAATAAATAGCAGCCTTTTTTCAGCTGCATGATGACAAATATAAAATATTTTACATTTATTGGAGGAACCCCTCCCTTCCTTTCAAATTGCCGGGATTTTTCCGGCAAACTGGTGGAGTAGATGGTGTCCGGCAATGGAGGAATTGCTAATGGCTGCCCCCAGTATAATCCTAGCTATGAAAAGAGAAGGGTGAAAAGCATGCACTGAAATGATCATAGGCTTGAAGGAGTGTTTATTTATCTTTGTATGTGTCAGAGTGCTGCAACTAAATATTTTTAATTAAAAATTTTTTTGGTTTGGGTCCGCTTTAAGAAACACAGCTTATATGCACTGGACATTCATAGGAGAAACATTCTTTTGCTCCTTAATGTCCAGTGTATATAAGCTGTGGAGGAGCTGTCAGCTATACTATCTTCAAAGAAAAACACATACCGTATATACTCGAATATAAACCGAATTTTTGAGACCAAAAAAAGTGTCTCAAAAGTGGGGGTCTCGGTTTATACTAGAGTCAGCTGCTAGATGGGTCCCTGTCAGTCCAACAGCCACTGTCCGCCCGACCTCCCCCCACCTCTCACGCCCTGAAGCAGAACGTGCAAATCTCTGTACATTTCTGTGCCCGTCCATCGCCCCAGCATATGCATAGCTCTGTGTGTGTCCGTCTGTCCCCGGGGCCCCCGGCATACCTGCATAAAGAGCTCTGTGTCCGTCTGTCCCCCCCGCAGGCTTCTGTGACATCTGTGACCTGGCGTTTGCAGGCTTCTACGAACATCCGTGTCGCCTGCATATGCAGAGATTTGTACCACCGAAAGTCCGTCCCCCCGGCAAATGCAGACCTCCACGTGGTTCCTAAATCACCGTTCCGCACCGCAGTCTCCTCCATAGCTAGTCAGTGGCAGTCTCTTCGTTATGATGCCCTCTAGTGGTGGCTCAACCACAGGGATCATAAGAAACTGCCACTGACTGGCTATGGAGGAGACACCGGCGTGGAACGGTGATTTAAGAACCACGTGGAGCTCTGCATTTGCCGGGGGGACGGACTTTCGGTGGGACAAATCTTTGCATATGCCGGCGGGACGGATGTTTGTAAAAGCCTGCAAACGCCAAAGGACAGATGTCACAGAAGCGTGCGGGGGGACAGACTGACACAGCTCTTTATGCAGGTATGCCGGGGGTCCCAGGGACAGACGGACACATACAGAGAGCTATGCATATGCTGGAGAGATGGACGGGCACAGAAATGTACAGAGATATGCACGTTCTTCTTCAGAAGGGGAGGGGGGTGTCGGGTGGGCAGTGTGACACATGGCCATGTAATCTAACAAGACAGGGCCAACATCGCTCTGCATGTGGGGGTCGGGTTGGGCAGCCTACAGACACAGTAATCTATATTGGAATGGCTGGTGCAGTGATAGGGAGGTGGTCAGCAAGATGTTCTCCCCCTCCCTTCTCTGAAGATTTCCTCATTGTTCTGATTTTAATGCCATTGTTCTGTGTTTAATGCCATTGTTTTGCGTTTAATAACTTTGTTCTGCGTTTAATGACTTTGTTGTGCATTTACCAGTCTAATACTGCTTCCGTTCTGGCTGGGGGCACACACTACGTTTCCTACCCCGGCTTATACTCGGGTCAGTCATTTTTTCCAGATTTTTAAGGTAAAAGTTGGGGGGTCGGCTTATACTTGAGTATATACGCAAGTAGATAAATGCTCTACTTACATAGCATATGTATTGCACTGTCCACATTTTGATTTCTCTATAATAAAAAAAGAAAATCCTTCTTACAATTTTTCATTTCGACTGTCTATCTTGAAGCCAATCCTGACATAATTTCCTCTCTTACTCTGTCTGTGTATGCTTTGCCCACCCTCCTCCCAGTCTTCTGACACCCCCACCCAGTTCTGCAGTAGAAAGAGAAATATTGGCTAATCAGAGAGGAACAGAGGTGTGGAGGGGAAAACAGCAGAGGAAGGCTTCAGCCAATCAGGCTGCATTAGTTATGTCTGAGGGCAAAGTAACGAAGATAAAAAGATAACCCAGCATGCCCTGCAACTTCCTTTGTGTGGCAGATGTACCAAATAAGAGGCAGGGAAACTGGGGAATATTATTTTATGGAGAACAAAAAGAAGAGTGATTATTAACTTATGGATTGCCTGGTTAGCATCCTTATTACCTGTTTACCAGATAAACATAAATAATTGATTTTTTTATTTTATGCCCGACAGTTACGCTTTAACATATTCTCAGTATATGCAGGAACTAAGTCCGAAGAAGGCTTATTAGCTGAAAGCTTACTTTTTATTTAGCTCTGAGTTAACCAATAAATGGTATCACCCTCATTCAAAACGTCTTGCTTTTACTGATGACTAACACGGTACAACACTCTACTGCTTCTACTTTTGTCCTACGCACAGAGCTACGGGAGTGTTGGCGCTATATAAATAAAAAATATCTACTGATAAAAATAAAAATTCGCTCTATGTACCATACAGAGTTTTTGGGGAATGATGGCTTCTTAATTTGTACTCTAGACTTTTCTAATAATTGAAGGCAATTACTACACAGGTCAGATAATCTAGAGCATTCGTCAGGCTGTCTTTTGGGTTGAGAAGAGATGAGAGGTCTGAGACTTTCTCTGCACCACATTCTTTTTATTTCCTTATATATTACATCTGTCATGGCAGAAATATTGAGGTTTCAATGAGAAAGGTTTGCACACCTGGTTCACACACCTGCCGTGCAGGTACACAGTATAGGTAGCAAATGGGTGCAAAAAGTCAGTAAACCGGACCACCTCAATGGCCCTACACATACAGGAGAATATAAAATGACTTGCACACCAACACTGAGGTCAAATTGCATAAAGTTTTGTATTAATAGAAAAGTTGAACAGAGTTGGCTTGAGCCATAAATATACAAAATGTTACAGTTTGAGTATACACAATAAATGGGAGCAAATCATGTGCCCCATGGGATAATGAACCTTGTCTGTTGGCTTTTAGCCAGTGAGTGCTAAACAACAATTATCCATATGTACAATCAGAGAAGTGGACAACAAACAGTCAATAGCCAGAGTAGACAAAAGGATAAATAGTATACAAGGTTATCCCAAAAGGGGTTAATACCCTGACAGCGCCGTTTCGGGGGTATCCCTTCGTCAGAGGGTATATGCCTGAGCTCCTTGAATGGCTGCTGTGAGCAGAGTAAGAAAAAGATACAATATATACCTATCCCAATGGTGGCACGCCCGCTCCGGACATTTCGGGCCGGCCCGAATGGCGCCAATGACGTCACGCGGCAAGCGCCGCGGGCGTCATGACGTCACATCCGGAACCATCCGTCCCCGCCCTGCGCCGCCAACCATGACAGGGCAGCGTGAGCCAGCCCCGACATGGCCGCCGCGCATGCGTGGGCGGAGACAGACGTCCGGGTACGCATAGAGAAGAAATTGCATACATGATACACAAACAGAAGTCCGTAGGCGGGTCTTTGTCATAGTAGCGAACGTGTCCGTTTCAGAGCATAGGGCGGCGCCACCTAGAGGATACATGAAATAGTGCAATTAGTTCATTATATGTACCGACATCAGACCCCCTCCATCATCCATTGTTGTTTAGCACTCACTGGCTAAAAGCCAACAGACAAGGTTCATTATCCCATGGGGCACATGATTTGCTCCCATTTATTGTGTATACTCAAACTGTAACATTTTGTATATTTATGGCTCAAGCCAACTCTGTTCAACTTTTCTATTAATACAAAACTTTATGCAATTTGACCTCAGTGTTGGTGTGCAAGTCATTTTATATTCTCCAGAAATATTGAGGTTACCATTGCCGCTTTCCCTCTAATGATGATCGTGTTCAACCTAGAATACTGATCCTCTGGCTGAATCTCGCTGGTTAAAGGAAGAATTTCCTGTGACTGTTATGATCTCCATATTTGTTTCAGGTAAGTGGCCTAAAATTGATTGTAGCTGTAAAATGCCAGTCAGCCTGCCTTTTTAGAAGGATGTGAGCAACAATACTACATGACAAGATTACTTTAAATAGGGACGTAGTAGAATGCAGAAAATTATTCAGGTTGCCCACTTTTACGTTAAATATCCTGGTTTCAGCATCAGAAACACTTCCTACAGCTATATATTGCTGTATATTGGTGTGTAGTCCCGCTCTCCCACTGAGGCTTAGTATAGGCTGTGGCTGAATAGTGTACTGGTTAAGGGCTCTGCCTCTGCCTGCTCAGTAAGCCAGCACCTATTCAGTAAGAGACCTTGGGCAAGACTCCCCAACACTGCTACTGCCTATAGAGCGCGTCCTAGTGGCTGCAGCTCTAGCGCTTTTGAGTCTGCTAGGAGAAAAGCGCGATATAAACCTTGGACCATGCTTTTCGCCTTCCACTGGAACAACAGTGATATGTGAGGGTGCAGATGTTGTACTTTATTTTCTGGTTGAACTCGATGGACTGTCTTTTTTCAACCCAAATAACTATGTAATAAATGTCCTGTGTCTTGTCTGTGTCTATTATGCAGAATTCTCCCCCCGGCGCCCCTTCCTATGCATTCTGGGAGATCAGAGACTGGGAATGTTCTGCGCAACTGCAGTTACAGTCTGTAACTGCTCATTAAAGGGGCACTACAGCGAAAAAACTAAAACATTTAAAATATGTTCAAACATATACAAATAAGAAGTACATTTTTCCAGAGTAAAATGAGTCAAATTTATTTTCTTCTATGTTGCTGTCACTTACAGTAGGTAGTAGAAATCTGACAGAAGTGACAGGTTTTGGACTAGTCCATCTCTTTATAGGGGATTCTCAGGGATATATTTATTTTCAAAAGCACTTAGTGAATGGCAGTTGCTCTTTCCAACTGCCAAAAAGCTGTTTAGCGAGCAGGGAGGCTGGCCAGCATCATTGTTTAAATCCTTTTTCAGGATTATCTTTATAAAGAATAAAAGCCTTGCTGAGAATCCCCTATGAAGAGATGGACTAGTCCAAAACCTTCTGTCAGATTTCTACTATCTACTGTAAGTGACAGCAACATAGGAGAAAAGTAATTTATGGCTCACTTTACTCTGGAAAAAATGTACTTATTTGTATATGTTTGCACATATTTTAAATTTTACGGTTTTTCGCTGTAGTGCTCCTTTAACAGGAAACTGAGGACCGCATATATGCAGTAGTTCCCGACTGGATCAGTCTGGGTATTTACCAGGGCTAAAAGTGGTGTAATGGAGGGGACCAGGAGGATTGAGAGGATACCCATTTATACGGTTTCAGCATCAGGAACACTTGCTAGGTCTATATATTGCTGTGCAGTATGCAGCCCCACCCTCCCAGTGATGCGCAGCCTAGGCTGATTGGATGTGCAGAATTCTCCCTCCCAGGGCAGAGAGACCTAGGCCCATATGCAATTCACTTTCTCCTGAGTTTTCTCCTAGGTGAGATTTTTAAACTTGTCAATAAAATGCCTTTTAAGTCACCAGAAAGCCAGACAATACTCTAATATAATAATTTTGATAGTACTTTTTAATGCACTTTTTGATGCTTTTTTTAGTTAAAAAATGCTGGAAAGTTATTTTAAATAGATGAAGAAAAATCATCTCCTAGGAGAAAACGCAGGTGAAAAAGTGAATTGCATATGGACCTTGGTATGTTATATACTGGCTTCTGAACTCGCAGGAAACAAAGCACAGAGATAACTGCCAGCAGTAAAGATGTCGCCACCTGTGATACATTTCAGAGTGCAAATAAGGATAGGGAAACATGTTACAATAGACAAACATGGACTAAAACATTTATGAATATTGTAAAAAAATTAGCAAATGTATTATTTATCTTATGTTCGCTACAGTTGTTCTGTAAAGTAATCCTGTAAGGGAAAAAGTGCCCCTGGGGGGTACTTACCTAAGGAGGGGAAAGCCTCTGGATTGTAATGAGGCTTTCCCCATCCTCTTCAGCCTTGGGGATCCAGCGCTAGCAGCCCCCAAACAACATGCAACAATACTTACCTATCCACACTCCTGCCGAGGTGCAGCACAAGCTTCTTCTCTGGCTCCGGCGGAAATAGCTTACCCCGATCAGGTCCGCTCCACTGCGCAGTACAGCAGACCCAATCAGGCTTGGCTATTTAAGCTGGAGCCCAAGGGGAAGCTTGCACTGTGTCTGTCCAGGAGCGCGGATAGGTAAATATTGCAGCCAGGGCCGGTTTAAGCAACAATGGGTCCCCAGGGCAAAATAAACCTGGGGACCCCCCCCCCCCCCAGATACCCCAGAACAAAAATCTGCATTAAGGGACCTTTTTTGCAGCTGGTATAGTCAGGGTGTGAAGCCCCAATCGGTCGGAGCTCCACATTCTGGCTATCCCAGCCTGCATGGGGGACAAGGGGTTAAAAATGTTTCAGGAGGGGGGACCCCATATCATTAAAAAAAAAATTCCCACACCCTAAACATGAAAAAATTTTTTTGGGAAAATAGGAAAAAATGCCAGGGATCTTCATACAGCCATATTGCGGCTGTATCGCAATCCCTGGCTAAAGCGCTGCAGCTGCGTATGGACCCCCTGCAAACCCCGTCAGGAAATTTATTGTTCTTTCTTTTAATACATGTAAAATTACACTACCGTTAGGATTGCTACTGAAAGTGACATTTACCGCATTTAAAAGTATTTTTTCCTTCAAAACTTTAAAATCGATTTTCTCAAAAACTATAAGGTA
Source organism: Hyperolius riggenbachi (assembly GCF_040937935.1). Classification (NCBI taxonomy): domain Eukaryota; kingdom Metazoa; phylum Chordata; class Amphibia; order Anura; family Hyperoliidae; genus Hyperolius; species Hyperolius riggenbachi. The sequence continues at coordinate 89,842,695 of NC_090647.1, read as the reverse complement.
TTTTTTCCTCTTATTCCCAATGATCTCCTTAACATATCCTGCAAATTTAGGGTTTCTAGCATTTAAGGCGGATTTGCTATTAACCGTTAAAGTCGGCCGGTTTTTAAATGTGTATTTTTTTCCTTTGAAACTTTAAAATCGATTTTCTCAAAAACTATAAGGTCTTTTTGATTTTTTTTTTCGTCTTGTAGCCACTGGGGGCCCTGGGGCAATTGCCTCCTTTGCCTCTATGGTAGTGCCAGCCCTGATTGCAGCGCACTGAAGCCCTTACTACGCTGACAAGCTCTTCTGTGGATTTTTGGAGGCTGCCGGCACGTGATCCCCGAGACTGAAGAAGACAGGAGAAGCCTCAATAGGATCCAGACGTCTCCCTCTCCCAAGGCAAGTACCCCATAGAAGCTCTTTTTTCCTTACAGTTTCTCCTTAACCCTTTTTGGACCAAACGCCTTTGGCCCCTTAACCACTTGAGGACCCACCCTTTACCCCCCCTTAAGGACCAGCGTTATTTTTTGTGATCTGTGCTGGGTGGGCTCTGCAGCCCCCAGCACAGATCAGCTGGCACACAGAGCGATCAGATCGCCCCCCCCTTTTTCCCCCCTATGGGGATGATGTGCAGGGGGGTCTGATCGCTCCTCCTGTCTGGCATGTTGCGGGGGGGGCACCTCAAAGCCCCCCTCCGCGGCGAAATTCCCCCCTCCCTCTCCTACCTGCTCATCCCCGGTGATCGGGGCTGCACAGGACGCTATCCGTCCTGTGCAGCCAGTGACAGGCTGTCCCCTGTCACATGGCGGCGATCCCCGGCCGCTGATTGGCCGGGGATCGCCGATCTGCCTTACGGCGCTGCTGCGCAGCAGCGCCGTACAATGTAAACAAAGCGGATTATTTCCGCTTGTGTTTACATTTAGCCTGCGAGCCGCCATCGGCGGCCCGCAGGCTATTCACGGAGCCCCCCGCCGTGAATTGACAGGAAGCAGCCGCTCGCGCGAGCGGCTGCTTCCTGATTAATCAGCCTGCAGCTGGCGACGCAATACTGCGTCGCTGGTCCTGCAGCTGCCACTTTGCCGACGCGCGGTATGAGTGCGCGGTCGGCAAGTGGTTAAAGACCAGAACCATCCTTTTCCTATTGGAAGCTGTGATCATTGTGATTGATTCACATCAATCACAGGGCCAGGAGCAAATAAAAAAGCAACGGATCTGCATGCTTGTTCAGGGCTTCTGGCTAAGAGGATCAGAGGGAAAGCCAGGGGACTTGCATTGTTTAAAAGGAAATAAATATGGAAGCCTCTATATTACTCTTACCTTGGGTTCCCTTTAATAATTACAACCACTCACTTTACATTTCACTGGGAGAATTATTTAAAAATATGCTGGTATTGGTACTATACCCCAGCTAAAATGTCTCACTTTGATAAATATATTTCCCCCAATTGTTGAAGGAATTTCAGATCAATTTCATTAATCTGAACGGATTGGTTAGGAGATTTTTGTCCATCAGGGTTTCCAAATGATCACTTCCAATTGTTCATACGAAGACTTGTTCATAAACGATCATTCTGAATATTGAATTGTTCTCAAAATTGGCACAGTTGGTCACTGGGTGAATTAATCTGTTAATTTTCATTGAGAATATTCAAATTGCTGCCATTCTTACACTGTTCATGGCAGAGGCGTTAAACTTGCTACAGCCGGCCATTGGGGGACTGGGGATAAAATTCAGAAAAGGGGACAGAGCCACAAACAGCCAATCAATTTCTTTGATTGATAAACTGCTTCCCTTCTCATATTCTTGAAGCCAAGGACCCTAAAACTCACAAACTTGGTCATTAAGTGACTGTGTGTCAAGGTTAGAAAAAAAGTGGGCAGGGCCAACAACCACCACATTTTTAAATGGAAAGATTTAAACTGCAGCCATTCTCACATTATTGATGCCAAGGACCCCAAAGTTCACAAACGTGGTCATTGACTGACTGTGTGTCAAGCAGTGATGATCGTAATGTGTAATTATGATTTTACTACATTTTGAGTAGTTTTCGTAAATATGATTACAATCGGAATGGAAAAATTTTAACCACGAAAAATTACATAAAATTTCAATTATGACCATAGGCAAACTTTCCGTAGTTACGACCGTTTTTGGGATAAATCTCCGTTTAGAACACTAAATTACCTTTTCATGTTACCCATAATTTCCATAATTTCACGTGTAACTCGGAATTGCGATTTTTTGTTACCCGTAATTTTGAGTATCACAAGAAATTACAATTTCCATTTTCCATAATTTTTCATAATTCGGATAATTTACAGGATTACAAAAAACAGGAAATTATCAATTACAAATTTACGATTTTTTTCGTATCATTACGAACTACAATTTTATCTCTTAATTGCAACTTTCATGTCGCAATTATGAAAATGCAGAATTTTGGCTCATCACTGGTGTCAAGGTTACAAAACGTGGCCAGACCCAACAACAACCAAATACATACCCAAGCAACGCCAGGCTTGGGTTAGTGGAAAATAGTAAAGAATGTAAAGAAAAAAAGTTTTCATAAACAACAGCAAGTGCTTCAAGAGGCTAGGATAGATGATATAAATAAAACTTGTGTCAGTGGCCCTAAACGAATAATGATTTATTATAGTTTACAGAGACCTGACAGCCCTGATCCCTCATTCAGGAAAACAGTTAATAACAAGCTTAAGTGTAGGATTTAAGGATTTCCCTTTTAATTCCAGATGACAGAAATAGATAAAGCGGAGGAGTTCAATGACATATGTCATTCGTACTTTCTGCACCTTCTCTTTATTGTGTTAGCTGGCAAGGTAAATTATTTTCCAACTGACCTTCCTGTGTTTGATAGCTAGCCATTAAGCAGCAGTGTTGAGTGAGTCACCTGCGTCCTTTAGAACACATTTCAAAATTAAATCAGCGCTAATCAAAATTAAACTAAAGGTGTGAAGTGAATAAGGCCGGAGCTGCCGCAGTTTTCTCAGTCAAGGTACAAGCACTAGGGTTAACAAGCTCTGGTTACACTACTTAGGCCCGGTGCACATAAAAACCCGCTAGCAGATTCGCAAAATGCGAGCAGATTTTGAAACGCTTTCTCTTATTTTTCTGTAGCGTTTCACCTAGCATTTTGCGGTTTTGGGAAGCGTTTTTGGTGTAGTAGATTTCATATATTGTTACAGTAAAGCTGTTACTGAACAGCTTCTGTAACAAAAACGTCTGCAAAACTGCTCTGAACTGCCGTTTTTCAGAGCGGTTTGCGTTTTACCTATACTTTACATTGGAGGCAGAAACGCCTCCGCAATCCAAAAAATGCTTCACCCCGGGAGTATGCGTTTCTGCAAAACGCCTCCCGCTCTGGTGTGAACCACCCCATTGAGATACATTGACCAAGCGTATCCGCAGCCGCAAGCAGCTGCAAAAACGTCAAAAAACCCGCTCGGTGTGCACCAGCCCTTACTGTGTGAATGGCTTTAAAAATGGAATAAAGGTATTTTGCATACTTAAAGTTTATTTCCAATCGGAATCATAATAATTTATTTTGCCAAGTACAAACGGAGGATTGTATGCGGAATTGATTTTGGCTCATACAGGTTCTAGAAGGATGGGGGGGATAATGTCCAAAAGTGTGCCACCAGTCGCACTTGCCAATCATCTATCATCCCTAAGAAGACATAGGGGAGGGGGACAGAGGAAGGTGAAGGTTCAGCAGTGAAGACCCAGTTCTTCATAGAAACCTGTGGTGATAGCTGATGCTGCTGAGGATCCCAATTGCTGACATTTGAAAGTGCTGGCCAATAGGGCTGCACGATTTTGGGTACAAATTAAAATTGCGATTTTTCTGTCAGAAATTGTGATTTCGATTTTTTTCACGAGTTTTTCCAAAACAAGCTTTAGCACTTAATTCACAATGTACCCCTGAGCTTGAACAATATTGTGTGGACTGTGGCGTACGGCAGGGGTCTCCATCCTTTTCCGGCCCAGGGTCCACTTTCTGACCACATCTTTCTCCGGGGACAGGGGGCGCGGTGGAGGAGGGGGTGGGGGGGGGGGGTGGGGGGGATTGGTTGGCGTCCTAGTGTACAGTGTCGTGCGCAGCGGGTTCTGGGGGGGGGACTGGGGTGCAGCGGCATAGCTAGCATAGTAGCCCCAATATAGGGAGTTTAGTTGCCCCAGTGTAGCTAGTATAGTTACCCCAGTATAGCTAGTATAGTGCTCCAGTATAGCTAGCATAGTGCCCCAGTATAGCTAGTATAGTGTCCCAGTATAGATAGTATAGTGTCCGGCAGTATGGGTAGGTAGTGCCTCAGTATAGCTAGTATAGTGCCCAGTATGGGTAGGTAGTGCCCCAGTATAGCTCGTAAAGTGCCCAGTATAGGTAGGTAGTGTCCCAGTATAGTGCCCAGTATAGTGCCCAGTATGGGTAGGTAGTGCCCCAGTATAGTGCCCAGTATGGGTAGGTAGTGCCCCAGTATAGCTAGTATAGTGCCCAGTATGTGTAGGTAGTGCCCCAGTATAGTTAGTATAGTGCCCCAGTATAGCTAGTATAGTGCCCCAGTATAGTTAGTATAGTGCCCCAGTATAGTGCCCAGTATGTGTAGGTAGTGCCCCAGTATAGTTAGTATAGTGCCCCAGTATAGCTAGTATAGTGCCCCAGTATGTGTAGGTAGTGCCCCAGTATAGCTCGTAAAGTGCCCAGTATAGGTAGGTAGTGCCCAGTATAGTGCCCAGTATGGGTAGGTAGTGCCCCAGTATAGTGCCCAGTATGGGTAGGTGGTGCCCCAGTATAGCTAGTATAGTGCCCAGTATGTGTAGGTAGTGCCCCAGTATAGTTAGTATAGTGCCCCAGTATAGTTAGTATAGTGCCCCAGTATAGTGCCCAGTATGTGTAGGTAGTGCCCCAGTATAGTTAGTATAGTGCCCCAGTATAGCTAGTATAGTGCCCCAGTATAGCTAGTATAGTGCCCCAGTATGTGTAGGTAGTGCCCCAGTATAGTTAGTATAGTGCCCCAGTATAGTTAGTATAGTGCCCCAGTATAATTAGTATAGTTCCCCAGTATGTGTAGGTAGTGCCCCAGTATAGCTAGTGTAGTGCCCCAGTATAGCTAGTATAGTGCCCCAGTATAGCTAGTATAGTGCCCCAGTATAGCTAGTATAGTGCCCCAGTATAGCTAGTATAGTGCCCCAGTATAGCTAGTATAGTGCCCCAGTATAGCTAGTATAGTGCCCCAGTATAGCTAGTATAGTGCCCCAGTATAGCTAGTATAGTGCCCCAGTATAGCTAGCATAGTGACCCAGTATAGCTAGCATAAAGCCCCAGTATAGTTAGCATAGTGCCCCAGTATAGCTAGTATAGTGCCCCAGTATAGCTAGTATAGTGCCCAGTATGGGTAGGTAGTGCCCCAGTATAGCTAGTATAGTGCTCTGTATGAATAGGTAGTGCCCCAGTATAGCTAGTAAAGTGCCCAGTATAGGTAGGTACGCTGCCGTACGGGACTCGGGGGGGGGGGGGGGGCGGATCCGGTGGCAGCAGTGCATATTTATGATGCTAATGAGCAGGGCAGCAGGGGGAGGAGAGTTCAGTCCAGAGCGGCACACAGCTTCACCAATCGCTGAATACCGATGGTATAACGGCAGCGGTAGGCGGAGCTGTACTAGAGCGTACAGCTCCGCCTACCGCCTCCGTCATTCCATTGCTATCCAGCGATTGGAGAAGCTGTGTGCCGCTCTGGACTGAACTCTCCTCCCCCCGCTGCCCGGCTCATTAACATCATAAATATGCACTGCTTCTGTGGCTCGGCGCAGCGGCTGCGGTAGGCGGACCATGGCCATGCGGCCAAGCGCGGGCACTAAAGATTGAAAACCGCCGGATCCAGATGATCCCCAAATCGTCTTCACAGGAACCGCGGTTTCGGTTTAAAACCGAGAAATCGTGCAGCCCTACTGGCCAACGTGTTCCAGTTCAAAATGTGCAGTAGTGTTAATTTATGTGGTGGGTCCCAACTCCTGGGCAGCATTCAGCAGGGCTGGTCAAAATAATCTGGCTGTAACAGAAACATCCGGCTGTGGCGGTCCTTGCTTTCGGTTTAGTGGCTGGCATCATGGAGGGGCTGAACCGTGTCCCTGCCGCGGTGGAGCAGCGGCAGCCAATGGACGGATGGATGGAGCCGGGATCCAGGGAGGCCAAAGGTTTCCCGATCAGTGCGGTGTCCTACCTCAGGAAAGACCTGATCTACTGGGTAGCAGCGGTGGACTTCCCAAGGCCTGTACCTTGACAGACAACGGACCCAAGCAGCGGCAAGGTGGAAAAAACTCCAGGTCCCGAACACTACACGAACCACACTAATATACCAGGCTACAGCGGACCATATTGCACACCTTCATGGTAGGAAAAATAGAAGAAAAAGACAGAATCCTGTGCCCATAGATGCTAATTAGGGTGCTATCTATTTACATTGCATCCAATGTTACTTAAAGAACAGGGGGATGGGGTTAAACACTGAACAGCATCCAGCTGTCCATGTGTGGACAAGTATATTTCACTTGGAGCATACCTAAACTCAGAAAACATTGCAAAGCTATGGTCTAATACACGGTTTTCAAAAGATAATTAACTTTCTACTGTCTTGTTATTATTATTTAGCATTTATATAGCGCCAACATCTTCTGCAGTGCTGTACACAGTATATTAGTCCGGTCACTTAACTGATCCTCAGAAGACCTCACAATCGAATCCCTACCACAGTCATAGGTCCATGTATCGTATAGTGTATATATCGTAGTCTAGGGCCAATTTGGGTGAAACCAATTAACTTCTCTGAATGTTTTTGGGATGTGGGAGGAAACTGGAGTTCCCAGAGGAAGACACGCAGACATGGGGAGAACCTACAAACTCCTTGCAGATGTTGACCTGGCTGGGAATGAACCAGGGACCCAGCACTGCAAGGCAAGCGCGCTAACCACTACGCCACCATGCTGCCCGGTGTCATAACTCAATGACAATATGACAGCTTAGGCACAGGTGTATACTTTAATGTCTAGAACAAGCATCAAATGTTCTTTAGAAACACATTTTTGTATTATTAGGAAAAAGAGGGAAGCCCAGATAACTGTGATAGCAGGTCTGTAATTCTAGACAGCAAAGTAAGATGATGCTGTGTACAAGGAAAACAATATAATTCAGGTATGTAAACCATAGCGGAGATGGAAAAAAAGTGAAACATGTTAACATTTGCTGCGGAGATTTGAAAATTCATTAATTGGTCAGTGTGGTCACCTCTATAAAAGTTGTGTCAGTCTGTTGATCTGGTGAATTCAAGTGTTAACACATTGCCAAGGAGTAAAAACGTCAGCAATGATCTTAGAAAACGCAATTGTTGCAATCTGGGAAGGGTTATAAGACCACTAAAGCCACTTCTGAACAATCTGAAGTCCACTCATTTACAGGGAGAAGAACTATCCTCATGTGCAAAACCTTTAAGACGTTTACAAGTCTTCTATTGGAGTGGACATCACAGCGGACATCATCATAAAATCCCCCCCCCCCCCCCCCCGAGGTCAGACTGTGCAAAGCTTTGAGAAATTGCAAAAATCTCAGAGTCTACAAACTGTAGTTAGCATGTTGAATGGTAAAGTTCATGACATTACAATTATAAAAAGACTGGCTTGTTTGGAAGGGTTGCCATGAAAACGCCTCTTCTCTTAGAAGAAGTGCCTGGCATCACGGCTTACATTTGCAAAAATACATCTGAAGAAATCAAGACTTTTAGAACACTGCCCTTGGGATAGACCAGATCAAAGTGGAGATAATTAACTAGAATGCACAGCATTTGGGTAAAAAACAATCCGCAGATCAGCTCACACCTCTTATACTGTCAAGCAAAGTAGTGTGTGTGTGTGTGTGTGTGTGTGTGTGTGTGTGTGTGTGTGTGTGTGTGTGTGTGTGTGTGTGTGTGTGGTGTGTGGTGTGTGGTGTGTGGTGTGTGGTGTGTGGTGTGTGTGTGTGTGTGTGTGTGTGTGTGTGTGTGTGTGTGTGTGTGTGTGTGTGTGTGTGTGTGTGTGTGTGTGTGTGTGTGTGTGTGTGTGTGTGTGTGTGTGTACGTACGTGTGTACGTGTGTGTGTGTGTGCACACGCCCCCAAGTGGGGGTGAATTGGGGTTGCTGTGCAGCCACGGGACATGGGCACCTTGTAGTCGTATATGGTAGTTGACTAGGGACTCCTCTGTAAATCAACGTTCTACAGAGTCAAACGTGTTGCAATTTGACTGCTGAAGGGGCAAATGCAACAGAACAATGAACCAAGCACACACGCAAATCTACAACTGGATGGCTGCGGCAAAAAAAACAAAATCAAAAAGTTCCAGTGGCCCAGTCAAAGTCCACATGTAAGCCCAATTAAAATTCTGTGGTGCATAGCATAGGGACACCAAGAGCCAAATATAGTAATATAATGAAGATGGCAAAGTAATTAAGTGAATACTAACAAAGCAACCACTGTATAAGCAGGTTGGGAGATTAGATCTGACCCCACACAGGATTGAGAAGTTGCTCTCCGTTGATGAGGAAAAAGGGGTAAAACCCCTCCACTGGGGGTGGACTTAATATAGCATAGTATGGATACAAAGGCGCCAACGGGATAAAAATACCTAAAAAATTTAAAACTTGAGGAGGTAGTGGTGGACTTACCTCCTCCAAGCAGCCACAAGAATTGCCAATATATTACTCAATAGAACAAGTTTATTTACATACTCCAGGGATAATGCAACAGGTTTCACAGGTGGGTCTCCACTTCTGGCACCGGGTGTAGAAGTACATACATGCAGGTAGTGATGGGCTCACGAGTAGTTACCTACTTGAATTTATGATTCAAATGAGGCTTAATTGCCTCAGCTGTGTACATGGGAGACGGGGGGTTAATTACCCAGAATTCCGTCGTCTTGTGTGCATCCCAAACGTCTTGCACACGGCCTATGGGACACGTTGCAAGACTCAAAACCGTGCACTTCCTCCTACAAGCCGGAAGGAGGAAGTGTGGTAGTGAGTCTTGCAATGCATCCCATAGGACATGTGCAAGACGTTTGGGACTCATAGGCTATCATTCATTAAGTATTCCCGCATGCGGAAATGCTGAAAACAGCTGAATTTACCGAGCACTTCGCAAAATGTCTATTCATAAAAGCTGTTTCCGCATGAAAAGCTACAATTCTTGAGCAGTGCGGGAAATTACCGCCTTGTGCGGTGATTATCTCAACACGTCACCATATGTCAATTCATAAAGATTAAAGCAAGCGAAATCAGCATGGAGAATACCGCTCCCTTGGCAGAGCCGATAAGCATGCGGATAACAGCTAAGTGAATGGAGACAGACCTTCCAAGCAGCAGCAGTGAGAGCAGAACAAAAAACGGCATCTCAGAATACCTAGGTTGTGTTTTTTAACCCCTTGGGTACCTGTTTTCAGATAAATTTCACATTAGAAAGCCTGCACGTGTAACATTTTTTTGAAGTTCTTCTAAGTTGTGGCAATTAAATAGATTGTTTAGAAAGACTAATAGACCGATTCAGCGCAGATTCAGGGCAAGGAGAGGCAGCTTAAAAAAAATGCACATGTAAAGGGATGCTGGGGCTGCCTCTTCTAGTCTAACGCTGTCTCTGGAGGAGAAAATGTAGAACTCAGGCAGCTTCTCGTGTTTCCGCCAGCCTACCGACTGCCTAGAGCCAGCCTAGTTCGGGAAAATACCGCACTGCTATCGCAACTGTAAACATTTTAATGAATGAGCACACAGAAGTCTAAAATACCAAATGCGGTATTTTCCCGCATGGATTTCTTTTACCGAACACACTTATGAATGATAGCCATAGAAGACGAACTTATGGGTAAGTAACCCCCTCTCTCCCAGCCGCTCAGCTGAGGCAATTAAGCCTCATTTGAATCACAAATTCGAGTAGGTAACTACTCGTGAGCCCATCACTACATGCAGGTATATAGTTGGGCCAAGCGCCTCTGTAGACTCTCAAAAGCATTTTCTGAATGGCAGTTTAACTGCCAAAATAGTAGGATACCAGCAGGACTCCCTATTCATTTACACACTATTTTGTTAGTTAGACTTAGCAACTGCCATTCAGGAAATGCTTTTGAGAACAAAAAAAAAACCTGAAAATCCCCCATGAGGAGATTCACTAGTCCAAAACCTGTCATTTCTGTCAGATTTTAACTGCTTACATTTTTACTGGAGTGCTCCTTTAAGTTGCGATGTGGTGGAATTAATCATTTTAAAGCCAGCTGAGGACCAGGGGATTGTTTTTAAACTGAAATATTTATATTAAACTTAAAAACTACAACCAGTCTTGAAGCTAGCAGCAGTTGCATTATTAATGTTCTTTTTGTTTAAGGCATGATATTGACTTGATGAAGCAGCATTTGCATGTGAAATGCGTTCTTTTCAGCTGATTTTATTTTTTATTATTATATGTGCATGCTATGATTGCACTCGAGTCTTCTTCATGCAGGTAGGCCAATCCACACCTTCATTTCTAAACGGTAAGGTTTTTAGTTATTTCATTTTCTATGGCCACCTCCAGTCGTTCTACCTTCAGTTCATAGTTACCCCAGCTAAGGTATGCACTTTAATATTTATATAAGTTATTTTTAGGAGCAGTGACCACAATCAACACCCAAGGCTGAGTAGGGATGGAACTTCCCCCACATGTGCTTATGAGCGGTTGCTTCAATCAGGAAGCCACACTTTTGAGTACCCCAGTTATACACAATACACCTTTGCCGTATTGATTTACCCTGCTACACTAGATAGGGCTCCCGCTGTCCCTGAGTTTCTTTTTTCCTCCACAAGCCCTAATCAATAGGATGGGACGACATAGATGAATGCTTTGAGGCATCACACCAAAAGGTAAGTTTTTCATTGAAAAAGTACACTTTTCATTGAAAAAGTACAAAAAGTAAGTGAAAAATTTCTACCAAAATAATTATGAGTATTTTCTTGCTTGCTGGTGGTTTAAAAGGCATTTTTTTGTGTTTAAGTTCTTCAGAAAACAAGACTGAGTTCAACCAAGTTAGATAAGCTCTTGTGCATAGATAACAACACAAGTTGTTTTTTTTAACTCTTCCTGTACTGGAAAATAACAGGAGAGACTTTTCTTTGCTACTCAAGTAATTATCCGTACTAACAATACAATTCATCCTCTCTTAGGCCCGGTGCACACCAAAAACCGCTAGCAGATCCGCAAAATGCTAGCAGATTTTGAAACGCTTTTTCTTCTTTTTCTGTAGCGTTTCAGCTAGCGTTTTGCGGTTTTGTGAAGCGTTTTTGGTGTAGTAGATTTCATGTATTGTTACAGTAAAGCTGTTACTGAACAGCTACTGTAACAAAAAACGACTGGCAAACCGCTCTGAAGTGCCGTTTTTCAGAGCGGTTTGCGTTTTTCCTATATTTAACATTGAAGCAGAAACGCATCCGCAATCCAAAATCTGCAGCAGCCCGGGAGTATGTGTTTCTGCAAAACGCCTCCCGCTCTGGTGTGCACCAGCCCATTGAAATACATTACCCTAGCAGATCCGCACCCGCAAGCGGATCGCAAACCGCAGCAGAACCGCTCTGGTGTGCACTAGGCCATACTTTGTTTTTTTGCTGCAGATTTTCATTAACCCCTATACACAGACACTATTCTTCTGCCTTTTGTAAGAAAAACGTGCATTTCTAGAAAAAAAAAAAAAGTAAAATCCCTTAATAAACAGGATCTAAATAAACTAAAAATAATCTGAAAATCCACCCACTGGCTTGGTACCTACTTATCTGATCTGCAAGTGTACAATCCTGACTTACAGCTGCAGAGATTTCCAGTCAATCAGGATGGAAGAAGGGAAGGGTGGAACAATGCAAATGAGGGAGGGGTTTACAAACCCCTAGGAGTTCTGGTTCACCATGAGTTTACTGAGCAGTCAGTAACTATTCCTGTAATGCTAATGTAACTGTTTAGTAAGGGAATATGCCAGAGAACAGGGAATCATAGCTTGCCCGTCTCCATCACAGACCAATAAGACCTGCTTTCTTTCGATGCACTTGATGGGTAGGAACACACTAGGTAGGAATGCTAGTGTTGCGAAAAACGCAGCGAAAATGCATATAATGCAAGTTAATGGGCCGCATGAAAAATCGCGTATGCTTGCGTTCTTCAATGTGCTTTTTTTTAAAAAAACGCTCTCTTGCTGCATATTTGTTCAAAAATCTAAAACGCACATAATGAAAGTCAATGGTGACAGAGGTATTGCGTTTTAGTGTATTTTGTATGTGTTTTTTAGTGGGTTTTTTTGAGGATGTACACTATTTGTTCTTCCTGTTGACTTCCTAGTGATTTGCATAAAAACACATGCAAAAAGCATGCAAAACGCATATGTGATTTATATATGCGAACCGCATTAAAACGCATGCATAATGCAAAAAAATGCATGTGGAACAAAAACGCAAACGCATGGAAACGCACTAAAACGCTACCTTTCCCGCACTGCCTGGTGTGTTCCTACCCTTAAAAAGCTAAGTTCACAAGCAATGGAATGCAAGTATAAGTAATTTTTGGCATTTTTAACGGGAAGGTTCACTGTCCCTAAAAAAACAAAAAACAAAATGCTAATCCACTTACCTGGGGCTTCCTCCTGCCCGTGTCAGGCAGGACGTGCCCTCGGCGCCGCTCCGCAGGCTTCCGCTCTCCTCCGGGGGCGCGCTGACGTCATCGGACGGCCTCCGGGCTGTACTGCGCAGGCGCAGTAGTTCTGCGCAGTACAGCCCGGAGGACGTCCGATGATGTCAGCGCGCCCGCGTGAGGCGCATTTTGGAGCGCAGAAAAGCCCAAACCTGGCCAGGTCGGGTGCGCCACCGGAGGACACCGGGAGCCTGCGGAGAGGCGCCGAGGGCACGTCCTGCCTGACACGGGCTGGAGGAAGCCCCAGGTAAGTGGATTAGCATTTTTTTTTTTTTAGGGACCGTAAACCTTCCCTTTAAAGGTGATACCTAAATAGCGTAATGTTAAATTCTCTGCATAACTATAATAGCATATTCTACTATAAAATGCTGTCCTGCATTACAAAATATTGTGAGGCTAAAAATATTGATTGCACTTTTACAGGAGCATTCGAAATATAAAGCATTTCATTACCCACATTAATGTAAACGTATAAAAAGAATGTGACTATAAATCTGCAACAAACAGTTGGCCTCGCAAAATGCTGTTATGCTGGATGTTGATTTTAAAATAAAATAAGCAATGGTTTTTGTGACTTGGTTTTATTTGAATGTCCTGTAAAATGTTGAAAAATAATTGAATGACCGACTATAGTAAGGCAGGTAAAGATTTAGTATTCAGCTACTAGTTGGTAGATGCTATAATGAGCCTGCTTTCACTAGGGCTGAGTTTTTCTTATTGTAGAGATTTAAAGCGTTTTACATGTTTTGTATATAACAGTGCAGTTTCTAGGCTAAAATGCACCCAGGGCGAGGGTGTAAAAATTACGCCCCCCCCCTAGGTTAGATAGGTAGGTGCCTCTCAGTATAGGTTAGATTAGGTAGGTGCCCCCTAGTATAGGCTAGATTAGACAGGTGCCCCCCAGAATAGGTTAGATTAGGTAGCTGCCCCCCAGTATAGGTTAGATAAGGTAGCTGCCCCCCCAGTATAGGTTAGGTAGGTGCCCCCCAGTATAGGTTAGGTAGGTGCCCCCCAGTATAGGTTAGATAGGTAGCTGCCCCCCAGTATAGGTTAGATTAGGTAGCTGCCCCCCAGTGTAGGTTAGATAGGTAGCTGCCCCCCAGCGTAGGTTAGATTAGGTAGGTGCCCCCCAGTGTAGGTTAGATAGGTAGCTGCCCCCCAGCGTAGGTTAGATTAGGTAGCTGCCCCCAGTATAGGTTAGATAGGTAGCTGCCCCCCAGCGTAGGTTAGATTAGGTAGCTGCCCCCAGTATAGGTTAGATAGGTAGCTGCCCCCCAGTGTAGGTTAGATTAGGTAGGTGCCCCCCAGTGTATGTTAGATAGGTAGGTGCCCCCCAGCGTAGGTTAGATTAGCAGCTGCCCCCCAGCGTAGGTTAGATTAGGTAGGTGCCCCCAGAATAGGTTAGATAGGTAGATGCCCCCAATAATGGAGGGGGGAGCCGCAGGGAGGGCAGCCCGACCTCTCCCTCCCTCTCCTCTCCCGGGCGCCCTCCGTGCTCCCCCCTCAGATGCAGAGTTCGTGAGCAGCAGGGAAGCGCTGTTTACAACTCACCGGCTGCCTGGCTCCAAGCGCTGCTCTCTCGCCGCTGGTCTCCTCTCTCTCTCTGTATACGTACTGATACACGCTGCTTCCTGTAGCCGGAAGCAGCGTGTATCAGTACGTATACAGAGAGAGAGAGGAGACCAGCGGCGAGAGAGCAGCGCTTGGAGCCAGGCAGCCGGTGAGTTGTAAACAGCGCTTCCCTGCTGCTCACGAACTCTGCATCTGAGGGGGGAGCACGGAGGGCGCCCGGGAGAGGAGAGGGAGGGAGAGGTCGGGCTGCCCTCCCCGCGGCTCCGGCTCCCCCCTCCATTATAGCGCCCCCCTCCCAACAGCGCCCCGGGCGGCGGCACGCTCCGCACGGGGCAAGAAACGGGGCTGGTATATAAGCATGTAATTAAAGGCAGCATTACCCGAGGAACTTTGTTGGTCCTACAAATCCCTTTACATTAGGTAGCTGAGGGTAGAGTGAGGTTTCTCTTTACATAACTCTGCCTACACCAGTGATCTGCAAATTTGGCTCTCCAGCTGTTAACCTCCTTAGCGGTAACCCCGTGCTGGACACTGGGTAAGCCGCCGCGGAGGATTCCTCAGGCCCTGCTGGGCAGATTTGCATAATTTTTTTTTTTTCAAACACGCAGCTAGCACTGTGCTAGCTGCGTGTTTGTTGCGATCGCCGCCGCCCGCCGCGCCACTACCCGGAGCAATACAGCCCCCCCCCCGCATACCCCTTGCGCAGCCTGGCCAATCAGCGCCAGGCTGCGCTATGGGGTGGATCGGGATTCCCTGTGATGTCACGACGTCGATGACGTCACTCCGTTCGTCGCCATGGCGACGGGGGAATCCCTCAAGGAAATCCCGTTCAGAACGGGATTTCCTTATGGGCAAGCGGCGCCGGCGGCGATCTAAAGGTACGTGGAGACGCCACAGGGAGGGGGGAAGCATGTAGCTAGCGCTAGGCTAGCTACATGCTAAAAAAAAAAAAGTGAGAAAAACCCTCCCGCGGCCGCACAATTCATACCGCCAGGGAGGTTAAAGTGAACCTTAAGTGAACTAAAAAAAAAATTAGTTTTAATCACCTGGGGCTTCCCTCAGCCCCCTGAAGCTGTCCGGTGCCCTCGCAGCCTCGCGCTGATCCTCCTGGACCCGACAGCGACCACTTCCGGTTTCGCCGTCAGGACCAGACAGGCTGGGAACGCGAGTGATTCTTCGCGTCCCCAGCCACAATAGCGCCCTCTATGTTGCTATAGCAGCATAGAGGGCTGCTATAGCAACATAGAGGGCGCTATTGTTGCTGGGAATGCGAAGAATCACTCGTGTTCCCAGCCTGTCGGGTCCTGATGCCGAAACCGGAAGTGGTCGCCGTCGGGTCCAGGAGGATCAGCGCGAGGCTGCGAGGGCACCGGACAGCTTCAGGGGGCTGAGGGAAGCCCCAGGTGAGTAAAACTCATTTTTTTAGTTCACTTAAGTGCCTCTCTAAGGAGCTACAAGTCCCACAATGCATTTGCCTTTATGATTCAGGATTGTGGCTGTCAGACTCCCACAATGCATTGCGGGACTTGTAGTTTCCTAACAGCTGGAAAGCCAAGTTTGCAGATCACTGGCCTACACCATTAGCGAATGCAGAGCAGTACAATGCAAACTGATGAGATAACCAATCCTCTATAATAAATTCCCTGTGTCCCTACGGCACGCTGCCCCTGTGTAGCTGAGTCCATGCTTTTTGCTACTGTGCATGTGCGCAGCACGGACCCAGCTTCACAGAGACAGGAGGACAGGGACGGGGCCAGGGAGCTAAGCGGGCGGCCGGGTGTGTGGTGGGTGCACGGCTGTGTGTGTGGCGGGTGTGCGTGCATGCGCAGTACATGCGGCGGCGAGAAACACAGACCCTAGAGCCCGCTTTTAAAACGGGCTTGGGTCTGCTAGTATTATCT
Source organism: Hyperolius riggenbachi (assembly GCF_040937935.1). Taxonomy (NCBI): domain Eukaryota; kingdom Metazoa; phylum Chordata; class Amphibia; order Anura; family Hyperoliidae; genus Hyperolius; species Hyperolius riggenbachi. The sequence goes on along the minus strand of NC_090647.1, from coordinate 89,826,506 downwards.
ATAATGTTAATTCTTATTGGGATTCCCCTAGAATACCATAGACTTATTTTGCTTTAAAGGGTGAAAAATAAACTAACTTAAGTCTTGACTACCCTAACTGAATTATGTTTATTCAGCCCTCATACTAACAAATCTTGAACTTTTGAATTATTCACCTGTTCCCTGCACTCAGTATCCAAGAAAGTGATGTTGTGTCGTGTTTTACTGCTGCAATAAAGATTTTCTATTTCGCTGGATCATTGAGCGGATCACTTTCTTGGATACTGTTCGCTTGGGGTGAAGTTGCCTCGTTCCTGCTCTGACCCTGCAGGGTGGTCGGTCGAGCGGACTCCACTACATACGTTCCCTGCACTCACAAGGATTTTCTCTCAGAGATACAGGAATTAATAAGCACTGATTAGTTATCAGTGAGTTGCTCAATTCTGATTCTTAACCCTTACAGCGAGAGAGCTGAATTAACCCTTACAGAAAGCTGAATTAGGTCTCTTTTCCACGGACTGTTGATGGGCAGTGAAATGCCTCTCAAACTCTCACAGCTACTTCTACTTGCTGCCTGGCAACTGCTTGCTGAGCACACAGTTCAACTGCCCGTGGAAAAGCTACTGTAAGCTAAACTCTCTAGGTTAAATGGATTTCGGAACCTCCTGGTTAATTAACCTGCATCTGAATAATTTAAAGTGAACTGACTACGGGGTGGTGCTCCTTCTGCTCTGAATTTTGTAGTGCATGTGATGTCGGGAGTTGTAGTCTGTGGATGCAAGTGACACTGCTGGGAACTACTAAGTTCAGCAGATGCAGCCGGACGGGTGGAGAAGATTGCACATTAAAGGTTCATAAAAAAAAAAATAAAAAAAAATAAAAAAAAAACTTCAGTACAAACCAAAACCAGATGTGATAAAGTCCTAGGGTAAATCTTAAAAACATTTTGTGAATATAGTCCAGTCTATAATGGTGATGTGGTCAAGGTTTTATTGTAGCAGTGAGCATGTCCATACCTAAATAATGCAGAAATCTAGGCAGTATTGGGGGAATCTGGAAGGGGCTGGGGGTGACAGCACAGAGTATTGGGGGGATCTGTATTGGGGGACCTCTCTGCTATCTCATTGGGGGGACCTCTCGGCTATCTCATCCTAGATGTCTTCCAGGTTCTTAAAGTTAAACCTGGATAAGACTGAACTCCTAATCTTCCCGCCCTGTGCAGTTCCACCCCCCACAGACATCTATGTCACTGTCAACGGCACAATCTTATGAACAACCACACAAGCCCGTTGCCTGGGTGTCACCCTGGATTTAGCCCTCTCCTTCACCCCCCACCTCCAAACTATTGCTAGGGCCTGCAATTTTCATTTAAGCAACATCTACAAGATTCGGTCTTTCCTGACCGCAGACACTGCCAAACTCCTTGTCCATGCCTTCATCATCTCCCGCCTGGACTACTGCAACATCCTCCTGTCAGGCCTTCCACAAAACCGCTTCTTCAAGGAGGCCTACCTCACCTCGATGCTGCCCTAACGCTCTCTGCCGAGAACTTCTTGATATACCCCCCTCCTTTTGTGTCACCACACCCTCCCTCTAGATTGTAAGCCTTTGGCAGGGTCCTCTCCCCTTATGCATCATACTTGATTGTACACCCTACCCAGAATATGTAAACCTGTATTATTAGCACTACCACTCCAGTCTATGATCTGCATTATACTACCTGTATTGTATTGTGTATCTTATTGCTTTTTATTGTTGTATCTATTGTCTATTACCTGTATTGTGCTGACCCCCTGTTATTATTGTCTGTAATCATATGTATTGTACATCGCTGCGTAATATCCAAATAATAATAATAATAATCTGTAAGGGGCTGGAAATGACAGCATAGAGTATAGGGAGGGGGATCTGTAAGGGGCTGGGGGTGACAGCACAGAGTATGGGGGGGGGGGGGGGTCTGGAAGGGGCTGGAGGGGACATTCCTGTTCCACTACACCTGCCTAGAAGACAGACTTAGATTTAAGCTGGTCACTAACGGTCCAATTTCTAGCAAAAAATCGTTCGAGCGATCAGAAATTCTGATCGGATTGGTTGTAAATAATCGCCATTGGTGGACACAATCGATTATTAACGAGTGAAAAAAATGTCGCCCGAATGAATTTTCGTCGAACGAAAATTTGGATTTTCTTGGTGGTCGTGATAGATAGGAAGCAATGATTGGTTAGTTGATGGTGTAGTGAACGATTTTTCGTCCGATCAAAATTTCTGATCGCTCGAACGATTTTTCACTAGAAATTGGACCGTTAGTGGCCAGCTTTAGTCTTCTGATTGAAGCAGATCTGAACTGGATGAAACAAAATAAACTCAAAGTAAAAAAAATGAATAAATGTGAGCTTTATGATCACTTGTAATAATGTCATCTCAGAAACGTTCTTTAGAAACATAAGGCTCTCACCAGCTGTTCAGGACACACACATATAAACACTACAGAAAATGGCAATATGAATGTCGCTGCTGTCATAATTTGCAACTGATTGCAACACGTCTATGGGTTTGTTATACTTCTCTTTTTATATGTTATTGAAGTCTGGAACCAGTATGACTGTTATACATCTGTCATAGATTTACCATGGAGAGAATTGTACACAAGATATTTTATTGTTATGTTTAGAAAATAGCAGAGCCTCAAAAGCAGTTATACAGAGCGGTCATTAAATGCTAGCTATAAACTGCTGGTACCATATAAAAAAAAAAAAAAGTTGATTTTGGAATCTGGAATTGCATGGTGTTGGTTTTCCCTCGACATGGCTCCCAAAGCATAACAGATTCACCCCCATGTTTAACAGTGTGTTTCATTGACAAGAAGTTATTCTGATTGGTACACTTTTAAGCAGCATCTAATTTACATGAACTTTGAAGGCAAGGATAAATTATTTGCATCCCAATGATCATCCCTATCCAAGAATATTTCGGGTGACCAATTTTACAGGTCTGTTGTACATGTCCTTTACCTTACTCTAGACGAGACAGGCAGCTTCCGCACAGAGCTGTTCCGATGATTTGGGTGTCACCATAGGCGGTAATGTGAATTATGGCTATAGAAGCACTCCATGACTTATTTGGGTGCCGGTGTTCGCCAGAACACAATTTACCAAAAAAAAAAGCAATATGGCCTCCGGCCTGAATTACATGTCCACACCCCCAGACTTTTTCATAAGCTACAGGTACTATTTTATTTGGTCCTGTGACTTAGAGTTGATTAAATATAAAGCAGAGTTAAAATTTGATATGTAATTTTTCCAGACTTAGAGACACTGAAGCGAAAAAAAAAATGATGATATTATGATTTGTATGTGTAGCACAGCTAAGAAATAAAACATTAAGATCAGATACATCAGTGTAATTGTTTCCAGTACAGGAAGAGTTAAGAAACTCCAGTTATCTCTATGCAAAAAAGCCATTCATCTCTACGACTTTCAAAGTCGTGGAGAGGGCTGTCTTCAGACTTTTATTATCTCAACTATTAGTAAGTAAACAGTTTTATTTTTCTTTGCCAGAGGAGAGGTCATTAGTTCACAGACTGCTCTGAAAGAATCATTTTGAATGCAGAGTGTTGTGTAATCTGCACATATTAGAGAATGATGCAATGTTAGAAAACACACTATATACCTGAAAATAAAAATATGAGAATATTTTCTTTGCTGCTAATCTTCTAGTAATTATTCATAGTACACAACCAATTCATTATATCATATTTTTTTCCGCTTCAGTGTCTCTTTAAGCAGTACAAATCTATGTCCAGCAGGTGGTGCTGCGGCTCTGACAGGAAGTAGATTCTACTGCTTAGGCACTCCGTGCTACCACTGTTACCGCCGATCCCGCCACTCTGCAACCACCGCGATTCACTCACTCTGCCGTCTCTATGACAGCAGAGCTCTGTGAGCTGGTCAGGAGCCGCTTTCATTGGCTCCTGACCGTGTGATCACTGAGCCAATCACATTAGCTCACACTGATACAGCGTCAGGAGCCAATGAAAGCGGCTCCTGACTGGCTGACAGCGCTCTGCCATCATAGAGACGCCAGAGAGAGGACCCTGCAGCAATGGGGCAGCAACGTGACTGGTCAGAGCGGCGGGTATGCACAGCGCTTTGTTGGGAGGTGGGTGTTTTACAGTACCAGCAGTCTCTGGTTAAAGGGGCAGAGACTGCTGGTACGAAAATGGTTTCACCTGAAGTGCACACTTGAAGTGTTAAAAACAAAAAAAAAAACACCTTATATATAGTACATACCTCAGTAGTAGGAAGCTTCTGGATGGTCCAGAGACTTCCTGGATCCTCCTGCAGACTACAAGTCCAACATAGGGACCCTCTATCTATATGGCTCAGCGCGAGTCGAATAGCTTTCTTCCAGCAGTGCTCCCACATGTGGACTAGAAAGCATGAACAGTAAAATGAAGATGCTCTTGCATGAGCGCGCCATTCTACTGGCCATACTTAAACCTTACAGATGCACAGTACAGCTGCTCTTGCCTACGGCCCGGGAGCACGGCCAGAAAAACACAATTTGACCCCTTACAATGAAAATTCTATGAACTATTGCTTTTAAACTTAATTATCTCTTCGGTTTATTTTAAGTTCAGGTAGATGTGCTGGCCAAAGAAAAACGCTACTTTGGGTAGCAACATGCACCCAATGATTCTTCCACTCTTCCTAAAAGGTTGATAAGACTTTGTTGTAGTGTAGCATCCATATCAACTTACACTTGGAGGTAGCAGCCACACATTTAAGCCAAGAGAGTTTTTTTTCTGTAGGCACACACCGAACCTGTATCTGCAACTCACTTAAGAAACCATTTGTATCTTTAACAAGTTTCCAGTGGTCTTATATCATCTACCCAAAAAACAAAAAGGTCTGCTTCTCAACAAGAAAGGTCAGCGTTTGTTCGGGTTGAAGGGGACATTTGTGTAGACCAAACATAACAGATAAACAGCCATGGTTGGAGACATTATTCAACATATTGAGTCTCTTTTTAAAACCTCTTGATGACAAATGATTGATTGTCTGGTACATACGTACATTTTGTCTCCTCCTGATTACTAAATACAGATTTCTACCTTTGTACACTGCAGCTTTCCACTGAAGTCACTGTAAATAGTCGGACTGATCAGAGCTACACGGCTTTGTAAATAAACCTTTTCACTTATTAACTAGTTCCCTTTTTAGGATGTAGATTCTACATCCAAAAAAGTGCTGCTGTAGGTTGTAGGATGTAGAATCTACTTCTAAGATTAAAAACCTCCCTTCTGCCGCCGTGCATGCACGTGCGTGTGCGCGCTCCCGTGCATGCACAAACCTTTGTAAAAGCGAATGATTGTTGCTACAGCAAATTGCAACTATCATTCAATAAAGAGAGTTTTACAGGTTAAAAAAATAAATAAAGTGACAGTCAATAAAATTAAGTGTTTTTCTTCCCCCCAGTTAACTTTCAACCCTTACCTAGACTAGCTTATTAATCTCTTGTTAACCCCTGCAACACCTATACCTGGGTTTACAGCTATAACCACTGCTGCCTGTAGCTATTGGATGCGACTGCTAGAACAACAGCTTAGAGCCCCGATGCTCTACAGATGCATTGCTCTGCCGCTACCTAGTTATGCCCCCCCCCCCCCTCCCCATCACCCCAACGAAAGCACCCATCGATACAGACGCGCAAGCTGGGGATAATGGTCCGCCACATGCCCAGTTAGTAATAAAACAGCGCTTATGTAGTATCAATTTAACCAGAAGAGGTCCAAAGAATATATTTGTGGGACTGATACGACAGGGTGAAAAATGAAAAATTTTATATTTTCTGCATTAATGCCCAATTTGTACTCATAAAATAAAATCATTTTTGGAAAAAATGTTACCCAGAGAAAGCCTAGACTCTACTGAAAAAATAGCAAAAACAAAATAAATATCACGCCTGTACACACCACTGCACTTGCACTGCGCTTTTAAAATCGCATGCGTTTTTTAATGGCAAGGTCTTTTGAAAAATCATGAAAGTTGTGAAGACCTGTACACACTGGTGCGATGCGTTTTTTCTATTCTCATGAAGGCTTTGCATTTTAAAAATCGCATGCGATTTTAAAAGCGCAGCAGTGTGTACGGGCCCTTAGATGCTATAAGTAATTAAAAATGTACTGCTGTATTAAAAGCGACACAGCAGTGTAAGAAATCTCAGGGTCCTTAAGGGGTAAAAACATTGGCATGCGAAATGGTTAAGCTTGCCACTTTTGTAATTCTTTCACCAGGCTATTAAACTGAAATAGTGACAGTTGGGAGAAAATATTGCCAGTCGGAGGAAAGGATGCCACAGAATTGTGGGAAATCTACAGTCATCAGCATCCACAAAGAAAAAAAAAAAGAATATAAAAAAAAGAAACTGTTGGGCTTTTACTTGTTACATTTTTCTAACTGAAGTCAAACATGAAATGAGCTCATCTCCCCAGAAAACCAGACAGCAGAATAAAAAGTTTGCTGTGCTGTAATGTCTGACAGCATTTATACCAATAACAACCTCTGGTCAAGTATATTTTAGACAAACTCTATATCAAAGCGGTATGTCAGATCCTTGATCTTTCTGCTTTGCTCATGTCAAGCCACAAGGCCTTTCCAAAATATACACAGGCAAGAAAAAAATTATCTTGCACCTAGACTGATGTATCAGGAGAGAGCCCGCTTTATGACTGCTAAGCTGCTATGATCTTTAATCTGTGCTGCTACTGACCTCTAACGAGGATTTGTGTAACATTTTACTTTAAGGAATCTGAAGTGAGAGGGATATGATTGCTACCATATTTCTTTCCTTTTAAAGGGACTCTAAGCAGAAGTCAAAAATGGAATGCTGAACTTACCTTGGGCTTCCTCCCGCCCCCCAGAGTCCGCAAGGTCCCCCAGCATCCTCTGGGTCCCCTCCGTTTTCCTGCTGGCATTTCCGTTAGCTGCGTGACTTGGCAGGGAGTCAGTACATGCGCGGCCCATCCGCACACGCGACTTGATCACGTGCCATAGCCGTGAGTGTTCTGTGCATGCACAGTTCCCAGACACATGGACAATGTACATGCGCGGTTCCCTGCCCAGTTTCTCACTACTCCCAGTCAAGTCGGGCAGCTAATGAAGCCGCCACTGGAGTGGACCCAGAGGATGCCGAGGGACTGAGTGGGCTACCGGGGGCTGGAGGAAGCCCAAGGTAAGTTCAGTATTCCATTTTTGATGTCTGTTCAGGGTCCCTTTAAACAATACCAGTTGCCTGGCAATCCTGGTGATGTCCTTGGCTGCAAACAAGCATGCAGCTAATCTTAGACTTTTGACAGAAACATCTGATCTGCATGCTCGTTCAGGGCCTGTGGGTAAAAGTATGAGAGTCAGATGATCAGCAGGGCTGCCAAGCAACTGGTATTGTTTAAAAGAAAAGAAATATGTCATCCTCCGTATTCCTCTCACTTCTGGTTCCCTTTAATGAAACCATTAACTACCCAAACAGTACTGCATTCAGTCATAAACAAAACAACATGGAAAATGCTGGCACTATACACATCCAAAATAATAATACAAATAATTTTGAACCAATTATATACTATCCAACACCCGATAAAGATATACCGTAGCAATAAAAAGTATGTGAACCCTTTGGAATTATATGGATTTCTGCACAAATCGGTCATAAAATGTGATCTCATCTTCATCTAAGTCACAACAATAGACAATCACAGTCTGCTTAAACTAATGCCACATAAATCATTAAATGGTTCCATGTTTTTATTGAACACACCATGTAAACATCAAAAGTGGAGGTGGAAAAGGTATGTGGACCCCAAGACTAATGACATCACCAAGAGCCAATTGGAGTGAGGTGTTAGCCAGCTGGAGTCCAATCAATGAGGTGAGATTGGATGTGTTGGTTACAGCTGCCCTTCCCTTATAAGAAACACACCAGTTTTGAGTTTGCTTTTCCCAAGAAGCATTGCCTGATGTGAATGATGCCTCGCACAAAAGAGCTCTCAGAAGACCTACGATTACGAATTGTTGACTTGCATAAAGCTGGAAAGGGTTATAAAAGTATCTCCAAAAGCCTTGCTGTTCATCAGTCCACAGTTAGGCCCAGTGCACACTGAGCGGATTTGGATGCGATCCACCGGCCGCATCCGCCTGTAAATCCGCTTGGCTATTGTATTTCAATGGGCTGGTGCACACCGGCGGTTTTAGGTTTGTAGCAAACCGCTAACGTGCCTCCTGCTGCATGTTTGCGGTTTGTTAAAAACCTCAAACCGCCGGTGTGCACCAGCCCATTGAAATACAATAGCCAAGCGGATTTACAGGTGGATGCGGCCGGCGGATCGCATCCAAGTCCGCTCGGTGTGCACTGGGCCAAATCTCTGCAATCCGCAAAAAAAAAACGCTAGCGTTTTGTGGATCTGCTAGCGGTTTTAGTGTGCACTGGGCCTAAGAAAAATTGTCTATAAATGTAGAACGTTCAGCACTGCTGCTACTCTCCCTAGAAGTGGCCGTCCTGTAAAGAGGACTGCAAGAGCACAGCGCAGAATGCTTAATGAGGTGAGGAAGAATCCTAGAGTGTCTGGCATATGCTAAAATCCCTGTTAGCGAATCTATGATATGTAAAACATTGAACAAGAATGGACTTCATGGGAGATACCACAAAGGAAGCCACTACCGTCCCCCCAAAAAAAGAAACATTACTACACGTTTAAAGTTTGCAAAAGAGCATCTAGATATTCCACAGCAGTACTGGCAAAATATTCACTAGACATATGAAACAAAAGTTGAGTTGTTTAGAAGAAAAACACAACACTATGGCCTCAATTCACTAGGCTTTATCAAACACATTATCGAACATTTGATAATTTACCTCATGGGTAAAATCTAATTTTGAATTCACTAAGGTGTTATAGGTTTATTAAACGTTTTATCGATAAAACATTTGATAAAGTGTTTAATAAAGCTTAGTGAATTGAGGCCTATGTGTGGAGAAAACGAGGCACAGCCCACTAACATCAAAACGTTTAAGTTGTTGCTTAAATTCAAAGGTTCACATAGCTTTTCCCCCTGCACTTTGAATGTTTATATGGTGTGTTAAGGGCTCTTTCACATAAGACAACACGTGCAGGAGCCTTTCTCCTGCATGCATTGAATAGCCTGCGGCGTGTCGTCGGGATGCTGCGGTGTGACGCAATCAGCGGCGGTAGCTATTGATTCACCCGACGGGAAAACGCCGGCTCCCGACGATAAAAGCCCCCGGGTGCGTTGAAACGCAACGTACCGAAAGGAAGCGTCGGGTGTGAATGGTAAAATCGAATTCTATGGACTTTCATTTTACCTTGGTTAACGCAAAGTTTCGACTTTGCATCAAAACACAGGAAACTGGCTCTAGTGTGAAATAACCCTTAATAAAAACATGGAAACATTTATTTGTAGGGTATTCGTTTAAGCGACTGTGATCGTCTATTGTTGTGATCAGATCACAATTTATGACCAATTTGTGCAGAAATCCATATAATTCCAAAGGGATCACATACTTTTTATTGCTACTGTATAGATCATTCTTCAGGTATTTAGCAAATTTTACATACCGTAGTCATAACTAAAGACAAAGATAAATAAATACTTTGTAAAATGAGAAGTTGAAAAATAGAAGCGCGATCAAGAAATGATTGATATTCGCTACGTAATTTGTTCAGATTATTTGATGCACAATCAGCCCGCACATAGTCATCTTTACTACTGGTAGACATGAAAAAATAACAGACAGCACCAATTGCCATTATTTATAACCACACCCCCTAACAATAGGCTAAAAGGTTTTTTTTTGTAGATATACATATGTACAGAGGGAGATACTGGTTGTTTGGCAGTTGGAAACAGCTGTTATTTCCCACAATGCAATAAGGTTCACAGACAGGAAACTGTCAGGACAATGGTCATGACATCACACAGTGGGGGAGGGGGGTGTTACCACAATATCAGCCATACAGACACCCCTGATGATCTATTCCACAAAAGGTAAAGATTTCTCATTAGAAAGGGAGTTTCAGTTACTGCTTGGGATGAAGTTTAATTCCCCTTTAACCGATCTGTAGATCAGGTCTCTGATTAGAGCTCTCTACATATATCTATTCCTATCACTGCAAGTTACCCTTTGGGTACAGACAGGAAAAATAATTGACTAGAAGAACAAGTCTGCTGGAGAAACAGGTCTGCTGGAGGAAACTCATCTGTGTTGGTAAATATCATAGGAAGAATGCATCCACTTACTTCTATTATATTTGTCCAAGAAAATGTGAGCAAGAAAATAAACTTACTTCGTGTTTCAAGTCTATTGTGAAGTCTGAAGTAGGTGGATCTTTAATAAGGATCTCGGCAAGCCTAGAAAAGTTAATGTTAAACAAGTTATATTAAGACATGACAACATGCCACGTTAAATTGCAAAATTAACCGCTAGATTATAGTCTGGAAAATTCAACAGCAATTAAGCTAATCCACCATGACTTTACATTATAAGAACTATTTACTTTTTTGTTCTCCTCCTAAAAACAAACAACAATGCTAAAAGCAGCCAGTTACATTTCATTTAATTATATGGCCAATTGCAAATTCTTTCATTTAAATTATACGGGTGCAAGAAAGAAATAATTATGGTGTATTCAATAAACAAGACCGCTTCAGAAAAAAAAATCCATTATTACATTTCCCAAATTAAAGTGAATATTTATAAATGCCAGAACACGGGAAAACCTGTCTGATGTTGTATTTCCAAGAACCAGAAAGAGTAGTGTTCACATTTAGTACATTTGGTTTTGCAGAACAATGGGGGGAACAGAACGCAATTCAATAGGCAGTGCCTAGAAAATTGTATTCGCTTTCTTTGAAGCTAAAATGTTTTAATTTTCTATAACATTTAATTCACAGAAGAATTAAATTGTTAATTGACACTGATCAAACAAAAAAGGCTGTTTCTGGCCAAAGTAAAGAGAGCTGCAGGAACAGATTAAAATTATATATTTTTTTATACGATTACTGTTATTACCGGCATCAATTTTCCAAAGTCACACAACCAATTAAGTGGAATCCTCTGCGCAGTGATATATACAAACAAACAGCGACACACGTGTTCACAGGATACCCAGAATGCAAGGACAATTTACTTAAAAGGTCACTATCGCGAAAATAGTAGGCAGTAAAAATCTGTCAGAACCGACAGGTCTTGTACCAGTCCATCTCCTCATAGGGGATTCTCAGGGTTTTATTGTTCTCAACAGCATTTCCTGAACAGCAGTTTAACTGCCAAAATAGTAAGACACCAGCCAGCCTCCCTATTCACTTGCACACTATTTTGTCAGTTAGACTTTGCAACTGCTGTTCAGGAAATGCTGTTGAAAACAAAGAGAATCCCCCACTGGCCCAAACCAATTAGGGCTCTTTCACACCAGAGCCCTTTTTCGGCGTTTTAACGCAAAGTCTATACTTTGCGCTAACCAAGGTAAAAGGAAAGTCCATAGACTCATTTTACCTTTCACACCGCACGCTGCGTTTTGATGCATTGCGGTACGACGCATCCTGGCGCATTTTATCGTCGGGAATCGGCGTTTCCCCTTCGGGTTAATTAACTACTACCGCTGCTACTCAGCGTCGCACCGCAGATTCCCGACGACACGCTGCAAGGCGTGCAGGAGCCGTTCTCCTGCACGTTTTTAATGTGAAACCGGCCTTAATCTTTGAGTATATTTTGGGGGGTTTTTTGGGAGGAAAATTAAAGCCCTGACAACATCCTAGACAAACACAAGTATATGCAAACTGCATGCACGTACAGGAATTCATCCCATGATTGTAGTGCTACAAGGCAAACGTGCTAACCATTATGCTTCTGTGTTGACCCACTTATTGGTACATATACATATATATATATATATATATATAGTGGCTTGCAAAAGTATTCGGCCCCCGTGGAGTTTTCTACATTTTGTCACATTACTGCCACAAACAATCAATTTTATTGGAATTCCACGTGAAAGACCAATACAAAGTGGTGTACACGCGAGTAGTGGAACGAAAATCATACATGATTCCAAACATTTTTTACAATTGAATAACTGCAAAGTGGGGTGTGCGTAATTATTCAGCCCCCGAGTCAACACTTTGTAGAACCACCTTTTGCTGCAATTACAGCTGTCAGTCTTTTAGGGTATGTCTCTACCAGCTTTGCACATCTAGATACTGAAATATTTGCCCACTCTTCTTTGCAAAAGTACTCCAGCTCAGTCAGATTAGATGGACAGCATGTGTGAACAGCAGTTTTCAGATCTTGCCACAAATTCTCGATTGGATTTAGATCTGGACTTTGACTGGGCCATTCTAACACATGAATATGTTTTGTTTTAAACCATTCCATTGTTGCCCTGGCTTTATGTTTAGGGTTATTGTCCTGCTGGAAGGTGAACCTCCGCCCCAGTCTCAAGTCTTTTGCAGACTCCAAGAGGTTTTCTTCCAAGATTGCCCTGTATTTGGCTCCATCCATCTTACCATCAACGCTGACCTGCTTCCCTGTCCCTGCTGAAGAGAAGCACCCCCAGAGCATGATGCTGCCACCACCATATTTGACAGTGGAGATCGTGCATTCTGAGTGATGTGCAGTGTTATTTTTCTGCCACACATAGCATTTTGGCCCAAAAGTTCCATTTTGGTCTCATCTGACCAGAGCACCTTCTTCCACATGTTTGCTGTGTCCCCACATGGCTTGTGGCAAACGGGATTGCTTATGTTTTTCGGTTAACAATGGCTTGCTTCTTGCCACTCTTCCATAAAGGCCAACTTAGTGCAGTGCACGACTAATAGTTGTCCTATGGACAGATTCCCCCACCTGAGCTGTAGATCTCTGCAGCTCGTCCAGAGTCACCATGGGCCTCTTGACTGCATTTCTGATCGCGCTCTCCTTGTTCGGCCTGTGAGTTTAGGTGGACAGCCTTGTCTTGGTAGATTTACAGTTGCGCCATACTCCTTCCATTTCTGAATGATCGCTTGAACAGTGCTCCGTAGGATGTTCAAGGCTTTGGAAATCTTTTTGTAGCCTAAGCTTGCTTTAAATTTCTCAATAACTTTATCCCTGACCTGTCTGGTGTGTTCTTTGGACTTTATGGTGTTGTTGCTCCCAATATTCTCTTAGACAACCTCTGAGGCCGTCACAGAGCAGCTGTATTTACACTGACATTAGATTACACACAGATGCACTCTATTTAGTCATTAGCACTCATCAGGCAATGTCTATGGGCAACTGACAGCAATGCAGAGTAGTTCACCAGCCTCAGGACATTACCATGCAGATCTCGGGGAGTCCTACTGGGATGAGGGGTCCATCACACCTCTCAATTTCCAAGTCCACAATCATAAGTAGGGGCATACGGCGCCCCCATTGGTACCCCGAGGACCTGCAGATAAAAATCATCACCAAATCTAAAGTAAGCATGAGACAAACTGAATTCCAACAAAGTCATAATGAATGACAGCAACTCATTATTGATCCTACTATCGTTTTTTCAGTTGCTCCTAGACCGATACTAATGCCTCACTTTGTATGATGTTATTATACAAATTGATCACATCCATAGACACTAACAAACTAATGTCTCTGGCATTAATTTGGCTTAACGTGTTGAGAAAATGAGTCGTATCCTTTAGACACCTTTCATCAGATTTTACAATAGGCTGTAACCAAGTGTCTATCAGAACACCCAAAGGTTCCAATAACGAATCCACGGCAGACACAATGGGCCTGGGTGTGGTGTGTTAAGTTTGTCTATATATGTTGCATTGTTCCTATCAGAAGTTTGAGCACTTGATAAAGGGCCTATGCCCGAAACGTCGTGCTGTTTTGTTATACTGTACATATTTCTGCAACAATGGAATAAATACCAGTGATTAATATCACATCCGTTTGTGAGTCGAGTCCTGGATGGGAATTTTTTATTATTATGGGCAACTGACTGCACTCAGACCAAAGGGGGCTGAATAATTACGCACACCCTACTTTGCAGTTATTGATTTGTAAAAAAGGTTTGGAATCATGTATGATTTTCATTCCACTTCTCACGTGTACACCACTTTGTATTGGTCTTTCATGTCGAATTCCAATAAAATTGATTCATGTTTGTGGCAGTTATGTGACAAAAAGTGGAAAACTTCAAGGGGGCCGAATACTTTTGCAAGCCACTGTATATACATATATACACACACACATATATATATATATATATATATATATATATATATATATATATATATATATATATATATATATATATATATATATATATACATATATACATACACACACACTAAACCTGGTGCGTCCATATTCCAGGAGCAGCTTGTACAAGTTCTCCCCCATATAGTGTCCTCCTGTGTCCCTTATGTGCCCTCCTGTGTCCCCTTCTTCCCTGTGCCAAGTGAGTTGCCGCTCTCTCCCCAGTGTCTCAGTTCCCCCTGGCTCAAGTGTATAAATGGTTCAGGCAGTTGGATTGCATACCGCGTGGCTGCCTGGGATTGTAGGCATCTGTCTCCTGTGCAATGCAGGCTCTTCTCCCACCGTGTGCCCGCTCTATCTTCTGTGTCTCCGCTCCTTTTGTGCGCTAGAATCCCCGCAGAGTTGTAGTACGGAAAAGTGTCTTATACGACATGGCAATCTTTAATTCCTATATCCTTGATCTGGGTTCATTTGCCCTGGTTTTCTAGGAACATACATTCTGTACCACATTTTTATTGGTGTGCATTTTGCATTTTAAATGTGCTCAAACCAACTATGTTTGGGGCATTTAATTTCTCCTGAAGAAGTGAACATTGGTTCATTAAACATGTCCAGTATGAATGATTCAATATTTCAAATTCTAAGCATCTACCCCCCAAAAAAATCATATTTCCTTTTACAAGTTCCAGAGACATATGTCTGGACTTCTTATAAGGGTTGCTCTCTATTCCTGTGACTAATGTATTTGATTGGTTTTATGGATACAATAATTACCGTAACACTTGTTTTAAATATCTACAGTACGTTGTATATGTAATGAATTAACACTTGTATGGTTTTCTGTCATGAATGATCTATTTCATAACATTAGATATTCACCAAGTTTAAGTTTAGTCACCCCATGAGGGTCCCATTGGTTCATTTTCTTCTTGTACTCCATTGAGTGGATGTGTGGTGGTCCTTTGTAAACACGTTTTCCAAAGTGGAGATACTTTTAGAATCATCAACATTGTATATTCTAAGGTGCTTTAAAATAGATATTTATAAAAATTTGGCTTCAACAAAAGAATGTGCTATTTGAACTACATTTTATGGTGGAAATCCCATGGTTTTATTTAGATTAGACATTTCCTAGTCAATGGCAAAATCCCTGACTGGGACCAATTTAGAACTAAATGCCGGTTCCCTGCATCTGTGTTTTTCCCACGTGACATCCATCTCGCAGATATATTTTGAGAATTGGTATAACTTAAAGAGACTCTGTAACAAAATTTTCATCCTTATTTCTTATATCCTATAAGTTCCTATACCTGTTCTAATGTGCTCTGTCTAACTGCAGCCTTTTCTAGTTGCACAGTGGCTGTATTATCTCTGTTACATGACCTAATCTTCTCTCCTCTGTCGGGTCTGTCGGACTGAGGCAGTCAGGCTGGAATGTGCTGTGCGGCTTGTGATTGGATTGAAGCTATACACACCCTCTCCAGGCCCCCTGCACACTCTGTATGACTCACACACTGAGCTACTCTCAGCATATCACTTGATATGTCTTGTTTGTAAACACTGCATACAAATGGCAATTACAAGCCAGGATTGCAGCAGGGAGTGGCAGAAACAGCACAGAGGGGCCCAGGAGAACATAATGAATAGAATGGTATGCTTTTTATTGTAAGAATTTTAGTGTACAGATTCTCTTTAAGACCCCCCGGACGGTGGTTTGATATCTTACCTATATTTAGTTCTCTCCCGGCGCCTCACTAGGATAAATTTACGATCTACCTCCCTAATGGGAGAGGGATTTTATTTTTACCTTTACAATAGAAAAAAAGTCCTTTACCACAAAATCTAAGGGTAGAAGCTACTTCTTTAATATAAAGACGAGTGTTGAGGTTCTGCACCGTACTCATCAGACCCCAGAAAGTCTTTATAGAATCTTCCCGGGCAGAACAAATGTATATTTTAGATGTTAAAACCAAATAGGCTCATTATGTCATATATGGTGTGCTGTTTGAGTGTGAAGAGCTTCTGGGCCTCGTGACCACACTGATTAGCTCATCCTTGGACTGGACTATATCCCCAGATCCACAGGGAATACTACTGGCTGATTACCCTACAGGCTGAAAATTCCCAGCTCATAGACTGGCTCAACATATCTAAAGCAGCCAGGCTTCAAATAGTGATGGAATGAGCCCACCTAATCCAATGCCAAAAGGATTATAAATGATATGATATAAAATAAAGTGCGGCTTTTAGCAATAGCCAATCCATGGATTTTTTGGATAACACTGGACTGAGGACCTTGGTTTTCATTGCCTGATAAAGCTTTCTGATTACTGTATATGCGTCATTTCCAGAATTTGTTTTTCTATGCTGTTTGAATATTATCTCTTAACACAGTTAACTTTTAATGTATCCTCATTCACCAGCAGTATTGTTAGTTTTTGCTCACATGTTTCAATAGCCATTTGCTTACCCTACATGAAGTAATAAATAATGATAAAATGTAGAGAAACCGAGAGCCCAATATAGTGTAGTATGTTAAAACATAAACGAAGTAAGGCAAATTAGTGAGAAGAATATACTCACAAACGTGGGTTACCACACAGGCAACCACTGTATAAGCAGTTGAGGAGATTAGACTTGTCTTCACTCAGGGCTAAGAAGTCGCTCTCTGAAGATGAGAAAAAGGGGTAGATCACCCCTCCACCAGGGGTGGACACGATTTTGCAGTAGGAGAACAGAGGCGCCAGCAGAATAAACGTGGATAAAATTTTTAAAATTTGCTTGGAGGAAGTGGTGGACTTACCTCCATAAAGCAGACACGAAAGACTGTCTGAAAAGTAGCAATCACATTTATTATATAGTACCCCAAAAGTGCAATGCGTGTTGCAGGCCGAGCCTGCTTCATCAGGCAATAAACTGGGGGACAAAACAGAATTCCAGCAATAGCAGGTGTAGCGCCTCAGTCAGTCACTGCGTTGCACTTTTGGGGTACTATATAATAAATGTGATTGCTACTTTTCAGACAGTCTTTCATGTCTGCCTTATGGAGGTAAGTCCACCACTTCCTCCTAGCAAATTTTAAAAATGTTATCCCCTTTTATTCTGCTGGCGTCTCTGTTCTCCTACTGCATAATAAATAATGATGGTTGTATATGTTATGGCCAGAACCCGAAGTCTGGCCACTTCTGTTCCTAGCCAGCCAATATGGGAATGGATGGCTGATGTGGCCAATGCATGAAGAACTAACGGTTTTTGGACTTTGGCTGGCCAGAACACAACATGAATTAATACGGCTGGCCAAGTGCCTTCCCCACTGCCCATGCCTCCACCGCTGCCTCTTACTGATGCCTGTGTATTCCCCGCTTAATATATGTGGCATATGATTTGTGCCTCTGTGGTCTTGTCCATCATGTGTGCTGAAGCAGCTGTGCACAGCAGGAAAACAGCGAGCTGCAGCTTCGGGCTCTGCAGGATTCACAGTAGGGCACTTAAGTGCAGCCCGCAGCTCTGCACAGCAGGGGAACAGTAAGCTGCAGCTTCGAGACATCAGGACTTACCCAGGTCACTGCTCTGTTCCACAGATCTGCAGAAGGGACGGCACAGACAGCGGTAAGATGTACCAGGGAAGGCACTTTGGGACTTGGCTGGCCACATTTAGTCATGTTGCGTTCTGAAAAAAGTCAACATTTCATGTATTGGACGCATCAGCTGGCCATTTCCCATAATGGCCAACCACTATTCAAAATGGTCAAATTTTGGGTCCTGGCAATAACATATATATAAATAAAACTTTTATAACTAAACTATAATGATCGGTCTCCTGCATTACTGCTAAGTAAAGAGATCTTAGCAAAGTCCAAGTCTAGTGGCAAAGCTTGTCTCATTCATAACATATACCATCTAACAATAAAATGCTAGCTTACAGTAACCCGTCTCAATAAAATGATGCAATCACTTATTCATAAAGACCAAGTAGGTTTTATACCTCAACGCCAGGCCACTGACAACATTCAAAAACTCTTAAATATAATTCACCATGCTCATCGTCTTAAACACCCCCTAGCAGTGCTCCTTCCCGATATCGAAAAGGCCTTCGATACCCTGTCATGGCGCTATATGTTTTATGCCCTACAAAGATTTGGTTTATCAGGCTCTTTCCTTCAAGCAATTAAATCATTATATTCTAATCCATTTGCTTCCACCAAACTGCCCTCCACACGTCACTCCACAATAAAAATTGAAAGAGGTACCAGGCAGGGTTGCCCTCTGTCCCCAGCCCTATTTGCTCTATGTATGGAGCCCCTTGCTATTAAAATTAGGCAAGCAGCTGATATACAGGGTTACCGAATAGGCCAGCGAACCTATAAAGTCTCACTATTCGCCGACGATCTAGCTCTGACCTTAACTAGCCCCATTACATCGATACCTTCATTGTTGGAACTTTTATCATCCTTTAAGAAACTATCTGGGCTATCTCTAAACATTACAAATTCCGAAATCCTCCCCTGCAATATTTCTAGCTCAGTTACTGCAGAACAAGCTTCTCATTTTGGGTTCCATATTCAATCTAAATTTGTGAAGTATCTAGGAGTCAAATTATCTAAAAACCCATCAGACATGTTTCGGTTAAATTGCATCCCCCTCTTGGCGTCACTCCTCAACGTACTCAATACATAGGCTAAGCTACCGATATCTTTAAGTGGGCGGTTAGACTCAGTTCGCATGACCCTACTCCCTAAAATTTTGTACTACTTTAGGGTCCTCCCCATACTGGTCTCAAAAGATTCACTCATCCCACTTCAAAGGGAAATCTCAAAATGTATTTGGGCACACCATCCCCCCCCCCCCGCATATCCTCCAAAAGGATGCAACTTCCTAAATACGCGGGAGGGCCGGCAGTTCCTAATATCTATAACTATTACATCGCTGCACAATTGGCCCATGTCCCACCTACTCAAGCTGGCCCCAGCTCTCCACTGTGGGTCTCTCTAGAATCAGCACTTTTGCCTCCGCATAAAGTGGAGGCATTGGTCTGGTCCTCGTTACTGCACCCTACTCGCCGCCTCCTGGCTTCCCCTTACACCCCCTCAAAATCTGGAAGAGATATAGACACATCCTGGGCCTACAAGCTACTCCTTCCTTGTCCACATGCCTATTCGGTAACCCTGATTTTCCCCCAGGTCTAAGCACTGACCTTGCATGGCTAGCCTCTTCCCAATACACTAAATTAAATAATTTCCAGAGATTCGGGAAGTTAATTCCTCCCGCCATTTTATCCGATATCCGAGACCCTCTCCTGTAGACCTCACCAATTATTCCACCTTCAACAAGTCCACTACTTCTGGTCCTCCTTAGGCCAGCTATCCTCAGACTCCTCCTTTACTTTTTGTGAGAACTTTTGCAACTCTTCTCCTCTAGGAGGTGGAATTATATCATACCTGTACAGCCTATTAGACACTCGGGCCCATGATGCTATGAATCCCGTCCTGGAGAAATGGGAAGCGGAATTAAATTTCCATCAAACCCCAAAAAGATGGGCCCATTGTTTTGAGACTCTTATGAAAGGAAGCCTATACTTCTCTACGCTCGAAACCAATGATAAGCTCCTTCATAGAGCCTACCTGACTCCTGAGCGGGTTTCAAGCATATTTCCTCAAGCTTCCCCTCTAGGTTATAGAGGCTGCGGTGCAAAAGGATCTTTATCCCATTTGTGGTGGTCTTGTCCTCTGGTTGTGAATTTTTGGTCGCAAATTGCTGGTCTAATATCAACAGTCCTCCAAATTCCCTTTACTTCCACGCCTTCGGTTTTCCTTTTGGGTGACAAACCCAATAATGTCAAACATCCAGCCCACAGGCTAATCCAGCATATTGTGAATTCTGCAAAAACTTATTTAGCCTCCCGATGGAAAGATTCACTTCTCTCTTTACAACACGTAATTGATAAAGTTCATAAAACCATGATTCTAGAGAGAATGGTCGCAATTACAGAGGATCGATTGATACAATTTACTAACACATGGTCCCCCTGGGTCGACTATGCGGACAGTAGGGGTCCTCGCTATCTAATATTTTTCACTTAATTTTCGTTAAGATAGCTTGGCACATGCTCTTCCTTACCTCTGCTGACAGTACTTCATCCTACCATGTTGACCTAATTATGTATCTAGACATTGGTACCGGTTATATATTTTATTATGTTTTAATTTGTTTCTTGTTGAACTCACTTTTCCATCATAAGCCCCCTGCATGGGGATTGATGATAATCTTTTACCTGTTTAAAATTGCTTTTCTGCAATAAAAACTTTTGAAACTAAAATGCTAGCTTACACGACTTCCTATCGCAGTTGATCACATTTAGCTGAGCAAAATGCGCATAAAGCAGAAATTATTTGTAGGAGCTTGTCGGTCACTTCTTTCAAAATAACAGATGTTGCCTGGGGGCTTAAATAAATTGTGGCTTTATGGAGGAGCACTATAGAGAAAGCCACTATTAATGTGAATGTACACTCCTTGTTGGAGGTTTTGAAATTGATACATAAATCCTTCGACGACTCTGCTTCTATAATACTGATTTATTTTCCATGCTGATTTTTAGTTCAACATATAAGGCATTTCCATCCCTGCCAAGCCGCTACCTTTAAAGCTATATGAACAATGTGTTTTTGAGAGCAAGCCAAAAAAAAACAAAAAAAAACAAACTACTGGTTAGGAAGCTGACTGTAACGATGGGTGTCAGCACACAGAGAGAATCTGATTATTGGTTATCTGCAGTATCACCAAGAATACAGATATATACCTGATTATTGATGATCTGCAGAATCACCAATAATACAAGTATAACTAACCTCTGGACACCTGATGACGTGTAAGTGTTTGGTGCAACAGTATATGAGCCTGGATCACCTGAGGAGCAGGTGACCCTAGACCGTATAACAAGTATCTCCTAGTTTGGGTTGGAGATACCCAGAGAGCCAGTGATTCCCTGAACTGCTGGGAGTCAGACTCTACTGCAGTCAAAGGACTCCTATGGGATAGAGTCCCTAACTGGATTGCAGAGAAGTCCCTCTGAGGGACAGGGAGTCCCTGCAACTCCTGGACACCCCACCGGGGTGGCTTTATGGAGATGAAGATTTCATTTTTCAGCATGACCTGGCACCTGCTCACAGTGCCAAAACCACAGGTAAATGGTTTACTGAGCATGGTATTACTCTGCTCAATTGGCCCGACCAACTCTCCTGACCTGAACCCCATAGAGAATCTGTGGGATATTGTGAAGAGAAAGTTGAGAGACGCAAGACCCAACACTCTGGATGAGCTTAAGGCCGCTATCGAAGCATCTTGGGCCTCCATAACACCTGAGCAGTGCCACAGGCTGATTGCCTCCATGCCACGCCGCATTGAAGCAGTCATTTCTGCAAAAGGATTCCCAACCAAGTATTGAGTGCATAACTGAACATAATTATTGGAAGGTTGGCTTTTTTGTTTTAAAAACACTTTTCTTTTATTGGTCGGATAAAATATGCTAATTTTTTGAGATAGGAATTTTGGGTTTTCATGAGTGGTATGCCAAAATCATCAGTATTAAAACAATAAAAGGCTTGAACTACTTCAGTTGTGTGTATTTGAATCTAAAATATATGAAAGTCTAATGTTTATCAGTACATTACAGAAAATAATGAACTTTATCACAATATGCTAATTTTTTGAGAAGATCCTGTATAGCAGAGCGCTCCTCAGCGCCGCCCAGTCCCATTCAGCCAATCGCCTACTGCGCTTGGATCAGCTGATCGTCCTGATCAGCTGATCCCTCTCCTATTGGCATAAAGGGCCTGCCTGTTAGCGCGCGCGCGTAGCTCTCCATCTGTGTGCACTACTAGGCTCAGACAAACCAGACGCATGCTGCTGCGGAGAAACCGCCGGTCTGAACGCGAAACCAGCCGCCTCGCTGTCAGAGTCTCCGCAATCCATTACACTGACACAATAAAAAGTGAACGGACAGTACATTTGTAATGTAAATGAGAATGTTCATAAAATGCTGTCCTGCAAGTTAAAGTTTTGTAACATAAGGAGCTATGAGGCTGATGCACAAAAAAGAGGGAATATTGCAACTGACAGCATACAGCTATATTACCATTACTACCGGCAGTCTGTACAACGAGTTAAGCTATTAGCTTTGCCACGGTAGCGAGCATTACTACAATAATGCTCGTTAGTAAGGCGTACTACTGTAGCAAAGCTCATGCTACTCGGGTAGCACAGGTCACACTAACAGTGTAACGCACAACATAGTGCTGTCAGAAGTACCGTATTTTTCGGACCATAAGAAGCACTTTTTCTCCCACAAAAGTGGGGTGAAAAAGTCACTGTGTCTTATGTGCCAGTGTCCCCCTACTAGTCCCCACAGCAACAGCAATAAGTGCATCATTCTCCTCTCGGTAACCCTGGCGCAGCAAGCGAGGACATGGACTAACTGCAAACTGCACGTGCTTCCAAAATTAAGCAGTTTGCAGTTAGTCCATGTTCTTGCTCTCCCCCGCTGTACATCGGTGTGAACGGCCCGCATACCTAATGACATATGCAGAAGTGTTTTCGTGAGATCCGTAGCACGTGGAGTCTGCAGTAGGTCCCTGTTCTCACTCTCCCCCGAACACAGTTGAACGCACACTGGAGCTGAGCAGTGGATTGGGGACTTTAGTGCAGTGTCCCCCCGAAGCATTGTGCCAGATACTTGTCTTCATCCTGTGTTCTCTGAGTACCGGGAGCCAGATGCGTTGGGCTGCAATGTCTGGAAGTGTCCTCCCTTCTCACTACTTACCTAGGTAGGAAGTGTTTGGGTGAGATCGGAACTGCGGAACCTTCCTCTACCTGTTTAAACTGCTTAAAGTCATATCTCAACATTTAGTGCCACAGCGTCCATGTTCCCAGGTGCCACAGCGCTGCATGCTGTTAAGCCCTATGCCTCGGCTATTTAGAGCACAAGCTACTAGCTCACTGATACAAGGTCCCTATAGCAACCAAAAGACATACCTGCACCATAGACGCACAGGGTTTAATATATGTTTTCCCCTGTTTTTTTTTACCTCTGAACCTAGGTGTGTCTTATGGTCCGGAGCAGTCTTATGAAGAGAAAAATATGGTAAACGTTTTACTGCTCTACGCTGCCCGTGCACAAGTATCGCGGGTCGCACTAATAGCGCACTGCATGGTAAGATTACCATTACTACCGGCAGTGTGTACTGTGTGTGCTATTCTATTAGCCTTGGCACAGTAGCGAGCGTTCCTACTGGTAACACATTACCATAGCAAAGCTTGTACTATGTAGCACGGGTAGCGCTAACAGTGTAATGCACAGTATAGTGCTGCCAGAAGTAACGTTTTTTGCTGTACGCTGTCTGTGCACGGCAATATTACAGTGCTTTGTGCATGAGCCCTTATGTCCTCAGCCAATGTGAGAAACACCTGCAAAAGATTATTACCCCACCCCTTCTTTTTTAACCTTAGGTATTCTATTCCGAGATCCCTGTGTGTACTGTAATATTTTGTGCACCACCAATGTCACATACGCAGGGTATGATGGGCAGAGGCTCTGGTGCTCAGTTAAATTAGTTTGCTTGTTAGGGTAATTATTTTAAACTAGCAGATTGCCCGGCGTTGCCCGGGTATGTATTTGGCTGGTGCTGGCTCCGCCCACTTTTTCTAACCCTAACACACAATTACTCAATGACCAAGTTTGTGAGCTTTGCGGTCTTTGGTATCAATAATTTGCATTGAAATTAAACGATCTGTTTGGCTGTTTGTGGCTCCACACCCTTTTCTGAATTTGAACCCCAGTCACCCAATAACCAACTGTACCAGGTTTGAGGCCTGTGCCATTAACAGTGCAAGAATGGCAGCAATTAAATATTCTCCTTGAAAATCAATAGGTGAAGTTTGATTCACTTTTGTAGGCTCCACCCACTTTTCTGAATATTAATCCCAGTCACCCAGTGACCATCTGGGCAAAGTTTGGGAACCCGGCCATACACAGTGTATTAAGGGCTGCAGTTTACATTTTCCCAGTGAAATTTGTTTTTGGCTCCGCCCGCTTTTTGTAACCTGGACACACAGTCACTCAATGACCAAGTTTGTTAGCTTTGGGGTCCTTGGCATCAATAATTTGTATTTTCACATGAAATGAAACAAATCTGATTCAATGTTTGTGGCTCTGTCCACTTTTCTGAATTTGAACCCCAATGACCAACTGTACCAGGTTTGAGGCTTGTGCCATTAACAGTGCAAGAATGGCAGACATTTTAATATTCCTCTTGTAAAGTGACATGTGATTTTTGATTGGCATTTTTGGGCTCCACCCACTTTTCTGAATATTAATCCCAGTCATCCAGTAACCAGCTGTGCAAAGTTTGAGTACCCTGCCATTAACAGTGAAGAAAGGCTGCAGTTTACAATTTCCCAGAAAAATCTGTTTTTAACTCCACCCACTTTCTGTACCCTTGACATACAGTCACTCAATGACCAAGTTTGTGAGCTTTTGAGTTCCTGGCATCAAAATTGTGCTAATGGAAGCAGTTTATCCAGCAAAAAAATCTAGCTGTTTTTGGCTCTGCCCCTTTACTGAATTTGAACCCCAGACACTGAACGACCAACTGTAGCAGGTTTGTGGCCTCTGCCATTAGTAGAGTAAGAATGGCTGCAGTTTCAATATTCCCCTTGAAAATCAATAGGTGAATTTTGATTGGCTGTTGTAGGCTCCACCTACTTTTCAGAATATTAATCCTAGTCACCCAGTGACCAACTGTGTGAAGTTTGAGAACCCTGCCATTAACAGAGTAAGAAAAGCTGCAGTTTAGATCTTCCCATGTAAAAAGTTTGTTGTTTTTGGCTCTGCCCACTATTTCTAATCTTGACATACAGTCACTCAATTACCAAATTTATGAGCTGTGGGGTCTTTGGCATCAATAAGTTGCATTTTACCATTGAAATTAAAGAAATCTGATTGGCTATTTTTGGCCCGCTCCCTTCAGAATTTAAACCCCAGTCTTCCAGTGACTGACTTTACCAGATTTAAGGCCTCTGCCATTAAGAGTGTATGAATGGCATCAATGTAACTATTCCCCTTAAAAATCGAAAGGTGAATATTAGTCCCAGTCACCCAGTGGCCAACTGTGTCACGTTTGAGAACCCTGCCAATAACAGAATGGCTGAAATCAATCTAACAAATCTGATTGGCTGTTTGTGGCTCCACCCCTTTAGTGAATTTGAACCCCAGTCACCCAATGACTGACTGTATCAGGTTTAAGGCCTCTGGCATTAACAGTGTAAGAATGGTAGCAATGTGAAAATTCCCCTTGAAAACTAATAGGTACATTTTGATTGGCTGTTGTAGGCTCCACCCACATTTCTAAATATTCAGCCCAGTCACCTAGTGACCAATTGTGTAAAGTTTGGGAACCCTGCCATGTTAAAAATTTAGTTGTTGGCACGGTCACTTTTTCTAACCTCGACATACAGTCACTCAATTATCAAGTTTATCAGCTTTGGGGTCCTTGGTATCAATACTTTGTATATTCCCATTGAAAACTAAGCAAATCTGGCTGTTTGTGGCTCTGCCCCCTTTCTGAATTTGAACCCTAGTCACCCAGTGACCAACTGTACCAGGTTTGAGGCATCTGCTATTAACAGCTATTAACATTATAAGAGAATGGTAGCAAATTAAATTTTCCCTTTAAAAATCATAAGGTGAATTTTTATTGGCTGTTGTAAGCTCCACCCACCTTCTAAAATCTTAATCTCATTCACTCAATGACCAACTGTGCAAAGTTTGAGAACCGTGCCATTAACGGTGTAACAATGGCTGCAGTTTATATTTTCCCAGTAAAAGTTGGTTTTGGCTCCGCCCACTTTTTGTAACCTGGACACACAGTCACTCAATGACCAAGTTTGTGAGCTTTCAGGTTCCTGGCATCAAAAATGTGTGAATAGAAGCAGTTTATCCAAAGTCTGTACAGGTAATCCTGCGCTCACATGTATCTCCTCCACTCCGTGATAGTATTATACATAGAAAAAAGAGAAAACACAGAACATAGCACAATACTGTTTAAATGACCTATATCCTTTATACAGTCCCCAATGCCTTGCATGCACACATGAATCCACCAACGGTCAGTTGTCATACGCCCTCACCGTGTGGTACCATTTACCGTGCCACACCCAGCAGAAAGAGCCCTGTGCAATAAGCACTCAATCAACCTAGGCAGAAAATGATGAAAAGACAGGCACTTTCCGCAGTGATTACACCATAAACAGGGTCTTGCAGGTCCTCACCCTCTGCCGTGGCCGCCCAAGCACAGACAGCAATAAAAGCACAGACCCACAGGTTCGAATCACCTCCTCCTGTGTGTGAGTTCTTAACCACCACCACTAGCCTCTCACCTTTTCGGCTGCTGCCCAAATTATAAGACAGCAACCACACTTATGACTTTTATCCCCGGCACTCTCCTCAGCGTTTCTTCAGCGGAATACTAATCTCCCAGCAAAAGTGCTCATCCAACCTAAT